>NC_056033.1:35084355-35731992 GCF_004379255.2 Salvia splendens | reverse complement strand
AGTATTATTAATGTTTCCCGTATATGTCTCGTAAATTAAATTCCGTATATTGTGTGATTGTTAATTATGTCATTTTATATAATTGTTATTAGTGATGTGGCTATTGATGTGGCTGGGCTATTTATGATGTGGCTGGGCTATTTATGATGTGGCTAGGCTATGGCTGGACTATTTATGATGTGGCAGGAGGATTTTTAGTGCTGATGATGTGGCAGTGGCTAGGCTATGGCTGGGCTATTGCTGGGCTATTCCTATTGTGGATGGCCTAATGCACATTGCTATTCTATCTACGAAGCCTTTCCCTTCCCTTCGTCGTACTTAGGACGCGTTCAGTTTCCGTGAAATGCCCAGAAATGGATTCAATTAAGGGTAATATCTGTTGTTCACTTGCTTAGATAAATTTCTACCAAGCCCTCGAATTTGTCAAGGCCCTCGCACTGTTGAGATCACAAATAGCCAAAAACAAATCTTTGGTTGGAGGTGGTTTTCAAATTTGGGACAATTAATTACACCAAGAAATGGTGGCTTAGTTATCACCTTCCATCCCGCTCTTTTACCACATTCACAAATCAATTGAACTCTAGGTAAAACCCACGCACGCCCCATCTTCGACGCTGTTGTGGAGAAGCGAGGAGAGAGATAGAGAAGAACGTTGGGTGCTGGGGCGAGCCGGTGGCAGCCGCTAGACGCCGACTGCCGGCGAGGCGCCACAACAGACGAAGGAGAGTGAGATCAAAATATGAAGAGTGAGGGAGTGGGAGACCGACGAAGGCGACGGCGCAGCAGCAGGACTAGTGGCGGTCAGGGCAGAGTTAGGATTTCATTGTAAGAGGGACAAAATTATAATATAGGATATTTTTTATATATTTGAAATGGGGCAATTGGTATAATTTTATGTATATATTCAAAAATTTGCAATAAATGTATAAAGGTGAAGGAGGAGTGAGGAGGGGCATTTGCCCCACCTTCAACCATGCTAGATCCGCCCCCGGTGGCGGTGAGATGTTAGTGTAGGAGATGAGAGAGAGACCGAATAGAAGAGGGAGAGGAGATAAGTCGGACAGCAACGGTAAGGAGACCAGGCAAATGGCAAGTCACGCGATTCAAGCACTGACGGTGCTGAATCGAAGCCGAGAGGGAGAGGGCAGACCCGAGCGACTGGACGAAGGTGAGCAGGGGCGGCGCGGAGGAGACGGCGGCATCTGCGATTAGTTTGCTGTGGAATCTGGGTTTATAAGAGATTCCACACTACCGTCGGATTCGTACCCCATCAGCGCTGCCCTCAGCCTTTCTCCTCACCGTCTCCATCACGATCTGAGCCATCGCCGCTCGGCAGTCCGTTCGATGGACAACAACCGACTCCCCACTGTTCTCTCTCCGTCCAGTTCTCCCTCTCGGAACGCTGGCTGTTCTCGCCACCTCCAAATTCAGCACTGTCGCCACCTCCGTTCCCGTCTGCCGAGGCTGATCGCCATGCCTTGCCTTTGTCTTGCTTGTTATTTGGGAATTTTAAAGTTTTAGTGAGTCATTTTCGTCATAAGACATCAAACGGAATAAATAAATAAATTGTTAGCAGCCAAAACTAGGTTTAAATCTAGAACACTGAACCCCTGTTTTTAGTTTCAATTATGTGGGCCCCATACAGTTAAATCTGATCCAGATTTATTTCTATTTGTTCCTTATCACTGAAAGTCAACATCCTTGAAGTTTTGGAATGTATGTAAATGACTATGAGATTTTGAATATGGAACCATCATATTAAGGGCAAATTTTTGAATATATACATAAAACTATACCAATTGCCTCTCTTCAAATATATAAAAAATATCCGTGAAATCCTGGCTCCGCCCTGACGGTCACTAGTCTTGCTGCTGCACTGTCGCCTTCGTCGGTCTCCCACTCCCTCACTCTTCCCATTTCGATCTCACTCTTCTTCGTCTGTTGTGGCGCCTCGCCGGCAGTCGGCGTCTAGCGGCTGCCACCGGCTCGCCCCAGCACCCAACATTCTTCTCTATCTCTCTCCTCGCTTCTCCACAGCGCCGTCGAAGATGGGGCATGCATGGGTTTTACCTAGAGTTCAATTGATTTGTGAATGTGGTAAAAGAGGGGGATGGAAGGTGAGGGGTACAACTGTAACTAAGCCACCATTTCTTGGTGTAATTAAGAGTGTCCACAATGGGGGAGCCGCGGCCCGCGGCTCGGTGCGCGGCCCCCCATTGCAGAGAGCCGAGAGGTGGGGCGCAGGGCCGAGAGCCAAGGGCGAGCCGCGGCCGCGGCCTTCACGCGGCTGAGCCGTGTGAGCCGCGGCCCTCCACTGCAGCGGGCCGCCATTCGCGGCTGGGCCGCGAAATTTAAATTTTTTTTTAAAAAAATTCGAAAATTATTTATAAAATACTACACTTCCATTCCATTTTTCCAACTTCATTTTACTTCCATTTTCCTCCAATCTTTCCAATATTTCCTTCCAATTTTGATTCAACCTTGCAACTATGGATTCCGACGATGAACAATTCCAACAAGCGGTAGATCTGGAGTTCCAAAACCTAGTTGCAGCGGTGCAACGTGAAGCCGACGAGGCGGAAGATGCGGCGGAGGCGGTGGCAGTCCCTCCGCCATTCTATCATCGGCGGTATTTCGACCGTGATCATGCCGGGGCTGACCGCCGGTTGATGGAAGACTACTTCAACGAGAACGCCCGTTATCCGCCAGAGGTTTTCCGTAGGCGATTCAGAATGTCGCAAAATCTCTTCGTCCATATAGCGACGTGTTTGGCGCAGCGGTTCAAGTGCTTCAACTTGCGATATGATGCCACCGGTCGACCCGACTTGTCGACATACCAGAAGTGTACGATGACAATTAGGCAGCTTGCCTATGCCGGGCCCTCTGACATGTTCGACGAATACCTACAGATGGGCGAAACGACTGCCCTACAGACGTTGAGGCAGTTTTGCAGGGGCATTAAGGATATCTTCAAAGGGGAGTATCTACGGAAGCCA
Organism: Salvia splendens; assembly: GCF_004379255.2. Taxonomy (NCBI): domain Eukaryota; kingdom Viridiplantae; phylum Streptophyta; class Magnoliopsida; order Lamiales; family Lamiaceae; genus Salvia; species Salvia splendens. The sequence continues at coordinate 35,728,996 of NC_056033.1, read as the reverse complement.
TCGGGCGATGATTGCCAGAGATTGATTGATATGCACGGGACTGCACATCATTTTCCAGGGATGTTGGGGAGCATCGATTGCATGCACTGGGAGTGGAGGAACTGTCGCAGACATCATGACTGCATGTATCATATTGCACAATATGATAATAGATGACGAAGGAGTTACTGCAGAGCGATGGACACCGGAAGATGGTGCTAGTTCGAGCTTGGGTATTGCCATGGAGCCCCTGCATATGGGTGTACCACGTAGTAATGAATACTTGATCCAGCGGTACACCAATATGCGGAGCCAAATATCGCATACATCACTGCAGGCTGATATGGTTGAAGAGGTCTGGAACCGTAGAAGGGGCGCCGCAGAGTGATATGAGTTTTCGGGTTGTTGTTTTTAAATTAGAAAACATTCGTTGTATAATTTTCCTATTTTAATATAATACAACGAAGTTCTTGTTACATTTTGGTTTTAGGTTGTGAATTTTTTTATTTACAATCCAAATTATTTTATTTTAATTAAATTTATAAATATCATAAATTTAAAGTCTAATAAAATTTAATATAGTTAAATTAAAAATAACATTAAAAAAAGAAAACAAATTAATTTTTTTTATAGATGGCCACACTTGGTGGCCCTTGTTAATTTTGTTACTTTACCATTGCGGAGGGCCACATGAGAGCCATGAATGGTGGCCTTCAAGGGCCACCATTGTGGACACTCTAATTGTCCCAGATTTGAAAACCGCCTCCAACCAAAGATTTGTTTTTGGCTATTTGTGATCTCAACAGTGCGGGCCTTGACAAAATTCGAGGGCTTGGTAGAAATTTATCTAAGCAAGTGAACAACAGATATTACCCTTAATTGAACCCATTTATGGGCATTTCATGAAAACTGAACGCGTCCTAAGTATTTGGTGTGGTATGTACCCGGTCCAAGTAGTGTGCAGTTATGGATGATTGGATCCCATATATCCCAATGCACGAGCAAAGGAGATCAACTCGAAGTTATATTATCACACAATTCAGCAGCCACGGTTGTGCCTCTATTGTTGATGCTTTAGTAAGTCTTAAGTAAGAGTGACGTTATATACGATGAAACTCAGAGTGTTATGTTGCAATGAGTGTAACTTGAAGTTAAAATCCTACGTAAATTCATTAATAATCAAAAAAGTATTCAGGGGTTATAAAAAAATTAAAGTCATGTTAAATGCTGGAATAGAGTTTGATCGATAAAGAAAGAGAAATGGGGAGTTTAAAAGCGATTAATGGTACTCGTATATTATCTCTCTCTTTTTGGAATATTTTGGGTCAAGAGAGACTGGCGTATGAGTGCAATTTTGACAATCCGTAGAAGTATCGAATAATCAAACACGCCTTAATCAACGGCAAGATTTCGCGTACTTTAATCTTCTACATTCACCCCCACCCTACATAAAATACACCGGCAATACGGTATCCAATCAGAGTTGGCCACGTGTTCCAACAGCTCCCACTCACAATTATACTACGATTATCTGCATTCTGCAATTTTGCAATTCAGTTTCTACATCCTACATTTTGCGAAGACTTCCTGCGAAGCTTTACCAATTCTCTACGCGTCTTTGGGTTCTGTTCAGGTACAGAAATGCTTTTTTACCTCGAGATCGAATTCATGTGTTTGCGTATGCCTGTTTCTGCTCGCTCCTCAATGATTTTTATGTGTATTTATGGTATGGCTATGGTTTGCGATAATCAGTGATGATATGAGCCGTTGACCGGAGTATGGGTGAGTATCTGATAGAGTTTGGCTGGATTTCTGGAAAGTATGTTGAGTTATCTTGATTATGACTTGTTTGGCTGATGTTTTGTGTTACTGTTGTTGTGATTGTTTTTGTGTTTCCTGATTTGTAGTTTTTCATTAAGAGTCCTGACTTCATGTTTTTTCGAGTTTGAATGTGACGGTTGAGGGAAATTATCTGCGTTGACTGTTTAAATCGGTGAAGATCTGAGAGTTTTCATGGCTTTCTTGTTCTTGGTTGTGTTGTTGGCTTGATTTGTATAATTTAATGAGTGCTAAAACAGTATTTTCGGTTAAAATTTTAGATCTGGGTAAATGTTTATGTTTTCTTCATCTTTGGGTTGTGGACATGTCTAATTTGCATTTTATGCCCAAAATCTGGTGAATTTTGTTGGGTTGAGTTTGAGTGAATGGAATTAGTAATAGATCATTCATATCACATGAAAGGTGTCCTGTCGTGCTGATAATTTACAACTTACGAGTTTTGATTATTTTAAGGATAATCCATGTACCTTGGCGAATTAGGACCGCTTTTTGTAAATTAAAAGGAGAAGTTCAAACAATTGAGCACGCACAAGGAACTAAATTTATGTTTGAGCTATTATTATATTCGACAAGTAGGTATTTCTGGTTTTGCTGAATTTTATTTCTACTATATGAAATAATAATGGTTCCATGTATGTTATTTCGACATGGTAATTGGTAGGATATGATCAACTTGGTGCAGATTGAATTGCTTATTCAGAAGAAATTTGTTTGTTTTTTGGATAGCCATGATGTTTGCAGGATTCCTATAAGATTTGCTGTTATCTTATTTTCAAATATGAGCGAAGTTACTAAAACTTACATTCATGCATAGACTATGTGCTTATTTTGATGTGCGGCTTTGATCTGTTTTCGCTGCTACAAGTGTTGCGTAACTACACGTGCATGGTTGCTTTCCTATTACTATGTTTTTCTTCCATTGTCTTTCGGCTGAGTGTTTACTTATTGCTATTGGTTCTTTTTAATGTTCTTGCAGTTAGTGTAATAGAATGAGCCGCCCACAAGAACCACACAGGCCTTTCCTCCCCTTTGGAAACCCTTTCCGTAGGATGTCACCAAAGGGTTCATACCTGTCGCCTAAACTTATTGCTTTGTTGAATACCTTTGAAGAGACATTGCAGGGTAGGATTAAAAATCTTAGGCCAGTAGGTAGGGATGATGTCCTGCGCTTATCGTGGATGAGGTTTGCAATGGAAACACTGTGTGAAATTCATACCGACGTGAAAGCATTAATTACAGCTCTTGAACTCCCTGTTTCTGATTGGGATGACAAATGGATAGATGCATATCTAGATGATAGTGTACAGTTGCTTGATATCTGCATTGCTTTCAGCTCCGAGATATCTCAGCTGAAACAGGGCCACCTCTTTCTTAAATGTATTTTGCGCAACTTTGGTGATGCCCCCGCAAAACAGCTTGAACGGGCCCGTTCTTCCGCAGACGGATGGAAGCAACATGTTGCTAAGAAGAATCCAAGATTTGATAACTGCTTCTCTGCCATGGATGTCCTGGCTGAAAAACTGGATTTACCAAAAATCAAGAACTCTGCCAAGGGAAAGATCTTGATGCAAGCAATGTATGGAGTCAAGGTTGTTAGTCTCTTGGTATGTAGGATATTTGCCGCTGCATTCTCTGGTTCCACAAAGAAGTTGTTGGATCTACGGGTTCCCGAAACTTTTTCATGGGCATCGGCGTTTTCTGAGCTCCAGGCCTTTGTAAATACTGAAATTAGAAGCCTGCATTCGAATGGGAGGACCACGATACTGAAGGAGCTAGAAGTTGTTGACGCAGATGTGAAGAAGTTATACCCAATTTTGCAAGAAGGGGGGAACTTGGTTGAAGCTCAAGTGTTGGAAAACTCGATATCAGAATTAGGAGAATCGGCAGAAAAACTCTCACAAGGACTTGATCTACTCGCAAAGGACGTAGACACGTTCTTCCAGATAGTTCTAATGGGACGTGACGCTTTACTTGGTAACCTTAGGATCGGTGGTAATGCATCTAACAGAGTGCATCAAGTTAACATCAAAGTAGGAGGCATGGTTAGGTGATGGTTAAATGTAAACGCACTCCTTTGTACACAAGTGTGTAGTTTAGGAGCATTGTGTTTTCTGTTTGAATATCTACTAAATGTATGTGAGTTGTGCTCTGTGTGTGTCTGGCATATAATCGATAAATGGTTGAACCTTTATGTAATAGGAGTACTAGTATTAATGAAATATAAATATGGCATTATATCTACAACAGTTCTTGCTAGCATGTTTTGTATGAATTTTTTTTTATGGTCTTTTTTTTTTGCAGTAATTATTTCGAGTTCTTTTTTCAAAGAGTAATTATTTTGATTGTTGGATGTCAAAATGTTTGTTGAATTGATTGATCAAAGTGGTTTTTCTTGGTCTTCTATACAGGTTTTATGTATATGGTGCAAGGATAGAATTAAATCTGGGATTTGGAAGGTAGACATGGCTGACTTGACTAAATTGCTTCTGCTCTGATCAATATTTGTGGTCAATTAAATACTTATTCCAGGTGATGGAAATTTCGATGAAAAACTGAAAATTTTGCACAAGTTTGATTTCAGTCAAAAAAACTGTTCGTGGTTTGTAAGAAGAGTATTCGAATATGATCTTAACATGATAAGATTCAAGGCTCGTTTACTGTAATGTCAATGATAATTCGCATTTTAAGTGAATCTATCAGATATTTCTTGAAATAAATTTTGGATTCGTGATATTTGCTGCCTGAAAATAAATTAATAGTGATGACGTGTGGTGTTATCTGTTACCATACGTAGGGAGAAATTAACAATAGTAGTATTAGATTTAAGAAGAAAAAGGGGAAAGAAAGGCAAGTCAGAATCACAATGTTTGTAGAGTCAACCTGCAACCAGGTGTATGGCAAAAGATGGATGCAAAGCCATCCACCTCAGAAAAGCCAATTTTGTTCACGGGTAATCTGGAGTCATTCCAGTTCAAAAGTTCACAAGCTCCTCTGCCCTCTCTCTCTAGAAATTTGACAAAAAAGCATGCCAAGTTATATAAAAGTTAAGATTCACCACCCTTGTAACAAAAAAGCAGACGGCATAATTAAATGCGGCAGGGCTCACATTTTGATCAGGAAAACCCAAAAAGAAGCATATCTTCTTTGAACTTGGGATTGTTGAATTTGTTTTAGCATAATTTATTGTTTGATATTTGGCTATGTCTGTGGAGTCGAGCTGTGGTTCAGCAGATCACGGCGGGCATAACATCAAAGGGGTGGCCACTCATGGTGGGAGATACATGCAGTACAACGTCTACGGAAATCTGTTTGAGCTTTCGAGGAAGTATGTTCCTTTTAGGCCTGTCGGCCGTGGTGCTTATGGCATTGTCTGGTAATAACTCTCCTTTTCTAATATGTTTGGCAAAATTCAGAGTCTTGAATTTGTTGGGCCTCTTTGGATGAGTTCAATGCTTTTAGGCTTATAGAAAATGGTGAATTTGAACTTGGTTTGGAATGATGATCATCTCTGGCTTGTCTTGGTTATGAACTTCATGCGTCGATGTTGTCTTGCTCTGTTTTATGGATGTCTTGCTTTGATGAGGCCTACTCTAACTCTTACATGCTTGAAAATGGTATCAATTACAGTAATAATCAAATGCATATTTCTAGATAACTATGGAGAAAAGGTCAACCTAAATAACCTCTCAAGTGGAAAAACTACTACTATTACTTAAGGAGGTTAGGCATACATACAAGCAAGGTAGATTTGAATACTAGTTCTATTTTTCGAAACAGAATTTGTCACGGCTATTGTCCAAAACAACGTGGTTAATATATCTGGTTTGTTCATTGCAATTCTATGTTGTGTAGTGTTACATGTGCCTATGGAGGTCCTTGTAGTATAACATTTACTCATATATTTTGTCCAAGTTTCTGAGTTCTATACTAAGGCCTCTGAGAAGGTTATGTCTTTCTGTTCTACTTTAATTCTCTGTTGGAGCAACTTATCTTTTTTGCTTCAGCGCTGCTGTAAACTCCGAGACACGTGAAGAGGTAGCCATTAAGAAGATTGGCAATGCATTTGATAACAGGATCGATGCAAAGAGGACGTTGCGAGAAATAAAACTTCTGCGCCACATGAATCATGACAATGTGAGAGCATACATATATATACTTATGTTTGGAACATGACAATGTATTTCATTTTTTACATATAAGCAGGTAATTGCAATCAAAGATATCATACGGCCACCTCAGAAGGAGAACTTCAACGATGTCTATATCGTGTATGAACTCATGGACACTGATCTTCACCATATTATCCAGTCCAACCAAACATTGACTGACGACCACTGTCGGGTTTGGCCTCGATTTCTTACTTTCATTATTCTGTAAAGGATTTTAGGTGTGGTTATGTTAGCTTCAATGTTGTGGGATGTGATAGCTGATATCCATGTAACTTTTGCAGTATTTTCTCTACCAAATACTGCGAGGACTTAAATATGTTCACTCCGCAAATGTCTTGCACCGTGACCTTAAACCGAGTAATTTGCTCCTCAATGCTAACTGTGATCTGAAAATCGGAGATTTTGGGCTTGCAAGGACGACATCTGAGACTGATTTCATGACCGAGTATGTTGTCACTCGATGGTACCGAGCACCAGAGCTGCTCCTAAACTGCTCAGAATACACAGCTGCAATCGATATCTGGTCTGTCGGCTGCATATTTGGCGAAACGATGACGAGAAAACCCCTGTTTCCTGGGAAAGACTATGTCCATCAGTTGAGACTCATCACAGAGGTACCTACTTCCTCTGCAAATAGATAATAATGTCCCAAAAAAACAAAAATTTGATTTTTCTATGTTCATTTTCCTCTGGTGTCTTGGATACTGATGCTTTCTACTGTCTGCTGTTCTTGTGAAAGCTCATAGGCTCTCCGGACGATGCCAGCCTCGGTTTCCTCAGGAGCGACAACGCCCGAAGATACGTAAGGCAGCTCCCGCAGTACGTGAAGCAGCAATTCTCCACCAGATTCCCCAACAACACAGCTAGCGCTCTGGATTTACTAGAGAAAATGCTCGTTTTCGACCCAAGCAAGCGTATTACTGGTACAGCTCTATGCTCAAATCCTTCATTTATATATTCCCACAAGAGTCTTTCTGTAACTATGAAAGCTCGATAATCATATACAGCTGATGAGGCTCTCTGCCATCCGTACTTGGCGCCTCTACACGACATCAACGAGGAGCCTGTCTGCCCCCGCCCTTTTGTTTTTGACTTTGAGCTGCCATCCTACACCGAAGAAAATATCAAAGAGCTCATCTGGAGGGAGTCCGTTAAATTCAACCCCGACCCAACTCACTGAGGAATAATTGTAGTCGATACTTATTTGTCTATTATCTTTGCAGTTCAGTATATTGTTTTACAAAAAAAGCTCAAGTTCAACCTTAATATTTGCAACATGGTAAATTTTTTAGTGATTCAATAACCCTCATTTGATAATGCTTTGAGTTTAACTGCATGTTTCATTACACAATAATTCTTGTCTAAAGCAGACAAGGAAGCAGGACACTAATATGAACATGTCTGTAGTTCTACATTATCTATAGGTAGATTGTCTGCATGGAAATCACACATCCCTTCTCCTTCTCCTTCTCCTTCTCCTGCTGCTGGCAGGAGCTGGCATGGCGGCGGCACCACACCTCCAGTAACCCCCGCGACGTCCGTGCACGTCCACGGGTACTTCTTGGCCTTGGCCGCCAACCCGATGGTCACGTTGGACATGCAGATGCCGGTGAAGGGATCCCCTGCGATCCCTTCGAGGCGGGCTGCCATTGTGGCATTTTCAGCAACGACGTCGTGGTAGTTTATCCCTTTGATCTCCGGTAGGGCGTTGGGGTCGTAGTGGTTGTCGGCGTGGGAGCCGTAGTTTCCGGTCATCCAAAAAACCCATTTCATTGTGTGTAGACTCATGCCTTTTACACATATATCTTTGACATAGCCTCCCCTGCCTACTCCTGTCTTGATTCTGACCCCGGATTCTGTGTTGATGGCTGTGATGTCTTGTGCCCTGACATCCTGGATGCCCCCAGACATCTCGCTCCCGAGGGCGATGGCGGCGCTGTAGGGGAGATGCAGGTGAGGCGGCAGATGACGAGCTTCTTGGTGGGCATGCCATAGCTGATCCCGTACTCGTCCCACCACCACCCGCTCTTCACTGCTATGCAGTCGTCGCCAGAGACGATGTAGGTGTCCTCAATTCTTGTGTTGGTGCAAGAATCTGGGTAGTAGGAAACTTGTTAAGACATGATGTAGCGAGTGTTGGGGAATCAAATCTTTTTACTTCCGAATAATTAGAAAATGTGTAAGCAATATACAAGTGTTACCCATACTCTATTAGTATTAGGCCGAGGGCTTTTGGGAAGTGTCCTAGGAAAAAAATTATAAGGGCTTAACCCAAAGTGTACAATATCATACTAATGCAAGTTCATTGTGCATCGACAAACCCTCGTAGAGAGATTGAAACCTTTTGAAGTCAATATACCTGGATTGATCCCATCTGTATTAGGAGAAGTGACAGGGGCAAGAATTGTGATCCCTTGGATGATGACATTCCTACCAAGATGTAAAACTGATTAGGTATGGGAAGAGTGTGTGTTTGTGGAAGTGTGTGTGTGTGTGAGAGAGAGAGAGAGAGAAGAAACCTGCTATAGACTGGATGGACATTCCATGAGGGAGAATTGAGAAAAGTGAGTTTGGATATCTGAATTGTGTCTGAATGCATGATTTTAATGAGATAAGGCCTAGTGTATTTCAACTTTCTTGTGAAACTGCTGCCACCACCGATCACCCTGCCCATCAATTGTTCCATTTTCACCTAATTCAACATCAAAATTAGACAACCCAACCCCCCTTTGCAAGATCAAAGAAAATGTATGAAGAGATAGATGGATTTGGATGTGTTACCAGTGAGATTAGTCCCAAATATAAGGCTGATATACCTCCCACCAGCCGTATCCACCACCGGCCACGACTTTATATCCTGTAACAAAATCCTCGTTCCAATTTAATACTCCATCCGTCTCAATCAGTATTGACACATTTCTAAAAATGATAACAGAGTTGTCCCTTCTTTAAAATCTTAGGATGAAAAAGAAATGTTTCGCTTTGGAATAATATTAGCATGTTAACAAACCTGAGAAGCAAGAAGGACAGCAGCATCTTTGTGGAGATAGAGAGTGAAATGGCTGGTGAGGTTGAAGCTCCCCGTAAGCCATTTCCCGGCCGGAACTACGAGCTGAGCTCCGCCCTCGGGTGCATATTGGCTGAGATGATCGACCGCTTGCTGAAAGGCACCGGTGTTGAGCGTGGCGCCATCTCCCACTCCGCCAAAATCAAGTATCGATGTAGTGTATCAAATTTAGGCTACCTGATAAATTTGAAGATGATCTGCTGAATGAATGAGGAATTCTTTTGTTGGTGTATCGAATATTTATACAAGCTTTAACTGTTTGGTAAAGTAAATACAGTTTGGAATTTTAGATAGGTTAGTTTTTGATTCATGAGGAATGTGACGTACATACTTTCTTCACGTGGTTTTAAAACAAAAACTAAATCGTAAATTCGTTAAATGTATTAAGGAAATTCAAGCTTATAGAGATAATTAATCAATCATGAGTATATCACACAACCTTTGTCTCTATCAATATCAGTAATTCATTTCAAAAAATGCACTTTCATTTGTGATTGCTTAAAAACTTTTAATACGAATGTTATTATAAAAGGGATGGTTTATAAATACAACCTTTAGTTTATATTAAATAGGGATATTCATTTTAATGTGGTTCTTTAGCAAATGAAAGGATGAGTTTTAGTTTTTTTTTTTTAAATAAAAAATTAATTATGAGCAGTATGAGGGTGGTTCAGGAATTTGTTTGTTTTGTTTCAGTTGGAAAGTAGTTAGTGGGTCCCAGAAAAAACTAGTGAGTGAGTGAGTGATTGAGTGTAGAGGTGGCCACTATTCCGGAACCGGCGGTTACGGAAATTGTCAAACCGGAACCGAACCGCGAGAGTGTTTAGCGGTTACGGTTCCGGTTCCAAAACCGTCGGTTCCGGTTTCGGTTCCGAATCGGCAGTTTTCCGGCGGTTTTTCAAGGTTCCAAACTGTCGATTTTTTGCAGTTCCGGCTTGGTTTTCCGACGGTTTTTCGCGGTTCCGGTTTGGAACCGCCCGGAACTGGCAGTTTCGGCACGGTTTCGGTTCGAAAATTGTTGAACCTGAACCGAACCACGGTTCAAAAATCGACGGTTTCGATTCGGGTAAATTCTGACGGTTTCGGTTCGGAACCATAACCGGCGGTTTCGGTTTCAGTTTTAACCGCCGGTTCGGTAAACCTTGGGCAGGTCTAATTGAGTGTGTGTGCTTCCATGATTCCATCCCGTGAGCCTCTTCCACAACTGCCGACCCACTTCTTCACAGGCAACCGTTCCGTGGGTCCCACCACACCCCACGCTTACCTCCAAAATTTAACACCGCCTTTAGGCCATCTGCAATGTTGTCTCTTATCCGTCTCTTAACCGTCTCATCTCTTAACTATTCATGGGCTCCACTGTACTTTTCACTCCATCTCTTAACTAAGAGACAGAACCTGCAACCCTCGATCTCTTAACCATCTCATCATTTAACTATTCATTCAATTTCATTTTTAATTTTTATTTCCAATAAATTCAATTAATAAAAACACACTTCATTAAATAAAATAAAAATTACAACTTAAAATCATAAAAAAATACATAATTAAATTCGTTGCATAATAAATAAAAAAAGACATAATTTAAAATACAATTTTATAGAAATTATAAAAACTACTCCGCCGGCGAATCATTCCCCGGAGGCGGTGGAGGCGTAATACCAAGTTGTCCCGCCAGATACACAATGCCGGCATGATGGGCTTGAAATTGGCCAAGCGTCATGCGGGAAGTGTCCGCCATCGTGGCGGTGAAGTACATGGACATTAAGGAGGAGGGCGGCCCTTGGGAGCCCGTCTGGCTTGATTCGCCTCGGCCCCTCCTCCCTCTAGCCGCCTTCGCCTCCTTGGTCCCTTGCGGCCGACGGCGCCCACTGGAGGACCACCCCCTGCATCGTCCGCCGTGCCCTCGACCTCCTGCGAGGTAACCTCTTGTGCGGCGCTGCCTGAACCGCCCCCACTAGATGAGTATTGGCCACCCGTCGTGTGCTTCGTGCGCTTCGAGGTCGAGCCTGTGCTGGACTGGCACCGCCGGCCCACCTTGCCTCGTCTTTGACGACCTCCCGAACATCGAAATGTTTGAATTCTTTGCCGGTGTCGTCGAAATAGACTCGCTTTGGTAATGAGCCGCTTCAGTCTTGTAGATGCAGCAGGATTTTTTGACCTCTCTGTCGACTCAGTCAAAGTGAGCGCGGAGCATCTTCAATGTGCGGCGGTGGGACCCCTTCAGCTTATTCTCGTTGTAGGCCTCGGTGACCTTTTCCCAGAAGCACTTCCGGGTTTGTTGATTCCCGACGATGGGATTGTACGAGACTCTGATCCAGGCGTTGTACACAGCCATCGTGTCCTTGCGGCTGTACGGATATCGGCCTACATCCTCATCCTCCTCGGCCGCCTCCGCCTATTCCTCCACGGCGTCGAATGCCCTGTAGCTTCCACCGCCTCGTCCTCCTTCCGGAGTAGGTTCATCTGGATAATCCTCCCTAATTTGGGATAATCCATGCGAATACCTCAGGGCGGAGGGACGAGCGTATGCATCCACATCAAAATGGGCTGGTTGGTACCCCACCGGCGTCGACGAGCCTTGGGTGCCCGGCGTCGACGAACCGGAACCCGAACCACCCAATACATTGTACATGCCCCCCAGTCGCCAAACGCGTTGATGTCAAACCTGCCGGAGCCGCCCTCGTTTCCGTCGCCGGACATTTTGTGATGAAAATTGGAGAGGTTAGATGAAAATTGGAGAGAAAATGGAGATGATTTGGGAAGAATAGATGTGTGTTTGTATGTGTAATGAGGATGAAATAAAAGTATTTATAGAGTAAAAAAATAAAAAAATATATAAAAAATAAAAAGAAAAGACGGTCGAAAACGGTAATATTACCGTTTGATTTTTTTTTAAATTCGAATTTAAAAAAATAATTTATTGCGTCAGCGTGACGAAGCCCACTCGCGGGCCGGCGCGTGAGTGTCACGCGTGGCGCCAGCGCGCGCCACGTCGCGCGCGCGTGACGAGCTGGCTCGCCATCCGTCTCGATGGGACGGGCGTCTCAGCGGGATGGTGACGAGACGGGACGCTGCAACGCGTCCCGCGCGGGTCTCGTCTCGGAGGGACGAGATAAGAGACACCCGCGAGATGCGTTGCGGGTGCTTTTATTTCTCCAACGAAATATACCATCTACACCCATGTATTTAAATTCGTATACTGTGTATTTCTACGACAATGCCATAAATACTAAAGCATGATCAAATTCCTATAATTCTGCAACTTTTAAATACAATTAATTTTCATATTTTTATCGATTGTTATATTCATTCAGATTCAGAGATAGTATTACATATAATTTGAAAAGCCAAAATAGTTGTTTAGCCTAGTCTTCTATTCTATATTTATCACTAAAATTAATGACATTTATTAGTGATATATAGATAAATTTTTTTTTTATAAATTTCAACGTCTAGATCATACATAATTTCTCCAAATACAAATGAATGGGTTTGTTGAGAAAAATGTAAAAATTATGGATTTCGGCTTCAACATCATACTCAATTTCTCCAAATAAAAATAAAAAGAATCATTTAAAAAATGTCAAAATTATACATATACTAGAAATTAGTATTTTTTGAAATTACATGATTGATTAGAATTTGATAAAATTTTGTAAATTTTCCGACAATTTATCTTATATTTAAATTCATATCCAACTTGGTGTGAAACTAACTATATAGGTAACGTGTTAGTTTTGATAGATAAGTAATATTAAAATTAGTAACTTTTTTTTGAACTTAACAATTCCTAAAGGATGAGATTGTAGAATTAAGTTCCACTAACAAAATGAACTCTCGTATACTACTGATGGGGTACGAACTAAACAACTAAACCCTAATGCCGAGCCCAATAGCAGTGACGGCCCATTAGCCCAAAACCCAAGAAAGAGTATCAGTTCGGCACGACCAAAGAGTTCAGTTCGGTTCGGCACAACCAAAGAGTTCGGTCGCAGCCTACAGCTCGGTAAAAGCCGACCAATCAAGCTCTACTCTCAGATCGGCAAAAGCTGCTCGGCAATAGTTCAGCAGTTCGGTCTCAGTATTCGACCGAACTGGGAGATAGTGGACTCATGCAGAACCTCCACGACCTCCACTACACGATCTATTTAGTGGTGTCAACTCATGCAGGATCTCATGCAGGATAGCGGACCAAACAAAGAGATAGTGGACCCATGCAGGATCTCATGACCTCCACGACATCCACGACCTAGTTAGTGGTGATGCAAGCCACGACCTAGTTAGTGGTGATGCAAGCCACGATCTTAGTTCAATGTATAAATAGAACTTAGATCAGATAGACTAAGGGGGAGAAAAAGAGCTCTGTAGACATCAAATATCATATAGCAAGTCTGTATTTGTAAGCTGTAAACCAGATCAAGCAATACAATCTTGCCCTCCTTTCTTCCCGTGGACGTAGATTTACCTCAGTAAATCGAACCACGTAATTCCTTGTGTCGTGATCTATATTTATTACCCGCATTTACTACCATCAAAAATTCGCCCAACCATCACTGGCGCCGTCTGTGGGAAACAGAGAACCAAATCTGTGATAAAAGCGAGTTTTTGATCCTCTTCCACCAAAAAAATGCATACCAGATCACATAATACCCGTGCTTCCGTCCGTGATAACCATGAGGAAGCTAGTCCAGCCCGCAGGTCTGGAAAACAGCCTCGGGAGAAATCTACTTCCAGTTCTCACGGAGAAGGAACAAGCCGCTCAAAGACTCATCGCACCGAGTCTTCCCAGCAGCCCGATTTGAACGAGGCTGTCAAGTTGTTTTTGGCCGAGAAGCAGGAAGAGTTCTTAATTTTCCTGCAAAAGGGCCAAAAGCCGGAGACGAAAACGGTGGATTCTCCCTCCTCATCCAGACATGAAAGTCACTACCGCAGTAGTGCCGTGTCTTCCAGGAAGAAGAATCCTCAACCCCGACATGTTCCTGTTCCTCCTCGGTACCGGAATCACAGGAGAACTCCATCTCCTCCATACCGAAGAGATGTCGGGTTCGCCATGTACGGAGCGTTGAAGACTCCGTTCTCGGACGATATCACCCGAACTCCCTTGCCACAGAACTACCGAACTCCGTCGATGACTTATGACGGGTTAGTGAATCCTCATGACTTCCTGGGACGCTATCAGTATAACATGGCGAACCAGGGTCTCAATGAGGTACATATGTGCAAGCTGTTTCCCGAGCTGCTTATCGGGAACGCAAGAAGGTGGTTCGATAGCCTCCCCCAAGGCAGCATTAGATCTTACCGAGATCTAATGGATGCTTTCCACAGGAGGTTCTTTCAGAAAGCGGAAGCCCGAATCACTTCGGCTCAGCTGCTTTCTATACGTCAAGGTCGCGACGAAAAGATCAGCGACTTTATGACGAGATTCCACAAGGAATGCCTACAAGTAGATGATCTCAATGATCTACTTGTCATTTCGGCATTCCAAATGGAATCCTGCCCGGAGCTCTCTACAGAAAGCTCGTGGAATGCAGTCCGCAAACAGCTCAAGAGATGTGGGACATTGCGGACCAGTTTTCTCGTGCCGATGAGGCAGACCGTCGAAAACGGTCTTTAGACAGCTCATCTAGAGAAGACAAAAAGAAGCCCGATCATAGCGATCAGAGGCTTCCTCGCCGAACTCCTTCCCCACTAAAGGAGGGATAGCGGTCATCCGAGGTGATCAAAAAAGAGCAAAAGAGTGTTTGCAGATTGCGCTTAAAAGTGCCGAGCAATCAGATCGGCACCATCAAGCATAGCAATCACAGCAGCCGGAGTCAGAGGCAGGCAAAATGACCGAAGTCACACCGGAGCCGAACTCGATGGTGTACGGCACTGAAGCCGTGATTCCGGTTGAGATCGGCATACCCAGTCCCCGAACTCTTAATTTCTCAGCAGAACTGAATGAGGACGGACTGAGAGCCGAACTAGATCTGGCCGAAGAAAGAAGAGAATTGGCCTGCATAAAAGCAGCCAAGTACAAGGAGCAAGTAGCCCGGTATTATAACCAAAGGGTGAAAAAGCTGCAATTTCAAGTGGGAGATCTCGTCTTGAGAAACAACGAAGTAAGCCGAGCAGAAAAGCTGGGCAAACTCGAACCCACATGGGAAGGTCCATATCGGGTGTCAGAAGTCCTCGGCAAAGGGTCTTACAAATTGACTTACGTGTCAGGAGAACAAGTACCCCGAACATGGCACATTTCCAACCTCAAGAAGTTCCATTTGTAAGAGACAGTCCGGTCAGTCAGTCTTGTGTCTGGTTCGGTCCTAGGGGTATGTGCTTTCTTTGTTTTTTACTTGTTTTTCGTCTTTTTATTTGTCTATGTGCGTTTTGTCTGTCTATGTGCGTGTCGTCTCTTACAAATGTTACTGAGGTATCTTGTTCTTCGAAGGCTGATCCCCTTTTTAGAACATATATAAGCCAACGATTGTGAGTCCAAGCTTCTAAGGAGGATACAAGACCACAATTCAGCTTAAGAAACAAGCAGTTCGTCTGAAACGAACTGCAACAAAGGGAAAGTCCGATCCACGCGATAAAACTCGCCGAATTAGGACAAGGGAAAGTCCGATCCCCAAATTAGGACAAGGGAAAGTCCGATCCGAGCGATAAAACTCGCCAAATTAGGACACAAGCTTAGTCCGGTCAAAGAAATTTACTTCATAAGACCAAAGACGAGTCCGGTCAAAGAAGTTTACTTCATAAGACCAAAGACGAGTCCGGTCAAAGAAGTTTATTTCATAAGACCGAGGACCAAGTCCGGTCAAAGAAGTTTACTTCATAAGACCAAAGACGAGTCCGGTCAAAGAAGCTTACTTCATAAGACCGAGGACGAGTCCGGTCAAAGAAGTTTACTTCATAAGACCGAGGACGAGCACGATGAAATTTTTTCGCTGAGCTGTAAATACGCAGTGATAGAAGCGAAATGAAGATTTCATTTATTAAAACTTGTTCGGCATACAACTCCGCTGCCCTACGAGAAGGCGTTACGCTATTACAAAGGACTATTCTACTGTCCACGGTTGCTAAAGTTGAGCCACCTATTCAAAAAATCCTCGTGAAGCCGAGTTCGGGCGTTCCGGGCAGCTGAAGAATAAGCAGGTCGACGAGATGCTCTGATCGACCTACCGCCTCTTCCTTGAGTCCGGGAAGTTCTGGCACCTCGGCGGCGAAGAGTCTCTTCACGAAGCATTTGTTGATCTTGCTCACTCATAATCACAGCTCCTCTACGAACTTCAGTCCGTCCTTGTCTTGACGTTTCCGGTTGCTCCTGAGTCCGTTCTCGTCTTGACGTTTCCGGTTGCTCCTGAGTTCGTT
This sequence comes from Salvia splendens, assembly GCF_004379255.2. Taxonomy (NCBI): domain Eukaryota; kingdom Viridiplantae; phylum Streptophyta; class Magnoliopsida; order Lamiales; family Lamiaceae; genus Salvia; species Salvia splendens. The sequence goes on along the minus strand of NC_056033.1, from coordinate 35,712,592 downwards.
GCTGATTTGGAGTAGGATTTTGAGCAAGTGGATCAGAGGTTTGAGCTGGAGTGTGAGCATCTGTTGGCGGGAAATGCCTAAGGAATCTCTCGATTGAAGGACGCCGGGAAAGAACGATGTCGTACCGAGAAGCCCAGCGCCGCAATGATTTCACAACTTGTTGGCAAGCCGAGCTCTCCAGCGCATTGTTCCTCCGGAGTACATGAAGCTCCTCCCACAGTTCATCAACTTGATTCTGAACTTCAGATATGCTCATTCCCCCGCGTCCGCAGATGAAATCCTCATACGCAGTCCTCTCAGCGACGGCAGTATTCAGCTCGGCCTCCAGATCTTTCTTTTCGGACTCTAAGTCCTTATTGTCGGCCTCCAGCTTCACTAAACAAGCCAAGAGTTCGTCATTCTTCATCTGGTCAGCTATGGCTTTTTTCTCAGCTTCGTCTAAAGCGGAAGAGTACAGCCGCTTCCAGTGAAGTACCTCCAGCTCCTTAAGAGTTAAGAATACAAAGCAGCTATGTCAGTTCGGCATTTCAGTTTACTGAGCAGGTAGTAAACCACAACAGGAGTAAAAGAGAGTACGAAAAGCTATACGAAGACACAAGTGTAGAAAGAAGAATTTTTTCATTCATAAGAAAAAAATTTTTACACAAGGAGGGCTTCAAGGCCATTTTACAACAAGGAAGAAACTAAACTAAGAGAAGGGAGACGAAATCATACTCCGCCAGCTTCGTCTCCGGCTCCTCGGTGAGGTTCAGCTTCCTTCTCCTTGTCTGCCTCAGCTTCAGCCTCGGCCTCCCTGCTCCCCCCAGCCTGCTCGGTGCCCCCATCACCGATCTGCAGCACCTCTTGCTCGGCCTGCCCGTCTCCGGTCTGCTGATCAAGCTGCTCGGTCTCACCCTCTCCGTGGAAAATTGGAGCGGGTGAAACTGGCCCTAAGGAGGCAAAGATAGCCTCCATATTCTCGTCCCGGTCAGCTCGGCAACTACGAACTCGGTCAGCAGAAAGCAGGACCGAGGACGAAGCAAGCTCCTCAAGGAGCGGCAGACTCTGGAGACGAGCTGCTATCTCTCGGCCGTACAGCGGCAGGACGACTTCGGGCCCCTGCTCGGCATTATCGGTCATCAGTTTCAGCAGATCACCGACAAAGGCCGAAAATTGATTGCTCAGAAAGAGTTTCTCCGCGAAAGCACGGAGAACCTCCCCTTGGGCAACCACGGCGGCAGCATCCCTCCGTTTCGTCTGCTCTTGCTGGATGATGAGCTGGTTTTTGGCAAACTGGGCTTCATCCTGGGCCGAGATCCTAGCAGCTCTGGCCTTCTCAAAGTCTGCCTTAGCCTGTTCGGCCTGGTGACGAGCAGCCGCCAACTTCCTCTGCATCTCAGCATAGTCGCTGGACGCTTTAGAGAGTTCGACTGCGACGAGCTTGCTGAGCATGCTATTCCTCTGAAAATGGAAAAAGGAAAGAGTCAACAGAGGGGCCACCAAAAAAACATAGGAAAGAAGCAAAGCCAAAGAATCAAGAAGAGAAGTTACCTCGGCAAAGTCCGTTGGCCATGCAAAAGGCTCACAGACATGCTCCGAAGGGGGCGCCAAGACGATGTCTCTCTCCGGCGCTCTTGGGGGCTTCTGGGTCTTCCCCTTCCTATTTGCCGAAGTCGACTCCGGCTTTTTTGGATCCGAAGAAGAGGTCTTTTGCCTCTTCGGATTCTTCTCGGCATCAGGCGCCGAGCTGGTAGCCTTCTGTTTCTCCGGCTCCTTAAGCTCAGAGGATTTGCGGCTAATCTTATTTAGCAAGTTCACTGCCAAAAAGCAAGAAAGCAAGGTTAGTTTTCGCCACAAAAGCAGTAAGGCACAAAAAAGAATTCCTCACCCTCGGTCTCTTCGTCCGAAGACGAGGAGTCGAACACGAAGTCGCCCTTGACGAGCTCAGACTCCAGGTACTGCTTCCTAATCATAGGAATCTTATTGAGCTCGCCCTCGAGCTCGTCCAACGGTTCTAACCGAGGATGAGGAATCACGGACTTCGGCCCTCTCCAGGGAAAGCCCGGAGCCGCTGTCCTATTATAAAAAAAGAAACGATTTTGCCATTTCGGCCATTTGGTTTTACAAAAGGCTCTAAAGGGCTGTAAAGGGATCAAGTAAAACCAAGATCCCTTCCTCTTAAACTGGAAGAAATTAAGGATTGCCCTCAGAGACAGATCCTTATCTAGCCTACGCAGTTCGGCAGCAAAGGCCGATAAGTGCCTCCAAGAGTTCGGAGTCACCTGACCTAAAGGGAGTTGAAAAAAATCAAGCAGCTCTACAAAGGCAGGGGGAAGAGGGAAACGAAGCCCGCATTCCAAGCCGGCTTCATAAATGGTGGCGTAACCCTCCGGCGGCGAGTCAGCCCTATGAAGGTCGTCGGGAATCGCAACCTTCCCCCCAGGAAAAAAATATTTTTCGTGTAGGGATATCACAGTATCCTTACTCAAGATGCTGTGAAAGTATTCTACGGTCTTCTCCCCGGACTCTTTCCGGCTAGAAGATCCCTTACCCCCTTTCCTACCGCTACCTGACTCAGAAGAAGAAGAAGAAGAAGACATGATTCTTACTCTTTGAAAGTCTGAAGAAATTCTGAAGAAATTCTTGAAAGCGGAAGGAAATTTTTACGCAAAAGAGAGAGAATACAGAAGAAGCAATAGCAAAAGTGTTCAAATGATGAAGAAAGGACGTATTTATCAGATTCGGAGAAGATTTCAAAATCATCGCACCGTTTCGAATCCCACCTTTTCAGGATTCAACGGCCGGATTTTACTGTCGCATTTAATGCAGTCACGCGCAACGCACGTCCCCTGACGTCAGCCTCCCCCGTACCTTTATCCAGAATGCCGAAGTGACTCGCTTCGCCGAAGTGATTCACTTCGCTTTTCGGGGGGGGGTAGTGATGGGGTACGAACTAAACAACTAAACCCTAATGCCGAGCCCAATAGCAGTGACGGCCCATTAGCCCAAAACCCAAGAAAGAGTATCAGTTCGGCACGACCAAAGAGTTCAGTTCGGTTCGGCACAACCAAAGAGTTCGGTCGCAGCCTACAGCTCGGTAAAAGCCAACCAATCAAGCTCTACTCTCAGATCGGCAAAAGCTGCTCGGCAATAGTTCAGCAGTTCGGTCTCAGTATTCGACCGAACTGGGAGATAGTGGACTCATGCAGAACCTCCACGACCTCCACTACACGATCTATTTAGTGGTGTCAACTCATGCAGGATCTCATGCAGGATAGCGGACCAAACAAAGAGATAGTGGACCCATGCAGGATCTCATGACCTCCACGACATCCACGACCTAGTTAGTGGTGATGCAAGCCACGACCTAGTTAGTGGTGATGCAAGCCACGATCTTAGTTCAATGTATAAATAGAACTTAGATCAGATAGACTAAGGGGGAGAAAAAGAGCTCTGTAGACATCAAATATCATATAGCAAGTCTGTATTTGTAAGCTGTAAACCAGATCAAGCAATACAATCTTGCCCTCCTTTCTTCCCGTGGACGTAGATTTACCTCAGTAAATCGAACCACGTAATTCCTTGTGTCGTGATCTATATTTATTACCCGCATTTACTACCATCAAAAATTCGCCCAACCATCACTGGCGCCGTCTGTGGGAAACAGAGAACCAAATCTGTGATAAAAGCGAGTTTTTGATCCTCTTCCACCAAAAAAATGCATACCAGATCACATAATACCCGTGCTTCCGTCCGTGATAACCATGAGGAAGCTAGTCCAGCCCGCAGGTCTGGAAAACAGCCTCGGGAGAAATCTACTTCCAGTTCTCACGGAGAAGGAACAAGCCGCTCAAAGACTCATCGCACCGAGTCTTCCCAGCAGCCCGATTTGAACGAGGCTGTCAAGTTGTTTTTGGCCGAGAAGCAGGAAGAGTTCTTAATTTTCCTGCAAAAGGGCCAAAAGCCGGAGACGAAAACGGTGGATTCTCCCTCCTCATCCAGACATGAAAGTCACTACCGCAGTAGTGCCGTGTCTTCCAGGAAGAAGAATCCTCAACCCCGACATGTTCCTGTTCCTCCTCGGTACCGGAATCACAGGAGAACTCCATCTCCTCCATACCGAAGAGATGTCGGGTTCGCCATGTACGGAGCGTTGAAGACTCCGTTCTCGGACGATATCACCCGAACTCCCTTGCCACAGAACTACCGAACTCCGTCGATGACTTATGACGGGTTAGTGAATCCTCATGACTTCCTGGGACGCTATCAGTATAACATGGCGAACCAGGGTCTCAATGAGGTACATATGTGCAAGCTGTTTCCCGAGCTGCTTATCGGGAACGCAAGAAGGTGGTTCGATAGCCTCCCCCAAGGCAGCATTAGATCTTACCGAGATCTAATGGATGCTTTCCACAGGAGGTTCTTTCAGAAAGCGGAAGCCCGAATCACTTCGGCTCAGCTGCTTTCTATACGTCAAGGTCGCGACGAAAAGATCAGCGACTTTATGACGAGATTCCACAAGGAATGCCTACAAGTAGATGATCTCAATGATCTACTTGTCATTTCGGCATTCCAAATGGAATCCTGCCCGGAGCTCTCTACAGAAAGCTCGTGGAATGCAGTCCGCAAACAGCTCAAGAGATGTGGGACATTGCGGACCAGTTTTCTCGTGCCGATGAGGCAGACCGTCGAAAACGGTCTTTAGACAGCTCATCTAGAGAAGAAAAAAAGAAGCCCGATCATAGCGATCAGAGGCTTCCTCGCCGAACTCCTTCCCCACTAAAGGAGGGATATCGGTCATCCGAGGTGATCAAAAAAGAGCAAAAGAGTGTTTGCAGATTGCGCTTAAAAGTGCCGAGCAATCAGATCGGCACCATCAAGCATAGCAATCACAGCAGCCGGAGTCAGAGGCAGGCAAAATGACCGAAGTCACACCGGAGCCGAACTCGATGGTGTACGGCACTGAAGCCGTGATTCCGGTTGAGATCGGCATACCCAGTCCCCGAACTCTTAATTTCTCAGCAGAACTGAATGAGGACGGACTGAGAGCCGAACTAGATCTGGCCGAAGAAAGAAGAGAATTGGCCTGCATAAAAGCAGCCAAGTACAAGGAGCAAGTAGCCCGGTATTATAACCAAAGGGTGAAAAAGCTGCAATTTCAAGTGGGAGATCTCGTCTTGAGAAACAACGAAGTAAGCCGAGCAGAAAAGCTGGGCAAACTCGAACCCACATGGGAAGGTCCATATCGGGTGTCAGAAGTCCTCGGCAAAGGGTCTTACAAATTGACTTACGTGTCAGGAGAACAAGTACCCCGAACATGGCACATTTCCAACCTCAAGAAGTTCCATTTGTAAGAGACAGTCCGGTCAGTCAGTCTTGTGTCTGGTTCGGTCCTAGGGGTATGTGCTTTCTTTGTTTTTTACTTGTTTTTCGTCTTTTTATTTGTCTATGTGCGTTTTGTCTGTCTATGTGCGTGTCGTCTCTTACAAATGTTACTGAGGTATCTTGTTCTTCGAAGGCTGATCCCCTTTTTAGAACATATATAAGCCAACGATTGTGAGTCCAAGCTTCTAAGGAGGATACAAGACCACAATTCAGCTTAAGAAACAAGCAGTTCGTCTGAAACGAACTGCAACAAAGGGAAAGTCCGATCCACGCGATAAAACTCGCCGAATTAGGACAAGGGAAAGTCCGATCCCCAAATTAGGACAAGGGAAAGTCCGATCCGAGCGATAAAACTCGCCAAATTAGGACACAAGCTTAGTCCGGTCAAAGAAATTTACTTCATAAGACCAAAGACGAGTCCGGTCAAAGAAGTTTACTTCATAAGACCAAAGACGAGTCCGGTCAAAGAAGTTTATTTCATAAGACCGAGGACCAAGTCCGGTCAAAGAAGTTTACTTCATAAGACCAAAGACGAGTCCGGTCAAAGAAGCTTACTTCATAAGACCGAGGACGAGTCCGGTCAAAGAAGTTTACTTCATAAGACCGAGGACGAGCACGATGAAATTTTTTCGCTGAGCTGTAAATACGCAGTGATAGAAGCGAAATGAAGATTTCATTTATTAAAACTTGTTCGGCATACAACTCCGCTGCCCTACGAGAAGGCGTTACGCTATTACAAAGGACTATTCTACTGTCCACGGTTGCTAAAGTTGAGCCACCTATTCAAAAAATCCTCGTGAAGCCGAGTTCGGGCGTTCCGGGCAGCTGAAGAATAAGCAGGTCGACGAGATGCTCTGATCGACCTACCGCCTCTTCCTTGAGTCCGGGAAGTTCTGGCACCTCGGCGGCGAAGAGTCTCTTCACGAAGCATTTGTTGATCTTGCTCACTCATAATCACAGCTCCTCTACGAACTTCAGTCCGTCCTTGTCTTGACGTTTCCGGTTGCTCCTGAGTCCGTTCTCGTCTTGACGTTTCCGGTTGCTCCTGAGTTCGTTGCTGATTTGGAGTAGGATTTTGAGCAAGTGGATCAGAGGTTTGAGCTGGAGTGTGAGCATCTGTTGGCGGGAAATGCCTAAGGAATCTCTCGATTGAAGGACGCCGGGAAAGAACGATGTCGTACCGAGAAGCCCAGCGCCGCAATGATTTCACAACTTGTTGGCAAGCCGAGCTCTCCAGCGCATTGTTCCTCCGGAGTACATGAAGCTCTTCCCACAGTTCATCAACTTGATTCTGAACTTCAGATATGCTCATTCCCCCGCGTCCGCAGATGAAATCCTCATACGCAGTCCTCTCAGCGACGGCAGTATTCAGCTCGGCCTCCAGATCTTTCTTTTCGGACTCTAAGTCCTTATTGTCGGCCTCCAGCTTCACTAAACAAGCCAAGAGTTCGTCATTCTTCATCTGGTCAGCTATGGCTTTTTTCTCAGCTTCGTCTAAAGCGGAAGAGTACAGCCGCTTCCAGTGAAGTACCTCCAGCTCCTTAAGAGTTAAGAATACAAAGCAGCTATGTCAGTTCGGCATTTCAGTTTACTGAGCAGGTAGTAAACCACAACAGGAGTAAAAGAGAGTACGAAAAGCTATACGAAGACACAAGTGTAGAAAGAAGAATCCACCGTGTTACCTTAAATTGGACGACGCCCACAACCGGTCTACTAAAACAAAGACTTAGACTTTGTTACGTTTGCTTATACATTTAAATATGCAATAAACAACTATTAAATGTAAAATATAACAACATTATGACAAAAATAATCTGTTGCATTTATTGGAAAATAACCATTAGAGTTTTACAGTATGCAATCACTCGAAAGGTGATTTCTAGTATACAAAACCCTAACAACAACTTCTGGGCCCTTTGCCTGTTCCGCTTCTTCTTGGTGGCGGAGCCCGAGGCGGCGACGACGGCAGAGGCAGAGGCGCGGCGGGGTGGGCGGGGGAGCGGGTGGGGGACGGCTCCATGTCTGACAGCTCGTACGAATTCGTACTAAAATCGGGATCGTACTGGGTGTTGGAGTCAAAGGGTCGGTATTCAGAGTCTGCACCTGGCCACCGTGCATCACCACTGAACATCGGACTATTCGGACTTGGGTAATCACCTGGATTCATTTTATATAAGTGAAATAGGGAATGATGAATGAAAGAGTGAAATGTTGAAGAGTGGAAGGAATGGTGGTGTATATATATAAAATTTTTGAAGAATTAAAAAAAATAAAAAAAATATAAAGAAAAACGTGTTGCATCGTCCGCGGTATCATCCGCCTCGCCCGCAATTGGGCGGACGATACCACGGACGATGCATGGTCGAAGCCCTATCGTCCGCGGACGAAGCATAGGGCGCGGACGATGGATGTGTCATCGTCCGCATGGCTACAGTGGCGGACTATCGTCCGTCCCATTGTGGATGCCCTAACAAAAGTGTGAAGAATATGGGTGTGTTTGCTCAAAGTGACTACCAAATCATATATAGTAGTACTATTTTCAATGATCATATTTTACACTTATCGCACTAAAATTTTGACTGTCCGTGATTAAAGAGCAATATTTCCATTTTCTCTTACTACTACGTACTATTCTACTATTTTATTCTCTTTGTACTTTATACTCTCTTCGTCCCCAAAGAATATACATTTTAGGTTCGACACGGATTGTAATGCAACTTTGGTAAAGTAAAAGAGAGGTAGATAGAAAAAGTAAATAAAGTATTGTTAATGGAGAATGCGTGTCAACTCATTAGAGAGAAAAAAAGTCAAAAATTAGAAAGTGCACATTCTTGTGGGTCGAACTAAAAAGGAAAGAATGCACATTCTTGTAGGACGGAAGGAGTATTATTCATTTTTTACTTAACTCAATAAAAATCGTTTTCTTAAACCATAGGCCAAAAAAAATTGATTACTTGAGAAGGGACTTTGCATAAAATTAAAGTACAAAATGACCAAATTATCCATATTGTATTTTGTTCCTTCGAGTAATGTGATCAATAGTACTATAAATTTTTAACTTTTTGCCAAAATTTATACTAGTACTATAAGTTTATCACTCTCTCCCGCAAATGCATTTTACCTGGAAAAATGAGTTATTCGAAATTTCATAGTCTATTCAATTTTTTTATAACGTCAAAACAAACAAGGTATGAAGTGGTAAATCAATCGTGGTTGGGGGTATTCCCCCCTCCACCACCTTCATTCTACCAAAGTGGCAAATAAACAGCTTGAAATTTTCCATGTCCATTAAAATCACCAAGAAATTCTTTTGATCAACCACACGACTCGAGACGAAACAAACCGATATGCATATAAAATTGTTTGTTAGTAAACGATGATTGCTTTGCTCCCAAACAACTTTTTAAACCAACAGAAAATTCGTAAGCTCGTTATTTTTCCAAATAAGATTCCCATTCTTTTAGGATAAATCTAAAATATGCTTAAGAAACTAAGGCGATAATAAGCTGGATGGCTGTTGGGGAAAAACCAATAATACATGCATCCTCCCAAAAAAGCTATCCTTAATCCTAGTTTACATCCTTACCCGCAGTATTAGCACGAATATACTGGAAAACCCTTTCTCTTCAGGCGGGATATGCTGGACTCTTCTTTTCCATAGTGAGTGTGATGGCAGCGCTCGACAAAACTGGAACTTAATGACACTGGGATCAGCTTTTTCTTAAGCATATAACTTTCTCGTATTTGAGTAAGGTGCTAGGATATCATTTCTATTACACTAGGCAAATTGCTGAACTTTCTTGGAAGGAATCCCAAATATTCCCCATCCGACTGGACAAATATACTGCGACTGCCACCAATCTCCTCGACTTCAATTGTACATGCACTGGAAGAATACAGAGGAATATTCCATGTAAAGAACATAACATTTGGCAGATCATAAACAGATATAAGCAAGCAAAATTGTAAACTGGGAAAAGTAGGATAGAAGACAATATTTAGGCTGGCACTTAGTCGCATAGCCCCCCCCCCCCCCCCCCCCCCCCCCCCCCCTCTTCATAAGTTGCAGACTTACATCCGGCACTCTTTATGTTCAGAAACATGAGATTAATTTCTGTTGGATCATTGATGTGGCCAATTTCATGGAGTATTAAAATTTGATTACAGTATTAGGTCTATGATATGCTGAAGCTCCAAAACCAGGGATTGCAGCTAATAAGTGAAATATTAATGAGAAAGGGAAAATAATTCCCACATAGTTTACCTTTTAGAAGATACATTTTTCACAGACAAGTGTGTTCCATTGTATAGCTTGTGCAGCTTGAGGATGAAATCATACCATTTGAAGTCCTGAAGAGCAACCACCTGAAAGAAAGCAAGTTTGGGCTATTACTTCCTTTTCTTTATTTTACTTTATGTTATTGCATCTTGCTGGGATTCAGTTCAGGTTGTGGCTAAAGAAAAGGCTCATTGAATAATTAACAAGCTGAGCTCGAGGACAATAGATTTGGCTCGTCAGCTCACGAACTACTCACTTTTCAAGCCTATTGGTTATTGCCGAACCCTAAGTTCAGTTCATTCTTGAACTTGCATGCTGTACAAGCCTGAGGTCATTTAAGTTGATAAATGAGTATTTATGAACCAGGTTTAGCCACCTGCTGAGTTAATACTTTTGATTTGAGCGAAATCTAAGCCTATATATTTGGTTGGGATGGGGTTGTTTATAGCCCTAGCTAAATATGTATCCATTGCACCTCAAAATTCCTGCTAGACGGATGTGCGTTTGGTGTAATCTTCATTCCACCACCAAAATATTTGGCATTCCCAATGCAAAGAGCTGTTACCTGGGAATAAACTTCCCAGTCACCATCGTCAACCTTTGCGACATAGCCAGAGAGTGGAAGATTATTTTATGAAAAAGTTGATACACAGGGCAAGATAAATTTAACTAAGAAAAACATTAAGATTACCTTTATTCTAAGATCCTTGTTGTGGTGGCCAAAAAATGCTTGCAAAGCACCTATAACATAACACAAATTACCAAACTTCTTGTATCTTGATGCATAATAACCGGCCTTAGCGCTCCTGCAAAGTTGCCATAACTAGAGGTAAAGAGCCATGATATACATTCAAGGACACAAAGCGTTGCCCACAAATTTATGCTTACAAATGAAATCAAGCATTGCCAACAAAGTTATGCTTACAAATGAACATCAGCAACATTTATGAAATAGTGCGACTCTGCACTCTCTCCAGTAATAACGCCAACATCAATGCGAGATCTTATCCCTGAAAATACACGAGAAGAGAAAATAAAAGCACTTAGTGTTATAGGGTTGCATTCAATTACAAAATCCGACAAGGTGAAAAAGTACCCCAAGGATCAACAAGTAGCAAGTTTACCTTTCGAAATGCGTTCAATGGCTTCATAAGGGTCATTTTTCCTGATATAAACAAAGAAAATTGAATCACATTAGTAGCTAGTCTAAGGTTATTTTATAAGTGACAGAAACCTCCTCTAGGAAAACCAAAATCGGGAGATTGAGCTGACCAGCCAAATGTTCTAGCAAAGTCAGATCCAGTTCCCAAGGGAATAAGCTGTAGAGAGAAAAATGAAGGTAAACAAAAATATGAATTCAACTTATCATATAAGAACAAATTATGATGCATTTATAAGAAAATTATATTCACTTACACCAAGAGCAGTTGTATGGCCAGATTGTTCGTGATCAGAAACTGGCTTCCCACCCCAGAAGAAGCCATTAACGACCTGCAGTTTTAAGATCAGTTGGGTAATATTTCAGGAGAATGACAGCAGGCCAATATTTAGTGTGCAAAATGCGAACATTTTATATTTTGGATGAGCCTCTTATAACTCACAAGGATATACTTACTGAAGTTTCACATTATAGCAGAAATACTGTATTACCTACTTCAAGAATTATGATCTGCAATATAAGCTGATCTCACATAGTTTCAGATATCTCATTTATAATCTAATCACCAGTTGAGTTATCATATAACTCCTCTTACATTGGCACATTATTGTATCCGCCAGTGCAAGCAGAAGAATATGCAGCTTGTAATTAGTAGTTTCCCTCAAACCTTATATAACGATGATACCAGTTTAATGGTAAAGGACGAAAACACACCTCATGAAGGGTTCCGTCACCTCCTACTGCAATCACTGCATCAGCACCCTCACGTATGGCCTAACCACAGAATATGACTCAGACTCCATATTTTTTGTCCAATGCAGTCAGTCAAATATAATACTGTAGTTAGTTTTTCTCACCTCCCTTGTAATATCAATGGCATGGCACGGACCAGAAGTCAGAGATTCGCATATCTGCCCAGAAATATCAAAAAATGATAAAATTAAATGTATTGAATAAGATATACTAGTACTATTAGACAGTGGAAACAGCAAATTCCCTGATTCAGAGCTAGCAACAAAACAAGGCCAAGTGAGAATGCAACAAGATAGGTTTATCGAAATATTCATATGCATTATGTCGAGAATAGGACTAAAAACACAATTGCCAATAATCCAGTAACAGAGACTGGCAAAATTGGTCTCGAATTATCAGAACTAACTGATCGTAAATGCAACGTTCAATCTCCAAATTAAATTTACCAAATAACCTTCCAAGAGCACCCAAAACTCAAATCGCGGAGTATTTATTTGATCAAAACGCTTACTCACATTGCAATCAGAACGAAGGCGAGACCTCAGGAAAGGCAATAGTTTCTTCCACTCCTTGCCAGTCCTTCCATTAGCTCCTGCTCCAGTTTCAACCATTTTAGACTAATAGCTTAGCATTTAGCAGAAAAAACACTGAATCCTCAAAAGGAAACGACTATTCACACAAAACTAGATTTCAACAACCGCGGACTCTTCTATAACAGTATAAGCACATATCACGAATAAATCGCCACAATTCGCAGCAGTGTTTGTGTTTCCGTGTGTGCGTCGAAAAATCAAACCGGAGCATAGAAAAAATCGGCCGAGACCTCGAGGATTGACGACGAAGACGAGGTCTCGGCGGCGGGAGGTGGCGCCACCGCCCATACAGTCGGCGGCGAGATCCGAAGCGAGCGGTTGCTCTGCTCTGATAAACGAGGGCTTAGCCATTGGGATGATCGCCACTGCACACGAAATCATAATTGCTAAAATGTGCGTATATATCCAATAGTTTTTATTAATATCGGATAATAATTAAGCGATAAGATTTTGAAGGCAAAGTATCTTGATTGAGAGATTAAGAGGGAATCAAGCTCTGTGTAATTAGTGCTTTGAGTACTCCGTTGTTTAATGGTGGCCAGCCGCCGTTATATTAATAATCATCGGACTTTGTCAACAGATGCGAAGTTCTAAATTCAAAATAACGATATGCGTGTCTTTATCATTTATTTCCAATTATTTTTAATTCAGTACTGTATTCTATAGCAAATCAATTTAAATTAAAAAGGGTAATTAATAAAGCTAGCAGTATGGCACCAACTGTATTTCACATTTGTGTATACTGTAAATTTGAAATGACAAGTATTTTTTTAATTTATACTCAGGTTCGTATTCACTCATCTTTTATTTATAAAATTTATGTGTTTCTCAATTGCTTGATTCATGTTTATGCCTGTTTTTCATGTCTGAGAAATATTACTAATCTTATTAGATGATTAGAGCATACACAACGGAGAGCAGGCGCTCGTTCGTCCGTCCGTGCCAGTGGCGCGGCACCGCTATCTGCCGTTGCGCTCTTGCCGCTGGCACGGCGCTGCTCGATGCATCGAGCACGTCCGTGCCAGCGACCAGGCGACGTGGCAGCGTGTGATTGGCCAACAGCATATCCGTTAGAAAATCATTTTTTTTGTTTTTTTATAAAAAATTGAAAATAATACCAAAAAATTAAAAAAATATATTTTCCCAATCCCAAAAAAATGGCCGCTTTTTTGCCCTTTTTCTGTATTTTTTATTTTTTATTTTTTTCCCCGAAATCATCTATAAATACACACATTCATCATTCATTTTTCACATCAAATCATCTCTCATTCATCTCTCATTCATATTTTTCATACAACTTATTACACCTTCATCTCTCACTCAAAACCTCAAATGGATTTCACCCATCTCATTGCGGAAGCGGAGCGCGAATAACAAGAATACTACGAACAACACTGTGCCGCTTATGAAGCATATGTCGCAGCGAACCCCGCCCCTCCTCCTCAACCTACTAGATCAACTCGCCGCTACATCCATCGTGACCAGGAGGGAGCCCACGAAAGACTCGTTGCCGACCCGCCGCGGTTTCCGGAAGATTACTTTAGGCGACGTTTTCGCATATCAAAGCGCTTGTTTATGCGTATTGTCAACACATTGTCCGTCCGTGTTGAATTCTTCCAAACAGGACCAGATGCAGCCGGTCGACAAAGTCTCTCGGCGTTGCAGAAGTGTACGTGTGCCATCCGACGACTCGCTACTGGGCAAACGGCCGACCTGTTCGACGAGTATTTGCATGTCGGTGAGTCCACTGGAATCCTTTGTCTTAAATTTTTTTGCGAGGGCGTTCGTACAGCTTTCGGTGATAAATTTCTTTCGGGCACCCACCACCGATGATTGCCAACGGTTGCTTCGTCTTCACGAATCAGTCCATGGCTTTCCCGGAATGCTTGACAGCATTGACTGCATGCATTGGAGATGAAAGAATTGCCCGACTGCTTGGAGCTTAAGCGGCCACAAAGGCGGCGGCCCAACAGTTATCCTTGAAGCGGTCGCCGACTACCACCTATGGATTTGGCATGCATATTTCGGTGTTGCCGGATCCAACAACGACTTGAATGTGCTGCATTCTTCACCCCCCTTCAATGATGTGTTGAATAGTGTAGCACCGGCAATCGACTTCACCGTCAACGGAAATGTATACCACATGGGTTACTATCTCGCTGATGGTATCTACCCAAGGTGGTCGACTTTCGTGAAGAGGCTCAGTAACCCGCAAGACCCGAGACGGGTTCTTTTTGAGCAGCGTCAAGAGTCCGCGCGGAAAGACTTCAAAAGAGCCTTTTGGGCCCTTCAAGCCCGATTCAACATTGTGAAGGCTCCGGCTCGGCTGTGGTACGTGAAAAATATTGCCGACATCATGTACACGTGTATTATCTTACACAATATGATTATAGACGACGAAGGACCGAGGGCGGCTAGCTTCTACGATGAGGATGAAGCCGGAAGCTCAAGTGCGAGGTCTCCCCCACGCCGAGGTGTGCATACGACGGTGGGTGAGAGGATCGAAAAAAGGCACACAATGCGTGATACCCGAACCCACGTTGAGCTACAAGAAGACCTAATCAAACACGTGTTGGCGAAATTCGGCCACGAGTAGTGGGTTTTTTAATTTTATGAATTTAATTATGTAATTTTTAATTTTTAAGAGTTTAATTATGAAATTTTTAATTTTTAGGATTTTAATTATGTAATTTTTATTTTTTAGGATTTTAATTATTTAATTTTTAATTTTTAATGTATTTTGTAATATTATTTCGGGTATGTGTAATGTATTTTAATTTTGTGGAAATGTTTTTATTTAAATTGAATAATGGAATGGTGAGACCCTTGTGCTCGTCCTTGCGAAAGAGCACGACTGTGGGTGTTGTGCTCTTGCCTAAGAGCAGGCAGAAAAAGTGGGGTCGGGCCCACAATCGTGCTCGTTGGCAAGAGCACGGTTGTGGGTGCTCTTAGATCCTTCTCCCACCGGAAACACATTACTCCCTTCGCCC
This sequence comes from Salvia splendens, assembly GCF_004379255.2. Taxonomy (NCBI): domain Eukaryota; kingdom Viridiplantae; phylum Streptophyta; class Magnoliopsida; order Lamiales; family Lamiaceae; genus Salvia; species Salvia splendens. Next base: position 35,697,454 of record NC_056033.1, on the reverse strand, counting down.
CCCTAATTATGCACTATGCACTTTGATTCCGGCACGTGTTTTAAGAAATATAAAAAAGTGGGTTGAAAAATTAATAAAATATGAATCTCATTTTTATATACTCCCTCCTTCCACCATTTAAAGAACCCTTATGCCATTTTGGTTTGTCTACGATTTATAGAATCATTTACTTTATTCCACTTTTAGAATGCGGACCACACATCCCACCAACTTCTTACATTCAAAATCTAATATGAAACTAATACTGTAAAAGAGTTCCACTCTTATATTCCACTTACTTTCTCCCTTTACTTTTTTTCATAAAGTCAAATAATTTCTTAAAACTCGTGTCGAGTCAGAATGACTCTTTAAATGGTGGATGAAGGGAGTATTAGTTTTATACTCCCTCAATCCCACAATAATTCACTTTTTTCAATTTTGGTCCGTCCCACAATAGTCACGCTTCATTCTTATCATAAATGGTAAGTAAGTCTCACATTTCAATAACTCACTTCACTCACATTTTATTATAAAGTCAATATAAAAAAAGTGGGTCTCACATTCCACTAATTTTTTCAACCAACTTTTCTTTATATTTCTTAAAACTCGTGCCCACAATAAGAGTGACAATTATTGTGGGATGAAGGAGTAATAAAATGTGAGTTAAATGAGTTAGTTGAATGTGAAGCTTATATACCATTAATAATGGAAGAATAAAAATGATAAAAGTAGACAATTAATAGAGGACGAAGGAAGCAGTTTTTACATGCAATAGTGGGTCGGGTAATCAAGAAATTTTCCATTCACAAAAAGAATGATAACAATAACGTGAAGTGAAGACTTAAAATTGTGATATTTAGCACTGTAGTACAATTTTTCAAACATGTAAATGGAGTTCAAAATTTACTTAGCCAACAAATGGGTGAGTCCTCAACCTTAGAGCGCCAAATTAAAAATTAATTCGGCACCTAAAATTTCATGTAACACGTTGGAGCCAAACGTGAAAAATTACCGTACTTAATTACATGATCCAACATAACATATACTCATTTTACGATTTTGGTCCTGTACATTATCTTTTGAATTTTTGTATCCCGAATATTTCAATTCAGATCACAATTGGTCATAAACTAACAGTTCCGTCAATTTTTAAACGGTCAACGTATTTAACCCGATTTTGACCGATTAAAGATGTTAAATATGATTTTATTTACTCCCTAATTATATTCTTAATTATTTTAATAAATTATCATTTAAAATACAAATGGGCGACGGCGTGAACCGCCGGAGGAGACGTAGGCCGAGAACTCCTCTGCGAAATTCACCAGAGAGAGAGGGCCGGTAGATCTACGGCGAATCTGGTCGGCGGCGGAGGAGAGTGAAAGAGGAGAATCGCCACTGCCTCTTATGGAATGGGAACTTCCGTTTTGTTGAAAGATGAGAGCGGAGCTGACGGTGCTAGGAGAGGATGCCGACGTGAGGCGCCGCTGCCTTCCCATTTTCGAACGAGGACGTTTAGAGATCTTGGGGATGAAGGAGGAGTGATGAGGAAGAGAAATGAAGGAGATTTTAGAGGAGTGAGCGAGCTCTGGCGACGCCGAGGAATGGCGAATTCGCCAGAGAAAAGTGAGAAGGGTGAAAGGGGAACAACTGCTGCTTCATCCTTTTAAATTATGGATTTTGCAAGGTTTCAGTTTGTAAGAGGAGAAAGACCGATGGGTCGAGTATATTGGGGTGGAAAATAATTTGGTATTAACAGCTTTAATTGGTCAAAATCGGGTTAAAAACGTTGACCGTTTAAAAATTGACGGAACTATTAGTTTAGGGCCAATTGTTATCCGAGTTGAAATGTTCGGGATGTAAAAATTCAAAAGATAGTGTCTAAGACAAAAATCGTAAAATAGACATGTTCAGGACCAATTTTGGCATTTACAACAAAAGCATGCAACATAAATAAGAAGACCGGTCCACATCAGAATAACGGAAAAACAAAATTAGATTTCAAACATGAAACTCAAAATCATCATCGTTTCTAACCTAAATACAGATAACAAAAATCATTAACAATAGAGGAGTTATTATCTCTTCTTGGACTTCTGCTTCAACCTCGATTTTGATTTCGAGTCAGAGTGATGAGCCTTCAGCTTCTTCTTGCACATTGTGGTTGGAGGACCGCCGCCACTAGCACCTTCTCTAAACGGCATCCCCATGAGAGCCAACAATCTATGAGCTTCTTTATCTGTATTAGTTGTCGTCCTTATACAAACATCCATGCCCCTCGGCTTACCAAGTATGTGAAAGCTGAGCTCTGGGAACATGCATTGTCTGCTCGCGGAAGTCAATGCTGTAGTTGCTATTTCCATCAATGATGTTGGCGCTCAGAGCATCCGCAGCGGTGGCGAAAGACGCCACCGCCGTCCGCGCCGTTGGCAAGGCGCAGAACCGCCGCCGCTGCAGCCGCGCCGCTGGCACGGCGCTGCTCGATGTATCGAGCACGTCCGTGCCAGCGGACGCACACGTGGCGCGCTCCCATTCGTCAACGGCATAGCCGTTGTGTTTAAACTTTTTTTTATTTTTTTTTTAAAAATCGGTATTTAATTATAAATAATGCTAAAAAATAAAAAAAATATTTTCCAAATCCCAAAAATATGGCCGTTTTTTTCCCGTTTTTTCTGAATTTTTTTGATTTTTTTTTATTTTTTTTTTCCCCAAAATCATCTATAAATACACACATTCATCATCCATTTATCACATCAAATCATCTCTCATTCATCTCTCATTCATAATTCTCATACAAACTATCAACACATTCATCCCCCACTCAAAATCTCAAATGGATTTCACCCATATTATGGCGGAAGCGGAACGCGAAGAACAAGAATACTACGAACAACATCGTGCCGCTTACGAAGCATATGTCGCGGCGAATACCCCTGCTCCTCCTCCTCAACGAACCAGATCAAATCGACGGTACATCCATCGTGACCGGGAGGGAGCCCACGAAAGGCTCGTTGCCGACTACTTTGCCGACCAGCCGCGGTTTCCGGCAGATTACTTCAGGCGCCGTTTTCGCATGTCAAAGCGCTTGTTCATGCGAATTGTCAACACATTGTCCGCACGTGTTGAATACTTTCAAACAGGTGTAGATGCAGCCGGCCGGCAAAGTATCACGGCGTTGCAGAAGTGTACGTGTGCCATCCGACAACTCGCTACTGGGCAAACGGCCGACATGTTCGACGAGTATTTGCATATCAGTGAGTCCACTGGAATCCTATGTTTAAAGAATTTTTGCGAGGGCGTTCGTTCTGCTTTTGGGGATGAATTCCTTCGAGCACCCACCACTGATGATTGCCAACGGTTGCTTCGTCTTCATGAATCAGTCCATGGCTTTCCCGGAATGCTTGGCAGCATTGACTGCATGCATTGGAGGTGGAAGAATTGTCCGACTGCTTGGAGGGGGCAACACTTGAGCGGTCACAAAGGCGGCGGCCCAACGCTTATCCTTGAGGCGGTCGCCGACTACCGCCTATGGATTTGGCATGCATATTTCGGCGTTGCTGGATCCAACAACGACTTGAATGTGCTATATTCGTCACCACTCTTCAATGATGTGATGAATGGTGTAGCACCGGCGATCGACTTCACCATCAACGGAAATATATACCGCATGGGTTACTATACCGCATACGACAGTTGGCCAGAGGATCGAGACAAGACACACAATGCGCGATACTCGAATCCACAATCAACTACAAGAAGACCTAATCAACCACATGTGGGCGAAATTCGGCAACGAGTAGTGTCATTTTTAATTTTTAGGATTTTAATTATGTAATTTTTAATTTTTAGGATTTTAATTATGTAATTTTTAATTTTTAGGATTTTAATTATGCAATGTTTAATTTTATTTGTCATTTGTAATATTTATTGTGGGTTTTAAATGAATTTTAATATTATGGAAATGTTTTTGTGTAATTGAATTTTATATTAATTGTGCTCGTCCTTGCGGAAGAGCACAGTTGTGGGTGTTGTGCTCTTGCCAGAGAGCAGGCATGAATAGTACCGCCCGGGCCCACAACCGTGCCGCTGGCAAGAGCACGGTTGTGGATGCTCTCACCCCTTGAAAATCACGAGTCCTAGGAAGTCCCAAGTTGATGAGCCGATCAAGAAAAAAGCACATCACCTGTCAGATTGGTCTTTTGTGAATGGGGTGTGTGGGGTCGCAACTGGTAAGGCGCAACCGGCTGGAATGATCATCATCGGAGCGAGGCATGTGTTTGTGGTGTTTGTGTGTTTGAGTGAAGCATGCAGGTAGAAATGTGAAAAAAAAGTAGAACCTTAACTAAATTCAATCGAGTCAAGATATTGAGATCATGTATTTTTAACATTTATCGAGTATTCGACCATGACCCCAAATTACCCAATTTCAATATTTATGGATAGTGGATATTTGATACCTGAAATGTATTCAGTTTAAGAGGGTATTGATCGACTCATACACTCGATCCCATGTAACTCAATTTGATTATGCGATTTAATGGGATGAAGATAATTGTTTAGAAATAATATTTTTAGTTTAGATAATCTCATACTCCCTTATAAATAAAACTGTTTCCATTTTGGACTGTCACTTAAAATAAAATCTTTTTAAACTTTCTATTTTAGGATATGGACTCAAAATCCACTAGCATTACTTCCACAACTTTTTTCTTCTTCTTTCTTACTTTATTCATTATTCTCCTCCTCTTTTTTACTTTATCAAATTTTCTTTATTACTCTTACTTATCTATCTTACTTATCTATTGTGCATTAAAATTCTATGTTATTTCAAAAGTTTTTATTTTTCAAGAATGGAAGTACTATGTGGTCAACTATTGATATGTTATTGTGCATTAAAATTCTATGTTATTTCAAAAGTTTTTATTTTTCAAGAATGGAAATACTATGTGGTCAACTATTGATATGTGTGTAAAGTTGAATTTGACACTTTCCATTAAAATTAACACATCCGAAAAATACAATTTTAGGCGTACATTGTTTTCTTAATTTTATTTTTTTGGTAAAGAATTTTACTGAACACAAGTCTCTGAGTTGACAAAATGCTTAATCATTGAATCGTTTGTAGTAATACAATTTTTATCATTTATCCTAACACCTATTTTGATGCCTCAGTTTACCGCTCGCAAAAGCCGCAGTATAACACACGTACCAACTGGAAAACCGCAGCCACGCCATCCACCACTGAAGCTAGCGCGTGCTGTTACTCTTACACACAGCGCGTATAGAATTCTCTAATTTCCGGTGCTCTGCTATGGCGTTTCAAATATGTGAGAATTTCTTTCTCCCTTATTTCTTTTTTAATAACAAAAAATACAGATATACGCGCACCTACGTATATTATATACATATGAGTTGTGTGTATGATTAGCATATAGTTACAATTATATATGTATGTGTACGGTTTTATATGCGTGAAATTGAAATACCTATATGTGCCGGATGTATCTCTCTCCGCGAAGAGATGGTTGATCGGAGAATAGGAAAACAAATTTGCTAGGATTTTAAACCCTAACCTTTTTCCAATTTTCGTTTCTATATCTCGATCCATGTTCGGACAGAGATATTTTTGCTATTAGGCGGTAGAGGAAGCGAAGGGTGCAACATTTATAGAGGGATTTCGAGTATTTAGTATATCGGGAATCGAGGCAAACGAGTGCTTAATTTCTGTTTTTTTAGCATTGGATTTTGGTGGATTAGGGCATGGATTTTGATTGAGCTGGATCAATCAACTGGATTTGAGCTCGAATGTTAGATTGACTTGGGTACGTCTTGGATCAGTTCAATGAATTGGGAGAGTTAGACTTTGGGAATATTTAAAATTGGTGTGTTTGATTTGAGTTATTTGTTCTGTTTGGTGTATGCATGGTTGAATCAGGTTGCAGCGAGGTGGAGAAATTTGTACGATTTAGAGTGCGGTGTTTGCTTTGGGGGGAAGTTAGATTTCATTGGGAGCTGCAGAATGAGCTCACAAGATGAAGATAGAATGTTCTTGGACAAGGATTCTGAAGCTAATGACCATGTTTCAACGTAATCTCTTGTTAAATAAGTTTGTTTATCTTCATGTAATTGATACGGCTTTATTGTTAGATGAAGAAAAGTGTTGTTTTGTTGATTTTAGGAAGCCGAAAATATTTTATTCAAGAGAGTTTCTACTGTCGATAAGCAATTCGGATATCTGCAAGAAGTTGCCTAGCGGGTTTGAGGAATCACTGTCAAGGTAATTGGTGCTCGATTGATAATGTTATACAGGATGCCTTCCAAAGAAGTTATTGTGATATCAGCTGTGTTGTTTTTGTTTCCAGGAAGTTTATTGAGCTGCTTTCTTGGCATCTTCTAACACTTCGATATATTTAGAAGTGTCCTGCAATTTTTTAGTATGCTCACCTGCTGTTTTTTCAACAGTGAATTGGAAGAAGCACTGCTGAGATTGCCGGATCAAACAAGAATTCCTGGGGGCTTGCCGTACCAAGGTTTTAGAAGAAATGAGTATTCCTCATCACCTCCTACTCGGGGGGATTCTGGTACCTGCTCTAGAGGCATTTATGGGAAATGGGATAACCGTTCTTCTGCCCGGAGTGATCGAGACAGTGATTCTCAGTCCGACAAGGACTCAGGTTATCTTTAACATTCTTCTGTAGGCTTGGCACATGTATGTTATTTGTAGGCCGATCTAGTTGAAGTGAATTATTTTAGAAATCCAAATCTTTGTTAGCTGATTCACTTTTTCTCCTTTAGTCAGAGCGGTAACTTCTCTATAGATTGTCCTTGTGTAATTGATCTGCTGATCTTACCTTACAATGGCAATAATGTCTAAGATTAATGACGAGTTAATCTTCTGCCTTAAATGATTGAAAAAGCTAAATAAGGAGTAAACCCTGTTATGAAATTCTAAATTTACATTAACTAGTAATGCTTATTCATTCTGTTTGGTTGGACTTTTGACAGAGGGTGAATTTTATATTCTCTCCCCCCCCACCCTTCTGGCTATGAGTTGCATTCAAAGAAGGGAGCACCTAATGAGCTAACATGTGATTACTTAAGTTTTTACATTGTATGTACCAGGGGACTGGGACCACACCAGTCTCAACAAATTTTCTTGGACCCTTTTTACCTTTATTCTCATAGTTCTGCTGGAATTTTGAACTCATTCCCTGCAGAGAAAATAATACTATTATCTTGATATTGTCTCTGATCTTTATGTATTAGTACGCACTTGGGACAAATGTGTTATGTTAAGTAAGATACACCAAGTTTCTGTATAGTGCCTGGCTTCCTTCAGATTATTTTGGGAACTAAATCCTCTGGAATCCCTGATGTGTGTACTGCTTTTGTATCTTTATAACTCTTATAAGTTTTGTCTCGATTATGCTTCTGCTTGTCCCTAGCACCCCACCCCCCGACTACCATTTGATTTGATTTGATTTGATTTTCAACCTCTTCTGTAGATTCTGGAAGGCGTTTCGGAAATCAATCTCGACGTTCATGGCAGACCCCTGAGCATGATGGGCTTCTTGGGAGTGGTTCGTTTCCAAGACCATCTGGATATGCTGCTGGGATCTCTGTTGCTAAGGTGCGACCAAATGAGCAAAATCAACTAAGCAGAAGCAATGAACCATATCATCCTCCACGTCCTTACAAGGTCAACCGAACAACGTAGATCATAATGAAGTTCTGTTAGCTCAGTATCGTTTTTATTTGAAAAACACATCGTACTCAGTCAACGTGCGGCAATATGAAATGCATGAAATCACTGAAATAATTCATTATGCAACTATATTCAGGCAGTACCTCATTCAAGAAAGGATACCGACGCCTTCAATGATGAGACTTTTGGCTCAATCGAGTCTACTAATGAAGATCGAGCAGAGCAGGAGAGAAGAAGAAGAGGTATTCACTCATTCTCATTGAAGGTGTTTTTGGTTCCTATTTCCTGGTACTACTAGTTATTCCAAACTCTTTGTTCCTTATTGCTGCTATATCTTTAATGTAACTTCTTTTCAGCCTCTTTTGAGATGATGAGAAAGGAACAGCACAAGGTTCTACAGGAGAAACAAAATTCTAATTCAGGGAAAAGCAAAGTTGGTGATGTCTTGAGCCTATGTGAAGGCTTGGTAGGTAGCAAAGAGGAAAAGGGGATTTTTATCAGGAATAATGAATTAGAGGTTTCTGCTGCAATTCCTGCCTTAAGCAATGACTTAGAAAAACCATCTTTATCCTCACTAGCTCCTGTTCCAAGACCGCTTGTTCCACCAGGTTTTAAAACCAATCCCCTAGAAAAAAGCTCGGGCTTGAAATCGTTGATTCTATCTTCTCTGTCAGAGGTACGCGACTTTCATTTTTACTTATTTTTTTTTTTGGCGTAGAATGCATTTGGTTATAGATGCATGTATGCCTTTTAACCTAGGAACAACAGATTTGCATCGACTAAATGCAGCACTTTCTGATTTAGAAAATTCTCAAACACCTTGAGAGAAGCTGTTTTCAAGAACAGTAAACTCACATATGATTGTTCGTAAGACATACGTTACACACTGTAATTCTTTTGCTCTATTTCAGAATGGAAATCAGAGCATCTTGGCAAATTATCTGACTTCAGCTCTATTGCTGATGACTTCACTTTTCCTGAAATCTCATTTTACGTTGTAGTTGATTGCTACATTAGCATCCCTTTGCAAAGGTACCTTCAATTGTTCAAATTACTAAGATATCTTAAACTCTTACAGGTGGTGAAACCTGCAACAAATGAGAGCACCACACATGCTGACCCCAACCTCACTCAAAATGCTAATTATGGACTAGAGAGTCGGCTCTCTGAAGGAATCAGTCTACTTGGCGGGCAGCCCACAGAGAAGACACAGCAGACACTCCCGAAGACTAAGGGGGAACATGTTAACATACATGTTAGTTTAGATGGGCCTAAGCAAACTATCATAGAAGATCAATTATTCCACATTTCCAGTCGTTTACAGACTCATGGAATTATGGATGGTCCCGATTTTAGATTGGAGGATAAAACTGTTGGTGGTTCTAGCAGAAGTCACCCAGAATCAATATTAGAAAAGATTTTTGGTAGCACATTATCTTTGAAAAATGATGGCCACCCCGATTCAGTTGAGGTAATTTAAGTTTAAATACATTCATTTTCAACTTGTGCTGCTCCCAGCCCTTGCTCTATGTGAGTGTGCTTCTTCCTTGCCAATGTGGCATCTACTTAATCAGTCTTACCAGTTACACTTGTCTCATTTAGACTCGAAATTATCTTCTTATAACTTGATTGAAGACTTTATGTGATCGTGTTGGTTTAGTTCATTTTAATTGATAAAGACGGCTGTCATTTGTCCAATCATATGTGTAGTATTTACCAGATTGGTCAATTTCACTGCTCAATGTGCGCCTGGAATCTTGCACCAGATTATTTGTTTTTTTTAAAAAATATAATGACTAGATTTTTTAAATTCAGGATGAGTTCTGAAATCCAAAATGACTCTTTATAAGAGAAACTTAGTTAATATGGTATCCTGTCTATCTGTAGTAATCACATCAACATATTTAGGGTCCATGGGTAGTACTGATTATGTTCAAGTATCCAAATCACATATGCCTCCTGCTGTTCTTCTTGTGCTTCCATTTAGTCTAGCCTTTCCACATCATTTTTCTTCTTATGAATTGTATTGATCGCTGCCATCTCATCAATTTTGTTCTTATATAGCTTCACAATAATAAACCTGATGATACATGGAGCCCAAAGTGTGCCCACTCGTCAAAGTTTGCTCAATGGTTTTCTGAGGAAGGTAACAATATGTGCTATACATTGAATGGTAGCAAAAGTTCTCAGTTTTTTTTTTTTAATTATTTATTTTATTTTGGCTCTAAATTTTCAAGCACATTTCACAGAAGCAAAGGCTGCTGCTGATGTCCCATCTGCAGGGCAAAACAATTTGCTGTCATTAATAGTCGGCAGTGACAAAGGCAAGTATAACTTTTATGCTTTAGGAGCAACTAAGGCCATCCGCAATGTTGTCTCTTATCCGTCTCTTGACCGTCTCATCTCTTCACTATTCATGGGTCCCACTGTACTTTTCATCCCATCTCTTAACTAAAAGACAACACCGGCAACCCTCCATCTCTTAACCATCTCATCCCTTAACTATTCATTCAATTTCATTTTTTATTTTTATTTCCAACAAATTCAATTAATAAAAACACACTTCATTAAATAAAATAAAATTACAACTTAAAATTCAAAAAAACAACAAAAAAAACACATAATTAAAATCCTAAAAAAAATAAAAATTACATAATTTAAAATACAATTTTATAGAAATTATAAAATTGAATTTTTTAAATTATAAAATTGAATTATACAATTTTTTAAATTATAAAAAAACACATTTCATTTTTTTATTTATTTTTAATTAAAATTGATTTTTTTTAAAAAAAAATGATTTATTGCGTCGGCGTGACGACGCCCACTCCCGGGCCGGCGAGTGGGCGTCACGCCTAGCGCTGGCGCGTGGCGAGACGTCTCGCCAACCATCCCTCCGGGACGAGACGCCCGCCGAGACGAGACCGAGATTGATGGCTGCAACGCTGTCTCGCTGCCGTCTTGTCTCTCCGAGACGAGATAGGGACCGCAACGAGACGCGTTGCGGATGCCCTAACATGATTTCTCCTTTTTAGTACAAATATATCTAATATGGTGAAGCCTGACATTCCAGCTGCAGCTAATGGGATATCTGATCAAGCTTGTAGTAACAGCAAAGAGGATTCTGTTCCAGCTGTTCTTACATGTGAAGACCTTGAACAGTCTATTATGTCAGAGTATGGTGCAAAGCCTACCAACATGCAGCCACATGAGAAAATCTGGACTGCTACTGAAGGTGTTATTGCACAATCAAGTGGACATGCTGATAATCATGCATCTCTGCACCTGCTATCAATGTTGCAAAAGAGTTCAGACCGGACTAATACAGTCGTAAACCCCGTTAATATCAATTTGGCCGATAACCAAGTAGTTTCTCAGGAACATGATAGGACCACTGTGGTGAATAAACCTAAAGAGGAAGAAAATGGTAATTCGGGGAAGGCACTCACTCTGGAAGCTCTCTTTGGAACTGCTTTCATGAAGGAGCTAGAGTCGGTTGGAGCCCCTGTTTCTGCGCAAAGAGGTTCAACTGGTGCTACTCAAGTTGATCTCCCAGAGCCTCATGCGTTTCCTTTTCCAGTCGGTGACAATGATATTTCTTCATCAACAGTTGAAAATAGAGGACTTCAGAGACCAAATCATGACTATAATGTCTCTTCAAACCATAGACAGATTGCAAAATTGGGTGGGGCTGATAACTGGCTTGGCATCGGTGATTCTTCAGTTGGAATCTCTTCACCGAAGCGGCAAACTGAATCATTCAACAAACTTGGTGGATTTGAAAGGAATGCTGGCTATCAATTGCCTGAAGAAGAAAACTTGATTTCTGCAGGTGATACTCACGATCCCAGGTTGCTCCCAACATTGCCAGGCGGTAATTTAATTAACAGTGTAAATAGCTCTTCAAGTATGCCTATCAACATTGCAGAGAAACTGGCAGTTTTTGGTGGTATTACTAAAGATAAGCATAGCATGGGAGGTTCAGAAGGCATGCCCTTTCCACACGACTTGTTTGAACAGAGGGGACCTGATATTTCCTATTCTAATCTCCAGTTGCAGCAGCAATCATCTCAACATTTTCAGCCTCCACAAATTGCCCAAGGAAGGTCAATGTATCACCACTTGGAATCACATCCTGCTCACATGAGCTCCCACCTGAAGTTCATGAGTCCAGAGCGCGCTTTTGGTCACAATTCTCCGGTCAATCACCAACTCTCTTCGCCTATGATACGTCCGTCTTTCCATCACAACCCCAATGTTAGGGTTTCTGGATTTGACGCTCCTCCTCCGCAACACCCAATGTTGCATCAGATGCAAATGTCAGGCAACCATCCTCAGTTTGCGAGGGGTGGTCCAGTCCCCCATCATGGCAACCAACCAACTGGTTTTGTCCAGGAAATGAATCAAATGCAAGGTCATCCTTTTGGGCCCCGCTTACCAAACATGGGAGGCAGTGGATTGCCGATGCCAGGTAAAAACTGTTTAAGTTAACCTTGTTTATGGATGTACCATATATATCTACTGACCCCACTTCATGGTATATGCAAGTGCAACAATCCCAGAAATTAGTTCTTTTCTATGTCCACTTTATTGAGATATTCATTTTGCATCACTATTATTATGATTAATATTTTAATATTAATTAGCTGAGAGAAATTTAAAGGGTAATTATACTATTCATACAAAATGTTTCACCGTTGTTTTACGTTGGTACAAAATTTGATGCTGGCAGACACCCGATAACGCAATGTATCAAAATGAAATCGAATGAAACGTTTTGTAGTATTAAATTGCCAACTTGAAACTTTTTGTACCAATATGATATAATGATGAAACTTTTTGTATCAACATGAAACTTTTTGTATCTTCCAAAGTTTTTTAAGTTTCTAATTCTTACGGGTTGTTTTTAACTTGACAACTTGTTGTTGCGCTTGCTGTTGCATGTAGGTTTGCTTTAGGAATGAATTGATTTAAATTGGTAATCTGAGATGAGTATATTTATGCAGTTGGTTGTGATTGAATTATGAATTGTGTAGGTGGTACCCCTCCGGATGCTTTCCAGAGGCTAGTTGAAATGGAGCTCCGAGCAAATTCAAAGCAGATTCACCCTTTTGGCCATCCTAGTCACAACCAAGGAATATACAGTCATGAGCTAGACTTGGAGTCCAGATACCGATAGTCAGGTGCAATTACACGTGGAAGAAAATGCTGTCTCGTTTCTGTGAAAAGATCAAGCATACCTCCCAGTGACTTGGTCTGGGGAATGTAGAGCTTTGCTTCACTGTAATTTCAGGATCTCAATGAGATTGTGGGAGAACCATCATGTAAATGGCTTGTTTCCTGACTCGGCTATGGATACATACATGCATGCTCGTTTGAACAGTTTTACTCTCTCATCTCTCTCTCTCCCCCTGTGGTTTACTTTCCTTATTATGTGACACTCTGTGTGCTAATGCTGTTCAAATTAGGCCATATTTTAAAGGTTAAGAGGCATCTCAAGATTTTGCTCAATCTCAGTATTTATAAATTTATATCCCACTTTTCCAAAGCACCCAAAATATCACCTTTTCCTTGAGTGGCTTTTCACACTCACTAGTAAGTCAATTCGAACATTTTATATATTCCCATTATGCTCACTCATATTTTTATTTTTAGCGATTAATATTTTCTACTAAAAATAAAAGTAACGGAATAATCAATCATTATGAAAATTACTTTAGTCGAGGCGATGATTTCTAAGCATCAGTAAAAGCTAATTTAGATGTGGCTTGTGTATTGAACTACTGTAGAATAGTTAATACGAAACTGTTAAAAGTTGATTAAAAAAAAGCATAGTTTTTGTCGTCATTTATTAACAAAATACTTTGTCCCATATTACTTGCACTTTTCATTTTCAGTCGTAAATTTGAGATTAATTTTAATATATTATTTTAAGTGTAATGGAAAATCACTTAATTAACTATACTATATTATTTAAATACCTTAATTCTTACTTTAAATATAAATAGAGTAAATAGTTTGGGATGAGCTGAAACGGAAAGTGCGATGCGACTAATATGAGACGGAGGGACCACTAGAGTGGTTAATGCATGAAATTCCAAAGTTTTGGATGCTTAAAATTTCTATTTATCCGTTAGAAAGAAAAGCAAGTTTGGATCAATCACATGGCAGCTGAGAAATTCAGTTGGACTTTTGGACATTGGAGCAGAAAGACATTCAATTCTTCTTTGATGATCGCAAAACTGCCCGTCTCACTTTATATACATACACACATTGCACTCTGATCCATTCCCAGAAGATAAGATGCGATAAAAATACATCTGTGAAGTTTAGAGTAACCACACACACACACACACACACACACACACAAGAGTAGGGAATGCACATTGACATTGCTATTTACTTCCATCCATAACAAGGAGCTTGGACGCTCACACTAGCGCCTCATTACCTTCCAAAAACCCTACCAAGAGGTTTCACTGCTCGTCTGGTCATTTTCGGCATCAACATTGTACATTGACAGCAACTTCCTCTGCAACAAGAACAGCTTAGGAACTTCACACTTTCACCTCAAATCTCACTAAACAACACTAGTTAATTTGCTAAACAAATTACCCCAGCTTTCAGAGATTTTCAGAATAGTTACACTTTTGATCAAGAAAAGTTGATAGCTAAACAACTGAGACAAGACTATAAATCATAGCAATGAAATAATGGCACAAAAACTTAGCTCCTAGACTATCCGATGGGAAGAAGAAGAAGAAGAAGAAACCATATTAACAGCACCTGAAATAACACTAGCCTCCAATAATGAATTCTGTAAAATGTGGCACACGTGGACATAACTTTGGTCAAATACTACATCCTAAGCCACAAAGCAAATGGCTAACCCCTACATAAATTGAATCGTAATATTTCATGACAGAAAAATTAGCAAAATATAACCACAACACATACATCTATAGGAAGCCTTGTTTGGATCTATTTCAATGATAAGGCACCTTTCAAGATAGGATGCTGAGATAAGAGCAAGAATCCTATGAGGGATGGAGAGGAGCAAATATACATTTACAGAATTCTGACTAAAAAACAGTAAACAGAAATTGATGCATAAGTGATAATGTTTTTTCGAGAACGTCAGTGTTTCTATGAGCCAATTTAAATAGTCAACAGAACAATCCTTCAGATGGTGCTAGGAATTTATCAACGTCTTGCTAAGAAGCAATGCAAACACACATAATCCACACAAAAGCAATAGAGTACAAGACTGGGTGAGTGTTAGGAACTTACATGATTCTCAAATTCAGGGCTGATCAAGTTGGCTGAGAGATTGTTCATCAACATCAGCACCTGAAGTAAGGTGGATAAGACACATGAAAATCTTCAACAAATTCCAAGGAAAGTAGAGAAAAAATAAAGCGAATGATACATGACATAATTATATCTGAAGTCAAGGATTAAAGGATGGAGAACCCATCATCTTTTTTAAATGAAAAAAATTGCATGAAACATTCTGACATGAATTGGGAATCTAGAAAAAGGTGAACTAAGCTATAGAAGACAGTTACAGTGTTTGACTAACCGTCTCGATATTTATGGGGTCCATCTTTTTTAGCTCTGTCAAGTGATCTTTGGCACTAGAGTCAAATAGACGGCCAATAAAGCGATAAACCTGAGCAAAGTCTGGTAGAGCTGCAGCGGAAATGGAAGTAGTAAAATTGATAAACACAAACAAGACTACAAGAGATAAAATGCAATATTATGCAAATAAAAAATCATTAAAACACTTGTTTTAGGTCAGACTAACTCTTCGGGCAAGAATCCGATAAGAACGTTCTCGATATAACTAGCTGTATGTAGAGCAGATATATTGGGAGTAACAAATGCATAGTTACATAACCGATCAATTAAGTCTCAAGACCAGAAATTGCTAAAGATGAGCTTTGTACACCCATAACAGAGCAAGTGAATGGTCGACTTTTGGCTTAAATTTTATAAATGGACACTCTGAGTTGGTAGTAATCAGGTCCAACACAATAACCAATCAAAAGATAGAAGCAATAAGCATACCTCTGTTTCCTATCACTTTCTCTTTTACTTGGCTATTCGTCTCATTTGACGCCCATCTGCGAGGAGTAACGTCATCACTGCTACTACTCCAGTTCATGGCACCACCAGACAATGCAAATTCATCTGGGATAACAAAATAAAGATCTCACCACTGTCTTAAAAAATACTATAGAAGATCGGTATGTTCAATCATAAACACATACCACTTGATATAGGAGATGAACAGCCCGTTGGCACTGGGGGAGTGCAATGATACAAAGACTTGCTGCTAATTACATTTCTGGGCACTGACACTGATTGCAGCCCCACAGCATATTTGGGGTCGAGAAGAGGAGCTGAAGACAACGGTTCTGAGGGTTGGGATGCAACTGCACGGGTTGAAATACAAGTAAAACAACCGATGAGAAAATACTTCACGGAGGAAGAACGACAAAGGGATACTCATAGATACAACCATTTAAGTGCTAACCTTTTTTGGGGGCTTTATGTGGATAAGGGTGAGCTGCTTTCCTCTTTGGCCGCGGGGGAGGAACATGTTCACTCGCACCATTCTTTTGAACTTTCATAAAATGTTTCTGAGCATGGCTGCGAATCTGCAAAATGTAACGTTTTAGCATCTGCAACACGACAAAGCGCAATGTGCAACACCCATTTTCTGAAAAACCCAGGGATCATATAGCATCTTATCATCTAAACGGAAACCCTATACAGATAAATTGTACTATTGATAAACATGGAACTAAAAATTTCTTTCTTGATCATGACATGAGACTATTCATGAAGTCAAATATTTTAAGGTCGAAGTACAATAAAAATGTTGGAGGATTATCTACTGCTTGTAATCAGAAATTAACAGGATAACAAGACATATATAATCATTTAATGCATAACACATGGAAAAAGAGAATCAACTTGAAACTACCTGGATTACTGTCTTTGAGCCAACAAAAGCCCCAATTTTCTTCCAGTCACGATCAAATCTGGGAGTAGAAAGTAAATCAGAAGTAATGCAACTTTTTGTGTGAGAAAACGGCTCAACCAAATGTACTAAAAAATTTCAAATCTTCAAACTGAATATAGACGAACAAAACAGCCATGATTAGACTTACAAATGAAGAGCTTCTAGAAACTTCTCGTGCTCCATCTCAGTCCAGTTCTCTCTCGACTTGGTGATCGTGTAAGGCTTTCGGACCTTCTTTCCGGGCTCATCCACGGCGGCAGCGGCGACGCTCCAGTACGACGCCGTGTTATTGTCTGCTGCCTTCGCCGGATCCCCACCCAAATGGAAATTGTAGAAATGGGTAAAACCCTGACCCGTTTGGGGATTCGGGTGCACAGAAACCATATGTGATCGGCTGTAGAAGCTCAACAACTATAAAAATCGAGGAGTTCGAATTCAATCGGGAGAAAGATATATTCACACACAAAGATTTGAAATTTTTTTTGCTCGTTTACTACAAATTCGTCAAAATTTATGGAAATCTTCGTCTTTATTTTTCTGGTTGATGTCAGTTATTCCACAAGAGAGAGTGGTGGAGGTGTGTATCAGAGAGGAGTGTTATGGACCGTACACGTGGCGAATAATTGTGATGGGTAGTTAAAGTTTGAGAACCATGAGACTTTGGATGAGAAGCTTCCAGGAGTTTCGAATTCCCGGGTGAATATAGTAAATTGTAATTCTAAATTAGGATTTCTCTAAGACTTGTTTGATGCAGTCTTATTTGAGGAGAATCAAAGCTATCACTTTAAATTTGAAATATAGTTTCTTAATTAATACTTACGATGCAATAAATGGCTTATTAGTAGTAGTACTACAAATTAAAAAGGTTTAATACTTTCAACCACAAACATTACCACTGGACCACCAACGCTTGAATGCAAGAATGGGTTATTAACCTTTTTGTTTTGGGTATAATTGTAGCCCTTGTTTTATAAGATGGATCATGTTGAAAATAAGAGCACAACTAGTTGAAAATCAGAATAGAAGATCTATCATGGAGTAACTGATTAGCTAGAAGAAAGGGATTAATTCTTTATCTTGAAACAATGTGATCACCCTATAAAACAAACTCTCATGTATCCTAAAACTATCAAAGTTATACAAAATCCTATTACATCTACGGTTATTGGAACACAGCCATTTCTCCAGTAACTAACCTACTACCGATGCCAACCACGGAGCCATTTTGTCCGGAAACGAACCTGCTGCCACCGCCAACCACAGTTCCGGATGAATTTTCCTTGCCAATAGCAATCACACTTGGCTTGCTTCAGTTTTTATTAAAGATTTTAGGATGTACTCCCTCCGTCCCTGGCTACTCGCTCATTTCCTTTTCGGCTCGGAGATTAAGGAATGAGTGTATAGGAAAGTAAAAAATGACGGCTGTAGGTGAAATTTTTTACTAAAAATGGAAAGAGTGCAAGTAACTTGGGACGCCCAAAAAGGAAATAAGTGCGAGTAGTGCGGGACGGAGGGAGTACAAGTCATAGGAAAGAAGAAGCTCCTTGAGAACCATAGTGCACCGCACCTTGCTTCTAGAAACAACCAGGAATTGCGCTGCAGGATCTCTTTTTGATCTCTCGAATGCAAAGCTATAATATAACCATCTTTAAGCAGTTCGCACACTCTTTTACCAAGTTCTATCCTTGGTTTTAAGAGAAGTGCAGGAGTTAATTCCTCTTTTGAGATGTCTTCCTATGATTCCTTGATTCATCAGGAGTAGCAGAAGGTGAAGTAGAACTCATACTAGCGTCATCTTCTCTGTAAGACAAGCTTTCTTTTCCAGAAGTCATTTTAGACTGAGATATATGGTGACCATACTCGATCTACTTGGCTTTACTTCTGATCTGTTAGATGTAGTTTGAGACAAAATCAAACCTTGGTATCTTTAACCTGGTTCAGCCTTTTTCTGGGTGGGAGCTTTCAGCATGTATCTCGATATCTCCAGTTACTCTGTCTTGCTGTGAAGTTTCATTATCCATTGAGAGACATCTTTCATAACCCATCCCATTTTCCTCATCTTCTTCCTGGTCAGATACATCATGTTTAGGAACGACATTATCAACAAAGAACTGCTGCAGCATGAAAATTGCCTTTTTCCCTTATTCCCATCCACACTTCTTCACTATAATCCGCACTCTGGGGCAGTATCAGAACATTGGGCCTCTCTCTAACCTCAAATATGTCATAGTGTGATTTCTATTGAATTGAAAGCAAAACTATGGTTGGTACGCGTTGCTTTCGCACTGTTATGATCAAATAATAATCGCCTAAGTCAGTTCATATAATAATACATAATCTCCCATACTAGTTAACTCCAAAATAAATGCATTTGTTTTAGTCTATAACAAATGAACATTTTGCACGAATAATACATAGTTTTAGAGCTTAACTCAGTAAAAAGCAACTAAACAAACTAAACTATATTGCTTAATTTCTTGAAAAGGGAAGACAAGACTCGTTTCATTAAGTAGGTTGCATAGCAAAAACTCAAGCAAATAGTTTGCATTTTCAGGACAGTTCTTCATAAAAGAAGTAAGTCATCCTCTTAACTAACTCTGTATATCACATTCATACTCAAACTATTATTACTCGTACCCATGCTTCCATCCATTGTTATAGCACAGCCTGCAAGTGTGACATCAAGCAAAAATTGCTTTATAGAACAATCATCCAGCAGTTGGCTACTACCAGTATTCACAAGAAATGACTCTGTGCATCAGTAGAATCCTCAGAACAAGACAGATCAAACAAACAAAGCATAAAAAATCAATCAATATTTGTAACACTTAATTACCAGGCTTTATGTGTTGTAGACAATCTGCGTTCATAATTTGAATCGTTTCCTCAGTCAAAGCACAGTGCAGTGATATAACATCACTTGCAGCAAGCAAGTCATTCAGTGTATCCATTCTTCTAGAAGCAGGTGGGAATGCTAACGTAGACACTTCCCTACACACAGATGTAAGAAGAACTATAAGAAATTGCTACCCGAAATCCAATTAATTTAATTTCTCACATGAAATCTGATAACCAGAACCTCAATTACAAGCAGGTTACAAAAAAAAAATAAAAAAATGTGCAAATAGTATAGTATAACCCAATTACCAATAATCTCAACCTCACTTTTCTCAACAATTGCACCAAACCAGATATAATCACAGGTTACACCAAAATCAAAGCCTATGGATAACTATACTTATTTTTTTCTTAATATTCAATATTAGCTCCAGTTCCACCAAACTTAATTCATGAAAGTAGCAAAAAACACGAATGTCATTATTAAAGTTAAACACTGAAATCATTGGCAGACACAAAACAACATATTTCAGTATTGTACAATTTATTTTTGGAGAATAAATAAATAATGTATAGCATTGCCTTAAGTGGATCAAACTGGATAATAATCACTAGTGGAACATGAACTAAGAAGATATAAATAGAAAAATATAATTGTGAAATCAACAAGACTACTTAACCATATCTCTAGCACGTCAAAATAGAGCACGCTCATCTTAGAAACGCCAAGCTCTTACTAGCCATCGACGTCGCCGAAGCAGACCTCCCCACAATTCCCAACACCATTCCCCGGCAGCGCCGCATTCCTCGACGTGCGCCGCAGTAGCCCCAAAACGAGCGCCATAACAGTGTCCGACCGGCTGACGTCGACGTGGACCAGCCGATCGAGGCCGAGGCAGAGGATCAACTGCCAGGGGAGGAAGGCGAGGGAGTGGATGAGGACGGCGGCACGTGCTCGACGGATGTGTCTTAGATGCAGTTGAGCGCCACTACTAGCGGCAACGGTTGAGATTGGTGAGCGAAGCTGTTACGGCCTACGGGTAGCCATTGCTGCAGCAGATTGGCACCATCAAGTGTCAACTGCTGCTTCTTTGGAAATCGAGATGAAATTTCAACTTTCCCGATGACTCTTCTCTGCAGATATTAGTATTTGTCGTTAGGTGCCTTAACTTTTGGGATAAATACATTTTCCTCACATATTTTCATGAAATTTGTAGATGTAGTTTGGTTGATTTCATAAAGATTACTAAACTATGATATCTATATCATACTCCGTATTACTTACAGTACTAAACTTTAAAATTCATATTTTTTTGGTTTATTTCAATTTCTCTAATTATTTTATTCTCGAAAACAAGTTTAAGTTTGGTGTAAATAGTTGTAGATGACCTTATTTTCTATATATTGAATCATATAAATATGCAATATGGTGCAATTTAGGTGGTTCATCATCTTAATCTGTTGGGGCTCTAGTGTAGTTTTAGTTTTTATATAAAAATGAGTTTTAATATGCTATATTTATATATTTTAAATATAAAATTCTTAAGAATAAAAAAATGCATAGATTAATATTCTTAGTTTTTTTATCCCGATTAGTAGCTGGACTAATACAAAATCCAAACGATTAAGATTATGATTTGGAACTTTATAATTTCAATAAATTAAAACCCAATCAACTCAAATCCCATTAGTATAGTGGATTGATGGATCCAATTGATAATTAGACACCCTGTAGTGTATCACTGTATTGTATAACTACACGTGTGGGTTCAGACTGGATGCGGTTTTAAACACTTCCTAAAATTTTAGAGTTCGATGTACAAAACGCACAAATTTAGATTTTAGAGCAAAGATTATCTAATACTAAAACAAAACTAGTGACAGTTACATGTGAGCATGGGCTGCGATTCAGACCAAACTACTGTCACGATAAAAGAGTCAGATTAAATTCCAAATTTATAGTCCGGAAATAACGTGAAAGCTCAAACTTATCTACAATTGGAATAAGCTCTGGAAGACCTCTCAACGGCTGCATATTCCCTTATCTAAGGGACTAAAACATCCTCTTTGCACGCCTTTTATTAAGGTGAAACTTCAATATCAACGATGCAGACAATGTCGGACAATTTTCCCAGGATCGATAAGAGCTTCGCTTCTTATTCATTGTGAGTTGCATCTTCCCCTTGGGCAGTGCTTCCATCTACGAGAAAAATAAAATGATGGTGTTAATTACTGTTTTTGTGAGTGCAGTGGGAGATAAGACCCCATTTTGTCGAGCTTTTGTTATCCAAAAACCAAATAGTGGAACTAACTTAAGAAACTATGCATCTCAGTAAATCTTGACAGGATATGCATACCTTCACCTTCTGATGGTGCACAAGGAGATTTGCGGTAGCCTGTTTGCTGATGAGTTGGCTGAAACAACCCAAACAAAGAAAGAAAAAAATGTGAATCAGAGAAATGAAAGATGATATGCAAAATATGACTCTTGGTATATATTTTGAATCGAACAATATCCTTAATTCTAGTATATTACTTCCTCTTTTAACTACCTGTAGCTTGGGCCGGAGAGCCTCCAGCGGTCCTTTAGGCTTCTGTCCACTTTGCTGTGGAAATAAAAACGTTGAAGTTAGTGTTGGGCAGAAAGGATGCAAATACGAAAGTGAGTACCTTTCCCAAAGCCCAATCAGCAGAGTCAAAGTAGGCACGTTCATGATCCTGATATTTGAAAGAATTCCTATCAAAGAGCATTCTCAAACTCTACATATGACATGAAGAAGCTTGATAGTACCTTAGAAATCAATGGTTGCTTCTTTGGCATTAACCCACCATATTTATTCTTCACAGATTCCTCCTGCAAGGGTAAAGCAATATTTGTTTGAAAATATACAATAATATACATTAAAAACTAATGTAATGTAGAAAACTATCTGAACACAACTTCCTGCTTTGGTGATGGAATGGCCTTCTCACCATCCTCCATAACAACTTCTGTTTGCTCTTTGCTTTCCTCAGCACCTGACATATTCTCCCAACACCAGTTGACAAGAAAAACCTACAAAACACTATGCCACCAAATGTCTCATAACATTGACATAGACATTCTACTATCCACAACAGAAAAGGAGACACAATTAAAGCATGTAAAGAAACGAAATTATAACGACTCCAGATTCAGAAAAAGGCTTCTTCAGCTATTCCTCAACTATGAATTGAAAGGTTGGAAAGAGGATAAGTTTTCAAATCTTATATCGACAGAATCCATTGAACAAGTCCAATTAAAACTATTTAGCCATACTAACAACTCCCCATGCATCGCAGTTTATAACAAACACCATTAGCACACCATTCTTTTTATTACTTTAGCAACCTATCATTATGTAATTCAATATTCCAAAACTACTACTCCCCCGTCCCAAGTTAATCGAGGCGTTTCTTTTCGGAACGAGATTTAAGAAAGTGTTGTTTAATGATTTAAAATAAGAGAGGATAAAGTAGACAAGTAAATGAGATGATAAAGTAAGAGAGGATAAAATAAGAGATTAAATTCACAGAAACTAAATCCAGGAAACAATACTGAAACATCTGAAGTGGATAACTCCAAAATCAGCAATACTTAAAAAAAATTCGCAGAAACAAAACCCACAATAATTCAACATTTCAACTACACTGAAAAATCTAAAGTGGATGACTCGTAAATCAGCTCAACAACAACAGAATCTGACCTAAAATTCTTTAAAAAACGAGTTAAACCACAAATTTGTGAAATATGGAACTTCAAACAACATATTTACGATAAATTCACCAACATTCATTCCAATACATATCCGATCACATGTACCATAACAGATCCCAAAAATAAAACGCACAAATCCTATAAGTGCAATGCTCGAACGAACACGCATAGTGATACCGAAGAAATACAAAAAAAAAACGATAAGAAATCAAAATCAATACCAAACGAATTAATCACAAAGAGGATGAGACGAATGTACCTTGGAGGAAGAGAAATTCAAGTGTGCAAGGATCTGTTGTGTGTTAATGTCTTATCACAGAGATGGAGAAGAGTGAGTAACCGTTTTACAGCAAATATGAAAGGGAATCAAATTACATATCAGTCCTTGAGCTCTTCAAAAATTATATTCACCGGTCTTGATTTTTTTTCTAAATTTAAATGCTTCTTAGGGATTGATTACTTGAAAAAATGATCTATAATTAAACAGCATATACTACTCCTATTTGATAAGAAATTAAGGATAATACATTCACGTCGCATTTAGACAAATCTATTTCTTTGTTTAAGATTATTCGTGGATGCAACTAAATAGATCTGTCCGTTAATATGTTAACACACTACTAATAAAATGTCCAGTTCACAAAGAGTATTTAATGCGACAAATTTCATCGTATGATAGTCTCAAAAATAAAATCTCAAACATAAATGTGATGAATATGCAGAATTATACTATTACTATTTTCTTATTTCTTACAAAATAATATATAGTGTGCATAATTTGGATACACAAGAAGAAAAATAGATTTTAAAATAATGAAATCAGATTTCAAAAGGCTCAGTGACTGATTCTCTTGATTTGATATGGATATAAATTCATCCATATATTCTATGTATCTGAATATAAAACAAAGATTGAACTATAAAAATGGTCCCTGAATTATGGGTTTATTTCGTCCATAGTCCTTGGACTTTAAAAATATCGTCTGACATTCTTGGACTAAGAGTTTATCTCGAAATTGGTCCTTTTGCTATTTTTTATACGAAAATGCCATTTTGAGGGTTTGGGCAATTTGATCTTTTTACACTTTTAACATTTTAAATTTAATATTATTTCAGTGATATACTAAATTTGATATTATTTCAAAATTACCATTCTTCTTCCCTTTTGTCATCCTTCACTTTGTTTCTTTATTTTAGTATTAAATTTAATTTTATAAAATTAAATTTTAATTTTAGATTTAATATCAGATTTAATACATCACTGAAATAATATCGGATTTAAAATGTTAAAAGTGTAAAAGATCAAACTGTTCAAACCCTCAAAATGGTATTTTTCGTATAAAAAAAATGGCAAAATGACCAATTTCGAGATAAATCCTTAATCCAGGGATGTCTGACGATATTTTTAAAGTCCAGGGACTATGGGCGAGATAAACTCATAGTCCAAAGACCATTTTTGTAGTTCACTCTAAAACAAAAGGAGAGTATCTCCGAAGCAATAATTCGATTCATAAGTTCCAAAAGAAAATTGATTACTATAGAGAGTATAGGAGTGTAATAATTCTAAATTGTTTTTAAAGAAATTAGTGGTAAAGTAATAAGTAAGGGGAATTCTTTTTGAAAATGCGTTTTCTTTGAAGAGATCGGCTATCAGAAGTCAGAACTACTACTATATTATATCAATAATCACATAAGAAAATGATGGTAACTATTTTTATCAGAATATTTTACTTGAATAAAAATATATCAATAGGTTCTCATTCCTATTATTGGTTACTTAGCTATTACGGCCAACCCAATAATTAATGGTGATTGATATGAATTTTGTTCGGGGATTACTTTTTCCAGATATGCACGTTGTACCGATGTACCACATCCACATGCAATACTTTCTTAATTGAAATATAATTATACTAGTAATCACTGTCAAATCACTAATACTCGTGTATTGTCATAGAAAGATAAAGCACAATGAACCATGAACGAAATAATTTGTGGCCCAAAACATGCGTATGTGTGTGGCCCATAAATATTACTCCTACTAAATCGCTATAAAATAGTGATATATATAGGCCGGCTACAGTTTTATTTTTCATCTTAATAGCTTACACATAAAGCGAAGGAAACGTGCCATTCAATGTCAGAATAATTTCCAAATAGATAGTTTATAAATTTACTATTTTGTTGCAACTCACATTTGCCTTTTATTATATTTATCATATCGTTTGACATATAGTAGTATTTTCCAAATTGTATGAAAAACAACATTTCATCAATAACTAAATGTCTAAATTCTTTGAATGTTTTGTACTATGTCATGTCAACAAGTAACAGCAATACTCGATGCAAAATTATGGGTAATCGAAAGGCCAAAAAGCTTTGCAGCCTAACTTCCAAAGATCAAGCCTTAAATTCCAACAATTTAGACCAAAATTCAAGTAATTTTCCACAAAAAGTAAAATAGAATAGAATGAAAGATTTACCAGGTCGGTCTAATTGCATGAATGGCACTCTACGAAAAAAAGCTCAGGTGAGTCCACAAGCAATAAGCTAATTGATAGAGTTAGGATTAAAGAAGATAATACAAATATGGAACGTGGCGACGTTGTATAGCCTCTGTGAAGAGATCCCAACAGAATTGGGAATCTCTTGTGATCCTTCATGGATGATTAGTATTGCTGTCACTTTCTAGATCCTTCTTTCATCTTGTATAAATTCCTAATGTATTATTGAACAAATGAGCAATGAAATATCTCTTCTGATAATATTTGTCTCTTTCTCTGCTTCCATTTATGGAGTTTATCTCTAAAGCTTTCATGGTATCAGAGCAGGTTTCCTAACCTGGCTCTACACCTATTTTTTTCTATCGTTTCTCTCCAGATAGCAATGGCAGATAATCAGTCAACCTTCACCCCAAATCCACCATCTTTTTCCCCATCTCCTTATCCCACCATCAACTACAACCATCATCTCGGAATCAAGCTGACAAATTCCAATTTTCTGATCTGGCAGCAACAGATCCTTGCTATTGTGGAAGGTCATGGTCTTGAAGGTTTTCTCACTAGTGAAGAAGAAACACCTCAACGATTGATCACAGATCCAGAATCTGGATCTGAAATTATAAATCCAAAATTCTCGGCATGGCGTCGGCAGGATCAACTTCTCTTGGCCTGGATTAAATCATCTCTGTCAGAAAGTATCATGGCTCTAGTCGTTGGGCTCAAGTCAGCTAAAGATGTCTGGAAGGCGCTCGAAAAGAGTTTTGCAAGCCAATCTAAAGCCAAGATTATACAGTATAGAATGTACCTGCATTCGACGAAGAAAGAATCGATGCCCATGCTCGACTACCTCAACAAAATGAAAGCTTGCTGTGATTTTCTCAATGTTGTTGGATGCAAAATCATTGAGGAAGGTCATATCCTTTATATCCTTACTGGTCTTGGTCAGGATTATAATCCTGTCATTGTAACAATTTCCTCAAAAACTGATGCGTACTCTGCTGAAGACACTCGTGCTCTGCTTTTGAATCTAGGCTAGAAGAATCTGAAATGCCCGCTGCAGGGAGCCTTGAGGGATCTCAGCCATCCCTGAATCTTGCCCATACCTCCAATCAAAGGGACAAATCCACCTTTCAACAAAGTCAGCAGAATCCGGGAAGAAGTGATGGTGACAGAGGTAGTTTCCGAGGTGGTAGAAGAGGTCGTGGTGGAAGGAGTTACTACTCTAATCGCCTCTCTTGTCAACTTTGTCACAAGCCTGGTCACATGGCCGAGAAATGCTGGTACAGGTTCGACCAAAATTTTACCACACCTCAACACTCCCAGCCTCCAAGACAATATCATCAATTTTTTGCTCCTTCTCACTCTAATTTCTACTCCAACCCAGCTGCCCATCTAGCTCAAATTCGTGGCCCTCCCACCTATTCCCCTCCATCTTTTACCCTTCCATCTGATTTCAGTTTGGATTCTCAATCAGCCTCTTCATGGTACCAGGACTCAGGGGCAACCAACCACGTTTCTCATGATCTCTCTAACTTGCACTTAAGCTTAGAATACCATGGTGGTAAGCAACATCATCTTGGTAATGGCTCCAAAGTTAGTATTACTCACATTGGCCATACTGTTCTCAATTCCTCCCAGTTTACCTCTCTGTCTAGACCTCTCATTCTTAAAGATCTATTACATGTTCCTTCCATCACTAAAAATCTTCTTTCCGTATCTCAGTTTGCTAAGGATAATGGAGTATTTTTTAAATTTCACCCATCGCCTTGTTTTGTGAAGGAACAGTCCACCAACCAAGTCATCTTCAAGGGTTCCCTTGACCAAGGACTCTACCGCTTCTGCCTTCACAAACCACCCAAGCATCTCAACTCCCTCTCAAAGCCTGTTGTGTTTCCTGCTTTCAATAATCACTCTAGTGGCTTACCCATTGTGTGTTCTGCTACAGTTTCCTCTATTTCCAAGTCTGTTACTAGTTTAGAGTTATGGCACAGAAGGCTAGGCCATTGTGCTTATGATGTTGTGAAAAAGGCACTCCAAAACTGTAACATCTCTTTTCAAGTAATGAATTCAAGTCTTCTATGTCATCCTTGTTGCATTGCTAAATCACATAAACTTCCTTACACTTCATCCTCCTTCACATGCACTGCACCCTTCTCTATTGTTCACAGTGACCTCTGGGGTCCTTCTCCCACCAAATCAAGAAATTGTTTCTCCTACTATGTGACTTTTATTGATGAGTACAGCAGATTCACTTGATTATATTTACTGAAGTCAAAGGCTGAGCTAAAGTACATTTTCCCTCAATTCAAAGCTATGACTGAAAAATAATTATCGCGGCCAATTAAGGTTCTGCAATCAGATTGGGGTGGGGAGTTTCAGTCACTTACTGGTTTTCTTAAGGAGCGTGGTATTCATCATCAAATATCATGTCCCTACACACCTCAACAGAACGGTCTCACTGAGAGGAAGCACAAGCACATTATTGAAATGGGACTTGCTATGCTCGGTCAAGCAGCTCTTCCTTCACACTTTTGGGACGATGCTTTTGTCACTGCTGTGTTTCTCATCAACCGGATACCCTCTAAGGTACTGCAATTTGTTTATCCTATCAGACACTTTTTAATGTGAAACCAGATTATCACATTCTAAAAGTCTTTGGATGTCTTTGTTACCCATTCCTTATACCTTACAATAAGCACAAGTTGCAATACAGATCTGATTTTGCAACTTTTTTGGGATATAGCAGCTCACATAAAGGCTACAAAGCATTATTGCCCAATGGAAAAGTTGTTGTTACAAGAGATATTGTCTTTGATGAGCTGCAATTCCCTCAGAGAACTCATTCATCTCCTCTCATCACTGATAAACACTCTATTTTTCACTATCCTCCTTCCCCTTTAGTCACTCTTTCTCCACACTCCACCTGCTAGCTTTCCACATCAAAATCATCCCACACCTCAAACTTCAGCTCAAAATTCATCTAACGATCATACACTATCAGCTCAAAACTCACCTCCTGATAATCCTCCCACTCAAATCCCCCTCACTGTCAGCAATCACCCACAACCTGTTCTCATTCCTCCACAAACTACTCTCATCCCTGATCCTCCTATTGAGCATCATGATCACCATTCTGATCTACCCTCCACTCACATACCTTCCAGTGATTCCCCCTCAGCTCAAGGCACATCTTCCACTCATCCAATGATTACCAGGGCAAAGGCTGGTGTCTTCAAGCCCAAGCTGCTGATTACTGTCCTACCCTCATCTCTACTTCCAAAATCTGCATATATTGCTTTACTCATACCCATTTGGAAGCAAGCAATGCTATATGAATTTCTAGCTTTGCTTAAAAATCATACATGGACTTTGACTGAGCTGCCACCCGACAAAAATCTCATTGGATGCACATGGATTTTCAGAATTAAAAGGTTTTCTGATGGTACTATAGCTTAGCACAAGGCTCGATTGGTTGCTCAAGGGTTCTCCCAACAGCCGGGTTTTGATTACTTTGAGACATTCAGCCCCGTCATCAAGCCAAACACCATCAGAATTATCTTAAGCTTGGCCACTTCTGCCAATTGGAGCGTCACACACCTTGATGTAAATAATGCTTTTCTTCATGGTGATCTTGAGCAAGAAATTTACATGAAGCAGCCTCCGGGATTCGAACAAGGCTCTCCCAACCTTGTTTGCAAATTAAACAAGTCACTCTATGGTTTGAAACAAGCTTCACGAGCTTGGTTTTTCACAGTACACTCAGTTCTGATCTCTCTTGGCTTCTCACAATCTAAGGCAGATGCCTCATTCTTTCACAGGTCTTCAAATGGCAAAGTGATCTACCTTTTAATCTATGTTGATGATATATTAATCACTGGGAATTCTCCTTCATGCATACAAGATGTCATTGACAAAATGAGGTCTCATTTTTCTTTGAAGAATCTAGGCGAGGTGCAGACGTTCTTGGGAATTGAAGTGAGCAAAACTGATCAGGGGATTCACCTTAATTAGTCAACATATATAAAAGAGCTCTTGTCCAAACTCAGCATGCAAGATGCCAAAGGAATATCCACTCCCATGATTTTCTCTCCTCATCTCAGCAAGCCAGATGGCAATCCCATTCCCGATGGGAAACTCTATAGAAGCATAGTAGGCGCCCTGCAATATATATCACAATTTCTCGTCCTGAAATAAGTTATTCTGTCAACAAAGTGAGCCAATACATGGCCTCTCCTCTTGACACTCATTGGAAGGCTGTGAAACGCATTCTCCACTATCTGGCTGGCACAATTGACTTCGGTCTTCACATTCGTCGCTCGAATAACATGGTTAGTGCCTTTTGTGACTCAGATTGGGCCTCGGATCTTGAAGACATGAAGTCAGTCACTGGATATTGCACTTTTCTTAGGTGTAATCTTATTTCTTGGTGCTCAAAGAAATAATATGTCATATTTCGCTTGAGCACTGAAGCTGAATATCGCAGCCTTGCTCACGCTGCATCTGAGGTCACTTGGATCATGTCTCTACTTTCTGAAATTAACATGCTGCCGTCCTTCATGCACGCACCAAACACATGGAATTGGGTGTGCATTTCGTCCGAGACAAGGTCCTAGCTAAGCAACTTGACCTACGTCATGTTCCTTCAATCGACCAAGTGGCGGACATACTCACAAAGCCTCTCAGTCTCCAATTCTTCGCTAGATTACGAAACAAACTCGGCATTTATTCGCTATCTACGCTCGAATTGCGGGGGCGTGATAGAGTTAAGATTGAAGAAGATAATACAAATATGCAACGTGGCGACGTTGCATAGCCTCTGTGAAGAGATCCCAACAGAATTGGGAATCTTTGGACGATTAGCATTGTTGTCACTTTTTAGATCATTCTTTCATCTTGTATAAATTCCTAATGTATTATTGAACAAATGAGCAATAAAATATCTCTTTCTGATAATATTTGTTTCTTTCTGTGCTTCTATTTATGGAGTCTATCTCTAAAGCTTTCACTAATAAGGTGTCATTTTTTGAAGGTGAAAAAGAAGTCTTCCTTTATCATTTTTTTGTTGTTAATATAAACTGAGGATGAAGTTCCACTGATGTCACATTCCGTCGATGAGAAACGTGCCCAGCTTCTCATTCTCTCTACACATACACATACACATACACATACACATACACATACACATACACATACACATACACATACACATACACATACACATACACATACACATACACATACACATACACATACACATACACATACACATGCGTGTAGTTGTAGACAGGGATAAATTAAAGGTTAGAGAGAGATAGAGAGGAAAGGTAGGCTGCTCTTATCTCTCTCCCTTTTGGTGTGCTGTGATGAAACTTTTTTCAATCTGTGTGTATATATATAACCCCTTCTCTCTCCCATTCCTTCTCTCTCTAGCGCTCTCTCTGTCTCTCTCTGCTTTCCTTCACTGTTATCTTACATTTTCCCAGTAGAGTCAGAATCTTTCAGATTTTGAGAGATGAAGGTTTGATTCCATTTTCTCCTCTTATCATGTGTGTTTTTTTAGATTGGAAATCAATCATCCTTTTATGTACATGCAGCTCTTTCTTCCTCCCTCATAATCTACTCAACTTTTTTGTGGTTTACTTTTATTTCTGGATCTGGAAAACTGTTCTTATTCGAAAATGATTGTTGCTTTGAGTCTGATATCATGAAGATATTGCTGGGAATTTCGAATATTCCGTAATAATATTAAATAAATCAATGGTTTGGCGTTTGTTGTGGTTTAAATTATTACTCCTATTTTAACACCTCTTTCTTGGTTTTATATGCAGAAATTTGTGTTGAATTTGGATTTGCAAAATGACAAAGATCAACAAAGAAGGGCCTTGAAGACGATCTCAACTCTTTCTGGTACGTCGTCGTTCCATCGTTAGATCGACAAGTCCGCCCACTCTTAATTGCAGGTTGAGTATGTATGTAAAGTGTTAGGAGGAAAATGGCAAAAAATTAGTGGTATTGGTTTCTCTGTTTTTGCTTTAGGTTGGCCTATTTGCATAGTTGATTAACGCTTCATTTATTTTAATGATAATTATGAAAAGATCAAGATTAGGCACTTAGTGGTGTATGCAGTATGATCATCTGAAAATGGGGCTAATTATGGAAATAATATTATTCAAGTTAGGTGAACGAAGATCATCGTTTTAGATGATTTATTTATCATATTAGCACTAGAGACATAATTAAATTGGTGATTTTGATTGGGAGATTCATTAAAAATGCCATGATTACAAATAGCAAATTGCATATAGTTAGTTCAGCGATCTTATCATCATTTTTCAGTGCAAGTGGTCAATTTCTCTAACAACTCTAGAAACATATGTTGCTTTCCCTGCTGGAATTGAGTTTTACAGTGCAGTCACAATCAGAAGGTAGAAAATCGTTGTCGTGTAATCTTGAAGCTTTCTCTTTCATGGTTGAGATTTTAGGTGATTATGACATAAATTATGTAACAATTCTTGAAAATGTGTAGGAATCGATGAAATTTCCATCGACCTAAAGGGGAAGAAGCTAACCGTGATTGGAACGGTCGACCCAGTATCCGTGGTTAGCAAACTTCGCAAAAAGAGCTGGCCGGCCAAGATAATCTCGGTGGGGCCAGCCAAAGAGCCGGAGAAGAAGAAGGAGGAGCCTAAGAAGGAGGAACCCAAGAAGGAGGAGGCAAAGAAGGAAGAGGAGCCAAAGAAGGAGGAGGTGAAGAAGGAAGAGGAGCCGAAGAAAGAAGAGGCGAAGAAGGAGGAGGCGAAGGAAGGAGAAAAGAAAGAAGAGCCTAAAAAGGAGGAGAAGAAGCCGGAGCCGGAAATGATGCATCATCAAATGATGCAGGTGATTGGCACTGGATTGCCGTATAGGCCTTACCGGCCCTACTATCCTCCTGCGCCCACATACTACCCCGTGCACCACAGCATGGAAGAGAACCCGAACGCGTGCATTATAAGCTAAGGTGATCATGCCCCGTGCCGTTTCCGTTTCCGTTTTCCGTTCCTTGCCATCTAGGGTTGAAGCTAAATCATTTTGATGTTTATGTACATATAATAAGTTGAAATATTGATTTTGGTCCTCATTTTTGTGTATGAATTTTAGTTTTTATTCTTGATGGCAAGTGGTAGAGAGAGGTTTGGTTTCCCTAGTTGGGAGCTTAGCTGGAAAGGTGCAAAATCGTGTAATATAAAATTTTCTATATTGCTAAATATGAAGCCAAAAGAGTTTGAAGTGGCATCCAAATGGTTTATATGTAAGGACAAAACTGATGAATTCCTACTACACATGTGAGCACTATCTATCCTACAAATGGTTAATATTCGAATTTCTGTGTTATAAAATCAATAATCATGTTTCATTTCTTATTTTGATATAATCGAGATGGTATATGGATGATTCAGATGTTTTTAGGGGAATAATTCCTCGCAAGTCTTGGATATCAAAATCTGTTAATGCAAGTTGTGCAATAAATGTCAAGATATTCAGGCTTGAAGCAGCCGTGGTGACGGCTTTCAAGTAGACTAGTTGTCTAGTTGTAGTATTTTGACTACCAATCCCTATGGTTTAGATTTTGAGTGTATTGGGACGTGAGGATATGGATTATGGAGTACTCCATTTTTATGAAGCAATTAATATAGTTTTAGAGTCAATTACTCACCGAATTATACGTTTTGCATATAAATAATACCTAAAATTTAAAAATATCATAAGTAGTCTATGAACTAAGACGTAATCACATTTATAATACTTTTTCACTATTCATCACAATTATAAACCCAAAATGCCACCAAGGCATGAATCACATTTTTAAATTTTTATATCTAGGTACTGGATTTAAATAAAATATTTATCGCTCTCTAGTACTGAATATGATATTTTCTTATAATTTGACTACCTAAAATAATATTACTTACTTTATTTTTAATCATTTTATGTCAGATCTTATTTCTCTCTCTAAAACTAATGACACTCTTTTTTAAGGTAAAAAAGGCAAGTATTGCCTACTCTACTAATACAAAGGGGATATATTTTTTGGAGGAACAAATCTGTACATCTTCTTTCCTTCTCAAGAGTTGGCATAATTGAATGTAGCTATCCATATGGATCAGGATGAGAAAAATATACTTTTTCATCCTTATAAGAGTAGGCTTTAAAAGGATAAAGAAATGAGAATAATATATTACTCAGGTAAAGTCAATAAATGAAAATGCACAATTTTTATAAAGATGGCAAATTGGAATTATTATCACGAGACAATGAAGTATTTTTGGTAGATTATAAATGGTTGCAAGTGGACAAAAATTGAATATGCTATCCTATGTAAAGAACAACTTCAAATTTAACCATTTACAATATGGTTAAGCCTACACTATATCGACAAAATAAATATAGTGTAACATTTTTGTATCTCGCTCCTAACTATTT
Source organism: Salvia splendens (assembly GCF_004379255.2). Taxonomy (NCBI): domain Eukaryota; kingdom Viridiplantae; phylum Streptophyta; class Magnoliopsida; order Lamiales; family Lamiaceae; genus Salvia; species Salvia splendens. The sequence continues at coordinate 35,663,204 of NC_056033.1, read as the reverse complement.
GTTCTCAAAATACTTATGTAGATTGGGCATAAATTTAAAAATGATAATACTGTGTCAATAAATAGAATCGATTTTAACGGTGGATGGGTGCACATATAAGAGTACAAAAAATGGTCGGTTTAGTAGGGCATGTGTCATTTCATTTCATATAAAATAGAAAATGATACAACATTCGTTCACTTAGCCATATTGCATTTGGCATGATATATCAAATTTAAACCAATGCGTGTTGTGTGGGTATAATGATGTTATAAATGATCACAACTATATGCTTTTTCGGATATATTCAATTATCTCATACTATTAATTGTATTTTAGACATTATAAAATTTGCAACGTTTTCTTTCTTTAATAATGTTACGTACTTTTATATAAATTTTCCTATAGTCAACACTCTAGCAATTACTAGCATGTAAGTCTACATGACCATTTGACGTGACGTGGAATATATCTCATTGCATTTCAATGAAATAAGGATAGCTGGAAAGATGTTCCATATCATATTTATATGGTCACATCTATATTACTCATAATAAGGTAAAATGAATTGTTTCGAAATTGAAAAAAATGTTTATAAGTTATGTACCAATTCCAAAAAAAATTACCTGAATGTTGAAATGTCGAGTTCAATTTAATGAAAAAATGGTATTATTGCGAAAAGATTCGTGACATTTTATTTTGATATCTTTGGATAATTAATACTCCCTCCGTCCCGCACTACTCGCACTTATTTCCTTTTTGGGCGTCCCAAGTTACTTGCACTCTTTTCATTTTTAGTAAAAAATTTCACCTACAGCCGTCATTTTTTACTTTCCTATACACTCATTCCTTAATCTCCGAGCCAAAAAGGAAATGAGCGAGTAGCCCGGGACGGAGGGAGTAGTAATTTAGTAAAAGAAGGCGGTGAGGCTAGTTTGGCAAATATACCTGTGATCAGTTTATTGCCGCAGAATCAGGTATGGAATTGTTGTGTCGGCGTCAGATTTAGAAAGAATCGAATCTGCATTCACATGGATTAATAATTTAATATTGATATTATTATTATTATCGACAAATTAATAATGGCATGACACAATCACAGTTTAATTATTTTCCTGACTATATCGTTATTTTTATGTCGTAGAGTTCAGACTTATCACTGCAAGTATTCCATCTGATAATTAATCAATGTAAAATTGTTCATCAAGAGAATAATGGCCTTTCAAACACTCGAATTGGCATCTTGCCAGGTCACCGACACATAACCATTTTTAAAAATTCTAGCTAAAAAAACTATTGGTTTTAACTTTTACTGATATTGGTTGTAACTTGTATACTATCTTGTATATGGAATATTGGATAAAATAAGAATCAATTGAAAATAGGAATTTTGAATTATTTTCAATTCTTCTCTTATCATTTCAATAATCCATAATTACATGTGAATTAATTTTCAGCTCTTAAATGGTTGGGATTTGTACAGTGGAGTATAAAATAGATGCATCACTTTTTTAACGAAAAAGTGATTATAGATTTGTTTACTAAAGTGACATTTTCAAATTGACTTATAATACACATATAGAATTCATCATATTCTGTAGTGTTATGGAGTAACTTTTATCAAATTATAATCTAATAATCTCCTATATGATAATTACTAGTACATTTTTGTTGGTAATTTAACATACAAAATACAAATTTAAATCTAAATTCTTGACATTCATATTCATAAATTCACTTATTCCACCAATTATGCAGCCATACCTCTGAAAACGAACAAAAAACAACTTAAAATATGCTTACATTATTTTCACCCACTAATATTGATTAGGATATTACATGGATATATTACGCAACTAATAATATTCTTATATTATATCTTATAAGTTTAATAATATATCATCACACCACGTACGAAACTAATTATAATAGTATGAGTTATACATTATTAATTAACCGAGTCATTGTTTATAGTAATCATGATAATTGACGTGGCAAGCAATAACAATTTTATATTAATATTTTTTTTATCATGTGGCTTCAAATGCAAAAGATTAACGAAGGGTAAACAAAATAATTGCCATATTTTTCTTCTTTAATAATGATAAAGACAAACCCGCACACCACTGAATTAGTTGAGATATAATTTATTATGTTATCATGTACATTTTATTTCATCATACATATACATCAACAATAATATATTTCTCCAATTAATTTATACAGATAACTGAAATATAGTACTAACAAATTACGATGATAGTGCATAAAACAAATTATTCGAATTGTTTAATTAATCGGTAATTGAGATTCAATTGCTATGAAAATGTGCTACCCCTGTAATTTTTCCTATAATTATGTACTCTCTATATTCCAATGTACTAACTTCATTGTTCTCTTCCTCAATTTAAAGGCATTGGCTTGCGACATACCTTTGAGCTCAATAGAGAAAATAATTTAAAAATACATTTCCATGATACTACAAAAATAGTGCAATTTGCTTTCGATTTAGACCCCATGAAATCCAAAATCTACTTTTGTCTCATCATATTGGAGCTCCTCAACTAATTTAGATTAGGCATTAAGTTTGATGAACCAAGTACTGTCAAACTCATTGGTAACTCAAGCTTAATTTGGCCCATGAAACCGAACTAGTTTGGATAAAAATTAGGATGAAAGATATGGACTACAATCTTTCCATTTAAATGCACACGAATTTCAATCTAAATAAGTTCATTTTTAAGGCTCGGGGTTAATAAAAATGACATCGAGTTATAGTTTGCATCTCCCAGAGACATAGGGCTATATTCATTTGAGTTCAGTGACCTAAAAGGAACACAAAATACTTTTTAAAGAGATAAAATTTGAAGTTCACTTTATTTGATTTATTGTTTTTGGAAAATTGTTGAAATTTTATGGATGAGACGTTGGCCCAATTTAAGCTGGGCTTACTTTTGGGCCATATTAATAACTAGTGTCACGTGATTTTAGTTAAAGGAATTATATATTGAGCCTATTTAACATATTGTGATCCACTTAAAAATGTAATAACAATTTTGATTCAGTTTTAATGTAAAGTAAAATTTAGTAATTACTAATTCAAAAGTAATAATCCACTTCATAACTGTAATTTAATTTAATTTAAATCTAAATGGAATGTAAGCGACAATCTGCACTAAAGATCCCTCTTTCGACACGAAGCCATTAGCATGATGAGCTACCACATAATTCTGTGGAGCGAAATCAAAGGCTTTTTTTGAATGACAAAAGGTGAAGTAAGCTTGTGATGGAGAAATATTGAAGATGCATATTTACCTAGTACTAGTAGCATGTTAGATTAATAATGCATAACATAAAGATAAGAAATTGATGGGATTGATTTGATTGAATAATTCAAGAGTGCCTCTAATAGTGGAGGAAAATGGTAGTTATCTATAATCCATCTTAGCCAAAAGGTCGATAACAATGACATGCTTTACCTAACTGTCCAGTCTATATCCATAATCATATTGATTTAGGTCTACTAATCATATTTCGCATTTCTAATTTTGCTTTACTTCCTTGGGCTCACCCATTTTTTGAGTAGCATTATATTGATGGAAGGATTTGCGGTTTGGCACAAATGGATTGGGTAGTAATTTCACTACTCTACTTTTTTTTTCCTGTTAACATTTTTTTTTTCATCCAAATTAATTTAAAATGGAGTAAATGTTTTGTGTTGTGCATATTCCTCCATCCATCTCCAATCCCACGACAGCTCCGCTTCCACCGCAATCATTCTCATTTGTATTAATTATTTATTTGTGGATTACACCCTTGCATATTCTTGTCTATCCACTAGTATGATACTACATCTTACCCACATATTTAATTACTTTAATATTTTTGGAATCTATACATATACATACCATATTTTACTTTGTTATATAGTACGTAGCATCAAGCATGGAACGTGAATTCGGAAATACTAGTATTTATAGAAATAAAGTAGGTGAAGTCTTGGAAAACTCAATTGTGGGTGTTTAATTGTTTATAATTCGTTCATAAAATAAATGCAATTTGGCGAAACAAGCTGCCAAAAGAAAATAAAGATATAATTACAACGCATGACACATCGATGCAAATTCTTTGTTGTAAGTCCACGTGAATCTTGTGATATATTTAAAAGTCGTTATAAATTTTCATCACCAACGCAAATAAATGGCTAATAGGAGCTAATATCACCAAGTTTTTACGAATTCTAATATTTCTCACATCTAAAATCTTATGGAAAATATCACGAACTTTCACCATTTTGGCAAATTTATGAAGTATAAGAACAAAAAGAAGAAATTTCAATGAAGAAGAAGCAAACATGTTGAGCGTAAACCTATGTGCAATAGACATGGTTTTGTAAGCGCAATAAGTATAATCAATCGATGCCATGATAATATCCTTATCTCAAGATTCTAAAAAAAATGTACAATTAATAGTTTTACAACCGCATAACAACTTCAGAGCATCAGCAGCGGTGCGTCCGTCCGTCCGTGCCAGCAGCGCGGTACCGCCTGCTCGCCGCTGACGCGGCGCTGCTCGATGCATGGAGCACGTCCCTTGGAATTTATTTTGGCACACGTGTCAACGCCTGATTGGCCAACGGCAATGCCGTTGGAATTTCTTTTTTTTAATCAGATTTTAATTAAAAATTTAATTAAAAAATATATATTTTCCCACTTTCCAAAAAATTATATCCGTTTTCTCCCCATTTTTAATTTATTTTTCAATTTTTCCCCAAAAATTCACATTTTCATCTATAAATACCCCTACTTCCACACAAAAAATTTCACACCACACTACACAATTCTTATCTAAATTCTCTCATTTCCATTCTTACAATTCTCAATCTTTCTTTCACTCTTACAACAAAAAAATGTCCGGCTCCGGCGATCACCCCTCCGGCTCCCGCGGTTGGAACCACGAATGGTTCGACTCACAACCATTTCCTAGTCCGAAAACGGAATTTTCGGCCCCTCCTATGGTGGCTATCGGCCTTACCCGGTGGACGACCAAGATGCCCCCGATGGGCAATACGGGTAGGCACCCGAACCACCCGTACCTAGAGCGGGAGGGAGCGGCAGCTCTCAAACTCCTCATCTTCCTACTCGTGGTGTCCGCACCTCGTACACTCCGGGGGAGATGGATCAATTTTTCAAAGCGTTTTTGTCTATCTCCGAAGATCTGGAAATTGACACGAACCATTCCAGGGACCATTTTTTGTGGCACGTTTGTCGCCGGTACAATCAAAAACGCCCTGCTGAAAAAATCGAGCGCAACGAGAGTATGGTGCGCAATGCCATATACAGAGCCAACAAAGAAATCCAAAAGTTAGTGGGGTATTACCTCCAGGAAGAGCGGTCGGCGGAGAGCGGCAGAAGCGAGGTCGACATCATCAGTGCCGTGTTGGCGACCTACCAACCCCAACACTACAAACCGTTCAAGTATCTCAATGTGTTGGTAGGAGGTGCGTGTGCATCCGAAGCATAGGGGAGGCGTATCATCCTCCTCTAACTCCTCCAGCAAATGGTCGAGGTCGGTATCCCTATCCGACGCCGGCTCCGATGAGGTGTGCACCCAGCTCGCCGGAGCTAACTTGGGTAGCCCCGACGCCGGCCCGAGTAGTTCCCAACGCCGACCGCAAGGAAGGAAGAAGTCGACGGCCAACCGCCGTCGCGCTGCGACTCCATCTGCCCCCGATCCCGCCCCCTTTGTGCCACCTCAACCCCCCACCAACTCGTTGTGGAGGGTTTTTGCCCAACTCAATTTGGCCGATAGGTCAACTATGACCCCCGAGCAACTTCGATCGCATGTGGCAATGATACGGGATCTCCAAAGAACATTGGCGGTAGAGCCGGATGAATAGTCTTCCACGGGGGTATTTTTAGCCTTTAATTATGTAATTTTTATTTTTTAGGAGTTGAATTATGTAATTTTTAATATTTAGGATTTTAATTATATAATTTTTAATTTTTAGATTTTTAATTATGTAATTTTTAATGTTTTTTATAATTTGTTATAGTATTCCGGGTAGTTTTAATGCATTTTAATATTGTGGAAATGTTTTTATTTAAATTGAATAATAGAATGGTGAGACCCTTGAGCTTGTCCTTGCGGAATAACACGAATGTAGGTGTTGTGCTCTTGCCTAAGGACAAAGAGTAAAAGTGGGTCTGGGCCCACATCCGTGCTCGTTGGCAAGAGCACGGGTGGGGATGCTCTCAATAACAATATTATTCTACTATTAAATGTTCACAATAAAAAACTGCCAACTTAATAATATACTCTACCTAACTAACTTTGACCTTAAATTTGAAATATGAAAATTGACGCATAGTAAGACCATGTCTATTCTTTAAGACCATCCACAATAGGCGCCCAGCGACCGCCCAGCCGAGCGCCGGCGCTGGGCGGTTCGCTGGGCGGTCTATTGCAGCCGCCCAGCGGCTGAGTGGAGAGAGAAACCGCGCAGCGCTAGGCGGTTATGTGGCGCTGGGCGGTCGGCTGGGCGGTCCGTTCGGCGCTATTGCAGCGCCCGGATCGCCCAGCGCACCGCCTAGTGCGAAAATTAATTTTTTTTTTCGAAACACTATATATATGCGCTTTGCTCGTCATTTTCATTCGCACCATTTATTTTAACGAGTACTCACTCTATCTTAATTTCTGTTCAAGATCAACAACGGGAAATGGATATCAACAAGCCTAGTTCCGGGAGTAGCGGGTCACAAACTCCGACGATCCCTGTGGGAAGTGGATGGGGTCAGGTGCCCGGGTACTACAACATGTACCCGTGGCAGCAGATGATGCCCGGGGCCCCAATGAGGGGGAGTCCGCCGGGGGGGTTTCCGCCGATACCGGGGTGGGTACCCGGGATGCAGATGATGCCCGGGGGAGCACCGGCGACACAGTGGACTCCGGGGGTCGTACCGGCGACACAGTGGACTCCGGGGGTCGTACCGGCTACACAGGGGACTCCGGGGGTCGTACCGGCTACACAGGGGACTCCTGGGGGGTCCCCGGCGACGGCGGGGGATGTCTATCGCCCCAGTTTTAATTTTTCGACTGGGTCTTCGCACACATCGACCCAAACACCCTTGGGGTTTGATAGTTTCTCCTTAGATGAGTTGGGGTTTGATACTCTCGGAGCTCCGGAGACTCTAGTTCAAGGGGGGGCAGTGCCGGGGCGTGGCGCCCCAAAGAAGAAGGGCAAGAAGAAGGTCGGCGAGTCGTCGCAGCCGGGTGAGGAGGAGGTACGGAGGAGGTGGACGGACGACGAGAACGTCGCGCTCAGCAAGGCGTGGGTGAGTGTTTGCAACGATCCTCTCGTTTCGAACGAGCAAAGGATCGTCAACATGTGGGGCAAGATAGCAGCAACCTACCAGAGATTTTGCCTGGAGGGGAGGCCCCGCAACGGGGAGGATTGCCGGAAGGGCTGGAACTGAATCAGGGCGGCGGTCTCCCGATTTTCGGATTTGTACACCAACGCACTCCGCATGATGAGCAGTGGCCAAACGGAGGATGACTGCAGGAGAATAGCGGAGAAAGCCTTCTCACTGAAGGGTTTATACAAGGACTTCACCTACTGGAACTGCTATCTTGTACTGAGCGAGTCCGAGAAGTTCCGAGTAGGTGTCGACTCTGGCTGGCCGAAGAAGCAACGACTGAACTACACCGGCGATTACAGCGGCAGCAGCGGAGGTTCCCACGACCTCCCCGAGACGACGCAGGAGTTCCCCACGCCGCGTTCGGTCGGTGGCCGACCTCGCCCGATTGGGCGCAAGCGCGCTCAGCAGGCGGCGAGAGGGAACGCCGGGGCTTCCCAGGAGGTCCAGTCGGCATCCCCCCTTGGCCAATCCACCCAGGAGCTCAAATTCTTCGCTCGCGCCCAAACGCGCGCTCAATTGATCAAGACGATGGCCGAATGGCGGGTGGCGACGGATCCAGTGGAGAAGAGCGTGCTTCAAACCTTGCTCATGAGCCTGCAGGACGAGTTGGAGGCTATACGGAGGGAGACCCGTGGCGGCGGCAGCGGCGTAGGCGACGGCGATGGTGGCGGCGGAGGCGACAGCGACGGAGGCGACGACGACGGAGACGAGGAGTGAAATGTCACTCTTTTTTATTAATGTATTTTTTTAAAAAAATTAATGTACTTTTTTTAAATTATTGTACTTTTTTAAATTTTAATAGTATTATTAAACTTTTCCCGTATATGTCTCGTAAATTAAATTTCGCATATTGTGTGATTGTTAATTATTTCATTTTGTATATATTTGTTAATAGTGATGTGGATAGTATTATTAATGTTTCCCGTATATGTCTCGTAAATTAAATTCCGTATATTGTGTGATTGTTAATTATGTCATTTTATATAATTGTTATTAGTGATGTGGCTATTGATGTGGCTGGGCTATTTATGATGTGGCTAGGCTATGGCTGGGCTATTTATGATGTGGCAGGAGGATTTTTAGTGCTGATGATGTGGCCGTGGCTAGGCTATGGCTGGGCTATTGCTGGGCTATTCCTATTGTGGATGGCCTAATAGAGCCGCTTTCGCGAACTAGATGCAGCGCCACTAGCGGGGGCAGTGGCCACACCATTTTTAACTTTTTGAAAATTCAATTTTTATTTATAAATGTCAATTTTAATTAAATCGTATCAAAATTTCAACCCCATATCTAAAAAAACTGAGTCAATGAATTGGTAAAAAAGTAATATATTTAAAAAAATGTTTGAAGTTAATTAATTAATTTTATAGATATGTTCTGTTTCGTGGGATAATTAAAAAAAGAGAAGTGATACTCCAAAAAAATACCAAAAAATTTATGAAGTTTAATCAAATTATGGTTAATCCCGCAATTTTAAAATATAGCTAATTACTTATATTATAAATTTGACATTATTTTCAATTCTCACTTTAGTTAAAATTTGAGGAAACAATATATTACTATATAGTAATTTGGAAGCCAAAATACATAATCCTAAATTTATAGTATTTTATAGTATTTTTTATATTAAAGTTAATGTCTTTGTGAGCGATATACAAATTCGCAAAAATCATGAATTTCATCCTTTAAATAATGCGACTAATAATTTCTCCCAAATCAAATTTAATGGGATAAAATAAGAAAAAAATATTAAAGTTATATTAATATAATTGACTACTTTTTTGAAAGACGTGGATCGACAAGAATTTCATTGTTTTGGATAATTTATTCTTTATTATATAGCTATTCTTTATTTTTTAATACTAGTAAAGAGTGGGTTTTAGAGCATCGTTAACGCAGCAGGCCGGACCGCCGCGTCACGATGCATTGGAGGAGAGCAATTTCCAACCTGGGTCGGTCCAGGGGACGCAGTCGCGGCCCCGGGTGCTTTAGAGCATCGTTAACGCAGCAGGCCGGACCGCCGCGTCACGATGCGTTGGAGGAGAGCAATTTCCAACCTGGGTCGGTCCAGGGGACGCAGTCGCGGCCCCGGGCCGCGCCCGGGGCCCGTCCCGACTGAGCGTTAATCGTGCCCGTGCCGCACGCCCAGCGTCTCGGCCCGACGTTGGATGTCTTCCGGGCCGGGCCGCAAGTCCCCAACATTTATTTTTTTTTCATTTTATTTGCCTATATATACTTCATTTGTGCACCATTCTTCCACACTTTGCCCATTTCAATCCTCTTGTATTACAATAATTTCTGCTTCTATGGAGTGGTTTAACAGCGACGAATGTCAGATGAACGAGTTCGTCAACACCAACAAATGGTACGTGCCGCCATCGCCCAACCCGGATGCGACGCCTAGTCCGGGGGTGGCTACCAATATAGAAATAACATCGCTAGTTAGCACTGATGAGTACGAAATCAGTGATATGGAGCCTGCTGAAGGGAAGGGCAAGGACAAGGTTGCGGATGATGAGGGGCCGAAAAAGTATAGTCCGCAGGAGACATTGTGGCTAGCCAAGAACTTCGTCAACGTCTCCGATGATCCTATCATTGGCAACCAGTAGAGCGACAAAGTGTTATGGCAGTGGATTGCGGAGAAGTACAACGTTGGTCGTCCTAGAGGGTCGTTCGAGCATAGCTACGTGAAGCTACGCAAGCCTTGGGGTCTGGTCCAGAAGGAGATGAACAAGTGGAAGGCAAGTGGACCAATGTACTCCGGATGTGGCAGAGCGGGCACAGCGAGATGGACCTCGTGGAGAAAGCCAGGGCGGAGTTCTTCTCTAACGGGAAGAAGCAGTTCAAGTACTTCGACGTTTGGAAGCTTGTCGAGAAGAGTCCGAAGTACACCGGTGGGGCAGAACTGGCGCCAAATAGGGCGCCGAAGAGAACCAAAGTTTCCGCCTCCGGAAACTACTCTTCGAGCGAAGGAGGTCCAGCAATCGACCTCAACGTGACAGACGACGACGTCTTCCTCTCATCCCCTAGTACTCAAAGCCGTCCGATGGGAACAAAGATGACAAAGAGGAAAGCGAAGGGGAAGGCAACTGCGAGCCACTCCGCTATGCCGCCACCGCCGCCCAATCATTCTCTGGATAAGATATCCTACTCTATGTCAGAGATGAGTATTACCCGGTGGATGAGCCAGCTGACGGAGTTGACATCGAGGGATACCTCGACAATGTCAGAGTTCGATCTCGAGTTGCACCATGAGATAATCGCCTACCTTCGCGCACAAATGAAGAAGTAGTTTTTTCATTTATTTTTATTTTTATGACTTGTATTTTTATTTTCTAGGATTTTTAATTTTCATTTTCTAGAATTTTTAATTTTCTTTGTCTAGGATTTGTAATTTTCTTTTTTTCGACTGAACAATGAATTTCTCGGTTTGAATTGTTCAACGTATACTATTTTACAAGTAAAATAGGTTGAAGTTGTGAATAATGCAATTTAATAATTATGGCATGGGATGAGGCCTGCAAAGTTAGAGAAGTTGTGGTATATGAATTAAATTTAGGGGAATGATGACGTGAAGGGAACTTGAGGTGGACTTGAGGTGGACTTGAGGCTTAAATTGGGGACGGAGTTAATGATGATCTTACAGAGTGGAGACAGCAAACTACTAGTCCATTTGGTTTATCTTTATCCGAGGCCATCCCAATGCCTAGGTGGTGGCGGCGACCACGATTGATGCATGTATGGTAGTAAAAGAGAGCGATGAGAGATGGTGCTGAGTGTGAGTGTGAATCGTGGATAGGAGACAGCGCCTGTGTTCGCCGGCAAGCTACAGTGACAGGCGCGGTTTAAGAGAAGAAAGAATAAAAGGGAGAGAGAAACGAGGTGGTGGCCTCCACCACGTGCCTTGTTTCCGTCGGCAGGTGCCCCTTCTCTCACGTGCCAACTGAGTGAATACAAAACCGCGTGGACCTCTTCTCTTTTATAACGCCCCTTTGACAATCGCCAAAGTCAACCCACTACACTATATTTATTTATTTAACACCCCAAATGTAGAAAAGCAAGAAATCTTCCGTGAGCCTCCAAATTCCCCCTCTCTCATCCTCCTTTGCTCACCCACTTTCTTTCTTTAAATAATAGATTTGCTATTCCTTTCCACTCATTTGCATATTCCCACCACCACCCTCTCTCTCTCTCAAAAGTCAGCGCCTCCTTTTGTCCCTCAACCATAAACCAAGAAGCAAAGAAATGGAGGATGACTGGGATCTCCACGCCATCGTCAGAGGCTGCGCCGCCCTCACCGCCCCCTCCCCCTCCCCCACCGTAGCAACGAACAACAACACCAGATCCTTTGAATCTCTCCATACTCATAAGAAGGCGCCTTGCAACTTCTCAGTCTCTTCCTTCCAAGATCTGCTCCAGCCCAGACGAAACGACGTTGTTCGAGAAGATCTCTACAAACCCTTTTTCCCCAAATCCGAAATCCCTTTTTCTTTGCCGATTTCGACCTCCCGCCTAGTATCGCAAGATCTGCCGCCGCCGCAGCCTTTCTCTGTTTCGAATGCCCCAAAAATTCCTGCTTCTCACACTCCTACCCCAAGGCCCAAAAGAAGGTATTTTAGTCTGGATTTGTATTTCAAGTTGGATTTTTTTTGCAGTTTTCTTACTAAATGGAGTATTTTACAGGAAGTGCTTCAGCAAGAAGGTTTGCCACGTGGCAGCCGAGAATCTATCTTCCGACGTGTGGTCGTGGAGAAAGTACGGCCAGAAACCAATTAAAGGCTCTCCATATCCAAGGTGTGCGTTTTTAGTTTTTACTTTTATAGAGATAGAGAAGGATTTAGTATTATTTTCAATTTTATTTATTGTTAAAATTGGATGATAAAGATGTGTGTTTTTTATTGATTTTTCAGGGGTTATTACAGATGCAGCACCTCAAAAGGCTGTCTGGCGAGAAAGCAAGTGGAGCGGAATAAATCCGACCCGGGAATGTTCATCGTGACCTACACGGCGGAGCACAACCACCCCATGCCCACCCACCGCAACTCCCTCGCCGGCAGCACCCGCCACAAGCCGGCTGACCCTCCCGCCTCCAAGAATTCCTCCGAGATCCTCTCGCCGGTGCCGGAGAAGTTGGAGAGCAGCAGAGAGGATGAGCTGGCCGAAGACGACGACGACGGCGTATTTAGCGTTGCAGACATGGCTCTGGATGACGATTTCTTCGCTGGTTTGGAGGATTTCACGGCGACGGAGCCTGGCTCCGGCCACTTGCAGTTCCCGTGGCTGTCCACTAGCGCAAAAACCACTACCACCGCCGGCGGCCGTTGACCGGCGGAGGTGAAGTGATTAAATAGTTAGATGCTTTTCTTCTTATTTTAGTATTGTGTAGAAGTCAACATTTTTTATACTACTCCCTACAGTATTCTTCTTTATTTTTCTGGTGTTGGCAGAGTTGTAAGGCTATCCACAATAGGAATAGCCCAGCAATAGCCTAGCTATAGCCTAGCCACTGCTACATCATCAGCACTAAAAATCCTCCAGTCACATCATCAAAACAAGCAAATAGCCCAGCAATAGCCCAGCCATAGCCTAGCCACACAATATCCACATCACTATTAACAAATATATACAAAATGAAATAATTAACAATCACACAATATACGAGATTTAATTTACGAGACATATACGGGAGACATTAATAATACTATTAAAATTTTAAAAAGTACAATAATTTAAAAAAAGTACAATAATTAAAAAAAATTACAATAATTTTTAAAAAAGTACAATAATTCACTCCTTGTCGCCGTCGTCGTCTCCTCCGTCGCTGTCGCCACCATCGCCTCCGCCTCCGTCGCCGCCGCCTCTACTCCCGTCGGCTTCCCTCCGTGCCGCCTCCAAATCCTCCTGCATGCTCAGGAGCAATGTTTGAAGCAAACTCTTGCCCCACAAGTTGACGATCCTCCGGTTGTTCTCCGCGTCCGTCCACCTCCTTCGTACCGAGTTGTCGTCCTCACCCGGCTGCGAGGACTCACCGACCCTTTCCCCCTTGCCTTTCTTCTTTGGGGCGCCCCGACCTCGCCCTGCGCCCCCGTTTGAACGGGAGCATCCGGAACACCGGAAAGATCTAACCCCAAGTCATCGAAGGAGAAAGTGTCAAACTGGGCCGGAGGCGGCCTCCGTTGGCGTCGATGTGTGCGACGAACCAGTCGAAAAATCAAAACTGGGGCGATAGACGTCCCACGGCGTCCCCTGTGTCGCGGGCGTCCCCTGCGTCGCCGGTACCCCCCGGGAATCATCTGCATCCCGGGTGCCCACCCCGGCATCTGGACACTGGGTGCCCACCCCGACATCGCTAGAAACGCCCCGGGCGGACTCCCCCCCCGCTGGTATCCCGTGCATCATCTGCTGCCACGGGTACATGTTATAATATGGGGGCATCTGACTCCATCCACCTCCCACGGGGATCGGGGAGTTTGAGATCCGCTACTCCCTGAAGTAGGCTCGTTGTTGAGATCCATTTTCCGTTGTTGATCTTGTACAGAAATTTAGATAGAGAGAGTACTCGTTGATACAAGTGATGCGAATGAAAATGACAGGCAAGTCGCGTATATATAGTGTTTCGGAAACAAAAAAAAATTAAAAATTCGCGCTAGGCGGTGCGCTAGGCGATCCGGACGCTGCAATAGCGCCTAGCGAATCGCCTAGCGCCGCGGAACCGCCGAGCGCTAGGCGGTTTTTTTTCGCGAAATCCGCTAGGCGGATGCAATAGATCGCCTAGCGCACCGCCTAGCGCCGGCGCTCGGCTAGGCGGTGCGCTAGGCGCTATTGTGGATGCTCTAAAGAATCTACAGATAACATTGTGTTTTTTATTTCTTCTTTTTTTGGGGTAAAATTATTTAGTTTTTCAAAATCATGTAGGAGTATATATGAGAAAAGGTGTTATTTATTGTTATGCGTAATGAAATCATGATTAAGAATTTTATGATTATGCTTAATTCGGTACTTTTTCACATACCTTTAAATGGGGTTTCGATGATTTCTGGTTTGGGTGTGGGTGGGTCTGTCACCCAATTTTTCCTACAACGAAGTGGAATATGCCGAGGCTTCGGAAATTTCTAGAAGCATTATGATACTAATCTATGTAGCGAACTAGCAATTGAAAATAAAGATTCCTATATCAAGATTTTTTTGAGCGATTCAAGGAACTCAAATTGTATGAGAAAATGCAGTATATCAGCCATTCATAAAACAGAGGGGGGCTCATTTTCTCCACATCCACAAAGAGTGCTACTACAATCAACACAACCATAATCGCTAAGCAAATTGACCGAAATAATTGCTACCTTTCTTTTTGTACTGAAAAGCCACTCTCATATCCACGCACTCAATGGTGTGCATTATTTCATTCCAAGTAGCATCTATATAGGTCAAGAAATATCTAGCATTCAAATATAAAGACTGTGTTATGGTGACTCAAAACCCGTGACCTTTGAATGTCACTAAGCGAGCATCACCTTCTTTTTAGGACAAGAACGCTGCCCTTAAAGCATTTCCAACACGATCCAAAACTTCTGTTTATTAATCCAACCCTAGAGGAAACCCATACTACTTACTCGGAGAAGGAAAGCAGTCTTGGTGCATTGTGCCTATTTCTTCCATCACTTCATTTGGGCTTCCATCTTTGAAGCTGCATCAGCTGCTGCAGATGCTGCGTCACCCAGACCTAGTTTCTCCAATGCTTGTAGGAAGCCTTCAGTGTCAGCAGCTCCAATCTTGTAAGGGCTGTGAGCTGCGCCAGGGAAAGCCCCACTTGTTACTTCATCCCGGTATTCTGAAAGAGCCTTGTCGATGGCTTCTCCTACATGGGCATAACGTTTACAGAACTTGGGAGTGACCTGTGCAGAAGAAACGAAGCCCATTTGACCTAAGCAAAAATAAGTAGTTGCAGTGAGAAGACTTCGAACAAATTTTGAGGAATTAACCTTGGCATGGTGAGGGTGTTGTAGCATTCCAAGAAGATCATGGTACACTAGAACCTGCACAATAAGTTCAAATTGTATATCTGTCACAAGCAACAAACATAAATGGCATAATACTCTTGTATCTGAAACAGTTGGGGTTTAGTTCATCACTATGTATAACAAGAAAGTGTTATGTTTCCACAAGCCATCTATAATTGAATAATGAGACACGCAATATCAAGCTAGTCACTGAACAAGAACCCTAGGAATGGCTAGGAGAAGAAGCTTTTCTGGTCTAACTACCACAACAGAATGTCTATCCATTCCTAAAAGTATTTAGAAGCATAAGCATGAAAGAAATGCACGAAAGTAGATAACTTGAATGATGGTCAGCTGGCAACTAATGACTCGAACAAACCAGTTATTCAACAGCTTCCCATCCATCCCCTGCTTCCCACCAAATTGAGTTTGACATTGGATGACAGTTGTTACTTTTATGAGTATTTGATATTATAAACAATCTGGAATTCATAGGCAATTACAAGTCTCAATTTATCTATACACGTACTGGGATCAATTTGATCTAACATTAACATGGGTAATTATGATTTCAAGAAAAAGGCCCACAACGCCTTCCGACAAAAATGAAGGAAGGTTATACTAACTTGGCCACTACAAAAGGGTCCAGCCCCAATGCCAATGGTGGGGATCTGAAGGGCTGATGTTGCTGCAGCCGCCACCGGTGGAGGAACACATTCCAACACTACTGCAAAGCATCCTGCTTCCTGCAATGCCATTGAAGTCTCCACAACCTGTAGAATCAAGATAATCAGTTGAGAATGTCACATGCTACCCTCGGTAAATCTTCAATAGCACTACCTTGACTGCACTATCGATGTTTCTGCCTTGAGGTCTGAACCCTCCAAGAACACTGATTGCCTGCGGTGTGAGCCCCACGTGCCCGATCACTGCAATACCAGCTTCAACGATACCTTTAGCTGCTGTGATTCTCGAAGGTGCGCCACCTTCCAGTTTGATTGCATCCATTCCACCCTCCTTCAATACCCTCACCGCTGTATCAACCGCCTGCGCATAATTCAAACTGCAAATCACCAACCATATACTCTTGAAAAACAACAAATCTGAGTCATAACTATGAACATAAATCTAGGGACATGCTCATGGAATTGAACACACAAGCGAATAAGCGATGACGAACCTAGTTTAAATAATCCCATACTTAATTTTCACAGACATTTTCACAAACACCTAGTGTTCATAATCAACCATAACCTGTTGAGTGCTGGACTCGTAGGTTCCAAACGGCAAGTCCCCGACGAGCAGCGGGCGCTTGGCGCCACGCGCCACGGCGCGGCAGTGGACGAGCATCTCATCGAGCGTGATGGGGAGGGTGGTGTCGTGGCCGTGAACGACCATGGAAGCGGAGTCGCCGACCAAGCAAACGTCGATGCCGGCGGTGTCCAAATGCACCGCCGAGGGGTAGTCGTAGGCCGTAACCATGGTTATGGGCTCGCCATTCCTGTGCTTCTGGCGGATGTTAATGAGCGTGACGCGCTGGCTAGGGTTCTGTGGCTTCGGGCCGCCGTAGACGGTGTTTTCCGGGACGTTGCTGAGCCAGCGGAGAATGGAATGCGGAGAATCGCGGCGTTTAGTGACGGAGGAGCTGCGGAGGGTTTTACAGAGGGAAGAAAACATCCTTTCCGGCGGCGGATGGAAGCGGTGGGGGGAGCAGAGGAGCCAGGAAAGAGGAAGTGATTGGGTAGTTGGAGGAGAAGCAATGAACCGAGGCACAACTTTCAATTTCGGAAAATTCTTTTTTTATGTTGACCATAGTAGGAAGTGGACCAGCCCAATGATAGCTCACCCACAGACTCTCTGCCATATCATCAGCACTAAAATCCTCCATGCCACATTATCAAGACAAGCAACTAGACAAGCAATAGCTCAGTCATAGCCTAACCACATCATCAGCACTAAAAACAAATAATTAACAATCAGACAAAATATAGAATTAAATTTACGAAACATATACGGGAAAATTCAATAATAATATTAAAATTTTAAAAAGTACATTAATTAAAAAAAATCCATTAAAAAATTTACATTACTTAAAAAAAAAACTAATAAGCACGAGCCCCCCGCATCCGCCTCCGCCTCCACCTCCGCCTCACTCCTCGTCGTCGTCGCCGTCGTCGCCGCTATCCGAGACCCCCAAATCTGCGGCATCTGAGCCCGCGTCAGAGCCCCCCACCTGTGCCGCGGCGGGATTCAAATCCTCTCGCATACTCACGAGCACCGCGTGAAAAAAACTCTTCTCCTCGGGGCCAGTTGCATTCTTCCATTGATCTATGACCGTGATCATCTGAGCCCGCGCTTGTTGACGCGCCAAGAAGACGAGGTCGGCTGTCAAGCTGCCAACAAGAGGGATGCCGACTGGACCTCCTGGGACCTCTAGCGAGCCCGTTGCGCCCGCCTTTGACCAACCGGGCGAGTGCGGCGAGTAAACGCGGGAGGGGACGGGGTCTCCTGAGCATCTTCAGTGAGGTCGTGGGAACCGCCGCTGCTGCCACCGGCGTAATCACCGGAATAGTTCAGGCGCTGCTTTTTCGGCCAGCCAGCATCGACACCTTCCCGAAACTTCTCGGAGTCCATTAGCACCTCATAGCAGTTCCAGTAGGTGAACTCCTTGTAAAGCCCGGGCAAGGGGAACTCTTTCTCCGCCATCCTCCTACAGTCCTTGTCAGTTTGGCCACTGGACTTCATTCGGAGGGCGTTGGTGTACAAGCCCGAAAATCGGGAGACCCCAGACCGGATTCGGTCCCACCCCTTCCGGCACTCCTCCCCGCTGCGTGGCCACCCCGCCGGGCAAAATGCCTTGTAGGCTGCTGCTATTTTAGCCCACAAGTTGAGGATCCTCTGATTGTTCAAGGCGAGGGGGTCATCGCAGATACTCACCCACACCTTGGACAGCGCGACATTCTCTGCGTCCGTCCACTTCCTCCGTGGCTGGCTGCGACGACTCGTCGACCACCCTCTTCCCCTTTTTCTTCTTGGGCGCGCCCCGACCCCGCCCTACTCCCCCCGTTTGAACGGGAGTGCCCGCATCCCCGAGATCTATTCCCAACTACTCTAAGGAGAAGGTCTCAAACCCTGTGAACTGCGTCTCCACTAGGGTCGATGTGTGCGAAGAAGCAATACCAAAATCAAAACTGGGGCGATAGACGTTGTCCCTCCCCACCCCCTGCGTCCCCTGCATCCCCGGGTACCCCTGCGTCATCTGCATCCCGGGTGCCCACCCCGGCATCATCGGACCCCCCTGTACCCCTGCCATCCCGGCGTACCACCCCCGGGTACCCCCTACCCGCCCTTCATCGCCGGACCCCCCGGCATCCCCTGCCATCCCGGCGTACCACCCCCTGGTGCCATCCCGGGCATCAACTGCTGCCAAGGGTAGTAGTACCCGGGCATCGGACCCCATCCACCTCCCACGGGTACCGTGGGAGTTTGAGACCCGCTCGTCCCCGGAGTAGGCTCGTTGTTGTGCTCCATTTCGTGTTGTTGATCTTGTACAGAAATTAAGATAGAGAGAGTACTCGTTAAAACAAGTGGTGTGAATGAGAATGACGTGCAAATCGCGTATATATAGTGTTTCGAAAAAAAAACAGCTCGCCGATTGGGAGGCTGCAATAGCGGCCAGCGCACCGGCGTGCGCTCGCCGTTTTTCTATCCGATTTGGTGCTCGCCGACTGCAATAGTTCGGCGAGCGGACCGGTGCGCTCTCCGCTATTGGAGATGCTCTAAATATTCTATTCTGGTAATACAAGCTCGACATAATGTTTAATTACTACTCCGATGACTATGAAAAATAGGTCACATTCATTTTTTACGCTTATTTTAAAAAATAATAATAAATAATTAAAATAAAGAAAAGAAAATAAAAAAGAAAATAATATAGACAAGAGACTTTTTTATATTATTCTACGACTTAAATGGTTAGGAATCTTAATATTCCTACTCATACAACAATATAAATATTTTGGTTTTTTGGTTTCAAATGATTTCTCCAATATGCATGAAGCATCACAACATTTAAAATTCTACAAAATAATATTGAAAACATATTAACACAATTTTATAATGAAAAAACTATGTAAATTACTAGTTATGCATCACTGATATATTAAAATGAAACAAAAATTTTGCAAAACAATATGCAAAATATATTAACATAGTTTTATAATGCAAAAAAGCGTATAAATGATTAATTTAGAAATACAAATAACCTTTTTAGAAAAATATTAAACCAACAAAATATGTTATAATTCAATTTAATAAAATATAAATATAAAATAAAAATTAACTAGAAGAATACAAAATAATATCACCATTAATGTTTATGTGTGGTATTTTAGGCCATCCACAACGCTGTTCCTATACCGTTCCTTAAACCACTATTTGAGGGCCCCACTGTACTTTTTTACTCCATTCCTTAACTAAGGAACGGAACCTGCAACCCTCCGTTCCTTAACCGTTCCTTAAATTACTATTCATTCAATTTCATATTTTATTTTTATTTCCAACCCAATTCAATTAAAACAAACACACTTCATTAAAATTAAAATAACATTACAACTTAAAATTCAAAAAAATAGAAAAAGACATAATTAAAATCCTAAAAAATTAAAAAATGACATAATTTAAAATACAATTTTATAGAGACAACCAAGAATGAGTTTGTCCCACATCGAAAGTGAAACATAAAACATTCAAGGATGTCTCTATAAAATAGAGACAACCAAGAATGAGTTTGTCCCACATCGAAAGTGGAACATAAAACATTCAAGGATGTCTCTATAAAATAGAGACAACCAAGAATGAGTTTGTCCCACATCGAAAGTGGAACATAAAACATTCAAGGATGTCTTTATAAAATAGAGATAACCAAGAATGAGTTTGTCCCACATCGAAAGTGGAACATAAAACATTCAAGGATGTCTCTATAAAATAGAGATAACCAAGAATGAGTTTCATAAATTCGCAAGCCCATCAAATATATATGGGCTAATACGAATTTCTAGTATTCATTTATTTGTAAAAATTGTTTTTAAATATAAAAAACAATTTTTATAAATAAAAAATATTTTTTAAAAATTCATTTTTTTTAAAAAAATGAATTTATTGCTTCAGCGTGACGACGCCCACTCGCGGGCCGGCGAGTGGGCGTCACGCACGACGCAGGGCGAGCCACGTCGCCGAAGCGCGTGGCGGCACGGACCGTGCCGCGTCTCGTGCCGACGGCACCCGGGACGGCATGGGAACGGAACCGCGACGAAACGCAGCGCCGCAACGCGTTCCGCTACGGTTTCGTTCCGAAGGAACGAAACGCGGAATGCCCACGGCCCGCGTTGCGGGTGCTCTTAGTAGTAGAAAAATTACTGTATTAACTTCAATCCTCTTCCAAAGACGTGTTCGTATGTCAGTGTCTGAACTGTGTTTTTTAGTGGATTCAGTCATGCCATCAGATGATCAGACTCACCATCTTCAAAGAGTTAAGAAAAATAAAAAGGGTGGAGATGAAATAATTATTCTCCAGAGACCAACAAAAAGGAAAAGTCCAAAGAATTAATTATTTCCTCTCATTCTTCTCCTTCATTCTCAATCCTTCACCAAAACCCCCTCATTCAGGTATGTCCTTTTCTCTTCTTGCCCTCCTATTTTTTCAATCACGGGTTAGATTTGATCTGCTGCTGTGTTTGATCAATTTCTTGAGGATTATAATCTACAATAAACCCAGAAAAGGTGAAGTCTTTCAATTTATTTCTTGAGTTTGATTGTTATTTATGTGGAATTGATGGGTTTGTGTAATCTGTGGTGCCTATTGCATCTGCTGTCTAAAATTTGTTGATTTGGGTATTTGCAATCCAGTGTTTTGGATGTGAAAAGAATCCCTTTTTTTGTTTAGGTGCAGTTATTTTGGCGTGTTTTTGAATGATTAGGACTTATATATGGAAGAGCAGAATCAAGATTTGTTAAAGATTCAATTTTTATTTCTTGATGGATTGTTATTTTTGGATAATTTGGGAGGTTTTTATAGCTTAGTGTAAAGATACTCTGGATTCGGTTGGCTATTGTTTGATTGGGTTATGTGTGGAGTAGAAACAAGATTCTCGCAGTTTTTTTGTGTGCCTTCTATCATGAAATTTGATATCTAGAAGTTATTGATCATTTGCTCGAGCGAAGGTGTTAAATGATAGCGAAAGTCGAAGCTTCAGACGCGATACATCTCTTCACATTCGCATGTTTTCGAATTGTATTGGTTGGTTGTTTTGGATTCCCTTTCCCTTATGTCATCTAAATGGCTGAATTTTATGACAATCCCTTTTTTGATTTTCGTTGCTAGCAAAAATCGAAGCTTTAGACATGATACATCTCTTCAATTTTGCTATGTTGTCGAATTTTTGTATAGTTCGGTTGCTTTTGATTCCCTTTCTACTGTCATATAAATTTGGCTCTTCTTGGCTGAATTTAATGATAATACTTTGTTTTATTTCATTATTGAAATCGTCACATTGTAAATCTACATTTGTTGGTCAAATCTTAGTTTCACTCTAGGATTGCGGTGATTAATAGCCTGGATATCCAAAGAAAGATCACTCAGGATATTATTTCATGCATTCAGATTTCCTTGCTTCATTTTGCATCGCCATGCTGTTCATTTTAAGTATGTTTGTGACTGAGTGATGATTCAACTTCTCAAACGTAGATTTTTGTGCATAGATATATGTTTGCCTTAATGTTAAATCACAATTTACATTCATAACAGGATGGGCGAGGAAAATGTGTCCGAGAAAGGTCTGACCTCAGCCGCAGCTATTGTGGAAGGAGGAATTCAAGATGCGTGTGATGATTCGTGTAGTATATGCCTCGAAGCCTTTTGTGGCAGTGATCCTTCCACTGTAGGTGCAAGTGTTATCCTATTTATGTTATCGTTATGGATTCGACCTTATTCACGATTGGTTCAAATATTTTATTTTCAGGTGACTACTTGCAAGCTATGCGGCACGGATACGGATACGCGTATCAGTATCCGAAGGATACGGATACGCGGATACGGCTCTTTCCCAAACAACCCGATACGCGGATACGTTTTAACTATTTTTTTAATAAATAATAATAGTGCATAATAAATTACAAAATAGATATTCTAATGTTATTATACAAATAAAAATAATAAAATTACAAAATATTAAAAGCTAAAGTCAATTTCTTTTATGGTCGATTACACCACATCGATTTTTTGGTTATACTTATCCATATTACCAATAATATTGATCAAAATATTTATTTATAGTTACAAAATTAGACAAAGTTAATGGAGTAATAAATTGGCCCAAAAAATGAGCCCCAAATATACTCCTTTTCCATCGTGACTACTTCTTGCCCAATTCATTCTCCCATTTCCAATTTTCTTCAATCCCTAGTTGAGGCAATAGCGGCGCCTCCCCTTTCTTCTTCTTCTTCTTCTTCTTCTTCTTCTTCTTCATATCCGATTAACTGTCAATTTTGTTCCCAAATCGGATTGAAGTTCGTAAATTGAAAGTTGCGAAGTTCTTCGACAGAGATGGACGTTGATTTCGAAGAGGAGAACCTCAGATCTTTGCAGATAGAGGAGGATGAAGGCCCAATACGGCCCAGCTCGCGGATACGCCGAAGGATACGTATCGAATCTGAGGTTTCCCGGCCCAATACGGCCCAGCTCGCGGATACGCCCAGGATACGTATCGACGGTGTATCCGTCGCGTATCGGTATCGGATACGTATCCGATACGTGATACGGCAACAGGGTGGCGTATCGGTGTTATATAGCTTGCAAGCATGAGTTTCATCTTCAGTGCATTCTTGAATGGTACAAATCTTCCCTCCCCGTTCCCCTAACGCGATATACGCATAATATTCAAATTGTGGATCAAAACAGTCATTTCATCGAAACAAATCTACAGGTGCCAGAGGAGCTCACAGTGCCCGATGTGCTGGCAGCCGATCAGGTTGAAGGATCCGGAGCAGGTATATATTGACACGATTGCCCTCTTTATTTAATATAATTCGTATTTCCATTTCAAGATTTTGCTTATACTATCCTGGCTCTTAGTGTTTGACTGCTTTGGCAGCCAGGAGTTGCTCGAAGGTGTGGAGCACGAGAGAAATATCCGAATGAATCCTCCTAGAAACTCCACTATTTTCCACCATCCAACTCTAGGCGACTTTGAGCTACAATATGTTAGTCGTCCTTGGCTTATTGCTTTCTCTCTGTGTATAAAACTCGTCCATCCTGTTGTGACACTCATTAGATCTTCCGTTGCAGTTGCCGGTTAGTGCAAGTGAATCTGAACTCGAGGAACGAATTATACAGCACTTGGCTGCTGCCGCAGCTATGGGAAGGGCTCGTCACGTTGCTAGGAGGGAAGGTCAGCGGAACAGGTCGTCCACACAAGGCCGTCCTCAGTTCGTGGTTTTCTCAACTCACCCGAATGGAGCTTCCGCTGCCTCACCTGCTGCTCAAAGAGAAGGCGGCTTTCCTCCTTCGGTCATGATAGCTGGCCCGAACTCTCCTTTTATTACCACTGAAGATTCCGACCAGTTTATTCCTCGGATTTTGTCTGCTCAAGCTGATGTGCATATGGCCACTGGATCCGCATCAAATGCTTCTCCTACTGCTGCAAGCCGGTCATCGAGCAATAGGTACTTTCTATCGATCATCTCGAGTTGCTCTATCCCTAAATAGATCAGATATAAAGGGGTCATGACCCATCATTCGTCTGTGTTGTAGGTCTCCTCCGGGTAGTCAAGATCGAGCCGGACCATTAGGTCTCCATTCCTTCTCTGAAACTCTCAAATCCCGCTTTAGCACGAGGTATTGTGCAAAGTTCTTGTGCGTGCCAATTACTCGAAAACACAAGGTTGTAACTGTATAAATTCCAGATACAAGGAGTCGATAACGAAGACCACGAGAGGTTGGAAGGAAAAACTGTTCACTCGCAACAGTCATATGCCCGAACAGCAGCCTACACCTGAAACTCGTCGTGAGTCTAGCCAAGGTATTGCCACTGTATCTCACATGATGGGTCATCTTGAAGTATCCGAAGACAGTAGAACTACATTGTCGAGAAATATTGAGGACGGCTCAAGTCAAGTCCCTACCACCAGCCAGCCAGCCACAGAGACACAGGCTCCGTGTGCTGCTGCTGGTGCTGCATCGAATTAAACTTCCACCATATGCTTGGTGCATCACAATGTTGGTAAGTATCGATATATCAAGTTTCAATAACACGAAGCTGCTGCTGATCTCATGTGGTTTTGGTGTTGGCATCAGGTGAACTGCGTTGGGGCGTGTGTGCTTCTTCTTCTTGACAGGAATAAAAGGAAGCAATTCCCCTTTTTCGCGACTCGCTATGTAAATGATATACATTAGTCCTTAGTTACTAGGAATGCATGTCCAGCTACAACATTGATCCGAAAGAAATACAAAGTGGCAGTATCTTTTGTGATCCATTTTCGATACCTACATACATTGCACTTCGATATTTTCAACCATAATACTAAAGTTTCAATATTGTCGATAATGTTTGTTGATATTTTTTTAGTATGATAAATATGGTACATTGGTATTTACCGAATTTCAGCATGTTTTGGGTGACTCTATTTCTCAATCAAGCCTAGCAAAACACTCATTTGATCTATAATCTGCTGGACATAAATTACCAGCATCATCATTCTATTTAAGCTCATGATCAGCTGTAACATGATAATTACAAGTAGCATGAATTTGATCTTTTAACGATAAATCGATCAATGTAATAATTCAGAAACACAGAGGAAGAGACAAGTTATTATTACTTTTTAAAAGTATTCTCCAATTTCATTTATTTTTTGTTTCTTTGTAAATAAAATTAAATAACTCAAATCATTTAAATTTTTACTTGTAATATATTGTTCTTGAAATTTTATTACGTAGATTAAGAAATGACATGAAGCACGGGACATGTAATAGGGATGTGTACTTGTAGTATAAACATATTCAAATCCTTGCGATTTTATATCCTTCATTCCGTCCCCTCCATTTTGTAAATTAGGGCCATTTTTAAGGACAACCACCATATTTTACTGATATACGTGTTGGTAGATTGTGATAGCTTCGGTTTTGAGCTCGGCTGTTGAGTTCGGTTTTTTGAGCTCGGTGATGGTGTTCGGTGTCAGAGCTCGGTGTTACGAGCTTAATCGAGTTCGGTGTTAGAGTTCGGTAGTTCGGCATCAAGTTCGGTAGCTCGGCAGCTCCGTGGTCTGGAGAGAACGATCAAAACATGAAGAGGAGTTCGGCTGTTATAACAACTCGTTTCAACAGCCGTTGGATGTACTTAGTTAGTCATGTTTAATCCTGACCGTTAGATGGAAAATAGCCGTTAGTTAGTTTTGAGCTTTTAATAGTTTGTTATTCTGCTTTATTCAGTAATTTTTCATCTTCCGTTTCTGGTGAATAAAATTCTCTTTCGATTTCCAAGTCTTGTTTTTCTTCTCCCAACATTCGACAATCTGTAGCTAGGATTAACAATTGGCGCCGTCTGTGGGAAGGAGGTGAAAGGAGGTTGGTTTGCGGATGATTCAAACGATCTCGATGGCGACAAGGCTTGAGGCTGAGAAATTCACAGGCAAGAATGATTACGGTCTGTGGAAGATGAAAATGAAAGCGATTCTGATCGATCGTGGTTTGGCGGCGGTTTTGGCTCCGGTAGATAAGGAGAATGCGCCAGTTCTTGATGAGAAAGCACAGGCGAAGTTCGATGAAATGATACAGCGAGCTCACAGTGCGGTTATTCTTTGTCTCAGTGATAAAGTTCTGAGGGAGGTTCAAGAAGCGACCACGGCGGTTGAGGTGCTAGCGAAGTTAGATGAGGTCTATTTGGCAAAATCCCTGGCCAATAGGCTCTATATGAAGAAGAGACTGTATTCGTACAGTTTTGTAGCCGAAAAATCGATCGTCGAACAATTGGAAGATTTTAATAAGATCATTGATGATCTTGGGTCCGTGGATGTGAAGATCACGGATGAAGACAAGGCTATACTGGTCTTGAATGCGTTGCCAAGTTCGTATGATCAGCTAAGCGATGCAATAATCTACGGCAGAGATAAGCCAATCACATATGCCGAGGTTCATGCTGCGTTGATGGCGAAAGAGATGCTGCGAATGACAGGTGGGAAGGCATTGGAGACACAGGCTGAGAGTCTCAATGTCAAGAAATTCAAGAATAAGAGTTTCAAGAAAAACCAATATAATGAGTTTAAGCCTTCAAGCTCGGAGGGGAAAGAAACTCGGTCCTGCCACTGGTGCAAGAAACCAGGGCACCTCAAAAAGGACTGCTTCGTGTGGAAGAAAAAGCAAGCGGCTGAGGGAGGAAAAGCTGTCAACACAGCAGAATATTGCGAAGAGGATGAAGTTTCTGTTGCTTTGAATGTGATGGAGGAAAAGGGAAAGGAATCTTGGATAATGGATTCAGGGTGTAGCTTCCACATGAGCCCGAATCTGGACTGGTTCGAAGACATTAAAGAGTCAACAGGAACTGTCATTCTAGGCAACAACCAAGTGTGCTTGATAAAAGGCATAGGTACCATCAAGTTGAAGATGGAGAATGGGTGTATGGTGACTCTGAGTGATGTTAGGTATATTCCTGATGTTAAAAGGAATCTAATATCCTTAGGCTCTCTTGAAAGAAAGGGATGCAGATTTGTCTCTGAAGGTGGGCAGATGGTTGTTAGTAAGGCAGGAAGATCTATCTTGAAGGCAACTAGAAAAGGCAGTCTATATTACATGATGGCTGCTGTTCAGAGAAGAGACTCAGGGCATGCACACAATGTGGTTGGTGATTCTTTGAGTCTGTGGCATACCAGATTGGGGCACCCAGCAATTGGTAGTATAAAGGAACTGGTCAAGAAGGGTGTATTGCAATGCTCAGATCAGACTGATACAACTCAATGTGAGGAGTGTGTGTTAGGGAAAGCCAAGAAGTTGCCATATCCCAACAGCACACATTCTTCAACAATGCCTCTAGATTATGCCCATAGTGATCTTTGGGGGCCTGCACAGGAGAATTCAATTGGAGGTGGCAGATACTACATGAGCATCATAGATGATTTCAGTAGAAAGGTCTGGATTTACATATTGAAGCAGAAGTCAGAGGCTTTCAGCTGTTTCAAAACATGGTGCAGTGAGGTTGAGGCAGAGAAAAGGCTGAGTTTGAAATGCTTGAGGACAGATAACGGGTTGGAGTTTATGTCCAAAGAGTTTGATGAGTTTTGCAAATCAAAAGGCATCAAAAGACACAAAACAGTTCCATTAAATCCGCAACAAAATGGAGTGGCCGAGAGGGTAAACCGCACTATCCTTGAGAGAGTTAGATGCATGATCTTGGCTGCTGGGATGAAGAAGCGGTTCTGGGCAGAGGCTGCATCCACAGCTGTTAAACTGATCAATAAATGTCCTTCTTCCAGCATTTGGAGGGGACACACCAGATTTCAGATGGTATGGGAAGCATAGTGGCTATGATGGCTTGAGGACTTTCGGTTGTAAAGCTTTTGCTCATGTGAAGCAAGGTAAATTGGAAGCAAGGGCCCTAAAATGTGTAATGATTGGATACCAATCGGGTGTGAAGGACTATCGGTTGTGGTGTGTGGAGCCAGAAAATGAAAGAGTTGTGATAAGTAGGGATGTAACTTTCTGGGAAGGTGAGATGCCTTTTAAGAAAAATTCAGAGACTGCAGTAGATAGTTCTGGATTTGAGGTGGAGATTGGGGGAGTTCAACAGGAGCAGCAGGATGAAGATGAAAGAGAATCTGAGTTTCCTGATGCCTCTGATCTTGGACAACCAACTCAGACGGCAGCAACACCAAATGAGCCAGGAAGCTATAAGCTGGTTAGAGACCGAGGTAAAAGGATCAGAAAGCCACCAGAGAGATACTCTGATGCTGAGTTCCTGTTTTATGCATTACTAGTAGCTGAGGAAATAGAGTTCTCAGAGCCAAGCACTTATGAAGAGGCTATGGACAGTAAAGATGCAGAAAAATGGATGCAAGCCATGATTGAGGAGATTGATTCACTGCTTAGAAATGGGACTTGGGTGCTGGTGGAAAGGCCCAATGGTAGAAGGGTAGTGAGTTGCAAATGGATTTTCAAACAGAAGCTGGAAGGAGCTGATGGTAAAAGTGTCAGATTTAAAGCAAGGTTGGTTGCTAGGGGTTTCACACAAGAACATGGTATTGACTATGATGAAGTGTTTTCACCTGTTGTGAAACACACTAGTATCAGAATCTTGTTGGCTATTGTTGCAAGAAGAGATTGGGAGCTTGAACAACTTGATGTCAAGACAGCCTTCTTGCATGGAGACTTGAAAGAAACCATCTATATGGCACAACCAAAAGGCTTTGAGAGGCCAGGTGATGAGGGAAAGGTGTGCTTGTTGAAAAGGAGCATATATGGTCTGAAACAAGCAAGTAGGCAGTGGCATAAGAAGTTTGATGATCACATGGTTAAGAGTGGTTTTCTGAAATCAAGCTATGATGAGTGTGTCTACATTAAGAGTGTAGGTGGAGCTGCTGTGGCATACTTACTCTTATATGTGGATGATATGCTCTTGGCTGGAGCAAGTTTGAAAGAAATTCAGAAAGTTAAGGCTGATCTCAGTAATGCTTTTGAGATGAAGGATTTAGGCTCTGCAAAACGAATTCTGGGTATGTCTATTTTCAGAGATAGAAAGAAGAGAGAGATTGTGTTGTCTCAAACTGATTATGTGCAGAGAATACTCAAGAGGTTCCAGATGAGTAACATCAAGGAAGTCTCAGTTCCTATGAGCCAACAATATAAATTGTCTGCAGACCAGAAACCAAAATGTAAGGCTGAGGAAGATGAGATGAGACAGATCCCTTATGCTAGCATCATTGGTAGCATCATGTATGCTATGATTAGCACAAGGCCGGATGTGGCACAAGCTATTTCAGTAACAAGTAGATATATGTCCAACCATGGTAAGGAGCATTGGGCTGCACTGAAGTGGTTGATGAGATACTTGAAAGGAGCATCGGATGTTGGTATTCTGTTCAAGGGAGGAGAAGACCATGAAGGGGATGCTTTGGTTTGCTGGTGTGACTCTGATTTTGCTGGTAACTTAGACACCAGGAGATCTCAGTCTGGGTTCCTATTTACTTTGTATGGATCCGTCATCAGCTGGAAAAGCAGCTTGCAGGGAGTGGTTGCATTATCAACCACAGAGGCTGAGTTCATGGCTATGACATCTGCTGTGAAAGAAAGCAAGTGGCTAAAGGGGATTTTGGAGGATTTTGGTGTAAAGCAATATAGTGTGAGCATTGGTTGTGACAACAACAGTGCATTGAGCTTGGCTAAGCATCAAGTATATCACGAGAGGAGTAAGCACATAGACGTGAGGTTGCACTTCATTAGGGAGGAGATTGAAAGAGGCAATGTGAAAGTCTTCAAAGTTCACACTTCAGAAAACCCGGCAGATATGTTGACTAAGCCATTACCTAAGGAAAAGTTTCTGCTATGTTTGAAACTGGTGGGACTGGAGAGGAGGAGTTCTGGTTGGTGACTCCGCTATCACAGGTGGAGTTTGTTGGTAGATTGTGATAGCTTCGGTTTTGAGCTCGGCTGTTGAGTTCGGTTTTTTGAGCTCGGTGATGGTGTTCGGTGTCAGAGCTCGGTGTTACGAGCTTAATCGAGTTCGGTGTTAGAGTTCGGTAGTTCGGCATCAAGTTCGGTAGCTCGGCAGCTCCGTGGTCTGGAGAGAACGATCAAAACATGAAGAGGAGTTCGGCTGTTATAACAACTCGTTTCAACAGCCGTTGGATGTACTTAGTTAGTCATGTTTAATCCTGACCGTTAGATGGAAAATAGCCGTTAGTTAGTTTTGAGCTTTTAATAGTTTGTTATTCTGCTTTATTCAGTAATTTTTCATCTTCCGTTTCTGGTGAATAAAATTCTCTTTCGATTTCCAAGTCTTGTTTTTCTTCTCCCAACATTCGACAATCTGTAGCTAGGATTAACAATACGTCTTAGAGTTCAATCACTTATTTCTCTCTTTATCTTCTACCGTTAATGTCACAACTGCTTCTGCTTCTGATGACGCAAACACTAATAAATATCTACAAATGTTAACCATGAATTGGCCACTGTGACAAAATTCTAGCACCAGCACTTATTCGTAAAACAGAATTTATATCATTCAATTACAGATATACTGCAATTATATGGGTTTATATGTAGCTACGCTTATGCATGCATGCATGTAAATATTTGAATTTTTTCATGTATAGAAAATTAAAATATATATTCGAAAACAGAATTTAGATCATTTAGTTTTACAATTCAATAATTCATATTGGTGTTATGCGAGATGTGAATGTGAGTGAAATGACTTTCACTATAACGAAACATATTCTAAGTGGACCCCAGGCCCACATATATATTGACGAGTGGATCAATATAAAGAATCGAAATCTACTCCTATTTCGGAGTACGAAAATAATCATGTAGTCATGAATGTTTTCAAAACTATGTGGAAATTCAGTCATATATCTAAATAGTAGATATATTTCTTAGTCCTTGAAAATTTATAACTTGTCCATTTTTATCAGTTCCTAAAAATTTATCTATCTTTTATTTTTATTACTTTTAATAATAGATTTCACATACTATTTATATCTTTCATTTTTATTTATATTTTATTATAAATCAAGATCCATGTACTATTAATTTTTTCAATTCAGTTTATATTATATTTGTATGGAATCAAATGGTCACGAATTATAAGGAGGGGAGGAGTAAATTATAAATGAAAAATACTTGAAGAGAGTCGGCAAAATTAGCTCTTTTTAGTTGGCGCACCATAACTTATCCACGTTGACACATCCCCCCATCAATCACGTGATAATCAGCACGTGTCTCTAAACAGGGACTTAAGGTGGCATCTCGAATAATATCTCCTAAATAATGGGGTACGTTGATTATACCATCCAATCCAAAAATGAATGGACGCGATTAATCACCCATAATTCCTAAATATAAAGGGTTTATATATTCAATCGAAAGAGGCGTAACATAGAATATTGAATATCTTTCCCCTTTAATAAACAAGATATTTTATTCGGATTTCGGCCCCTCATCATTATCCATAACAAAAATATAAGAAAAATAAGAAATCGAACCACTTTTGCTTTGGCGTTTGATGGGGTACGAACTAAACCCTAATGGCAAGCCCAATAACAGTGACGGCCCATCAGCCCAGAGCCCAAGAAAGAGTATCTGTTCGGCACCAAAGAGTTCGGCACGACCAAAGAGTTCGGCACGACCAAAGAGTTCGGACTCAGCCTACAGCTCGGTAAAAGCCGACCAGTCAAGCTCTCCTCTCAGATCGGCAAGAGCTGATCGGTAAAGTCCAGCAGTTCGGTCTCAGCA
This sequence comes from Salvia splendens, assembly GCF_004379255.2. Lineage (NCBI taxonomy): Eukaryota > Viridiplantae > Streptophyta > Magnoliopsida > Lamiales > Lamiaceae > Salvia > Salvia splendens. The sequence continues at coordinate 35,631,312 of NC_056033.1, read as the reverse complement.
TTCGACCGAACTAGGAGTTGGTGGACTCACGAAAGGCCTCCACGACCTCCACTATACCCACGATCTATTTAGTGGTATGAAGCAGTTATTGAGCAGTTATTGCTCACCCACGATCTTGTTAGTGGGGCTGCAAACCACGATCCTAGTTCAATGTATAAATAGAACTTAGATCTGATAGAAAAGGGTTAAGCTCTCTAGAGATAAAACACCATATAGCAAATAGCAAGTTTGTATTTGTAAGCTGTAGAAAACAGATCAAGCAATACAATCTTGCCCTCCCTTTTTCCCGTGGACGTAGATTTACTTCAGTAAATCGAACCACGTAAATTCTTTGTGTCATAATCTTCATTCTCTACCAGCATTTATTAACATCAATAATTCGCGGATTCATCACTGGCGCCGTCTGTGGGAAACAGAGAACAAAATTTGTGATAAAGCGAATTTTTGATCCATTTTTTCCACCCAAAAAATGCATACCAGATCGCAGAGTACCCGTATTCCTGCTCGTGAGAACCAGGAGGAAGCCAATCCATCCCATAGGTCTGGAAAGCAGCCTAGGGATAAATCCACCACCAGTTCTCATGGCGAAGGAACAGGCCGCTCCAAAAATCGTCCCACTGAGTCTTCCCAGCAGCCTGATTTGAATGAGGCTGTCAAGCTGTTCTTGGCTGAGAAGCAGGATGAGTTCTTAGCCTTCCTGCAAAAGAGCCAAGAGCCGAAGACGAAAACGGAGGATTCTCCTTCCTCATCCAGACATGAAAGTCACTACCGCAGTAGTGCCGTGTCTTCCAGGAAGAAGAATCCTCAACCCCGACATATTCCTGTTCTTCCTCGGTACCGGAATCACAGGAGAACTCAATCTCCTCCATACCGACGAGATATCGGATTCGCCGTGTACGGAGCACTGAAGACTCCGTTCTCGGACGACATCACCCGAACTCCCCTACCACAGAACTACCGAACTCCGTCGATGACTTACGACGGGCTCGTGGACCCTCACGATTTCTTGGGGCGCTATCAGTATAACATGGCGAACCAGGGTCTCAACGAGGTCCACATGTGCAAGCTGTTTCCCGAGCTGCTCATCGGGAACGCGAGAAGGTGGTTCGATAGCCTCCCCCAGGGCAGCATCAGATCTTACCGAGATCTAATGGATGCCTTCCACAGGAGGTTCTTTCAGAAAGCGGAAGCCCGAATCACTTCGGCTCAGCTGCTTTCCATTCGTCAAGGTCGCGACGAAAAAATCAGCGACTTTATGACAAGATTCCACAAGGAATGCCTGCAAGTAGACGATCTCAACGATCTGCTTGTCATCTCGGCATTCCAAAATGGAATCCTGCCCGGAGCTCTCTACAGAAAGCTCGTGGAGTGCGGTCCGCAGACAGCTCAGGAAATGTGGGACATTGCGGACCAGTACTCCCGGGCCGATGAGGCAGACCGTCGCAAACGGTCGTTAGACAGCTCATCGTCCCGAGGAGACAGGAGGAAGCCCGATCATAGCGATCCGGGACATCCTCGCCGAACTCCTTTTGGCGATCAGGGACATCCTCGCCGAACTCCTTTTGAAAGGATTCAAAGGACTCCGGTGCAAGACAGATTGGGACCCCGTCTCAATCCCGAGAAGCCGCCCGCTCAGTTCGTACCGCTGAACAAGCCGAGAGCGGAAATTTTCGAACTACACTCTGACCTGTTCGAAAAGCCAAAGCGGATGACGAAATCTGCCGCGCGCCGACCCCAGGATAACTACTGCTCCTACCATCAAGACCACGGTCACGATACCGAGGAGTGCAGAAACTTGGCTGCAGGTATCGATGTTCTTGTGAGGGCAGGGACATTGAAAAAATACCAAAGCAAGCAGTCAAAGAAGAATAAGAAGCAGAGAGGAGCGAACTGCGCCCCTCAGGATCCGAAAAAGCAGCCGGATCCCGAAGACGATGACGAGCCGCAATATGATGGAGTAATCCTGACTATTGACGCTCTCCCTGCTGGGAAGACCAAGTCGTCCCTGAAGTCAGAGCGCAGAGGCTCCAATCGAGAGGAGCCAACGCATAAAAGGCTGAAGCAGGACGAAGTGATTACGTTCTCGGATGCTGATCCCGTCCCGGCCATCTCTCCTCACCAAGACGCCATTGTCATCCAAGCCGGAGTGGCAAACAAACTGATCCACAGGGTGTTTGTGGATACAGGAGCGTCAGTCAGCATTCTTTTTAAGGAGTGCTTCGACAAACTAGAAGTGGACCCAGCTCGGCTCAGTCCGGCTCCGCTTCCCCTGAAGAGCTTCACTCAGGAGGACACCCGCCCTGAAGGTATTATCAGCCTTCCGATCACGGTGGGGAAAGCGCCTACTAGCTCCAGTACGATGATTGAGTTTTTCGTGGTGAAAGCTCGGTCCCCGTACAACGTCATCCTGGGAAGAGACTGGCTCAACACAGTTCGGGCCGTTTGCTCTACCTATCACCTCACCATCAAGATCCCTACTAAAGGAGGGATAGCAGTCATCCGAGGTGACCAAAAGAGAGCAAAGGAATGTCTGCAAATTGCGCTTAGAAGTGCCGAGCAGTCAGATCGGCACCACCAAGCGTAGCAATCACAGCAGCCGGAGTCAGAGGCGATGACCGAAGTCATACCGGAGCCGAACTCGATGACAGTTCAGCTGTACGAAGACGATCCATCCAGAACGGTTAAGATCGGCTTCGCGGGAACGCCCCTACTTCGGGAAAAAACCATCCAGCTCCTCAAGGAGTATAAAGACGTCTTTGCATGGTCTCCGTTGGACATGACCGGAGTGCCCCCCGAGGTAATCACTCATCGGTTAAATATTGATCCTTCAGTCCGGCCGATAAAACAGAAGCAAAGACTCTTTGCGGCAGAACGAAGTCAAGTCATCCATGACGAAGTCCGTCAATTATTGAAGGCGGATGTGTTATTCGAAGTGAAGTATCCTTCGTGGGTGGCCAATCCTGTCATGATCAAGAAAAAGGAAGGAGGATGGCGGATGTGCATAGATTTCACCGATCTAAATAAGCACTGTCCCAAAGATTGCTATCCCCTTCCGAACATAGATAAAAAAGTAGAAGCTTTGATAGGCTTTGAAATTTTTTGTTTTCTTGATCTGTACAAAGGATACCATCAAGTTTTAATGGATGAGATTGACGCTTCAAAAACGGCCTTCATTACTGATTTCGGCATTTTCGCTTATAAAAAGATGCCATTCGGTTTAAAGAATGCCGGAGCCACTTATCAAAGGATGGTAGACAAGTTTTTTCGGCGCCTGATTGGAAAGGAGGTCGAAGTGTATGTTGACGATATAGTCGTCAAAAGCAAAAGCACCTCGGAGTACGAGCACAACCTCAAGTCCACTCTCGACGTGCTCAAGAAAGCCAACCTCAAACTTAATCCCCAAAAGTGTACCTTTTTGGTAGATTCGGGAAAGTTTCTGGGTTGTTGGGTTTCAAAGGACGGACTCAAGGCAAACCCCTCAAAAGTTCAAGTCGTTCAGAACATGGCAATGCCGAAGTCCATACATGACGTGCAAAGGCTAACCGGATGTCTAGCCGCACTGAATCGATTCCTTTCCCAAGCAGCCGAAAAGCAACTGCCGTTCTTCAAGGTGTTGAAAAAGGCACCAAAGTTCGAGTGGGGAGCCGAGCAGAAAAAAGCCTTTGACGAGCTCAAAAGTTATCTAGCCGAGCTTCCTATTCTCTCTGCTCCAATCGAAGCCGAAGTAATATTCTTATACTTAGCGGCATCGGATCAAACCATCAGCGCGGTGCTTGTACGAGAAGAAGGCCTAAAGCAGCTTCCCATCTACTTTACAAGCCGAGCATTAAGAGGTCCAGAAACCAGGTATCAACCACTGGAAAAGATTGCTCTGGCATTAGTAAATGCAGCAAGGAGACTGCGGCCTTACTTCTATGCTCACAAGGTATGCGTCCTAACTGATCTGCCACTTCGGCAAGTGTTGACCAAACCAGAAGCATCAGGCAGAATCGCCAAGTGGGCTATAGAGTTGGGAGAGCACACAATTGAATATCTACCTCGGAAAGCCATCAAGGGACAAGCCTTGGCAGATTTTCTTGCAGAAGCAAAGTTCGATCAAGCAATTCCTGTTATTGCCGAACAGAAGAATTCTGCCAATGCCGAACTAGCACAGCCCTTGGAATCCGAAGTAGAGCCGCCGGACTGCTGGAGCGGATTCGTAGATGGAGCTTCAAACAAGATGGGAAGTGGAGCTGGTATTTTACTTGTCGCTCCCGACGGACACGAGGTAACCTACTCACTTCGGTTCCTATTCCCCACTACTAATAATGAAGCCGAGTACGAAGCCCTCCTGGCCGGACTCCAGTTAGCGCAAAGTCTGCTCGTCAAATCTCTCAAAGTCCATTGTGATTCACAAGTCATAGTAAATCACATGTTGGGTACAAGTGAAGCCCGTGACGAGAGAATGAAGAAGTATTTGGACAAAGCGCAAAGCATCAGCCGAAGTTTCTCCTATTTTCGGATAATCCGCATTCCCAGAGCGGAAAATAGCCGAGCAGATACCTTAAGTAAGTTGGCCTCAGATCCGAACTCAAAGGCGGAAGAATTAATGCATCGAAGCATTGATGAAGCCGAGGTACATTCAGTATCCAGCTCGCCGAACTGGATGACGCCGATCTTGCAGTATCTGGATCAAGGACAATTGCCCGAGGATAAGAGAGAAGCTCGGAAGATCACATGCCGAGCACTTCGGTACGAACTTCATGAAGGAGTCCTCTTTAGAAAGTCTTACCTCCAGCCGTTATTGCGGTGCGTAGGACCAGAAGAGACGGACTACATCCTCAGAGAAGTTCATGAAGGATCGTGCGGTAGCCACATCGGAGCCAGAGCTTTAGCTAAAAAAGTTCTGAGATGGGGATATTATTGGCCAACCATGGTACAAGAGGCAGTGCAGCTCGTCAAGAAGTGTACGAAGTGCCAAATTCATGCAAATGTCCCAAGGATGCCGCAGACTGATCTATACACTATGCAAAGCCCTTGGCCTTTCATGCAATGGGGCATAGACATAGTGGGACCACTTCCTCAAGCTCCTCGGCAAATGAAATTCCTTATCGTTGCCGTGGACTACTTCACGAAGTGGGTGGAGGCTGAACCATTAGCTACGATAACGAGCTCAAAGGCATTAGACTTCGTCTGGAAGAACATAGTGTGCCGATTTGGCATACCCCACATCCTCATCTCGGATAATGGGACTCAGTTCACCGACAAGACGTTCAGGAATTGGTGCCAAGAGCTGAACATTCAACAGCGGTTCACTTCGGTCTCCCATCCCCAAGCAAACGGACAAACGGAAGTAACGAACCGGATTCTGGTGAAAGGGTTAAAAGCTCGGTTAGAACAAGCCAAAGGACAATGGGTAGAAAATCTCCCTCAAGTCCTGTGGTCCTACCGAACTACACCCAAAACCTCCAACGGTGAAACCCCGTATAGTCTGGTGTACGGCACTGAAGCCGTAATTCCGGTGGAGATCGGCGTACCCAGTCCCCGAACTCTAAATTTCTCCTCAGAAATGAATGACGACGGACTGAGAACCGAACTAGATCTCGCCGAAGAAAGAAGAGAATTGGCGTGCATAAAAGCAGCCAAGTATAAGGAGCAAGTAGCCCGGTATTATAACCAAAGGGTGAAAAAGCTTCAATTTCAAGTGGGAGATCTCGTCTTGAGAAACAACGAAGTAAGCCGAGCAGAAAAGCTGGGCAAACTCGAACCCACATGGGAGGGTCCGTATCGGGTGTCAGAAGTCCTCGGCAAAGGGTCTTATAAATTGACTCACATGTCAGGAGAACAAGTACCCCGAACATGGCACGTCTCCAACCTCAAGAAGTTCCACTTGTAAGAGACAAAGTCCGGTCAGTCTGTCTTGTGTCTAGTTCGGTCATAGGGGTACATGTTTTTATTTGTTTGTTTTTACTTGTACTTTTTACTTGTCGTTTTATAAAAAGTTTAAAGTTTTTTCTTTCGTCTTTTTCATTTTTTCTCTATGTGTTTTGTCTCTATGTGCTTGTCGTCTCTTACAAATGGTACCAAGGTATATCGTTCTTTAAAGACTGATCCCCTTTTTAGATCGATTATTAAAGACTATTGTGAGTCCAAGCTTCTAAGGAGGATATAAGACCACAAGTCAGCTTAACAAGCAGTCCGTCTGAAACGAACTGCAATAAGCCAACGATTGTGAGTCCAAGCTTCCAAGGAGGATACAAGACCGCAATTCAGCTTAACAAGCACTTCGTCTGAAACGAACTGCAATAAGGGAAAGTCCGATCCACGCGATAAACCTCGCCGAATTAGGACGACCAAGTTCGGTCAAAGAAGTTTACCTCATAAGACCGGGGACGACCATGTCTGGTCAAAGAGGTTTACTGCATAAGACCACTTCGGTTAACTGGGAAAGTCCGATCCACGCGATAAAACTCGCCGAATTAGGACAAGGGAAAGTTCGATCCCGGCGACAAAAATCGCCAAATTAGAACACAAACCAAGTCTGGTCAAAGATGTTTATTTCATCAGACCAAAGACGAGTCCGGTCAAAGATGTTTATTTCATCAGACCAAAGACGAGTCCGGTCAAAGATGTTTATTTCATCAGACCAAAGACGAGTCCGGTCAAAGATGTTTATTTCATCAGACCAAAGACGAGTCCGGTCAAAGATGTTTATTTCATCAGACCAAAGACGAGTCCGGTCAAAGATGTTTATTTCATCAGACCAAGGACCAAGTTCGGTCAAAGAAGTTTACTTCATAAGACCGAGGACAAGTACGATGAAATTTTTTCGCTAAGCTGTAAATACAGTGTTAGAAGCGAAAACAAAATTTCATTTTTCAAATCTTGTTCGGCATACAACTCAGCTACCCTACAAAATGGCGTTACGCTATTACAAAGGACTATTCTACTGTCCAGGGTTGCTGAAGTTAAGCCACCTATCTGCAAAATCCTCTGGAAGCCGAGTTCGGTTGTTCCGAGCAGATGAAGAATAAGCAGGTCGACGAGATGCTATCCTCGACCCAACGCCTCTTCCCCGAGCCCGAGAAGTCCTAACACCTCGGCGATGAAGAGTCTCTGCAATAATCATCTGCTGATCTTGCTCGCTCATAGTCACAACTCCTCGGCGAATGTCAGTCCGTCCCTGTCTTGACGATTCCGGTTGCTCCTGAGCCCGTTCTCGTCTTGACGTTTCCGGCTGTTCCGGAGTTCGTTGATGACTGGAAGTAGGATTTTGAACAAGGGAACCAGAGGCTTGATCTGGAGTGCGAGCATCTGTTGGCACGACATGCCGAAGGAATCTTTCTATGGAGGGGCGCCGAGAAAGAACAATGTCGTACCGAGAAGCCCAGCGCCGTAATGATTTCACAACTTGTTGGCAAGCCGAGCTCTCCAGCGCATTGTCCCTCCGGAGTACATGATATTCCTCCCACAGTTCGTCAACTCGACTCTGAACATCTGATATGGTCAAGCCCCCGCGCACACGGATGTAATCCTCGTACGCAGTCCTCTCAGCAATGGTCGTATTCAGCTCGGCCTCCAGATCCTTCTTATCGGACTCTAAGTCCTTATTATCGGCCTCCAGCTTCACTAAACGAGCCAGAAGCTCGTCATTCTTCGTCTGATCGGCTATAGCTCTTTTCTCAGCTTCGTCTAAAGCCGAAGAGTACAGCCGTTTCCAGTGAAGTATCTCCATCTCCTTGAGTACAAAGCAGCTATATTAGTTCGGCAGATGTACCGAGCAGATAGTAAAATACTACAGGAATAAAGGCGAGTACGAAAAGCTATACGAAGACAAGTGTAGAGAATTTTTCATTCACAAGGAAAATTTTTTACACTAGGGGGGCTTCAAGGCCATTTTACAAGGAAGAAACTAGACTAAGAGAAGGGAGACGAAATCATACTTCGCCAGCTTCGTCTCCGGCTCCTTGGTCTGGTTCAGCTTCTTTCTCCTGAACTACCTCAGCCCCGGCCTCGTCTCCTGCCGGCCTCGCCTCCGCCTCCTGATCGGCCTCCTTCTCCGGATGCCCGGCCCGCTCGACTTCGGCCTCCAGCTCCAGCGGCTCGGCCTCACCCTCTCCGTTGTAAGTCGAAGCGGGTGAAACGGGTCCCACGGAGGCAAAGATAGCCTCCAGGTTCTCGTCCCGATCAGCTCGACAACTCCGGACTCGGTCTGCAGAAAGCAGGACCGAGGATGAAGCGAGCTCCTCAAGGAGCGGCAGATTCTGGAGCCGAGCTGCTATCTCTCGGCTGTACAGAGGCAGCACGACGTCGGCCCCCTGCTCGCCCTTATCGGCAATTAGCCTTACCAGGCTACCGACAAAGGCCGAGAACTGGCTGCTCAAAAAGAGTTTCTCCGTGTAAACACGGAGAGCCTCCCCTTGGGCAACCACGGCAGCAGCATCGCTCCGCTTCGTCTGCTCTCGCTGGATGACGAGCTGGTTTTTGGCAAACTGAGCTTCATCCTGGGCCGAAATCCTAGCAGCTCTGGCCTTCTCAAAGTTAGCCTCAGCCTGTTCGGCCCGATGACAAGCAGCCGCCAACTTCCTCTGCATCTCGGCATAGTCATTGGACGCTTTGGAGAGTTCGACGGCGACGAGCTTGGAGAGCATATCGTTCCTCTGAAAATGGATAAAGAAAAAAGTCAACAAAGGGGCCACAAAAAATACAGAAAAAAAAGCAAGGCCAGAAAATCAAGAAGAGAGTTCACCTCGGCGAAGTCCGTGGGCCATAAAAACGGCTCACAGATATGTTCCGAAGGAGGCGCCAAGACCACATCTTTCTCTGGCACTCTCGGGGGCTTCTGGGCCCTCCCCTTCCCCTTTGCCGAAGTCGACTCCGCCTTCTTCGGATCCGAAGAGGTTTTTTGCCTTTTCGGAGTCCTCTCGGCATCAGACGCCGAGCTGGTCGTTTTCGGCCTCTCCGGCTCCTTGGACTCCGAAGATTTTCGGGTAGCCTTACTCAGCATGTACACTGCCAAAAAGCAAGAAAGCAAAGTCAGGTTTTCTTCGTTAAAGCAGTAGAGCATAAAGATAAAGAGAAATCCTCACCCTCGGCCTCTTCGTCCGAAGACGAGATGTCGAACACGACGTCGCCCTTGACGAGCTCAGACTCCGGGTATTGTTTCCTAACTATGGGAATCTTGTTGAGCTCGCCATCGAGCTCGTCCAACGGTTCAGGCCGAGGGTGACGGATAACGGACTCCGGCCCTCTCCAGGGAAAACTAGGAGCCGCGGTCCTATCATAGTAGAAGAAGCGATTTTGCCACTTCGGCCACTTCGTTTTACAAAAGGCTCTAAAGGGCTGTAAAGGGATCAAGTAAAACCAAGACCCCTTCCTCTTAAATTGAAAGAATTTAAGGATCGCCTTCAAAGACAAATCCCTTCCTAACCTACGGAGTTCGGCAGCGAAGGCCGACAAGTGCCTCCAAGAGTTCGGAGTCACTTGGCCTAAAGGAAGCTGAAAAAAATCTAGTAAATCTATAAAGGCAGAAGGGAGGGGGAAACGAAGCCCGCATTCTAAGCAGGCCTCGTACACGGTGACGTAACCCTCCGGCGGGGAGTCAGCCCTGTGATCACCGTCAGGTACCACCGCCTTCCCCCCAGGAAAAGAGTATTTTTCGTAAAGGGATATCACAGTATCCTTACTCAAGATACTGTGAAAATACTCTACGGTCTTCTCCCCGGATTCTTTCCGGCTAGAAGACCCCTTACCCCCTTTCCTAACGCTACCCGACTCCGAAGAAGAAGAAGAAGACATTTTTCTTACTTTTTGAAGGTGAAGATAGTCTGAAAAAATTCTTGAAAGCGGAGAGAGAATTTTCGCAAGAAAGAGAGTATAGAAGACGCAACAGCAAAAGTGCTTCAATGATGAAGAAAGAGCGTATTTATCAGATACGGGAAAGATTTCGAAATCGTTGCGCCGTTTCGAATCCCACCTTTTCAGGAATCAACGGCCGGATTTTACTGTCGCATTTAATGCAGGCATGCGCTAGGCACGTCCCCTGACGTCAGCCTCCCCCTTACCGTTATCCAGAATGCCGAAGTGACTCACCTCGCCGAAGTGATCCACTTCGCTTTTCGGGGGGGGGTAGTGATGGGGTACGAACTAAACCCTAATGGCAAGCCCAATAACAGTGACGGCCCATCAGCCCAGAGCCCAAGAAAGAGTATCTGTTCGGCACCAAAGAGTTCGGCACGACCAAAGAGTTCGGCACGACCAAAGAGTTCGGACTCAGCCTACAGCTCGGTAAAAGCCGACCAGTCAAGCTCTCCTCTCAGATCGGCAAGAGCTGATCGGTAAAGTCCAGCAGTTCGGTCTCAGCATTCGACCGAACTAGGAGTTGGTGGACTCACGAAAGGCCTCCACGACCTCCACTATACCCACGATCTATTTAGTGGTATGAAGCAGTTATTGAGCAGTTATTGCTCACCCACGATCTTGTTAGTGGGGCTGCAAACCACGATCCTAGTTCAATGTATAAATAGAACTTAGATCTGATAGAAAAGGGTTAAGCTCTCTAGAGATAAAACACCATATAGCAAATAGCAAGTTTGTATTTGTAAGCTGTAGAAAACAGATCAAGCAATACAATCTTGCCCTCCCTTTTTCCCGTGGACGTAGATTTACTTCAGTAAATCGAACCACGTAAATTCTTTGTGTCATAATCTTCATTCTCTACCAGCATTTATTAACATCAATAATTCGCGGATTCATCAGCGTTCATAACCAATCTGCAAACAACTCTCTATAATTAGTACTTCATCCCGACGTTCATAAAATCACCTCAACCAAAACTTGTCTCTCATCACCATAATCAAACAGCAGCGATGCAATACGTGGACAAGGCAAAGGATTTCGTCGCCGATAAGGTGGCGGACATAGAGAAGCCGTCGGCGTCCGTGGACGACGTAGATCTGAAGCACGTCGGCCGCGACGGCATCACCTATCTCGCGAAGGTCACCGTCGTCAATCCCTACGGCGTCTCCGTTCCCGTCGGCGAAATCACCTACACTCTCAAAAGCGTCGACAGGTAATTAAATTAAATTAAATTAAATTAAAATCGCGTGGAATCGATTGATTTAGAGGAATGTTGATTTGTAGGGTTATCGCGTCGGGGAACATACCGGATCCGGGATCGCTGAAGGGGAACGACAAGACGATCCTTGAGGTGGGGATGAAGGTTCCGCACAGTGTGTTGGTGAGCTTGATCAAGGACATCGGCGCCGATTGGGACGTGGATTACACCGTCGAGATCGGAATAGTCGTGGATCTTCCCGTGTTTGGGAATTTCACGATTCCGCTCACGCACAAGGGTGAGATGAAATTGCCGTCTCTCAAGGACTGCGTTTAGAATGTTTATTGCAACCCGCCCTTCTACTTAATTAACTATTCTCTACCCAATTTGGATAAGTATATGTATTAAGCTGTGTATTGTGATTATCATATGAATGTTGTCTTGTATTACAAAATAAAGCTACTCTCCTTCGTGTTATAAAATAGTGTTGCTAATAATCTTCTGTAATTTTCGATCCGACCCATTATATCCTTAAGAATGCGTCTTATTAGGCAAAACAAAACTTAAGCTGAAACGTTCGCAGTTACGTTTTCGTGAATTTGATGATCATTTAAAATAAAACAACGTTTACCTCTTCATCTCAAATGTCAATCCAATCAAGGGAAATGCATTGTTTTGGGAAAACATTATGTAAAATTTGTAATCGTTGAAAAGTTATATATATACTACAGATTCTAAGGCAACACTGAAAAATAATTAGACGTTATAAAAGAAAAGGTCGAACAGGGGAATTCAATAGTGTTTAAACAAAGTAAGATGTTTTTTCTTTATTGAACAGAGAGAAGTTTCGATAGTTAGTTAGTGGAGAAGTATTATTGATCATACTAAAAAAGTTGAATAAAAAAGTCCTCTAAAAAAAATTAAATAACTACAAAAAAGGTCAGAATACAAATGTTATGAAATCAAAGACCTAATGAATAAAGAATACGAATGTTATGAAATCAAAGACCAAAATGTCTAAAGTACAGGGTAAAATGTCGAAAATGAAATTAAAGACCATTTGGTCATAGTATAGGATAAAAGGTAAAAAATGTCATTATTGGAAGCGTTTATCCAAAATTGTTCCACCGTTATCATTTACTACTATATCAATCGTTTATATTTTGATAATAAAATTGGAGTATCTCACAAAAAATATTTGGCGCGCAAAATGTTGATGCGGCAGTACACGTTCCTAACCTACATGCATACACCTTCATTTGCATTTGCATCTGTAACTACATTGTGAAAATGAAAATAAATAGCTATTGTGACCAAAATAAATAGCATTTGGCAGAAAAGTGGAAACCCTTAAAACATGTATCATGGCATTAGAGCATCCACAACAGTGGACGGACGGCGTCCGTCCGTCCGTGCCGCTGGCAAGGACGAGCTCCGCCGCTGGCACGGACGTGCTCTTAGCTAAGAGCACGTCCGTACCAGCGGCAAGAGCACGAGGCGTCGACGTGGCATGCTCTGATTGGCCCGTTGATTTATCATTTTTTTAATTTTTTTTTAAAAATCGAAAAAATCTGAAAAATTCAAAATTAATAAAAAAAATATTTTCCCACTTCCTAATAGAATATATCCATTTTTTCCACACTTTTAATTTATTTTTTTCATTATTTTTACCCAAAATTCATACTTTCATCTATAAATAGTCTCATTTCAAACACAAAAAAATGACATTATACCAAACAACTCTCTCAATCTCAAATTTTAGGATTTTAATTATGTAATTTTTAATTTTGAGGAGTCTAATTATGTAATTTTTAGTATTTTAATTATGTAATTTTTAATTTTTAGAATTTTAATTATGTCGTCGTTATTTTATTTGTCATTTGTAATATTATTAAGGTTTTTAATGAATTTTAATACTATGGAAATGTTTTTGTTTAATTGAATTTTAAATTGAATTGTGCTCGTCCTTGCGGAAGAGCACAACTGTGAGTGTTGTGCTCTTGCAAGAGAGCAGGCAGAAAAAGTGGGTCCGGGCCCACAACTGTGCTCGCTGGCAAGAGCACGGTTGTGGATGCTCTTAAAATTGCAGCATTGGGCAGAAAAGTGAAAACCAAACAATTTCCACAACCTTAACTGCCAAAACTTATGCAATAGATGAGTTGAATGTTCAACACCTAGCTTTTTTTCTGCCTCTTTTAGTTACAAGTTCATTCCCCATTAAATAACAGAAGGTGCGATGTATGCCCTTTTTTGCACAAATTAAGCAATTTTTTGAATCACACCATACTTCCAAACAATGATAAAATGTGTGATTAAAACATTGTTTGCAAGCAATTCCACCTTAAACAGAGGCACACAGATCGATTCAATTACACAGAAAATACCTCTAATTTCAAGCAAAGATGATGAATTCCGAGCAATCGCCAGCACTCGCAGCCGCCGATGACGAACAGAAGAGAATCACCGCCGCAGCAGGCAAATTCCGCCTCATCAAATGCTCCGTCTTCGCCTCCGCGGCCGTCCTCATTCTAGCCACCGTCGCCGTGATCCTAGGCTCGACCGTGTTCAGGCTCCGCTGCCCGATCTTCCGAATCGGAAACGTCACCGTCGGAATCTCCCGGCTGATCAGCAACGTGACTCTGATCGCCGACGTGTGGGTGAAGAATCCGAACTTCGCGTCGATCGAGTACGGGAACGTGACGACGACGCTGTTCTACCGCGGCGTGGCGGTCGGGGAGTCGCGCGACGGTGGTGATCATGGCGGATCAGATCATGTCGCAGCCGGATCTGGATGCGGATATCGGGTCGGGTCTGGTGAATGTAAGCAGCGATACGCGGGTTGGCGGGAAAATCGATTGGGCGATTTTTGAGAAGCAATGTGAGCATCAACGTTACAAGCAGAGAGATTCAGCACCATAAATGCAAAAGGAAGATCAAACTTTAGTTATCTTATACGCGATTGCATTTTTGGCTTCGTCTCTATTTTAGCAATTCCGGATGAATTGTGCATGAATTTTAATGTGAAAAGATAGTGGAATGTTTGCCTCATTTAATAGCATTATTTTTGTACTTCCTTCCTCCTCTATTTTTAGTCCACTTTGTGTTGTGCACGGGCTTTAAGAAAAATAAAGAAAAATGAGTGAAAAAGATTAGTGCAATGTGAGTCTCATTTTTATATATGGAGTAATTATATAATAAAATATGAGTTAAATGAGTTAGTAAAATGTGTGGCCTAATTAATATTTATGATAGGAAGCGAAAGTGGAAAGTAAATGGGGAACAGACGAAAATGATAAAAGTAAACAAAAAATGAGAGACTAAGAGAGTAATAAAATGTAAGTGGAATGAAGTTGGTAGAATGTGAAGTCTATTCATTACTATGAAAGATTCTAATTGGTACTCCTAATATGAGACGGACTAATATGAAAAACTAGGACTATGAAAGTGGGATAGAGGGATTAATATTCTTCCCATTCTATTATTCCAAATAAAATTGAATTTTGTTCTCACTCGCTTGTGCAAGCGGCTTGTCTCTTTTACCTCAAAACACTATGTTCTCTACCAACCGACACTATCGATAGAGAAGAAAGAGAAGTGAGTCTTAGCGTGAGTGCGACGACGTCGTTTTTCCTGCGCAGATATTTCTGACTAACATAGTCTCGATTTTTCCCAAATTAAGAAAAAATTGATAATTGTGATTTTAAAAGTGTGTAGTCAACCAAAATTTAATTAAACTTAGTGATTTATTTGGTATAATGTTACCAAAGAATGTTATTTTGTCATCTCGTCGTTTTGTGCACATGTATATTTTGGTTGGATACCAATCTTGATTTCACCATAATTACAAAATATTCAAATTTGGTAATTTATAGTTTTATTTTTTTAAAAAGTGAACTACGCTAATAGTCTCTGATTTTGTCGTAAAATACACCAATAGTCCCTAAAATTTTTTATAGCATTTTTGGTCCCTAATTTTGGTACCTATCAGTCTTTTTTACCCCTTTCAATTTGAAAAATCCCCTAAATGCCACGGACGGCATTTTCGGTCGAGCACAAAATTACCTTTTCAGTTGTGCATGTTTTAGCTGACTCATCCATCATCTGACTCTTTCTTATCCCATTTTCTTTAATTTCATGTTAACTTTTCTATATGCATAAGTTGAAGTGTAATCGAGATGCTTTATTTGTGCATATTACTATTGTCACTGATAATGTTTTGATTTTGAGGTTTAATTGGAGGAGATATGTGAGAATGTTTTGGTTTTGGTTTTGGTTTGGGATGTTGAAGAGATTTGGGAGGTGGAGGCGGTGGTGTTGGTGGTGGAGAAGAAGGGGTGAGGGTGAGGGGCGGCAGCTGCACGAAGTGGGCAGATCTAGAGCCAAATAAATCGAGGCTGCTCCTATGGAAAGAGGAGGTGTTGAAGGGTGGCGTGGTGATCCCGGTAAATTCATGCACCATGGCTCTGAAATTGGCGCGCACCGCATGCTGAGCAGCTCCGGTGTTGTTGATCGGCGGCCAGAGGCGCTGTTCTCCGCCGCTAAGGAGAAGGGAAATTTTGTATTGAACAACAGCTGATTTGGGAATTTGTATGGCTTGAAAATATATCCATGCTCGATTACCAAGTAATTTTAATTTTGTTCGAGAGTGTAATCACGAAAAATTTACAAACAATGCAAAATATGTGTCCAATAGTTTAAAATTGCCAAAGCTAAAATCGTTAATTATTTTTTTTGAACCAACTAATATTTTGCAATACGTGATCTGATTTTGACTATGAATTAACTTGAGAAAGCGAGTTGTCGGCATTGTTCGTAAAACTTGATGAGCTTAGTCCTGTTAATAAATCATAATTAGTTCAGGTAAAATGAAAAAAGAATTAAAAATCAAGATAGACATTGATGTCAATTAGCTTTCTTTATGGTAAGGAAGATGAACATGAGAGAGATAGAGGTGATATCAAGTAATGATTGTAGAGTAGAAAGGTCTAAAATACCCTTAAATGTTAAATATTCATAGTAGTGGTGTCTAAGGTTATTTTAGACTTATAGTATAAAAAAGCTATAAAAAAATTTCGTGGACTATTAATGCATTTTTCGATAAAATCAGAGATTATTAAAATAGTTTACTCTTTTTAAATATGCGACCGACCAAAATATAATCAACCTTCGTAATTTATTCCACAATTTGTTCTCTTTTAAATATTGACCCAAGTCTTCAACTTAAAAATTGTCAATGGTACACTAAAAATGAAAATGGAGTAGGTAGTTAGTTCCAATGGTTCTCTAAAATTAAGTCATGTTTTGATTTTTGAGTAAAATAACGTTTACACTAAAATAAATTTAAATATATTTTTTAAAATTTTGTAAGTAAAAAAGCTCCATGTTTGAGTTTAATATAAATATTTGTCTGGGAAAGTAATCTGATTCCTTAAATTTTAAATTCCTGTGTTTGTTTCCGTTTTTAATCAAATTGGGAAAGTAATCAAAATCATGAAACAAGGAAAGTTAGTACAACTTTCCAGGATTCTGAATCCTAACTTTTCTTAGGTATTCTTTTTCTCAGTTTTAGGATTCTTACATATTTAATGCAATATAGTACAATTCATCATCATCATCATCATCATCATCATCATCATCATCATCATCATCATCATCATCATCATCATCATCATCATCTATTACAATGTTTTAAAAATAATTTAAAAGTATAAACCATACTTAATTTCAGGATAATAAATAACTATAATTCAAATTATCATAATTATAACTATATTGTTAATATTTATTTTTATTTTTATTATCATAATAATAATAATAACAATTTATTAAATAATTAAATATAATTATAATTATATAATAATATAATAATTATTAATTTATAAATTAGTAATTAACAATAAAATTGTAGTGAAATTTTAAATTATAAAATTTATTCAATTAAAAATTAAGTAAATATAATAATAATAATAATAATAATAATAATAATAATCTTTTTTATTATTATATTATTATATATTATGATGTATAACCCATATTTAAACTATCCATCGTAATAATAAATAAAATAATATATTATTATCATTTGTAATTAATAATTTATTAAATAATATGTATTATTATTTTTTATAAATAAAAAATGATAAGTATATTTTTAGTTTATACTTTCAAATCTTGATATTTTACAAACACGGGAAAGTAAAGTTACTAGAAATCATATTCTCGGAATTCATTTTTCCAGGAATCATTTTCCTTGCCAACTTTACTTTCCCGTCAACCAAACATGACCTAAATGAATTTAAATTTGGTATGAATAATTGAAAATTGCTTTTAATACACTGATTTGAAGGATTTGACTGTTCGATATTAGTTTTTACGAAAAAACAGTCATTTAAAAGTTAAAAAGAGCATCGAGTGGAATAGTTATTCATAAATGTAGACGCCTTTGACTTGATGAAATCAGGACAAAAATACATTTGTTTTATTTGTTTAAATTTATATATGACAAAGTTAAGATAGTATTGATGAGATTGGATTTGCGGAGAAAGTATTGCTAATATATAAATTTATTAAGAATCTATTTCAATGATTTGCAGTACCCTCATAATTAATACAGTACTATATTAAAAAAATGTTTCGGATTCTAATTTTTATTAGACATGAGATTAATTCACACAATTTACTGAAAATACACATTTAGATAGCCAATAGGGACTTCCTTATATCATCGTGTATATGCTCACACAAACAGGCTGTCTGAAATTTAAATGTTGAAATATCACACTGGCGTTCTGCTAATCTTTTCATATACTATAATAGTACTATATTACATTACAATCAAAATGTCTATTTTAGCTTGAAATTTCGAATCATGTCACATCCCAATCCAGAACCCGATTCTTCAACACGATGAAATATATGGTCGTTATATTTTTTAGGGAATAAACTTTTAAGAATTGATAGATTAATAGCTTGAAGATAGATCTCTAATTATTAATGCATTCCATTCGTCGTATAGTTCATATTATTAAAACGGTAGGCAATTTAATTTAATTTAATGAATACAGTATCTCAAACGACCTTTTGTCAATCCTTATTAAATGAATTGCTCCAAAATTTCCAAATTCCTTTACTTTTGATTAAATAAACGACCCTAAAAATGAATTAATAAAAAAAATGTTAGAAGAGCATCGCCATCAATTCATTCATCCGCAATTAAATGTGAGTTGCTCTGTGTATTAAATGGTGCAGCTCAGCACCCTCACCCACCCTCTCTCTCTCCCTCTCTCTACAATTTCCCCTTCATTCAAATGGCCATCGCTTCCTCCTCCACCCTCCGCCTCTCCCAATGTCCACCGCCCCTCCGCCGCCCCTAGCCGCCGCCAACGCCAAGCTCTCCTTCTCTCAGAACCTCACATCCATCGGCATCGGCTACGCGATCGCCCTCGCCCTAGGCTTCCTTGTCCTCTTCTCCACCTTCCTCCTCGCCTCCTACATCTGCTACCGCTCCGCCGCCGCCCGCCGCCGCAGCCGCTCCGCTGATAACAGCGTCTACCTGCCTAGGATCATCTTCGTCGGCGAGGAAGACGAGAACGAGGGCCAGAACGCCGTCGTCGGCCTCGATCAGGCCGTCATTAACTCGTATCCGAGATTCGTCTTCACGAGGAAGAGCGGCGCGGCGGCGGACGACGGCGTGTGCTCGATTTGCTTGTCGGAGTACAGGGAATCGGAGATGCTGCGGATGCTGCCGGATTGCAGGCACTGCTTCCACGTGATGTGCGTGGATGCGTGGCTGAAGCTCAACGCGTCGTGCCCGGTGTGCCGGAGTTCGCCGCTCCCGACGCCGCTCTCGACGCCGCTGCAGGAGGTGGTGCCGCTCTCGCTCTACTCCGACGGGCGGAGGGGTTGATTTGGGTATTTTGGCGTTAATCGGTCGGTTTCTAATCTCATATATTTGGGGGTTACTTTTTTGTAATTTTTATTGTTAGTCGTGAATTAATGGATTGTAATTTTATTTGTGTTCTCCAATTACAAAATACAGTATGAAAATATACTCCTTGTTATATTAGTGGAGTTGTTAAAACGTTTTACTACTCCCCTTTTTTTGTTAATACTATATGTAGATAAAACAAATTTTAATCATGATAAGAGAGAGATAAACCTAGTTTATCAATCTTGAAGGCTCGTTGTTACATAGATGAGTTTCAGTATAATTGCTTTGGATCGTCCATTTTCCTTTGTTGTCTGTTGATTGTGAAGAATTTTGCCGACACGGGGAAGCAGTGGCGGATCCAGGTGGGGGCGGTCGCCCCTACCCGACCGTCCGGAGAGCCTAAATTTTTCATTGAATCAAGCCGAAAATAGCATATTCGCCCCCTCCGTAGAAGGTAGAAATATTTTTATTTTCAATAAGTGTCATATAAAATGTAGTAGTTCAATGGTTTGTTTGTTGGATTTTTAACTAAGATGTCTAGGGTTCAATCCTCAACAAAAACATATTTTTTTTCATTTTTTATTTTATCCATTCATATTTCTTCTTATTATCAAAATAATACCTTTAAATACTTTATGTAATCTAAACTTTTACTAAGTTGCATATATTATGTTGTTATATTTATTCTTTAGTTAAAATCATTTTTAATCTTTTTTTAAAGTCTTTTTTATCCTATAGTACTTATAATTTGATCCATGCATCTTAATTATTCTCTATGTAACAAAATAAACATTTTAAATATTTTTGAAATATAAATATTTAGTGCTCTACTTATATCACTTTTGTATATAATATTTACAATGATTTAAAATGTACATATATTTACAATAATTTTATATTTTAAAATGAATAATACATATTTGCAAGCTAAAGCATGTTTATATTTATATATATTTTTATTTTAAAATGAATAATACATATTTGCAAGCTGAAGCATGTTTATATTTTATTAATGAAGCTAGTGCTACTTAAATATTAATATAATATTTATTTATTTTATTATTAAAAATAATATTAAATTAAATATTTAATATTTAACTATAAGTTCCGCCCCCGCCATTTTCGGGTCCTGGATCCGCCACTGCGGGGAAGGAGGCATGAGGCATGAGGCATGTGAAGCAGAAACATATAAAGTAAACGTAATTTTTCACAACTTAATTTACGAAATAATCTAGATTAAGTAAGTTATTTTAATGAGATTAATCTAGATTAAGTAAGTTATTTTAATTAGATTAATCTTTATGTTTTTATTTATTAGTATTTGTTAATAACGAGAAATGAGAATTCAAATGGGTATGACAATTAATGTGAACTTAATAGACTGAAAAAGTGGGTGGTCAACTTGAATTAACTTCATATAAAAGCAACTTTTGACCATACTCGCATTGTCCTACTCAGCACGTGCATAGTATTTTACTTGATTAATACTCCCTCCATCCCACATCATTTGACTCAGTTTTCCATTTTGGACCGTCCCACATAATTTGACCCATTTCACTTTTACCATTTTTTATAGTGGAACCCACATTCCACTAACTCATTCCTCCTCACATTTAATTATAAAACTAATATATAAAAGTAGGACTCACGCCTCACTAACTTTTTCAACTCACTTTTCATTATACTCCCTCCGTCCCGCACTACTTGCACTTATTTCCTTTCTGGGCGTCCCAAGTTATTTGCACTCTTTCCATTTTTAGTAACAATTTATATCTACAGCCGTAATTGTTGACTTTGTCTATCACTCATTCCTTAATCTCCGTGCCCAAAAGGAAATGTGCGAGTAGTGCGGGACGGATGGAGTATTTCTTAAAACTCGTGCCCGGTCAAAGTATCCCAAATTATGTGGGACGGAAGGAGTACTAGTCTTAGATAGTACTCCACTATACTAGTATTATTGATATTTCAAATTGTGTATTAGTTTTTCTATTTTATGTTAAAAATCACCATATATGCAATTTAGCATTATAATACTACTACTACTACTAATAATAATAATAACAACAACAATAATAATAATAATTATTATTATTATTATTATTATTATAAAAACAAACATTAAAATTCACCGTGTATGTAAATTCACATTACTATCATCATAGAGTTGTATGGTAAGTTAACAATTTGTTTGTTTTTTTAAAGTCTACAATTTGGTTTATTGTATATACAGAGTAATTTTTTTTAATAATGTTGTGGATTCAATTTACATAATGAAATCGATTATTGTTATAATGCTATGATTTTTCGAATATGTAATGACACATCATAGTATTCAGTAACAGTTTGATAATTCTAAAATATCAATATTTTTTAGGCAGAAGTATAGATCGGATAATGTAGACTACTTTACCATTGGAATGCTTGGTATCAACTCCTACACTGTAGCGAGTCTAATCCCAAGATTTTAAATACTACTAATATTGCTACTACTTAATAATTTTAATGTCAAGTTACTTCATTCATACTCTGATCCCCATCTATTTCTTAGTTAACACTTGATGATTCTTTCCACAAATTTAACTATCTTTTCAGTGACCATATCAACAAGTACTCTAGATTCTCTTTGCTGTGTTAATTTCATGAATGTCTCCTGTTTTGTAAATTGTAATTGATGGAGTACGAACTAAACAAGCCCAATAGCAGGGACAGCTCGGCTAGCCCAAAGCCCAAGAAAGAGTTCAGTTCGGCACAACCTAAGAGTTCGGCCCTAGCCTATAGCTCGGTAAAAGCCAACTAATCAAGCTCTGCTCTCAGGTCGGCATCAAGCTCTACTCTCAGATCGGCAAAAGCTGCTCGGCAATAATTCAGTAGTTCGGTCTCAGCATTCGACCGAACTAGGAGTTAGTGGACTCATGAAAGGCCTCCACGACCTCCACTACACCCACGATCTATTTAGTGGTGTCAAGCAGTCATTAACTCAGGCAGGATAGTGGACTCATGCAAGGTCGCCACGATCTCCACGACATCCACTACCTAATAAATGCTGCATCCCACGATCTTGGTTCAAAATATAAATAGAACCTAGGTCAGATAGATAAGGGATCTTCTGTTAACTTCTGTAAAGCTCTCTAGAGAGAAAATAATCATATAGCAAGTCTGTGTTGTAAGCTGTAATTCTCAGATCAAGCAATACAAACCTGCCCCCATTTCTCCCCGTGGATGTAGATTTACCTCAGTAAATCGAACCACGTAAAATTCTCTGTGTCGTGATCTGTATTTTCCTGCATTTACTAACATCGGAAATTCGCGGACTCATCAGTAATCATATCATAGTTGTAGCTTTGCTAGATCCTTGATTGTACATTACCAAGATTCTCAATCTCTCCTACAACTACAAATCAAGATGGCTCCAAAACTATTCAAATCAATCAACAAACTGATCCTCTATTTATCGATCCTCGCCGCCGCAGTCTGCATTGCCACCTTCTCCAAAGCCTACTCTCTCAAATCCTTCCTCCGCCCCGACGCCTCCAGCACCCACGCCGCCTTCTTCCCGTCCCACGTCAACGAGCAAGAGATCACGCAGACTCTCAACCTAGTCATCCACAAGCTCCGGCACGAGCTCGACCAAATGCGCGTCCTGCCACACGACACGCCCCTGCGCTCCAAGCACGCGCCTCTTTTGGCCGACGTGCTTGGCCTAATTGAGTCCGTCCGCGACTCCCTGTCTGTCTCCCCATCCCTGGATAGGGATCCGGATCAGGAGGCGCGAACTGCGCAGTTCGCGCCTGCTGACCATTTCCTGACAGAGGAGATCAGGAAATACATCCTGGTCAAGCCCAACAGGCTTGGGAAACAGAACTTCATGGGAGCCAATGGCACGTTCACGAGCATCGGCCACGGGTGCTTTGCCGCGAGAGATGAGCTGGAATCCTACATGGATTACGACATAGGCGACGTGTGCAACGACGACTGGAAACTAGCTCAAAAACTCATGATCCACGGCTGCGATCCCCTGCCCCGGAGGCGCTGCTACGCCCGTGCTCCTCAGATCTACACGCGGCCGCTCCCGATGAACGAGTCCCTCTGGAAGCTTCCGGACGACCGGAACGTGCGATGGGGCGGTTACCGCTGCAAGAACTTCACATGCTTGGCTAGCAATGTCACAAAAAAGGGGTTCTTCAAATGTGCAGAGTGTTTCAATTTGGTTGATCATGAATCTCCAAGGTGGATCAACCCAGTGTACCAGAATCCTAACGTTAATCTGACTTCGGATTTCATGATCTCCGATGTTCTTGAATTGAAGCGCGGCGAGATAAGGATAGGGCTCGATTTCAGCGTGGGGACGGGGACGTTTGCAGCGCGGATGAGGGAGCACAATGTGACTATAGTGACTGCTACGGTCAATCTTGGCGCTCCATTCAATGAGATGATCGCGCTGCGGGGGCTGGTCCCGTTGTACGTGACGGTGAATCAGAGGCTGCCGTTCTTCGACAACACGCTGGATCTGATCCACACCACTCGGTTTCTGGATGGGTGGATTGATCTGGTGCTGCTGGAGTTTGTGGTGTATGATTGGGATAGGGTGCTGAGGCCAGGGGGATTGCTGTGGATTGATAGCTTCTTTTGTTTGAAGGAGGATTTGGATGAGTATTTAGGGGTGTTTGGGATGATGAGGTATAAGAGACATGAGTGGATTGTGGTGCCTAAGTTTGATAAGAATGATGACAGAGAGGTCTTCTTTTCTGCTGTCTTGGAGAAACCATCTAGGCCATTTAGATGATTCACAATTTTCATCTTTTCATAATTTTCATCTTTTCCAATGATTTGGTATTTCATGGTTTTACTTTTGTGGACATATAATTGATTAATCCTAATTATATTCAATCTTGTGAAACATAAGCTTGTTCGAATACACAAACATTGAAACAACAATCAGAAACATCTACACATTACAAGATGTCGAGATTTGTTGAAATGAGAACATTTATCAAATGATTAAAATGGCAAATAAACTTAACTAGTAGTAATAAAAAAAGTACAAATCGAAATATGTAACAAAAAAATTAAAAGGAGTGAACATCCTCCTGCATGAGCAATGTCTTGAGCGGAAGAAAACTTGGGGTATAAAGAAGCGTAATGCTTTGGAAATCAAAACATGGATTAAAAAAATTAGTGTAATCTTTGAGATATTTGGTCTTGCTGGGGTAGCAAAATATACACGCAATTGTACGGTCCCACATAATTAAGTCACCGTTTTCCAACACTTTGAATGGGGTAAAGACAACCAAA
Source organism: Salvia splendens (assembly GCF_004379255.2). Classification (NCBI taxonomy): domain Eukaryota; kingdom Viridiplantae; phylum Streptophyta; class Magnoliopsida; order Lamiales; family Lamiaceae; genus Salvia; species Salvia splendens. The sequence goes on along the minus strand of NC_056033.1, from coordinate 35,607,055 downwards.
TATACGCTTATAGTGGCAAGTTTTATATATGGAAAAATCCTTAGTCCAAGATTTGCCATCCCTCATCAACCAAATCACAATTTGAACATTTGATGTCGACCACGAATCATCGCACAAACACAAGCAATCATAAAAAAACATAGAGGTTCCTATGACTAGTAAGGTCGTGCCAACGAGGAGGAGCAGGCAAACTGGTAAAGACTTCTGTTTCAAGATCAAACGTAGAAACCTCCTCATCCTCATTATTCTCACTCCATACTAGCCAGTGAAGATTCTCACCCACGAACGAACACACGGCCTTTTACTTCACAGGTGGGGTCCCCGCAATATTGGTCCTCCATTTCCCAGTCCCAGAATGTATATTTGACATTCATACTCTTTACTATGAAGCTGGACAATCCGAACCACCTTATATTGGCGGGTCCTTCTAGTCACCCCGAGTCCAAAACTACTGTTTCGGGAGTAGTGAGGTCATCCGCAACGCTGTCTCTTAACCGTCTCATCTCTTCACTATTTATGGGCCACACTGTCCTTTTCATCCCATCTCTTAACTAAGAGACATCACCTGCAACCCTCCATATCTTAACCGTCTCTTAACCATCTCATCCATTAACTATTAATTCAATTTCATTTTTTATTTTTATTTCAAACAAATTCAATTAATAAAAACACACTTCATTAAATAAAATAAAATAAAATTACAACTTAAAATTCTAAAAAAAAATAAAAAACACATAATTAAAATCCTAAAAAATTATAAAAATACATAATTTAATTTCTTCCGCGCACTCTACTGGTTGCCAAAGTTTGCCCAAATGTGCTCCATTAGATCATCTTGGAGTTGGCGTGGGCGGTAGAATCACGTGTCTTTGCCCGAATAGACAATCGATCTTGCATAGACGGATGCACTCCACTGCGAGGCGGACTACTTGCGGTAGAGCTTCCCGGGGTTTCAGGGTCGAACCAATTTCCCGCCTCAGGTCATTCGTCGGCGACAATCATGTTGTGCAAGATTATACATGTATACATGTCGACCATATTCTCCATAAACCACGTATGAGCCGGAGCTTTGATAATGTTGAAGTGAGCTTGGAGAACCCCGAACGCTCTCTCCACATCCTTGCGAGCAGCCTCTTGCTTCTGCTAAAAAAGAGTCTGTTTTTCGTTCACTGGTCTGTTGAACGTCTTCACGAAGGTAGGCCACTTCGGGTAGATGTCGTCGGCAAGATAGTACCCCATTTTATACTGCCGTTTGTTAGTGATAAAGTTGATGGCCGGCGCTTTACCATTCAAAACTTCGGTGAAGAGGTCGGATTAGTTGAGCACGTTGACGTCGTTGTTCGATCCGGGGACCCCGAAATACGCATGCCAAATCCATAGCAGGTAGTCGGCAACGACCTCGAGTATAACGGTGGGGTGGGTGCCTTTGTGGCCGCTCGTGTATGACCCCCTCCACGCCACATGGCAATTCTTCCATTGCCAATGCATGCAATCGACGCTGCCAATCATCCCGGGGAATCCGTGCACTTCTTCGTGAAGTCGGAGCAGAAACTGACAATCTACCGTGCTTGGCCTCCGGAGAAATTCGTCGGTGAAGGCTGCCCGATCGCTGATGCGAAGCATATTTTCTATATTTTTCCCCCAAGTGCTACATATTTCCCATGAATTTGTTTCCCAGGATCAACTCCAGCTTGCACAGCACATGCAACAAGCATGCTGACGAGGATCACCCCATCTGGAGTCGTCGCATCCACTGCTGCATACTCACGAAACAAAGCAAAAGCATCCTCACATCTCTGCAGCCTTAACCAGAGATAACAGCAGTCCACATCACAAAATTCCTCTCAGTGGCCAAGTAAAAAAGGCTCTGTGTCTCCCCCATCTCACCTCTAGATACATATCCCACAATCATTGAGGATGAGCGCGGAGGACATCAGATTGTCGGAGACCAGCCGGAAATGACGCCCAATGCTCCGAAATGAATCATTATCTGCCGTTGTACTCAACAAAGCTACTTACCCGCCCGGGTGGACATTCCAACACCCGCTCGGGTCGCTTCTTCATTGCGTGGAGACTCCAATGGAAACCACCCGCCCGGGTGAATTTTACACCAACAAATCACCCGGTCGGAGATTCGTAAAGCATAAAGAGTCCAGAGAAGATGAAATTCCTATCACCCGGCCGGGTGATTTGTTCAGTTTCAAAATCCACCCGCCCGGGTGGTTCATCTGTAACTGCAACTCGGCAGTTTTTGGAGCGGTTTTTGCTTGGAAGAAAGAAAGAGTACGACGTGTGTAGAGAGGGGGGTAGACGGTGCTGGAGGAGAAAAATCGAGAGAAGGAGATAGACGATCTGGGAGGAATTCAATTGATTAAAAATTGAGGAGATTGATTTGGGTAATTGGAAGGCACGACTCCTAGAGTGATTTTGGAAACTTGAAGAAAATAGTGAAAGGGGAAAGTGACGTATTGCTATTGAAGATTTGGGAGAAATCATCATCTCCAAGCTCCATGGTTTCAAGGATTTTCATCTCCATTATCTTTGTTCCTAGTTTAATTATGATAGGCTAAGAACTCCAGTGTTGCTCCAAACTTGTTGTTAGACAAATAAATTTCGTGATTTATCCAATGTTCGTTTCTATTTCATGATCGTCTTTGCTACTTGTACATTGAATGAAATTATCCCTCAAGGTGCATCTTTTGTGATAGTTTTACTTTCTTATTTTGATGCCTCTTTAGCTTGAAATAAGATAGACCAAAGTAGTATTGAATTATCATTTGAACTCGTTTAGATGACAAATTGATAATGGATGTTGAGCATAATTGAAACGGTTCTATGAATCTAGCGCTTCCGTAGGATTTTTAGAATTGTGGAATTGGTTCTAAGAATATGTGTTTAGCTATTCTTTGACCATTTGTGTTTAGCATGTTTAGTGTCTACACCTTAGTTTACTTTTATTTGTCCCTAATGTTATGAGATAGAATCGAATATATAAGATAAATCCTCTTGTTGTCTACAAATGTTTGGAGTAACAATCTCATCTCTTGATACATCTTTCTCGTTTTAGTTCCTTTGTTTGTTTTTGCATGATTTTGAAATAAAAAATCTTCAAATCGAAATCTTCTTTAGTATGTGTTTTGTTTACTTTAGAATTAAATAATCTTTGCCTTCCCTGTGGATCGACACTCGAAGTACTACATTCGACGCTGTATTCTTGCAGTATCGTTGTAATATTAGAATTATTTTTATTAAACTTGTGTGATCTTGCACTTGATATTTGAACTCGAAAATTACACATCAGTCGCCTTTGCAGAAGTTTATCAGACACATTCTCCCAGTGCTTTCCCCAATATGCAGGTATTCGTCGAACACATCCGCCGTTTGTCTAGTAGCAAGATGACGGATTGCTGCAGCGTCGAACCCTTCTTGGAAGAACTCTTCCCGGGCTTCCAGCGTATTTGCGATGTGCATAAATAGTCGTTTCCGCATGTGGAAACAGCGACGGAAGTAGGTCTCTCCCCATACCGGGTTGTCACAAAAGTAGTCGCGTACCAACCTTGCAGCGGCTTCCTCCCGGTTACGATGGATGTAAGTCCGGGATCGCCTTGGAGGCGCCACGGCTTCCTCCTCCTCCCGACGTCGATCTTCTGCTAGCGATTCATCCATTATATGACGCATTTGCTCAAATGGATCCATAAATGATTTAAATTTGGGAGAAGAATAATGTTTTGAGATGAAAATTAGAGAGGAAAGAGAGATGATTTGAGAAGAATAGATGTGTGTTTGTGTGTATAAATGAGAATGAAAGAAGAGTATTTATAGAATAAAAAATAAAAAAAATTACCGTTCAAAGGTAAAAAACGGTAACATTACCGTTATAATTTTTTTTTATTAAAATCGATTTTTTTAAAAAAAATGATTTATTGCCTCAGCGTGACGACGCCCACTCGCGGGCCGGCGAGTGGGCGTCACGCCTAGCGCCAGCGCGCGCCACGTGGCGCTGGCGCGTAGCGAGCTGTCGCGCGAGCCGTCCCTCCGGGACGAGACGGGACCGGGACGGAAGGCTGCAACCGAGACGCTCGCGAGATGCGTTGTAGATGCTCTGATACTCTGGAGGAGGAGGATTAGGAAGTGTGACATATTCGCGGGTGATGGGATTGCATATTGGAGAGATGATGAAGGGGGAGTTCATCGTGGTCCTCCAATAGCAAGATCAAACCGTTGACGAAGCTAAGTAGCAGGGGTGTGTAGCCGGGGACGGACAAGTCGATGGCCACCATCTTAGGGGCGATTGTATCATCCTTCAACTTCAAGAAATTAGCGTGCCAAGATGTGGATGAAGAAGTGGTGTTGTTCGGAATCACGAGGAGGTGCGGTTGGGGTTCGGAGAGATGGAAGTCGGGGCTCTCGATGACGTCACGGAATTCCTTGCCCACGAATTTGTTGGGGAGATTTACTGAAACGGGAACAAATAGATATACTGAAAGGCGTGAACAACACTTTCAGATCAAATCAATTTGGTGGTTCTACCAATATTTGATCGGATACAATTCAGGTTTTTAGAAGTTTCGTATGTTAATCCTCGATCAAACTTTGAACCAAAAAAGATCAATAAGAAGAGGCCTGAAACGAAACATTGCGTCTCTTAGTTTTTCTTAACTGATTTTACAGTTTTAAGGAGTTTCGAAAATTGCAAATCAGTCTTTCGACTATCAGAAATTATATTTCCTGATGAATTTTCTACACAACAACTTTAATCGAAATAAAAAAAAATTCTACATAGCTTGACCCCAGCCAGGGGCTGCCGCCCCTTGGACCTCGCTACTCGGGGGCGCTGCCCCCGAACCCCGTCTAATCATAATGAATTCAAACAAGCGTGCACTCCACACTTCCAAATTTATATATGATGTCTCAGTATAACAATATTGATCAATCAAGTTAATCCAATTACACTAAAATAACCAATAGAATTTGGCCTTGATGATGCTGCCTATGGGGAGTCTCGAGAGAATATCTATGGTGATTTCTCAGTGGGATATTTGCGAACAAATCCATACCGTCTACTACTGACATCTTGAACCGAGACAAGTATGCAATGCAGCCCTCGTTTACAAGGACTGGTAGTATATATAATGAGGGAAAATATATCTTTTCTTGTCCTATAATTCTTCCTATTCTGAATCGAAAACGGTTTACATAAATATTTCATACTTGTGTAATAATCCTTGACTGCTATCTTAAAGTGTATTACTTGTAGGTATAGATATCTATAGAATTTATTATTAGTCAATCTTAGCCCAAAATATGGTAGGCCAATTAAAATTTGTAATAGATTGATATCTGGCCCAGCCAGCGATCCAACCATCTCAACCACAACCCATTCCCAAGAATATAAATACACGATTGGAAATTCTAGTTTGTTTGACACGAGTTTTAAATATAAATATAGATAAAAATGTTAGTTAATTGATCTATTTATTATTTATAGTAAAGTGGATTATTAATCTTACATGTGGACGCATCAAAATAGCATACTAGGACTTCTAAATTTCTAATGGCAGACAAGGAGACGAGTACAAAAATATAAAAATTAAAAAGTCAAAGAGAAAAAAAAATTGATCCTATTATGGTCTATCCCATAACTTTTAGAAATAACAAATTAAATGTGACATGAACAACGAGAATGCGATTTCAACCATATATTTTTTTTTTGTAGGAAACATGATTGAGCAATTTGAACATGATTTGAACCATATTAGATCATTACTTTAACAATCGCTAAGATGAAGGAAGGAACACAATTTCATCCATTATTTTTTTGGAAAAAAACGTAAATCTGGAGTGGGACGACATCGTTTAATTATTTATTCCATGTCATACTTTCAGCGCGTTTATGTAAAAGTTTACAAAATTGTCAAAATTATGATTTAATTGGCAATTTTTGAAAGTTATGGAATAGGCGAGAATTTGCTCACACTTGATTTTTTTTAATATTTGCCCAAAGAAAATTAAAAACGAATACATTAAAATACAAATTAAAGGAGTTGAATGAGTTAAACTCCTGATTAGTTCTTCCATGTGGTCTAACTCCGAACTCGACCTTTCATACATAAATTGAAATCCACACGATCAACAATCATTCCCGCATTGCTACCGTTCGGATTTTCGATATTCAGTAATAGTATTTGTTTGATTTAGGAATTTGGATCGGCGATGGCGGAACAGGAGGAGATATCGGATCCTAGAACTGAGTCGTTCACTGATAAAATCTCCGATAGGGTTCACGGCGACGGCGACGTCCACACGAGTTCTTCTTCATCGTCATCTGACTCGGACCACGATGATGACAACATAGCATCGGAATCTTCCGCCAAGGAGAATCATGAGTTCCGCCGCGAAAAGCCGGTCCACGAGGTTTTTGGTGGTGGCATGTGTACGTATCACGCGCTCACTAGTTCACCCCTCTATCTGCTTTGCCTTTTCCTATTGTAGATTATTTCCTGTGATTTTTTTTAATTTTTTGTATGTTTTCGCTGATTGTTTTTTATGTGCATATGGTGAGTTATGCTGAGATTTTATATGCGTAGGTGTTGTTGTTGATTATGAGAGTTCGCAATTATCTTTTAGAGTTTGATGCAATGTTAAGGTGTATTTGCAATCAGGCTTCAAAAATTTGCTAGGTTTTATTTGGTCAATTTGAGATCGATGTTGCATTTCTGTGATTTGCCTTTCACCATGGCTGTTAATGATTTACTTCTGGTGCAAAGTAGAGATTAGATTGATTTAGAAAATTACTTTCTGATAATTGTGTAGATTTTAGTTTAGGTTCATCGTTATGCTTTCGAGTTATTTTTTGACCTTTCATGGTGTATACAATTTTGATTAGTGTTTTTATAAAACCTAACAAATTTATGGTGATTTATTTTGTAGCTGCTGATGTGTTCTTGTGGAGGAACAAGAACATATCAGCCTTGCTGCTTGGTGTAGCAACAGCAGTCTGGGTGTTTTTCGAGTTCCTTGAGTACCATTTACTCACTCTGGTCTGTCACATTGGAATCCTCGTGCTGTCTCTTTCGTTCTTATGGTCTAATGCATCAGTTTTCATCAACAAGTGAGCTCATGAAACAGTCTTGCTGTTAGTTCTTACTCTGAAAATGCCGTGCTCAGTTACATGGATTTATCTCTTATGTGTCTGCAGGTTGTCTCCCCATATTCCAGAAGTTCGCCTCCCCCAGGAACCGTTTGTGGAGATTGCCTCAGGTCTCGTTTCTGAGATCAATCATGTATTCGCAGAGTTGAGAGAAATCTCATCTGGCAGGCATCTTAAGAAATTCCTAACGGTAATATTAATTGGATACTGGACCTCTCTCTTTGTGCATCTCCAAGTCCTAGAGTGAAATAACTTTCTCATGGTTTTACATTTACCCCTGTGCTGGTGATCGAACCTTGGTCCCTTAGGAATTATCTTCCCCGGCATGGGCGCTAATCTTTAGTCTTGATCATATATCATTTGCTATGTATAAGTAAATTATAATGAAATTAGTGTAGAAACTTAATTGCAAACTTGTGATGATGAATCTTGCCATTAAATTTCAGATTTTAATTTAGTTAGCCTTTAAAGGATCATTGTTTGTGCCTCAAAATTTGTAATTGTGTTCTTTCTGGTTTCCACACTGCTGCATTTCTTCCCCCCCTGTTTACTTAGTTGAGTCTGTGGCCTTAATTCATTATCAGGTTGTATTTGGTCTTTGGTTTTTCTCGATTGTTGGCAGCTGCTGCAGCTTCTTGACATTGTCTTACATAAGTAAGAACTCTTTCACCTTTATTTACCTAAAAATAAACAGGCTGTATTGATTCGTCCATCCTGACTTTCCTTGTCATCTCTTATTTTTCATAGTATTTGTTTCGTTGCACACTCTGCCTGTTTTGTACGAGAAGTACGCTGATAGGGTTGATCCATATAGACAGAAAGCGATGTACGGGATCCGAAAGCCATATGCTGTGTTCAACCACAAAATCTTGAGCAAGATACCCAAGATAGCACTAGCCAAGAAACGAGCTTAGGGAGATTCATGACATAGTAACATGGTGAAATTAGAGCATATGGTTTTTGCTTTTCCTTATGGCTTCCAGTCTCAATTTGCATTCTTCAAAAGTTGAGGTTCGTTTGAACCAAAATTGTTGAATTTTGTGTACAACGTTACAAGTATTTAAGTTAATGTTTCTTTCGTTAATGGATTTGTCATTGAGATGACAAAATGCTACTATTAGTGTAAAAATTCATGAGTAGAACCTTGGAATCCAATAAATGAGCTGTTACATGGAATAAAAAAGGGTTGCAGAGTGAACAATGATGTGTTATGTTTCTGTATAGCGCTTATATACAATTCACGCAAATTGTAATATTCTTTAGCAAATCTATCTAAATATGTGCCATCTCGTCTACAAAAAGTTTCAAGTGTGTGTAGCTTTCTTCATACAGGGATTATTAAAATGCACGTACATACACGCTCCCAAGGGATGCTGCTTCTCTTTGTTTTCACAAAGTTAGACAAAGAATTGAAAGAACATTTAGGCATATCACGGCTGGAAAATTTTAGGCTGGTGGAAAATTTTGGGTATTTACAGTCGAACTTACATTAATAATCAGTATCTCGGTGGTAATCTCGAACCTTGCAAACTGTTTTCTGATGAAGTGAGAGGAACTGTTGAAAATTCCGAATCTGAAAGTTCCCGTCCCAAGTTGCTGTGAGATAATGTGGGAACTTGGTTTGGGTTGGGATACGGGGGTGTGGTTCCTGTAGAGTTTTGATCTTGATTTGAATTATTGGCAGACTCCCTCTTTTCCCTTTCCGTCTCCGTGAGAAGAAAGTCCACCCACAAATCTGCAAATGACTGGAAGAGAGATTTTTCCAGCAATATTTTACAAAAAAACTATTACTCATCAGAGATTGACAACATCAGAAAACTATGTTCGCATATCAACTAGGTACATAAGGGGGAGAGTGTAAACGCAGAGGATAAGAAAAAATACCTGGTTATCAGATGTCATAGCTGAATGAGGTTCAGGGGCACCGCCGCCAAGGATGCCCCCAACAAGCCGACCTGGAAGGCCAAATACACCCCGAACTACACTTTTGCCAGGCCTTTGCTGAGCAACACCGATTCTTTGTTTTTCTTCATCAGAAAATCCCAGCATGCGACACATTAGATCAAGAACCTGGAGAAGATCAATCAAATATAAATCAAGATTTGTTTGACAGCAGTTTGTTTCTGTCTTAGCATGAAATACACCTCAATAAATAGGGGGACAAACTAGGAATTTTAAAGCTATCATTGGGACAACTTTACTCTCTCACAGTGAGCCCCACTTAATATTTTGGAAAGGCAGGAGTTTATGAAGCAGACGCACCTCTTTACTGTGGTTTCTCTGGAAGTATGTCACAAGTAATTTGATTACAATGCGCCTGCAGATGACACCATCAGTTGTAACAGTATATTATTACCACTCTTAAAAGCTAGTGCTCCAGTAATAGAGCAAAAATCTAGTATTGAGCATCCTCTGGGAATGAGAGTTTCACCTGTCAACAAGAAAATCGGAGTCCACAGACATCCTATTTAATCTTGTCATGCTTTGCTCAAGAGCTCTGCGGAGTTTTTCATTATCTTCCTCAAGCTTCCTAACTCTGTTCTTTCCTTCAGCAATCACAATATCAGCTTGTGAAAGCTTTCCCAAAAGTTCCTCCCCCTCCCTCTTTGATGCTTCTGCTAGTTGGTTTGCTTCCTGGAATCATATCAACGGAAGACTTAAGAATTTACAAGGGCGGCCTGAATTATAAATCCAGAAAAGACTAGTGCATAAACATTTATAACTCAAAGAAAATGAGTTTCAAACACAAATGTTAATACTATTACAACAAAGCTAAGAAACTAAACCTTTAACTGCATGATAAGTCTAGCTGATTCCTCTTTTGTGACTGACAACTCTTCGCCAAGACGCTCCTGGAAAACAGATATCCATAAAATAAGAATCATGTATGATGTTCCCCTTACTCATAGGTGATGTTCGGTTTGGTAGATAAAATAGTACCAAGATATAATCTAGGATTAAGTTGTGAGATTATTTTAGTTGGAGGGGGTTGGCTTTGACTAATTATCACATGATTATCCATCTAGGATTGAGTTATGGGATTCAATCTAATGAACCGAACACACTACATATTTAATCTCGAGATACAATCTTGCAAACCGAACAGCCCCATATTCTATCACCAATGAGAAAGAGCTTACCTTAGCCTCAATTTCAGCATAATATTGCCCAAGAGCAGTTTGCAGATTTAGAACTTCCACATTCTTGGCATCTATTGTGTTGTAACAGTTAGTCAATTTTCTATTAAGATCGTCTATAACTTCTTTGGCCTTGATAAGTTCACTATTGTTGGACAGTTTTACTTCTTGTCTAGAGATTGCTTGTTTCAGAGCATTCTCCAAACGTGAAATCTGAAGCCTTTGTTTTTCATTGATTCCTCGCAGTTCCTCAATAATCTTACTGTCCTCATCCATTTTCTCTGATTCCTCGGATTCCTGCAAGTGGGTGAAGTCAGAGAGATTGTAGCAGACATTTTTTATAACAAAACAACAATTTCATGAGTGGTACTAATGATCATTATTTATAATGGTCAGCCTATAGAGAATTTGAAGATGGGAAAAACCTTTTCCAACAAATGTTGCTTGAGACGAGTCAATTCGTGCAAGGCTTTGTCCTTTTGCATCCGTGCTTCCTTAAGGTCATTTTCTAATTTATGCAAATACTTCTGCATTTTCTCATTCTCCAGCAATCCCTGCAGAGACTTTATTGGTTAGACTAAGGCATTGTAACTTGTACAGTTTAAAAATTACATGGATATCCATGTAAAGCCATATTGCATGAATATTCAACTAATCAACATGCATGAGTAAACTGCAACGTGTGGGATTAATGTTCATAAGTAAGTGTTATTTGGATGAAAGATAACTGAGCATGGGAGTAATGAATCAATATACGAAAAAGGGATGTTCATCGGACAATACAATGCTGTATACCTCATTCATGCTATTTGAATGTTTATTTGAAAGATGCAGGCCATCAGGTTTCTCTTCGCGAACTGGAGAAGAACGAATTGCATTTAACGCAGCCTCACACTCTGCTTTTTCTTTCTACCATGAAAAATTGGTAAGGTTCAATGTCTGTGTGAAAATGCTTGTGAATGTGTACACAACCACACATATATAACTATACTAAACAAAACCCACACACAAGGACAATTGAAAACACACATGAAGCATGCAAAACAATTACTGGAAAGAATAATTGGAAAACCGTAGGAAGATATAGACCTTAATATTTCTGTTATCTTCCTCCAAAGAAGCAATAATGTTTTTCAACTTCTCTACACTGTTGTTTGGTTCTCTTCTCTGCAAGTCCATTTGTAACCTTCCTATCTCTGATATCTTCTGATTTAACTCGTCTTGTGTTCTGTTTATCTCTCTCGACATCTGAAATATATAAAGGAAAAAAGTAGAAATGGGTAAGATTACGATCTACAGGGCCGAAACAAGATAACCACAAAAGATTCCTAATGGAAATTTTCTAATTACAGTGGAGTAAAATAGGTTATTACCTATACCATAATATCCAAAATCTAAAATACATCTAAGAATTTTGAAAATGTCAATAACTTTCATTAACAGTAATACATGATTAAGAGGTTCCAATTTTCAGTACATATCAAACCACACACCAAAAAAAAAACAATAATCAAACAGTACTTCTTGATAAAATCAAAAACAATATTTTACATAATATTTTGAATAGCATTCAAATAACTTCGAATATATTAACTTTGTCAACTATTTTAAGTGATACCCGGTGGCCAGCAGCACCACAATAGCAAAAAGGGTAACTATAAACACTCACTTTATCTTTTTCATCTTTTAACGAGCTCAAGTCCTGCTGAAACGATCCATTCAACTTTTGCTCCTCTAGAAATAGAATAAATAACTCAATCAAATATTCAATGGTGCATTGCTCCAAAACAAGATCCTCCAGTAGTAGATCTGTACCTTGTAACCTCAGCTGGACGCTGGCCAGCTTGCCACGTTCTTTATTGAGTTCCATCATCATTTGTTTCATTTGAGATTCATGAGTTGCTTGCATCGCGGTCAAGGATCTAATTTTGTCTTCCATTGCATCTGAGAGTTCCTACAAGGAAATAGAAAAGCTTTCACTCGCTGCATTGATTTAGTGAAGAGCAACACATTAGAATTCAAAACTTCTAGACACAACAAGAGACTAGATTGCCACTAATTCCTAACATTGAGTACGAAACTGGGAGTTATGAAGCAAACAAATGCCAAGCATCAGAGAAAGGAAAGTAGCCTCCTTAACTGGGGAAAAAGAATGGTTCTCCTACCCTTGAATTGGATGAAGTTGTCCCATTGTTTAATCCATCATGCTTTGCCACAATACCATTACCACGACTTTTTGTTGCAGCTTTACCAAACCGATTAGGGGAAATATCACCATTACCCTGAGATGTTAAAGTAGAAAATCAAATAACAAACAACATTCAAGTAAAAACTGCTCTCAAAGAAGTTTGATGGAAATTTACACAATCTAAGCTGTCATCACATGGTCTTTCTTCTCACAGCTCAACTCCTATAGCTAACTACTCCCTCCGTCCCACTTAAGATGATACAGTTTCCTTTTTTAGTTTGTCCCAAACAAGATGACACATTTCTATTTTTGAAAACTTTCTCTCTTCAATCAATACACCCAACCACTTTTTCTATTCCCAAATAAATATTCAACTCTCTTTCTCTCTCCATTTAATACTTACACTCACATTTTCTCACTCCAATTAAACACATTAACCAACAACTCCTAAAATCCCGTGCCGACTAAGAAATGTGTCATCTTAGCCGGGACGGAGGGTATAGTATATATACACAAGGTAGGCAGTGTTTTTAGTATCCAGAACAGCTTTCAGAATGCCTAATATCATATCAGCATTGGTTTTTATCTCCACGAGTAAAGGATATGTTTCTAGACAGAAGCCGGATCCAGACTTATTCAAATGAGCCAATGAGATAATAAATAATAACTGAACAAAAAAGACATAAAAGAACAGCCACGTCCGATTGGATCCAGATATTATGCTAAAATTCATAAACTGAAATATGATCAGCTTCAAGTAGTCTCCTCACCTTAAGAACAGTTCTAGGTGTACCATTTGTACTAAGGAGATTCTGTTTAAGTGAGCCATTTTCTTCAGCCAATCTCAAAATCTGATCCTGCCAAGAACAAAATCAAGAATGCATAAGAGGCAATCAAACTTGAAAGCCCTGGACATAGCGACAAAAGAATCCAACCACTCGTGACATACCTTGACTTATTTTATATGAGTTCATTTGCGAGAAAGCGACAAGAAGTCTACTGAATTTTCTAATTTCAGGATGTATGTGATAATAACAAGATCGATAGCAGGCTAAAACTGGCAACAACTCACTTTTACTATGACGTTCAATAAAACTATAATTGATCCATCAATAACCATCAAAAATTTGATGGCAATAGCACATAAAATCAAGCCCCGTTGTATAGAACTCTAAATATCTCTCAACAATACTTTCTATAGAGAAACAAATTTGAAGATAATTTGATAGCAGAAGATGACTATACCTCTTTTTCCTTTAATAAAGCTGCATAATTAACTGATAGAGCCTTTATTTCAGACTCAGATTCCTGAAGCTTCTTAATTTTTGTTTTGTACAGCTCGATCTGATAAAATAACGGACGCTTATTAGGACTAGCATTTGTTCAGAACAAAGAAGCAGAATAGGAAAAAAAAGTCCAAGGTGCCCAAATAAATGACTTGTATCATTTGATCAAGACCAATGAGAACACTCCTTGCATCTTTCAGGACAACATAGATATGTTCAGATAAATATAAATTACTCATTCCACAAACTGACTACGTTAGAACAACATTGCTGCCTTCACCATAAGTAAATGCATTTTTTATTCAATTAACAAAAACATCCCGTTAAAGCCGGTATACTAAGCGCATGCATCAGTAACTTCAGGTGATAGAGAAACATCCTTATAGATGAAATTTAGAAGTAGATACACATTAACCATCCCCGTTCAAACACACACACACACACACACACGAAAGCATCCAAAGTGAGATCAAACTAATGAATCGGAGATACCTCGTGATTAGACGGGGAATCGAATCCATTGACGATCGGTGAATGAGTCGGTGCACTGGAAATGTGCGAAACTCTCCGCTCCGAACCTGAACTGGCCTTGTCGGAATGATCGGCCCGCGGAGGAGTGTACATAGAAAGCTCTTCATCGTCGTCGTCATCGTGGACATCCAGTGCGATTTTACTCAAACTTTCCTTCAAATTCGCCACCGAGCTCCACATCGGCATCGAGATTTACGCGCCAAAATCTCGATTTCCCTCTTTCCCCTTCACCTAGATTTGGAATTTGGCAAAATTTGAGGATAAAATTCTTAGGGGGGAATTTGACAAGATTGAATTGAATTTTCGATTTGATTAAGGGGTTTTGAGGCACGCTGGTAGATCTGAGAGAGCGGAAATAAATAAATAAATAAAAAGTTTTATCTGACCTGGAATTTACACATCTCTGTATTCGTCGGGTGATGTAATAAAAATACTAAGCGGGCCATATTCTTTGCTGGGTTCATTTCTAGAGTGGGCTTCCAATAAGGCCCGCTAAACAAGATCCAAGTTGACATGCCAAAGAAGTTCCAAATTGGCCACTAAATCGTTATTGTTGTTTTGTCAACCGTCGTTTTATCCACATATTTAATATCAAGTGTCACATTATTTTCTACTACTATAACACCCGAGCTATACACGGGACATAAGAGTTTCAAATAATGAATATAAAAAATAATAAATATATAAAAAATAAGAATTGAAAGAAATATGGAGATTTAAAAAAACAGAAATGTACTTATCTTGTCTCACTCAAAATGAAGAATTTACTACTCCCCAGTGAATGAAACATTTATGCAATTTTAATTTATAATCTAAGTGAAGTAAAAACAATAAAATTAATGACAAAAATAAGATGTGTGTCTAATGATCAAAGAGTATGAATTAATTAGAATAAGATATACAAATAAAGAAAATATGTGTGAGTAGAGATGTTTATTGAAAGTGCTATGCAAGTCATTAATCCAAATAAAAGGTAAATTAATATATAAATTTAATAGCTTAATTTATAAAAAATTAATTTGAAAAAAATATATGGAATATTAAACATATCCACATTAAATATATGAATAATTTAAATCATATAAATTTAAAACTTCTTTGACAAGTCAAGTTAGAAAATTTGTATTATCCAATAATCACATTTTAGTTGACTGTTTATTTCTTTTTTTTAATTTTAGACCATAGCATAACTTGATATACATTTCCAAAGACTAAATGATTTTTTTATATTGGAAAGAATAAATTTCTTACTTCCCGCCACATATACATATAAAAAGTAAATTACTACTATCACTTAAAATAACGATAATATTTTATGCATCTTGTTTGTTTTGAATAATGTGAGAATTTACACTACTCTTTATATTAAAAAGTATTGCAATAAATGATTAAATCTCAATTTAAACCTAAATAAATGGAAGACAAACTAAACTCTCTAGCACAATTCCAATTTAACTCAAATAAAGGCTAATTAATATATAAATTTAATAACTTAATTATAAAAAAAATTTAACGGTAGTGCACTATTTAAATGTGTTTTAACACTTCTTCAAGAAGTTAGCATTTTATTGGGCTATTATTTGTCCAATTGTTTTTGCCTTAAAAAATTATTCTTGAATAGAAGACATCTCATCTTTCCATTTTCCCTCCAAAAAGGTATTAAGGACTTTTCATCAAACTTGCACTTTAGATTAGTATAGATTTCACCAAAAAATAGACAGATAATTGCAAAACAATTAACATTCATAATTTAATTTTCATACGGATGAATAATTGCAAAATGAATTAAACGGTCAACAGTTTAAATCTGATTTTAACTGATTAAAGCTTTAAATATGATTTTTAACTCGGTAAGAATCATCATTCCAATTCACCCTCAAATTCTCCATCCCGTCGCCGACCCCTCACCAATGCGGTTCCGTCGACGCCGCCAGACACACCCCTGCGGATTCCAGCCGGCGATTGTACCCAGGCTACATCGTACCCCCAATTCGAAGAAATCCCCAAATTGATAGATCCTCAATTTCAGAAACACAATTGTCGTCGGTCTCCTTCGATCCTCACTCCATAACTTGCCATTGTCGTTCCGTCACCACCTCGACGGCTCCTCAAACCGGATATCACCGTCGTTGTTGTCTCCTCGGTCTGGAATCGCTGACGTCGCGCACACCAGCCGCCGCGTCGCAGGGTTGTCACGCCGTCCGTGGAATGTCTCTCCCACCGCTGCTCGTCGTCATTCGGCAGCCTATAGTCACCACTCAACAGCCCGAAACAACCCCGAACAGCTCCGAAACCAACCTGAACAGCCCCGAAACGAAATCACAACCCTCGATTTCAAACGGAACAGTCCTGATTCGCCGTTAACAGCTTTAATCGGTCAAAATCGGGTTAAAACTGTTGACCATGTAAAAATTGACAGAACTGTTACTGTAGAACCAATTGTGATCTGAGTTGAAACGTTTGGATGCAAAAAATCAAAAGATAAAGTATAAGGCCAAAATCGTAAAATTTGCATATGTTCAGGACTAGTTTTGGCCTTTGCTCTTTTATTTAATTAATTTATTCTTAAAAATAAGCAATTATAAATTTATTACTAATATATAACTATAAGTCTCCAAATTAAAAATGAAATTTAAATTTCCAAAACACATAAAATGTTCAATCTAAAAAGACTCCATGATTATACAACAAGTTATGTACAATTAAACCATTTAGTTAATAAATCAACCATCTCAAATCAAAATTGGTCAACTATCATAAAAAACAAACAGACTGACATTGGTGAATCTAGGTCATTGTATGATTATTATTTGTTGGAGAACTATCTTTTATAGTATTGTATTTATAGAAGTACCTTTCGTTTCTAGTTTAACCATCCCATATTGAATTTCTATTGGTTGCCGTTTTATCCTTCCAATAAATTCGGTTGTATGAGTTGCATCAAACAAACTTAATAGGATTAAGAAGCATAGATTTTTAAATCAATTAGAAGTTTAATACTTGCAAATAATAAAAATGTAACAAGAAATAAAACAAAAGGTCAGGATGGCCGAGTGGTCTAAGGCGCCAGACTCAAGTTCTGGTCTTCGTGAGAGGGCGTGGGTTCAAATCCCACTTCTGACATTTATGTAATTTAGTATGTTTTGCTGTTTTATATACTACTATAATCTTATTTTCCCAGTCACAACAAACATTCTTCAACTATTTATTGTTCTTTCATAAATTATCTTAACTTTCCCAGTCACAAACAATCAACCAACTTCTTGAATGCTGACAACATCATTACACAAATATTGAAACAGGAGCCACAATTTCACCTGGCATGAAGATTTTCCATTATAAATCATCCGTTTGTTTGTTTGTTTGTGTTTGTGTTTGTGTTTGTTAGTGAGAGAGAAAGAGAGGGATGTTATTAGTTTTACTCAACTCTCTCATGCATCCTTTTCATATCATTGTTACAAAGCTTTCACTTCATTTTGAACACTCCTCATTTCTCTTTTGAATATAGGATGATAAAGCGTTGGACCTAACAATCAGCACTGCATAACGGCAAAAGCAGGACTTCCTCTTTTATGTATTGTCCTTTCAAGTAAAAAACAAGAGCTAAAAGCCGACTTCTCCGACATTTATGTAATTTAGTATGTTTTGCTGTTTTATATACTACTATAATCTTATTTTCCCAGTCACAACAAACATTCTTCAACTATTTATTGTTCTTTCATAAATTATCTTAACTTTCCCAGTCACAAACAATCAACCAACTTCTTGAATGCTGACAACATCATTACACAAATATTGAAACAGGAGCCACAATTTCACCTGGCATGAAGATTTTCCATTATAAATCATCCGTTTGTTTGTTTGTTTGTGTTTGTGTTTGTGTTTGTTAGTGAGAGAGAAAGAGAGGGATGTTATTAGTTTTACTCAACTCTCTCATGCATCCTTTTCATATCATTGTTACAAAGCTTTCACTTCATTTTGAACACTCCTCATTTCTCTTTTGAATATAGGATGATAAAGCGTTGGACCTAACAATCAGCACTGCATAACGGCAAAAGCAGGACTTCCTCTTTTATGTATTGTCCTTTCAAGTAAAAAACAAGAGCTAAAAGCCGACTTCTCCGACATTTATGTAATTTAGTATGTTTTGCTGTTTTATATACTACTATAATCTTATTTTCCCAGTCACAACAAACATTCTTCAACTATTTATTGTTCTTTCATAAATTATCTTAACTTTCCCAGTCACAAACAATCAACCAACTTCTTGAATGCTGACAACATCATTACACAAATATTGAAACAGGAGCCACAATTTCACCTGGCATGAAGATTTTCCATTATAAATCATCCGTTTGTTTGTTTGTTTGTGTTTGTGTTTGTGTTTGTTAGTGAGAGAGAAAGAGAGGGATGTTATTAGTTTTACTCAACTCTCTCATGCATCCTTTTCATATCATTGTTACAAAGCTTTCACTTCATTTTGAACACTCCTCATTTCTCTTTTGAATATAGGATGATAAAGCGTTGGACCTAACAATCAGCACTGCATAACGGCAAAAGCAGGACTTCCTCTTTTATGTATTGTCCTTTCAAGTAAAAAACAAGAGCTAAAAGCCGACTTCTCCGACATGCTTGATGCTATATATAGCGATGTTTCTAAGCCTTCTAGTCCTGCCAACAGACTTTGCTTTTCCAAATGATGAACTCTTAAAAACTTGCATTCTTGTCCTGATTTTGTCTGTTCATCTCTATTTACATAGTCTTCTATTATGTTTCCTTAACATATTTCCAATAATAATCATTCTTTACCACAATTTATTTGCCTTTAAAAATATAAAAACTGGTGACAACAATAGTAACTTACCAGAAGTCTATGACAAGTTGATGTCTTACATGGTTTCAACCAATTCACAAGCCTTGCCCTTTTCACATCATGTTCTTCTGGTGAATTCAAATGGGAGTAACGCCAAATACACGTGGTTGGTTAAGAGCTAAGACAAGAATAGGAGGATGTCTTAAGGGGCTGGTCCCCCACAATCTTGGGATGGTATTGAGATGTGTTTGAAACTTGAAGTTTTAGACGTTAGCGAATCAAGATTGCACTGTTTCACAAATGAAGGGAATGGTTATGCAAACACAGAAAAAAGTGCAGATAGAAACAAAAATATGTTGTTGTTTTATGGTCTATCATTAGCAGTATGTTGCCCCGATGGAGCCTCCATGTCCCCGGCTGTTCCCAAAAAAAAGTGTTAGGTTTCGGTTGCTTGTACAATTTGAGATCCTTTAGTTCATGGTCCATAAAATGTTCAAACTTGACAGGAATTAGGCATCACCCCTGTAAATTGTAATTGATCATAGCAGGTTAATGCAAATAGTGGGATTTTGTTGGCAATGAATCTTCTTGAGTAAATGTTTGGTGTTTTCTGATGATTGGTGAAGCTCATCATACACTGTTAAAATGGGCAGCATGTGTTTGTTTTTGTAATAATAGGAACAGAAGTATTTAAGACAAATCTTAATCTGGTAGAACTAATGCAATAGTATGTGATAATGTCTTTTACTGTAAGGATCAAATTCCAAATAGTTGTGGACCAAGCATCAATTTTGTTTTGAAACACCTCAGAAAATTAATAAACAATTTACCACAAAGGAACAAAAAAGGGAGAAATGGGATCATGTGAGGCCCCCTTTGTAACCTCATCCTAACAAAACCAAGCATCTTGCTAACAAGATGCCAAAGGTATCTTCTTCTGCAACAACGAACCCGTTTGAATTCTTCTCCGATGAATCATTCATCGCAACGAATAGATGAAGGCGAAAATAAACATAATATGCTCATCAAAGAAGTGCATACATGCTTGTTTTTTCCATGACAGATAACAGATAGTTATATATACAGTGTGGAGAAATTTTCATTTTACAACACAAGGATTGAAAGATTGCACAATGCCCTGAGTGGAATTCCAAAAATTGTCACACCCTTTTTTTTTCCTACTAAAGATAGAACACTAAATAATACACCATGAGGCTAAAGGAAAAGGGCTACATTTCTTGAGTTTGATTCCTGTTTTCTTCTCTGTGCTGATGACAATTCTCTCTACTTTTCTGAAATTTTTTAAAATATTCAAATCATTAGTCCTAGTTCAAGACTATAAGAACTTCTATACAAAAAAAACAAGAAAACTAAAAATCAGTTGGACTTAATAGCTCAACTACCTATTGATCTTTTACAGTAGAGAATTGCTTCGCGGATGGAGCTTTCATCACCGCACCAAGCACTACTAGCACGAGACGGGATCAATCTAGGCGAGGCTTGTGGGGAAGCGACCCAACTCCTCGCCTTCATGAGAGCAGAGTCATAGCTAGGCCTTGGTGATGCCTGCAGAGAATTAGTCCACCTCTCAACCTCACAAACCTTCCTCTCGAGATCATCGACTCTACTATTGTTCCTCGAGCTTTTGTACAACGGCCTAATGAATCCAAAACACTTGTGCAAGATCCTCTTTGATGTTCTCCTCCACTTCTCAACCAAACAAGACTGCTTCTTGCCTCCATGATCAAATTGACACGAGGGAAGAGGCGACGGAGGGACATAATCCGGAGTTTTTTCCAAGGCGTAGACCGGCATGAGCTGCCCATCTGCAAATATTTCATCAGCATGAACAAGGGAAGCATGGAATGTTGTCAAAGAAACATCAAAGTTGAAGTTTTGATCTTTTTCACATGGTTTTTGGGGTGTGGTGATCTCAGTTAGGACATCAAGAGAGTGTTGTTGTCTGTCTACTAACCAACTGTAAGAGAAACTCTCTGTTGCTAGTGGCTTGGAGTTTTCCATGGTGAAATGGGAACTTATTTACCAGGAGTTTTGGGAAGAGGAATGGAGAAAGTAGTGGTTTTTTAAACTATAATTTTTGAGTGGAAAAATGTGGGAATTCTTAATATTGGAAACTTTGCAACTATGGTACTGTATTTTATACTATGTGGGGAAATAATAGATTTTTCATCAACAACACATGGCTTGTCACAAATCAGTGTAACACTAGTTTGGTAAATTGCAATCTTGATTATCTAACATGTTTGAAGAATATGGAGTATCAATGTTTGAACATATTTTCTTGATTTCTCCCTCATCTATACCATATGTTGTTGCTTTTGAGAATAATTGTTTGGCACTCTAGCTTCTCGTTTTCCCTTTTTTTGTTCTCTTTAACTTAGATGTTTGAGTTTCGTCCAACTAATTTTTATTTCTTGTCTCCTCGGCGAGGATGGAATTTTCTCAAGAAATGCAATTATGCAACCGTGCACGTAATGTTCAATTCTCGACAAAGACTTAATTGCCTCATAAATCATGATATTTTGACAAATTTAATTCTGTCTCGCACCTTTAAAATTTTAAATGATAAATTAAGTAGTTTCAAAACTTTCTTGATTATCCCATGATAGTTTTGTTGAATACAAATTCGTTGCTAAATGGTGCACTTATGTAAAATTTTAGTGTTGTCAATGGATATAAACATAAATGTGTATTAATATGTCAATATGGACGACTAATTGATGTTGTTTTGAGCTTAAAAAACTAAACACTATAGTAGCACAAATTTGGTCAAATGGAACAATTGAGAATTTTTGAAACTTCATAATTTTGAAAGTTGTGAGACAAATTGTTCAAACTAGGTGATTTTATAGGTTTCCTCTAATATAATTAATTAGTAGTAGGAGAATAAGGTTTTCTGAAAGTGGCCTGCCACGAACAATAAGTCATTTCGAAAGATTTTTTTTTCTTTTGACATGAGTTTGTCCTAAGAACATATATAAAGCTTATGATATGATTGAAAGAGGCAACCTTAGTGAGTGGGCCATACCAAGCATGTGTTGGATGTAATTAACAGTATAAAGTGGTTTCAGTCGTCACAAACTACTTACACTATTTCTAGTTGAAGTTAGAATTAATGTATTTAATTAATATGTTACATTAAGTTAAGAGGTCATTTATTAAGTGATGTCTCGTTACCCTTTAAATTCTACTTTAATTACACTAAAAAATCAATCTCAAATTTACGGCCTAAAATGAAATGTGCAAGTAATATGGGACGGGGGAGTAGTAGTAGTACTTTTAAATACTGCCGAACTAATGCATTTGGAATATAGATAGAGAACAACCTGAAAATGATAGTCTTTACTATAACAAGCCCGGAAGGTCTAAAATTGATTATAAACAAGTATGGGTCCTCGACAAAATATCGTAACTCAACAAAATAATACTACATCCGTCCCTCAAATATTGTCTCACTTTGACCCGGCACGGGTTTTAAGAAATGTAATGGAAAGTTAGTTGAAAAAGTTAGTGGATTGTGGGTCATACTTTTATATATTAGTTTTATAATAAAATTTGAGTAGGAATGAGTCGGTGGGATATGAGGTTCATTATAAAAAATGGTAAAAAGTGAAATGAGACAAATTTTGAGGGATGGACGGAAATGAAAAAATGGGAGCAGTACTTGGTTTTTGTCATTAGTATTCTACTATTATACTGTAAGGACAAACTCATTATTAATTCAGTATTTATTTTTAAGAAGGTTAGTTGCCAGCTGAATAAGGCATGGACCATGCTTGAGACAGTGACATTCATCATCTTCAAACATTTAAATAAGCTTTTGATATCCATCACAAAACTTACACTGGTACACGTCATATTATAAGTGATGGTAATATTCTAGTATAAACATGTAGTATATCTTTCGCTGGCATGTCGACTCTTGAAATTCGATGATAAATCATTTATATTGTGATTTAGTAATGATAATAGCATATAGTATATATTCTTTTAGTATTAAATTAATTTGACAAATTTAAATTAGTGATGTTCTTCAAACGTTATTAATCTCAAACACTTTGCTCATTTTAATTTTAGTTCTATATTAAAAGAATATAAATACATTTTGTATAAGTTTTTATTTGATTGTATAAAAAAGTTGATGAGAAATTGAATTTAAAAAATGACCCTCATAAGAGCATATCATTATTTTCTACTCGTATAGTATTTTTAAAAAGTGACGATGAAGTGCAACTCAATGAATAAGACGCATTCCATCTAACGAATAGCTCGAGTGTTTAAGGTCACTATAGAATAGACGTGGAACCATTATTGATCCTCTTAAAAAAACCTTTACACTAGAACAAATCTAAATCACATTTTCCGATTTTGCCAATATAAGAAGTAAGTGAGTGGAGAATATACTTTTAATTGGTGTATATAATTGAAAATAAAATCACTATGTGATTTAACATTTATATTAAAATAAGTTTGAGTTTTGGGTAAATAGTTGGAGATACTCTGAGTCCAAATTCATATTATTTTGTCTGCTATTGCTGTGAAGTTGTATTAAAACGAATAAAATCTAGCATCCATGACGATTTTTTTAGTTGGAATCGACGCACATGGACTTCCAATACTTGTGATTGTTCTGTTGTTTTCGCTAGATTGACAAATTTAACAAAAATTAAACAAGTGTAAATAAAAAGAGCAAAAGTAGCAGACAAGTATCCCAATATGTGGGGACGTAACGCAAAGGAAAGCCAAAAAAGTGTAAATATACAAGACAAAAAGTAAAAAAAAAAATGTTGGACATGGTAGAGATCCCAAATTTTGATTATCACCAACATAAACTAAAGGCTGTGTGCTCATTTCCCTAATTATTTTCCAGACATTTGTGCCTTTTAATGATGTCGACTTTAAGAATTTTCATTTCTTTTTAGGTATACAAATTTGCATTCTGAAGTAAGTAAGCAATGTTATGTATTCACTTTATCAAAATGGTCAAACGGAGACACTTTTTTGGTTTTTACTTTGTTACACTTGTTGAAAAATAAAATGTGAAAAATAAAATGTGAAAAATAAAAGATTATTGCAGAAAGTAAAAAACGAGGAGAACTTTAAAGAATACATTGTGAATATCTTGAATTAATTATCTCAATGGTTACATAACCTTTTATAGGCTCTAATTCTAGCTATACATGGAAAATATATTCTAATTATACTAATATCCTTTGTATTTGATTTTCCATAATCTTTAATTGCTTTCCTCGTTATTCTTGCCATAACTTCATCATTTGCCTTCTTGTTCTCCAATTAATTGATTTCATTATTTCAACACTCCCCCTCAAGTTAAGTATTGAGTTTTTCGACACTTAACTTGCACGATCTTTAGTTTGATAAATAGTTTATACTCGTATTTCAGAGTTCTTCAATTTTCATTGACAGTTTATGCTCGTATCCTAGAGCTTCTTCAATTCATCATTGATAGTTTATACTCGTATCAAAGAGTTATTTTTTTTTTCATTGAAAGTTTAAACTCGTTTCAAGGAGCTCTTCATTCATCATTGAAAGTTTAAACTCGTTTCAAGGAGTTCTTCAAATATCTGCTGACATTTTTAACTCATGTCAAGGAGCCAATTTAGACAGTTTTAACTCGTGCCAAGGAGCTTCAATTTTTGGTTGGCAGTTTTAACTCGTGTCAAGGAGTCATCTTAGATAGTTTTAGCTCGTATCCAGGAGCCACTTCATTTTTTTTTCTGACTGGCAGTTTTTACTCGTGTCGAGTAGCTCATTCGGACAGTTTTTACTCGTGTCGATGAGCTAATTCTGACCGTTTTGACTCTTGTCGAGGAGCTAATTCAGACAGTTTTGACTCTTGTCGAGGAGCTAATTCAGACAGTTTTTGCTCATATCTAGGAGCCATCAGACAGTTTTGACTCATGTCGAGGAGCTAATCTAGACAGTTTTTGCTCATATCTAGGAGTCATCTTTACTCTTCTTCATTGATCTGGTTCTTACGACACTCAGTCCGTTGAGCTTCTCCTAGGTTGTCCAAACCTTCCCAATTGCTCCAAATATTTTACTGATTAATTCCCCATCTTCCTTGGTTGCTGCATTCCCCATAGTAATAACAAACGCAGCCACACCAATAGCTGCTAGGGTGTTGAGCTTCTCCTTTCACGGTTGTTCTCTTCCCCATCCAACTGATTATCTACCATCGTTGGTCCTCTTTTCGATGACTATTTCCATAGTCTCAGCTTTCCGGTGACAGTCTTCCCCCTGTGACGGATTCTACTTGAAGCCGACACATGCATGCTGTGAACGGATATTTGGTCTCTCAAAAGAGATTTGAGTTTCCTATTTCCATAAATTTGGAGAGAGATTGTTCGGTCAGATACTTCCTCTCCCCCTCAACCGTACAAATCAGGGACTCCTCTATTTTCGGCTATGCGTCGCTACTCCATTAGTGACCACCTGACCGCACATGACCACACAGTTTGTGGACAACTATTCTTGGCGGCGACATCTCTAGCCAACTCAGCCTACTCGGCATTCTCAACGTCTTCGAGCCTGAGGTTTCACCCACAGACTCTTTCATCAAGGCGGGCATCTCTCTGGCCAGCTCTTGGTCATTAGACTCCTTTTGGTTTCTGCTTGATCATTGCCTCGCTCTTCTCGGGAACTAATACTCTACAGTGACGGGGTGCTTTCTCTTTTCTTTTCATCAATCTTCTTGGTGCCCTTACGCCAATTCCTCCGTCATTTGCTCCAAGGGTGTTTCTATTACGAGCTGTCCGGTTGGTCAAGTTCTCGCCCTCTCAGCCGGATGATTCCTCACTCTTTCTCGAGGATCAGCGTTGGATTTTCCTGTGGTTGTTCTTCCAGCATCCTCATTCTCTTCATTCTCTCCTCCTCGTAGCGCCATCTTCTTTGTTTGTAGGTTTCTTGGCTGGATATTTGGATGGTTTTAACTATATAACTGGACAGATTTTTGGGGCTGATTCATGGCTGTGTTTGAAAGGGCTTTGGCTTGGTTTGGCTGGTTTTCGGAAAGGAATGAGCAAAAAAAAGGGTTTAAAATGAGCAAAAGAAAAGGTTTTTTCGGAAAGGAATGATGAAGGCTTGTTTAGGGTTTTTTGGATTTTTTTATTTTTTATATAGAGACAGTGATCGATCCATATGATCGAACCTGCTCTGATACCATGTTGAAAAGTAAAATGCGGAAAATAAAAGATTATTGCAGAAAGTAAAAAACGAGGAGAACTTTAAAGACTACATTGTGAATGACTTGAATTAATTATCTCAATGGTTACACAACCTTTTATAGGCTCTAATTCTAGCTATACATGGAAAATATATTTTAATTATACTAATATCCTCTGTATTTGATTTTCCATAATCTTTAATTGTTTTCCTTCTTTATTCTTGCCATAACTTCATCATTTGCCTTCTTGTTCTCCAATTAATTGATTTCCTTATTCCAACAACACTTTTGTTAATTTCTCCAACTATGAATTGATACAGAAGTGGTAAAATGGCAAATTCTTGATCGAATTTCACTTATGCTATATTCAACTTTCAACTATGTGAAAGTCTACTTGCACAATATTTGGAAAAGTTGGGGTCGATTTGACATAAATGAGATCTTATGTCTAATGGTGTTCAAGCTGCCAGTTCAATCACAAAATGGAGTAATTTATTTGTCATTTTTATATAACTTATCTTTCATCCACACTTTCTCAACTTATTTACAGTTTTACCAGACCCATGATCTCTGAAGTTCTTTTGCAGTTCTTAGTGTGTTTTTTTTGTTGTGCATGCAGGGAAAAACCAATGCAATTGCTCGGTCAATACACCGCGCTTCTTAAATCCACTGGATCACTAGGTCCAGGAACTCAAGGGACACAGAGTATTTTTGTCGTTGAACACACTCGACTCTCCTTCAAAAATTAATCCCTCAACCCAAATTTACTATTAAATTAGTATAGGGAAGTGGGGTCGATCCCACGAAGATGGATTCGTGAAGTAGTGCTTAGAGACTCTGGAAACAAGCGGCTGCTGCCACGCAAAAGGGTTGAGGCTTAAACTACCACTAGACCTAGGCACGGAATTTAAATGCTAGACCTAGGACACCGAACACTTATCAAATCAGACATCATCACCGAAAGAAACAATTACTCACTAGACCGTGTAAATGACTAACTAAATATGACTAGGCAGAGAGAATTAAAAAGTGGGGACCATGACATTCAAATAAAGCAAGTACGGTAAAAGCTGCAACTAACAAACTCATGCAGTTTCCTAACCAGCTCAGAAACGTAAATGAAGAAAACAGAGCACACTCCTAGATTCGAACAGAATATAGAAATCGGGACGCCGGAAACTTGCTACGAATCGGAAGTACATCAGATCTACATAAACTAAATGAGATGAAACGAAAACTCGTAAGCTAGGCATAAAATTAAACCAACACGACTCAGATTCACGTCGAATGCTTAATCCACTCCGGATCCAAGCCATCCGAACTCAACACCCAGCACAATCAACTCCATAGCTCCGATTCTCACAGATCTGCTCAAATCAACTCCAAATACCAACAATCACAGACAAC
The DNA here is from genome assembly GCF_004379255.2 of Salvia splendens. Lineage (NCBI taxonomy): Eukaryota > Viridiplantae > Streptophyta > Magnoliopsida > Lamiales > Lamiaceae > Salvia > Salvia splendens. The sequence goes on along the minus strand of NC_056033.1, from coordinate 35,579,336 downwards.
CCTACAACATCAGCAAGTAAAAAAAAACTATTCATCCACAAACAAACTCCATTCTCCCAGATCCAACCTCGAACCTGCAATAATCCAGAAAACAACCTCGAAAACAACCAACTCCAACAACCCAACTCAGAATTCAAGTAAACATAATCAACAAACATAAATCAACACAATCGGCATAAACGAAAATGAAACTTGCATAAAAAAAACAGCGAAATATCCAGAAAACGAAGAGGTCCGAGCTTCGAACAGCGAAGCTCGGTGAATGCAGCAGAAACGAAAACGGAAAATAAATTGTTTCTTCGCCCTCAAGAAGGACGGTGTTACAACCAGATTGAAGAGTATGTAAGCTAGAAGTGAACCCCAAGATCGCCCTGAACTTCCCACGAAAGAACCCAAGTGTGTGAAAAAGTGAACTAAGCTACAGGCTGTTGGCGAGGTCTCCAACCGAGAAGATCCCTCCAGCGTGCATGCTTCTCCCTTTTATAGACGCGAACATAACCTTCTAGAGTCTTCGTAGAAATCTCTATTCTACCCTTCAACTCCGAGGCTTCCTCCGTCGAGCAATTTTTCCGCATAATGTCCACTTTTTCGCCTTCTTCCTAGGTCCATGCAACTGTCTCCCTCCTTTGCTGGACCTGGCGAAAATCTTCACACACCTGGCTTAAAACGTGTGTTAGACCCAGAAATTCACGAATTAAAGCCCTAGACCTATGCATGAAATTAGCCTTATCAAACTGCTCACACTTAAACCATGCTTGTCCTCAAGTATGAAAGACAAGAAAATGAAATAAGGCGAATTTCAATGCACGGTTCCCAAGAACGACTCTACAAACAAGATCTAACAAAAACAAAAACCTAGACCTAGAAAACTTACAGACTCGGAAAAGAAAATTACACACAAAGAACACAAAACACACACATAAACATGCACTAGTTTCAACTTTTAGGCGACTGTCCCCACAAACTTAAGTTCTCTCTGATCGTCTATAGTCTCCAAATCCTCCTTCTTCCTTCGTCAACCCAAACGGTTCGTCAGTTTGTCAAGAAACATATGGATTTCCTAGCGGTTAGGTTCGCTCGATCACTCATTCCTCACCAGGGACGTTAGGATCGATTCACTCTTAAGTCAATGACACACCACTGATGCGTTGGGTTATGAGAGTTTCTCCTTTTTATCATCTCTCCTCTTTTCTGGGTTAGGCAAATATTTCCTCGGTCAGATAATTTTTACTTCCTGCCCTTAGATAATTAAGCTTCTTTTTCCTCTTTTTATTTTCCCCCTGGACTTCGTCCAGCTTATACCACCAGTTTTTTCCCTGGACTTCGTCCAGCTTATACCTCATTTTCTTTTTTTTTCCCTGGACTTCGTCCATCTTATACCTCTTTTTCTTTTTTTTTTCCCTGGACTTCGTCCAGCTTATACCTCATTTTCTCTTTTTTTTACCTTTATACTCTACTCCCTAAGCATCAAGTGGCTGCCCATTTTTTTACAAGTTAGCTCAAATTGTTTAGGCTTATAACTCTCTTTATAGTAAAGTTGCACAGCTAGGTCATCTAAGGTATCCTCTATCGTCCTCACTTCATCCAAACCGCTTTTAGTTTAATAAGGAAGAGGGCATCAAAGTTGACGTGTATCCTATCTTCAATCGCTCTTACTAAGGGAATGTTTCTGCCTTATTGTATCCACTAGCTCATGCAACACGTAACACACAGACAAAACTAAAAAAACTATAAGACTCACAGTCACAAACTGCACCTATTCCCTCCCCATCCCACTTCACTCAAGCTTGTCCCCAAGCTATCCTAGTGAAGGGGGGAAATAGGGAAGTACAAACATATAAAACAGAACACCGAACAAACAAACAACATGCCAAAACAACAACTTCTCACACTTAGACCGTACACCGGGCTAAGTGGGAGAAAGCACAACAACCAAAACCAAACATGCAAAACAGCTCAACCCCTTCTCACACTTAGACCAGAAATTGGGCTAAGTGAGGAAAGTAGCAACACATATGTACAGAACAAGCATGCTGGCACAGAACATTAAAACAAACAAAAAAAACAGAAACAGAAAGCAATAAAAGACGAAAAGTAAAAGTTACTTGGGTTGGGGAAATTAATTCGGGGTCTGGCCCCCTCGGGAGCCAGACTTGGGCGGCACGGCCTGTTGGGTCACTTTAGCTTTCTTTCTTGCCGGTGATTCCGGCTTCTCCTTCCTTTCGTCAGTTTGACCGAGTATGGTCTTCTTCAAGGTCATGGGTCTAGTAGAGGACGGGGTGATTAGAGGCTTGGTAACTTGTGGCTGCTTCCGGATAGATAGATCTCCCGGACTTGGCACCCTGTGTCCGCCACTAGGTCCAGGAAGTAATATTGGTGTGTCCGGGAACTTCTCGCGAAACCACTTCATCATTCTCATTATCAACGCGACACCCTCCGTCATCTTCTCAGTACATCGGGACGACATTACCACCAGATCAGAAACGTGCCCCTTGAGGGCCACCATTTCCTCCCTGACCGTCTGAACCTCCGTTCTCAATTCTTCCATTTCCGTTCGTACTCCGGCAACTTCCTTCCTTACGCTCTCAGCTTCACCACTGTCCTTCCCTCTACCCCGCAGGGCCACAATCCCTTCCATCACCTTTTGAATCTCGGATCTCATCCAACTGACTTCCTTTCTCATTGCGTCCACCTCCACAACCGGCTTCTTGGCATCACCTGCATCAGCAACGTCCTTCACACCCGCCACCTCTTGTTCCTGTTTGACCTGGGCCTCCGACTTACCAACTTCGTAAAAACAGACATCGCTCTTGTGCGTGATTAACAGTCCCTTGTTGAAGAAGTACTCCATATTGAAAACCTCGGGGGGTAGACACATCTTCACTTCCCGGCAAGCCTTGTGGATCTTCATAATCACATTGCGCTGCAGATAAGCTCCTAGAAGGTGGCATGTGTATAGATGCCGGGAGGGATTGATAGTTACTTGGTGGCAGGCTTGAGCTAACCAGTAGCCCAAGTGAACACGCACACCCGTGGCCATGCACCAGGTAAAGTATAAGTCGGCGGTTGTCAAGGCGGTGTTGGCTGTGCCCATCAGATTGTAGTTGATGAAGGTTTGGGCGAACCTCAGAACCCTGTCTTCAATATGGTGAGCCTTCGAACAACTAGTTTTAAATTGACCCACCCTCGGGTGAGTCAAGAACTCCCATGCGCTTTGCGCTTTGAAACCTAGCGTGAGCTTTGGTGGGCCAACCATTCTCTCATTCCATAATCCTTCGTCATCTTCTATACGCGTCAGCAGACCCATCCGTAGAGTCCACTCCCTGATGCTCATCACATGCTCTTCATTGAAGAGCCTGAAGTTAATGGAATCGGCATCCAAATCGGTGGTGGATTTAAAACGGAAAGTCGAGAAAAATTCTCATGCCACGTCTATCGGAACCTCAAAGGTGCTATGCTTTAGCAACCAGTCAAAACCGATTGCCTCTATATACCCCCGAAACTCGTCATTGCTTGAGACCCCTTAAGCTCGGCCGAATCGTACATCTTCCCAGATTTGGCATGTTTCCCCACGGTACTCTTCTCTGCATATATTGTTGTACGTTTTGGGTCCTCAAACTTTCCCATCGCGTTCAGCAGTTCCTTAGTGATCCAAATTTCTTTCGGCTCAAAATTGAGCTCCACTTCTTGTTCTTCCTCGGAGTCACTGGACTCATTAGGGCTTTCCGACTCGGCATCGGACGGTACTTTAGCAGGTGGAGAGGGAGAGTGGTCAGCTGACTTCCTTTTTGCTTTCTTGGTTGAGGAAGGAGCAATCTGCTTACCTTTCCTCTTCCTCTCGACCGCTTGTCGGCGCTCCTCCTCGTCGCTCTCCCCATCGCCAGGTCTGGGAGAATCTGCCTGCTCAGGTGCTGTGGCCTCTCGACCCAGCATGTCCTCCTCCGTCTGCTGGACGGTTTCATCTATCTCATCAAGCAGACTCCAACGAGCCTGCCTCCTTGCTTCCCTTGCTTCCCTTGCGTTTACCGGTAAACCGGTCTCATCGGGGACATCAGTCAGATCCACCATTAGAGTCATCCCGTCGTTGACGGGTTCCTGTGCCTCGCCAGATGCGAGGTCAACTTTCTTCTCAATCAATGGGGTTGCCCCCTCGATGTAAATAGGGGTTTCTACCCCAACCGGACATCTCTTAACAAATTGGGCTTCGGCGCCCTCAACCACTTCTGGGGTTTCCCCCTCGATGAACTCCTCCGAAATAGGGGTTTCCCCCTCTGTAAACTCTTTCAAAACAAGGGTTTCCCCCTGTGTACGGCTATCAGTAACAGTAGAAAGATCCACCCCCATAGATTCAGGCAGGGTGTTTCTCTCAACAAAATCTACGGCGGCAAACACAGGATTTACCTCCTCAGTGACAGAGCCTAACCTAGGCTCACTTACGGCCAACAACTCCAACCCCGCGGTCAGATCTGCTTCTTCTTCGCGAGTGTCTGTGGCGGTTGGTTCTTGAACAGTGACGGCTTCTTCTGGTACAGCGGTGGTGGGTTCTGCGGCAGCCACCGGTTTGGGTGTTGAGACCCCTGAAGTTTCTGGTTGTGATACGGCAGATGTAGAAACGGCTGGTGCAGATTTCCCCATTACTGCCGCGAACATGGCAAACGCCTCCATCGCCTTTTCTGGCCCCCCAAATTTTTGTAGTATATCCGCCATATACGCCGCCGCACTTGAATCGGCGGATCCTGAAGTGTTTCCGGTACTCCGCTTGTTATCCATGAAGAATTCTGTAGAAATCTTTGACAAAAACTTGGACAGAAATTTCTTTGATTAGGGTTAGAGAAAGAAAACCTAGAGAGAAATTTTGGGGAATTTTGTATGTAGAGAGAGAGTGAGTAAGGAAAAATGAAAAGAGAACACGGTTATCAACCGATAGGTATAGGAGAGGATGGTTTGCAGGCGGTTGCAGATATGACGCAAGCGACCGTACGCCTTCCCATAAAGGTGTCCTTTGAAATTCGAACCGGTGCCAACTCTCTCTCAAAAATTTTGCTTCTCAACTCCTTGCCCTAGCAAATTCCTTCTGCAAAACCGTACTTAGGAAAAAACATTAAAAAAACTGAAACGCCAGACTCCTCGGTTCTAGGGTATGACAGTATCAAAAACATTCCTAAAGAGTCTGGCATTTCGAAAATATTTTTGGAAGATTATGTTTTCTGTTTTGTTTGGGTTTTTCTTGATTTACGAAAAGCGATTAAATATTTACAAATTTCTTTCAAGTGTTCTCAAGATTCCCCGGGTCAGGGTATAAAAACTTTTCACTCACTCGACCCAGGAAATCTTTAAGAACACTTCCTTCCTAGACCCGTTTGCGGATATCAAGAAATGCGTGTAGCGGCACTTCGTCCACTACACACATCTCCGAGGCATCCCTAAACACCTTCAGACGATGACCATTGACAAGGAAGGGAGTAGAGTTTGAAGAACTTCCTTGGATCTCTACTGCTCCATTTGCACGCAGACTCACAACAGTGTATGGCCCAATCCATTTGGACTTTAACTTTCCGGGCATTAACTTGAGCCGGGACTGGAACAGGAGAACCTTCTGCCCAGCTTGCAATTCCTTGGTCCGGAGATTTTTATCATGCCACAACTTGGTCTTTTCCTTGTACCACATTGCTGACTCGTAAGACTCAAGTCGTAATTCTTCCAACTCCTGGAGCTGCAGTTTCTTCTCTCCCTCACAAGCTTGAAGATTCATATTAATCTCCTTGACCGCCCAGTATGCCCTGTGCTCAATTTCCACCGGCAAGTGACACATCTTGCCGAATACTAACCTGTAAGGAGACATTCCAATGGGCGTTTTATATGCTGTTCTATATGCCCATAATGCATCATCAATTCTCTTGCTCCAGTCTTTCCACGACGGATTCACCGTCTTTTCCAGGATCGCCTTGATTTCTCTGTTTGATATTTCTGCTTGGCTGTTGGACTGAGGATGATATGGTGTGGAAAGGCGATGGTGAACTCCGTACTTTCTCATTAGAGCTTCAATAGTCCGGTTGCGGAAATGCGTCCCATTGTCAGATATTATAGCTCTGGGCACTCCGTACCTGTTGAAAATATTAGCTCTAAGGAACTTCGCTACCTCTTTAGCTTCACACGATGTGGTTGCTTTTGCCTCTATCCACTTCGAAACATAATCCACTGCCACAAGTATGTAGGTGTTCCCGTATGAAGACGGAAATGGACCCATGAAGTCCATCCCCCAGACATCGAAGATCTCACATACAATTATCGAAACTTGTGGCATTTCGTCTTTCCTGGAGATTCCCCCGGTCTGTTGACACCTCACACAGTTCTGACAGAATTCAAAAGCATCCTTATTCAACGTAGGCCAGTAAAACCCACTGTCCAACACCTTCCTTGCGGTCTTCCTAGGTCCAAAGTGACCTCCACACGCTAGGGCATGGCAATGATTCAGCACGTCCCTTTGTTCCCACTCCGGGATACATCTCCGGATTACTTGATCGGCTCCCATTCGCCACAAATACGGGTCATCCCAGAAATAGTACTTAGCCTCGCTCTTCAATTTCATCTTCTGGGCCCGGGAGATTACTTGGGAACTGGGCACCTCTCCAGTGACTAAGTAATTTGCCAGGTCCGCGAACCATGGCTCAGTATTTGTCTGACATTTCCCTTTCTCGGTATCCCCTAGACCTATTAATGCCATGAGCTTTTCCCAATTGATGGGTCTAGGAAATTCTTCCAGATAATACAAATGTTCCTCGGGGAATGCATCTGGAATTGCTTCCTCGGTCTCCCCTTGAAAAATACGACTTAGGTGGTCAGCCACCTTATTCTCAGTTCCTTTCTTGTCCTTAACTTCCCAATCAAATTCTTGTAAAAGTAATATCCAACGGATTAATCTTGGTTTAGACTCCTTCTTCGCCAGCAAGTACTTAATAGCTGTGTGGTCTGTGAAAACGATCACCTTCGACCCCAGCAAGTACGGGCGAAATTTTTCAAATGAGTATACTACCGCCAGCATTTCTTTTTCGGTGGTGTCATAATTCTTCTGAGCTTGATTCAGTGTTTTGGATGCATAAAAGATCACATAGCTTTTTCCATTAATTCTTTGACCTAGCACCGCTCCCACGGCATAGTCGCTTGCGTCACACATAATTTCAAAGGGTAGATTCCAGTCAAGCGCGCTAACAATGGGGGCATATACTAGTCTATCTTTCAACAACTGAAAAGCCTTTTTGCACTCCTCATCGAACACAAACTCCACGTCGTTATGCAATAAGTGAGTGAGTGGTTGAGCAATCTTTGCGAAATCCTTTATAAACCTCCTATAAAATCCTGCATGCCCTAGGAATCCTCTCACCTCTTTCTGATTCGTCGGGTAAGGCAGTTTTGAGATGACATTGATTTTTTGCTTGATCTACTTGTATGCCTCTTTCCGATACCACATGCCCTAGGACAATTCCTTCAGGGACCATAAAGTGGCATTTCTCGAAATTCAAAACCAAATGCTTTTCCTGGCACCTCCTCAGCACTATATCCAAACTCGTCAAACACGAGTCAAATGAATTCCCGTACACCGTGAAGTCGTCCATGAAAATCTCAATGCAATCCTCTAGGAGATCCGAGAAAATACTCATCATACACCGCTGAAAAGTCCCTGGTGCATTGCAGAGACCAAACGACATCCTCCTATAAGCATACGTTCCAAAGGGACACGTGAAAGTTGTCTTCTCTTGATCCTCGGGATCCACATATATTTGAAAATACCCACTATATCCGTCCAGGAAACAGAAATATTGCTTACCCGCCAGTCTCTCCAACATCTGGTCAATGAAAGGTAACGGGAAGTGATCCTTCTTAGTAGCCTCGTTCAGCTTCCAGTAGTCGATACACATCCTCCACCCAGTAACAAGTCGAGTGGGGACTAACTCATTCTTATCGTTCTTAACTACCTGTATTCCTGACTTCTTTGGTACCATATGTACGGGACTAACCCATTCACTGTCTGGTATGGAATATATGATTCCTAGGGATAGCAGCTTCAATACTTCCCTTAGCACTTCTTCCCTCATGTTCGGATTCAACTTGCGTTGCGGATCCCTACAGGCCTTTATTCCTTCTTCTAAACGAATGTGATGCATGCACATATCTGGACTGATTCCAACCAAGTCAGAGAGCGTCCACCCAATGGCTTTCTTGTTTCTCCTGATTACATTCAGCAGTTCCTCTTCTTGTCCCTCGGTCAAGCTGCTGTTAATAATCACCGGGAAGTTTTCGTCCTCCTCCAGATAAGCATACTTGAGTCCAGGTGGAAGTGTTTTCAATTCTTTCTTGGGAACATCTTTTTCCTGGGGCAAGGGATTTTTTTCTGTTGTCATTCCCTTCTTAGACTCAGTAGAACTGTTCATGCTCGCCACATAAGGTGTCTTCCTTGACCTAGCTAGGTCCGGATTTGCACAGAATTCCAGGATTGCTTCCGCTAGTTCCTCATCTGATAACTCATTTGTGTTCATTGCTTGACACCAACTGGCTACTTCTATATCAATGGCATGACTCATCTCAGAATTCTCGATCTGTTCCTGCATTAACTCTGTCTCAAGATATTCCTGGACCAAGGGGTTAATAACATCTATAGCATGCAAATTTTCAACGTCAAGAGTAATATTGCTGAATTTGACTATCTCCTAGACCAGGAGATTTCTCCTTCCCTTGTGAAGTCAGTGGATTCGCCTTCTCAATTGCGTTCAAAAGAGCCTTCTCGAGCCTATCAATCCTTGCCTCCACTTTATCATCTTCTTGCTCTTTTATGGCATGCACCGACCCTCTTCTCACAGCATTCCTAGGGTTATCGTACGCCTTCTTGGCGTCGATCAACTTCCCCAGGATTTCCCTTGCTTCACTTCCCCTCTTTCTTGTGAAATTCCCCCCACTCGAGGAATTCATTAAGTCATTTGACTCAGGAGTCGCTCATTCGTAAAACAGAGAGTAGGTCTCAGCCTCTATCATTCGGTGGTTCGGGCATGCATCCAATAACCCCTTAAATCTCGACCAATACTGACTCAAGGATTCGTCGTAATCCTGCTTACACTCTAATATTTCTTTCTTCAGTGCATTCGTTTTGTTGGATGGGAAGAAATAATCTAGGAACTCCAATTTGAAACTGACTCAAGGATTCGTCGTAATCCTGCTTACACTCTAATATTTCTTTCTTCAGTGCATTCGTTTTGTTGGATGGGAAGAAATAATCTAGGAACTCCAATTTGAAATCCCTCCATGTGCGGATAGAATCCGGGGGCAACCTTAATAACCACGTGTTATCTTCCCCCTTCAAGGTAAACGGAATCGCACGTAGGCGATAATCCTCCTCTGTTGCATCATTCGGCCTCTTCTGAATACCACACAACTTACTGAATTCATTTAAGAATTCATACGGACACTCATTTCTACGCCCAGAGAACGTCGGCAAGATGCCGAGCACGTTTGTCTTGATCTCAATAGTTCTCTGGCGTGGATTCATCACTATGGCCTGTGCTGGCTCTCCATCTAAATGGGCAGTGAGAGAGCCGATCTCTGGATCTGGATCAACTACCTGCGCCATGATTATCTTCTCTGTTTCCCCTGTTTCTGACTCTGTTTCTGATTCGGGTGGAGATTCTGGATCTTCGCGTCCTGACGACGTCCAAGAGTCGTCGCTAGTGAATTCACTCGGAAACGGATCTCCTGTGGTGAACCCTGATCTGGTGGTCACAGTAGAGGCTGTATCCTTAACCCGCCAATTAAACTGGCCGTGCTTCCTTCCAGACGAGTTGCTCCAGTAGGTAGATCCTGAGCCTCTGCTCATAAACTACAAACAAAAGAGAAAGGAAACAAATCAAAACTATTTACACCACAGACTCTGAACACTGACACTAAGCACGCCATTCATCCCCGGCAACGGCACCATTTGAAGTTCTTTTGCAGTTCTTAGTGTGCTTTTTTTGTTGTGCATGCAGGGAAAAACCAATGCAATTGCTCGGTCAATACACCGCGCTTCTTAAATCCACTGGATCACTAGGTCCAGGAACTCAAGGGACACAGAGTATTTTTGTCGTTGAACACACTCGACTCTCCTTCAAAAATTAATCCCTCAACCCAAATTTACTATTAAATTAGTATAGGGAAGTGGGGTCGATCCCACGAAGATGGATTCGTGAAGTAGTGCTTAGAGACTCTGGAAACAAGCGGCTGCTGCCACGCAAAAGGGTTGAGGCTTAAACTACCACTAGACCTAGGCACGGAATTTAAATGCTAGACCTAGGACACCGAACACTTATCAAATCAGACATCATCACCGAAAGAAACAATTACTCACTAGACCGTGTAAATGACTAACTAAATATGACTAGGCAGAGAGAATTAAAAAGTGGGGACCATGTCATTCAAATAAAGCAAGTACGGTAAAAGCTGCAACTAACAAACTCATGCAGTTTCCTAACCAGCTCGGAAACGTAAATGAAGAAAACAGAGCACACTCCTAGATTCGAACAGAATATAGAAATCGGGACGCCGGAAACTTGCTACGAATCGGAAGTACATCAGATCTACATAAACTAAACGAGATGAAACGAAAACTCGTAAGCTAGGCATAAAATTAAACCAACACGACTCAGATTCACGTCGAATGCTTAATCCACTCCGTATCCAAGCCATCCGAACTCAACACCCAGCACAATCAACTCCATAGCTCCGATTCTCACAGATCTGCTCAAATCAACTCCAAATACCAACAATCACAAAAAACCATACAACATCAGCAAGTAAAAAAAACGATTCATCCACAAACAAACTCCATTCTCCCAGATCCAACCTCGAACCTACAATAATCCAGAAAACAACCTCGAAAACAACCAACTCCAACAACCCAACTCAGAATTCAAGTAAACATAATCAACAAACATAGATTAACACAATCGGCATAAACGAAAACGAAACTTGCATAAAAAAACAGCGAAATATCCAGAAAACAAAGAGGTCCGAGCTTCGAACAGCGAAGCTCGGTGAATGCAGCAGAAACGAAAACGGAAAATAAATTGTTTCTTCGCCCTCAAGAAGGACGGTGTTACAACCAGATTGAAGAGTATGTAAGCTAGAAGTGAACCCCAAGATCGCCCTGAACTTCCAAAGAACCCAAGTGTGAGAAAAAGTGAACTAAGCTACAGGCTGTTGGCGAGGTCTCCAACCGAGAAGATCCCTCCAGCGTGCATGCTTCTCCCTTTTATAGACGCGGACATAACCTTCTAGAGTCTTCGTAGAAATCTCTATTCTACCCTTCAACTCCGAGGCTTCCTCCGTCGAGCAATTTTTCCGCATAATGTCCACTTTTTCGCCTTCTTCCTAGGTCCATGCAACTGTCTCCCTCCTTTGCTGGATCTGGCGAAAATCTTCATACACCTGGCTTAAAACGTGTGTTAGACCCAGAAATTCACGAATTAAAGCCCTAGACCTATGCATGAAATTAGCCTTATCAATCTCTCCAACTCACAAATACATTGGGGCAAAAGGTTGACAAATTTTTTATACAATTTTTTATTATTAAAGAAAAGTTCTTTATTCAATTTTAAAAAAAATTAATATAAAAAATTGAAGAAGCAATTTTACTTGCATGTCACAAAATTAAGTGATAATATTTAAGGTCAAATTATATTTAGAAAATTTGTCAAAAATATATTGTAAAGATATTTATAAAAAATTATGAGTATATGATAAATTTATTAAAAATATATACACTTTAAGGTATTGAGGGTATTTTCATCCAAAAAAACTTGGAAATAGTAAAAAGTACCTCAAATGATACTAACTCAAAGTTCACGGACCTAAAATGATATTTTCAAAGTTCACGGACCTAAAATGATACTTAGGCAAAGTTCGTGGACCAAAAATGATGTTCCTTCCTCTTATATTGGCATGTTTTATATTGTCTGTAACTATAAGATTGTGCATACAATATTTAGGCCATCTGCAACGCTATCTCTTATCAGTCTTTTAACCGTCTCATCTCTTCACTATTCATAGGTCTCACTGTACTTTTCATCTCATCTCTTAACTAAGAGACAGCGTCTGCAACCCTCCATTTCTTAACCGTCTCTTAACCATCTCATCCCTTAACTATTCATTCAATTTTATTTTTTATTTTTATTTCCAACAAATTCAATTAATAAAAACACACTTCATTAAATAAAATAAAATAAAATTACAACTTAAAATTCAAAAAAAATTAAAAACACATAATTAAAATCTTTAAAAAATATTAAAATACATAATTTAATTTCTTCCGCGCACTCTACTGGTTGCCAAAGTTTGCCCAAAGGAGCTCCATTAGATCATCTTGGAGTTGGGCGTGGGCGGTAGAATCACGTGTCCTTGCCCGAATAGACAACCGATCTTGCATAGACAGATGCACTCCACTGCGAGGCGGACTACTTGTGGTAGAGCTTCCCGGGGTTTCAGGGTCGAACCAATTTCCCGCATCAGGTCCTTCGTCGGCGACAATCATGTTGTGCAAGATTATGCACGTATACATGATGTCGACCATATTCTCCATAAACCACATACGAATCGGGGCTTTGATAATGTTGAAACGAGCTTGGAGAACACCGAACGCTCTCTCCACATCCTTGCGAGCAGCCTCTTGCTTCTGCGCAAAAAGAGCCTGTTTTTTGTTCACCGGCCGGTTGAACGTCTTCACGAAGGTTGTCCACTTCGGGTAGATGTCGTCGGCAAGATAGTACCCCATTTTATACTGTCGGTTGTTAGCGATAAAGTTGATGGCCTGCGCTTTACCATTCAAAATTTCGGTGAAGAGGTCGGATTGGTTGAGCACGTTGACGTCGTTGTTCGATCCGGGGACAGTGAAATACGCATGCCAAATCAATAGCCGGTAGTCGGCAACGACCTCAAGTATAACGGTGGGGTGGGTGTCTTTGTGGCCGCTCGTGTATGACCCCCTCCACGTCACAAGGCAATTCTTCCATTGCCAATTCATGCAATCGAAGCTGTCAAGCATCCCGGGGAATCCGTGCACTTCTTCGTGAAGTCGGAGCAGAAACTGACAATCTGTCGTGCTTGGCCTCCGGAGAAATTCGTCGGTGAAGGTTGCCCGGATGCATTTGCAGAAGTTTATCAGACACATTCTCCCAGTGCTTTCCCCAATGTGCAGGTATTCGTCGAACATCATCGGCCATTTGTCCAGTAGCAAGCTGACGGATTGCTGCAGTACATTTCTGCAGCGTCGTGTGACTGGGACGGTCAACGGCGTCGAACCCTTCTTGGAAGAACTCTTCCCGGGCTGCCAACGTATTTGCGATGTGCATAAATAGTCGTTTCCGCATGCGAAAACGGCAACGGAAGTAGGTCTCTCTCCATACCGGGTGTCACAAAAGTAGTCGCGTACCAACCTTGCGGCGGCTTCCTCCCGGTTACGATGGATGTAAGTCCGGGATCGCCTTGGAGGCGCCGCGGCTTCCTCCTCCTCCCAACGTCGATCTTCTGCTAGCGATTCTTCCATTATGCGACGCATTTTCTCAAATGGATCCATAAATTATTTAAATTTGGGAGAAGAATAATGTTTTGAGATGAAAATTAGAGAGGAAAGAGAGATGATTTGAGAAGAATAGATGTGTGTTTGTGTGTATAAATGAGAATGAAAGAAGAGTATTTATAGAATAAAAAGAAAAAGAAAAAATAAAAAATAAAGAAAAAATTACCGTTCAATGGTAAAAAACGGTAATATTACCGTTATATTTTTTTTATTATTAAAATTGAATTTTAAAAAAATGATTTATTGCGTCAGCGTGACGACGCCCATTCCCGGGCCGATGAGTGGGCGTCACGCCTAGCGCCAGCGCGTGCCACGTAGCACTGGCGCGTGGCGAGCTGTCGCGCGAACCGTCCCTCCGGGACGAGACGCTCGGCGAGACGGGACCGGGACGGAAGGCTGCAACGTTGTCTCGCGGCCGTCTTGTCTCTCAGAGACGAGACCGAGACGCCCGCGAGATGCGTTGCGGATGATCTTGATTGGTGAGCTCCAACAGTTCACATGGGTATTATTTCAGTGCCAGCCTCTATACTATTCAAATATTCAACTAATAAATCTATTGCACCATCTCTTCTCAACGACAAAATTAAGGTTATAAGACTAATGATTAAATGATCAAATCTCTTTAAGATATGCATAGAAAAAGCTTACAACATTTTTCAGAAAATGTCACCAGATAAAAATCGCAATACTATCGTCCCTCGAGGTAAATTAAATCAGTTTCTTACGATGAATTTGGATAATTGGTTGATGGATAATTTGAAATGTTATGATATTGCTAGTGAGATATGTTGGAGCACTATTTTCAGTATGATTTGTTGGAGGTTATGGAAAAATAGAAATCAGCTAGTGTTCTAAGGAGAGATTGTGTCATCGTACAACACAATTGCACAATGTAGAGCTTGGGTGAGATCGGTCCATGGTAATGAACTAATGCTAGCCAAATCGATAAATAAGGTGTTGAAGCATGTACAATGGCATGCTCCCCCGGATGGGTTGTGTAAATTAAATTGTGATGGAGCTGTGAAATATGATTCTGAACGTGCGGCTTCAGGAGGGGTATTGCGTGATTCAGCTGGACAGTGGGTGTTGTGTAACGACCCGCTAAGCCAATATTATTATAAACTATATTATTAACTTGATTATCTATATAAGTAACTTTTATGCGTTTAACTCCGAGCTACGATAGATTTTTGTTGTTGTTTGTTTTGACGTTGGGCAAGTAAATAAAACACGCAAATATATAATACACCTATATGAATATAATAAATTTAAATAAATAAATAAATAAATAAGATCCCAAAATCAAAATTTTGATGTCCGATACATCCAACAAAAGTCCAACAAAATTTAATCTATACATCCTGCGTTCTAGTAAAAATCGGGAACTTTAATGCGGACAACCACAAACTTGAACCGATCATACCTACACCAAATTAAATGAACAAGTGAATAAATACTTAAATAATTACTTTAATAAATAAATAAAATATAAAAAAAAGAGAGAGAACAGATCCAGTGGATCGTTTTTTTTTCAACAGAGCATTTAATGCTACATTTAATTAGAGATAGGAATGTTAGCAACTTGCTGCCCACGCCACTTGCCATCCTTAATCCTTAAGTATGCCTAATCATTTAGGCATATCACCTTCTTTCACTCACCCCATCACCATCTAAATTCTCTCTACACACCCAACGTGGATAGAGGATAGAGGAGTCGAGGAAGGAGAATTTCACACAATCGTAGAGTCAAACACTACAATCGAACAACCCTTTATTCCACATCAAAAAGGTGAATCCCAAACCCTTCTTTTCCTTTAAATTTACGTACAAGCATATGCATATTTTTTTTGAAGATAGAATCATGGTTGTAGCAACTCTTAGAACAAGTAGCAGTTGAAATTCCCAATATAATGAACACATTCCAGTAACACAGTAGTAATTTTCAAGCCCTCCATCTCTACATAGCTACTGCCCAAATTCTCAACAAAATACTAAATAATGAAAGGGAGTAAAAGAACTTAGCTTTAAGGCCGAGGGGCTGCCTCGAGACCACCGGCGACGGCGAGGCCACGAGGGCAGCCGCGGCGACCCGGACGGCGGCGGATCCGCGACGGCGGATTCGTGGCAGCGGCGGCAGCGCGGTGAAGAGAGGGACGACGTGGAGGAAAACATGCCGACTGCGATGCGATGGTGGCGCCGGAGGGATGGCTGGTCGACGTCGTGAGGTGTGAAGTTGGGTGAGGCGACGGAAGTTCTATTTTGGGGAAATTTGGTGTGCAATTGAGGGAGAAGGTGAATAGGGATTAGGTGAGAGAGAGAGTAGATGATACGTGTGGTGGAAGGGTGGAGTATATTTGGGCTCACTTACTTTTTTTTCTTTTGAATTGGGCCTTTGTTTGTTAAAAAAAAATCGGGCCTTATAAAGCAAATAGGATGATTTATTTGATTTGGGCACCATTTAATTGATTTGGGCCTCATTAATTAAATGTTTTGTTTGGGCTCTTTTTATTTTGTTGGGGCTTCTTAATTAAATTGGAGATATAAGGTGGGGAAATAATTAAGTCTTGGGCTTTTAAATAAATATTTGGGCCGATATTTAATCGTGACAAAATTATTTAATTAATCCCGGAATATTTCGAAGGATAAATAATTTTATTCTAAGTCCGAAATAAATATAGTTCGAGAGGAAATGGTTGCGATAATTTAATTGTGCACTTTTAAATTATTTTGAGGATTTTATTTCGATATCGTGGAGGGAAATACGAGGAGCCAACGGAGGAATCATGAGCGTAAGCGGCTGAACGGCGTCTCAAGCGACGCCTTGGGCGGCCGCCGAATAATAAAAAATACGCGAAAATCGAGAAACGAGATAAAAGACTTTAATGAGGGTGCATGCATTCTAATTTAAGTAGTTTTGTCCTTGAGTCTAATTAGTGTATTATTGTATTGTGATATTTTCAAAAGGGTACGTCCGCAAGTAAAGTCGGAGCGAAAGATCCAAGTTAAGGAAACTAAACGATCAAGGTGAACTTTCTTATCCTACATACGAATGTGGATAAAAATGCAAATTATTTTGAGGTGATATGTTATGAAAACTCGAACCTATGTTCGCTGTTGTTTCAAGTGATGTTGTCCTTGCCATAAATGTTTTTGTATGATGCCTATCTGTTTGGCTAAGGCCAAGTGAATTATGAATGATGATATAAGTCGAATTCGGGTCCCAGTGAGGGTGGTGTCCCCGCTCGGACTAGTGTACACAAGTTACCTCTGACATGTTGGGCAGAGCAGGTGACCGTGGAAGGTGGCCACCTTCCCGGCACAAGAATACCTCTGACATGATGGGCAGAGAAGGTGACCGTGCGAGAACACCATCTCGACGGCACAATGTGATCAGATATGGCTAAGTACAGGAAAAAGGGACTGCAGTCCAATGTGAATATTTTTAGTAAGCTCGGGTCTTTTTCAATAACACCCCCGAGTGTTACTGTGATAATGGCTTGACAATATTTTCAAATGTATATGTGTAATTTTCGGCAATGTGTTCACTGAGTACTTTTTGTACTCAGCCCTGCATATATTTCTAAATGTGCAGTTTAAGCAGCGAAGTGGTGGAGGAAGTGCTATTGAGACAAGAAATTTAATTCAGTCAGATCTCGACTCTCGGAGGTTCATGTCTTCATACATGGAACCGCGTTCATTTGCTTCCGTTGTGCATCTTAAAAGACTCAGGTCTATTTTGTTCAAAACTCTGATATTTTGAAATTTTTTTTACAAATAATTACTCGAGTCTTCATGATCGAGTATCTTTCTTCTATGTATCAGCACTTAATTAGTCATGTCTCGCAACCAATGTTTGATTTTATTTTCCCTTATTTCTTTCCCGCTTCTTATACCCCCGCCCCTAGTCGCGATCAACCGTGTTTTCTATCCTTAGAAAATGCGGTCGTGACATGTTGGGTTACACAAGGCACCTGGGAATGTGCTCAGTAGTGCAAACTGAATTGTGGACAATATATGATGGGCTTAAGTTGGCGTGGCAACGAGGGCTTAGAAATATACTTGTGGAAAGCGATAATATGACAGTTGTTCATGTGCTTAATGACATGAAATCGGATTTCAGCGCTTTATCACTCGCTAGAAGTATAAAAGGTATCGTGCAAAAGTATAAAAGGTATCGTGCAAAGAGAGTGGAATGTGAAGATTGCTCATGTGTTTAGGGAAAGCAATCAAGTTGCAGACTTTATGGCAAATTTGGGTGTGAACGTGCAACCTAGGCTAGTGGTGTTTGATGAGGCGCCGATTGAGGCGATGAATTTGTTATTGAATGACCGGCTGGGTATACCCATGGTGATGGCCGTATGTGCCCAGTGTAGGGGCGGTGTTCGAACTTTAGGGCGATGCCCTCTTCTTGTTATTAAAAAAAATCGCAATACTGAATTTCTGACTTGGCAGTCTGCTGGTAAATGCGTATCCAATTTTAAAATTTCCAATATCATATTCTTCTTCACCATTTCAGTTGATCATTACTCAGGAGTTAAAACTCACAATGCAAACAGACCTATATCCAGAATTCAGCTGAGGAAAAAGATGCTACTACTATTCTGATTTCTGAGATACATTGATTCAAGCTCAGAAGCTATGTACAAACTTGGGCAAAAGCCGCAAACACACACTGCTAGGTGGTCATTATATTTACTTGATGGTGGTGAGCCTATACAGAATGGATATTTACTGCACAAACTCGAGTTCCTATCAACACTTACAATTCCACAAAATCCAATCCTGCCTGCAATGCTCGGACCAGAGGGTACTGCATAGTGCATCATGACTTGACCTCAGATTTAAGTCTGGTTAGAAGAGAAGCTAAGTAGCATTTAACAGCAGACAATTTCACAAGGGGCACAATATTTGTCGCTGGAGGAGATTGAAGTTTAAAATAAGTAGGCTTTGGGGTGGAGGGGCAACCTATTGATTGAATCAACTGCTCCACACCAATTACTTGAAACTTCTGAGGTCCGTTCAACGCAATGTTGTGAACTTTGTGCTTATAGATCTTCCCGTCCTTATCAAGCTTGTACTCAGAGGTACCATCAAATCTGCTATGACTCTCCCACGGTACTCGTGGGATGCCATGGACAGTCCAACGGACCATTATCAGGTTCTCCACAGGCTGCCACACGCTTACAATGTCGACCCACAAGGCCTTGAAAAAAATCCTTCCGTTAAGTCTTAGAGCCCAGAAGATGGACTTATAATTCTCAATGCCGGAAAAGGTGTTGAGTGGATCCTTGAAGACAATGTCATCCCTATATTAAGACATAATTAGAAACCAAAGATTAAGGAATTCCATCTGTGGAACAATTTTCATTGCTCAAACGAGACTAACCAAAAGTTATTCAACGTTAAAATTTCTCTGTGTTGTTCTTTTTC
This sequence comes from Salvia splendens, assembly GCF_004379255.2. Lineage (NCBI taxonomy): Eukaryota > Viridiplantae > Streptophyta > Magnoliopsida > Lamiales > Lamiaceae > Salvia > Salvia splendens. The sequence goes on along the minus strand of NC_056033.1, from coordinate 35,560,309 downwards.
AAATGATTATATAGCCTCAGAAAACAAGCATGTTACACATAAATCATTCACTCAGACTTAAACCAATGTGCAAAAAGTAGTCTTGCATATTGAACTATTTGAACTGCAGCAATGGTACAATATAAGCATAAACATTTTGTGACATTTTATTTTACTAAGTAATAAATTAATCTTATCATTTCGATCAATCAGTACCAAGAACTTCCAAAAGAATTACGGAGTATCTATTTTGTATAGTAGGTAACAGTAACAGTTCCGAGTGAATGTAATCAACAGAAGATTTTGATCATTACTAGCTGAGCATTGTCGAAAAAACGAACACCTATAGAGTATGCATGTCACCCCTTCACTCAACGTAACTTATATGATATCAAACCCTTTACTGAAGTTGGTACATCAACCAACTCCAAAATCACTACAACACTTGAACCCTGGTTGCAAATTTGCACGCATAATACACCAAAAACAATTCTAATCCTCTCCTTCATTGTTTCTCTGCAAGAATCATCTCAAATCACAATTTTTTCATGGAGAGGTGAGCTACATGATCAATTCATTGTAATTCAAAACTAGCAACAACTCAATCAGTAAATTAATTCACAAACTATTGCATTAGCACAATCATTCACACTACACTTACAACACAATCATAAACTATAAAATGCACTGTAATCGTCTAAAAGAACGACCACAAATGCATCCAAATGCTATAATTACTGAAAATAGGAAAATCAATAAATTCATATATACCTGTATATATCAAAGCTTAGTTCTCGGTAGAAAAGCTCCGGAAACTCTTCTCGGATAGTTCTAATCGCGTAACCCGCATTCACATAATAATCCTGCTTTTTCCCTTCCTCATCCGTGGTCTCGCTCACCGAGAACGACACCGTCTCGTCCTGCTTCACCTGCCCGTACAACCACAGCAAACAATCCTCGTATCCGTAGCCGCCCCTCCTCAATTTCGAAACCTCTTTCTTTTCCAAATCCTTAATGCCCGAAGATACGGAAAGCTTGCGGTTTCTTCTTCTGATTGGCGGAGTGATTCTGCCAGGCAGTCCACTTCCGGCGAGTAATGAAATTTCGGGCGAGTGAATGAGGAGCGTCATACCGCGGAATTGGGGGGAAATTTGAGGGTTGAGAATCAATGGATTTTGAAGTTTGAAATTTATTTATGGTTTAAAGCTGGCATTTGGCGATCAGTATTTAATTATGCGATGCGAATATACGAGAGAGAGAATTTTGTTTGATTGAAGTGGAGATTCATTGCTGGAAAAGGAGGTGTTGTGATTTCGGATAATTTGAAAATTGAAAATTGATTGTTTCAAGTTTCAACACATATAGTGATAGCAGCCGGCCTTGTTTTCACCACATTTCTTGGCCAATGGCCCAATGGTTATAAGCGGAGAAAAATCAGGACTCGTCTATCTGAACATTCACCTGATTAGTCAACTTCTTGATTATTTGGATCAGATTCTATAAATTTGTTTGAAAATATACTCTAAATATCTGTGATTTTAATATATAAATAAGGATTTGAATAATAAACATTGGGCAATATTGCTAGTTGAATAAATGGAAGATATTTAAGGTGGTGCACACTGCACACACTGTCGCTATCATAAAAATCTTGGTGCCAAGTTTTAGGCCATTGAAATGAAGTGGGCCTTAGAGCATAAATAACTTCGTCCCCATTTCCGGCCTCAAGTCCCCTCCACGTCATCATTCCTTTACAGTTGCGGCCCAGGCCTCAACTGCTCTAACCCTGCAGGCCGCAACTAATAATTGACACTATTCACAACTTCAACCTATTTGACTCGTAAATGCAATACGCTGAACAATTGAAACCGGGAAAATAAATTGTTCATTTGAAAAAAGAAATTACAAGTTCTAGAAAAAAAGTACAAATGCAAAAAAACAAAAATTATAACATAAAAAATGTGAAAAAAAAAATTATAACAAAAAAATGCAAAAAAAACTAAATATTAAAACATTAAAAAATGCAAGAAAATGCAAAAAAATGAAAAATTAGAGAATTGGATCTGTCGCCCCTCTTCTTCCTCTTCCTCCCTCTTCTTCCTCTCCCCCTCCCTCTTCTTCCTCGTCGAATTGCACAAGAAATCAGAAAATTGGGCTCCGTCACCCATCTCCCTCTCCCTCTTCTTCCTCTCCTCCCTCTTCCTCCCTCTTCTTCCTCTTCCAATTTTTGGCAAAAATTGCTTCCTCCGTCACGTCCCGTACCAGCTAACGCGGGGCCGGGCCAGACCCCGTGACCGTCACTAGGCCACAAACGCGGCCCCGGGACCGGCCCAGGCCGCAAGTCGCCCCTTTCTTACGCGCAGGACGGGCCGGGACTCGCGATTTGCAGCCCGGCCTTCCGCGTTATTCATGCCCTTAGAGCACCCACAACCGTGCTCTTGCCAATGAGCACGGTTATGGGCCCAGCGCCACTATTTCTATCTACTCTTAGGCAAGAGCACAACACCCACAACTGTGCTCTTCCGCAAGGACGAGCACAAGGGTCCCACCATTCTATTATTCAATTTAAATAAAAACATTTCCATAATATTAAAATTAATTAAAAAAATGAAATAATATTACAAATTACAAATAAAATAAAAAAGACATAATTAAAATCCTAAAAATAAAAAGTACATAATTAAAATCCTAAAAATTAAAAATTACATAATTAAAATACTAAAAAATAAAAATTACATAATTAAAGCTAAAAATACCCTCGTGGAAGACTATTCATCCGGCGGCACTACCCCCAATTATTTTTGGAGGCCCAATATCATGGCCTCGTGCGATCGAAGTTGCGATGGGGTCATAGTTGACCTATCGGCCATATTGAGTTGGGCCAAAATCGCCCACAACGAGTTGGTGGGGGTGGAGGTGGCGCATAGGGCACGGGAGCGGGTTCAGGAGCATCGCCGGATGGAGTCGCGGCGCAACGGGGGTTGGCCGCCGCCTTCTTCCTTCCTTGCGGTCGGCGTTGGGAACCGCTCGAGCCGGCGTCGGGGCTACCCAAGTTAGCTCTGGCGAGTTGGCTAACCACGTCTTCGGAGCCGGCGTCGGATAGGGATACCGACCTTGACCGTTTGGAGGAGCCGCTAGAGGAGGATGTTACGCCTCCCCTATACTTCGGATGCGACCGCGTCTCCTGCCAAATGTTGAGGTACTTGAACGCCTTGTAGTTCATGGATTGGTAGGTCGAAATGGCGGAACTGATGATGTCGACCTCGCTCCGGCCGCTTCCCGCCGACCGCTCTTCCTGGAGGTAATACCCCTGGAACTTTTGGATTTCTTCGTTGGCTCTGTAGATGGCGTTGCGCACCATACTCTCGTTGCGCTCGATTGTTCCCTCCGGTCGGTTTTCATTGTACCGGCGATAAATGCGCCACCAAAAGTGATCACCGGATTGGTTCGTGCCAACCTCCGGATCTTCGGAGATTGACAAGAACGCCTTGAACAATTGCTCCATCTCCGCCGGAGTGTACGCTGTGCGGATACCGCGAGTAGGAGGAGTCGGAGTTTGGGAGGGGGCGGTCGACCTCGGTCTAGGTTCGGGTGTCCACCCGTATAGCCCTTCGGGGGCATCTTGATCGTTGATCGGGTAAGGCCGGTAGCCACCTGGAACGCCCAAACTTTGGGTTTGAGGAGGGGCCGAATATTCCGTTTTCGGACTAGGAAACGGTTGTGAACCGAACCAATCGGGGTTACAACCGTGGGAGCCCGGAGGGTGATCGCCTTGGCCGGACATTGTTATGTTTTATGAGTGGAAGAAAGATTGAGAATGGTGATGAGAGAATATAGATGAGAATAGAAATGAGAGAATATAGATGAGAATTGTGTAGTGTGGTGTGAATTTTGTGGTGTGAAAGGGAGGGTATTTACTCCCAATTGCCCATCAGAAACTAGCTCACTCTTATTTTTTTATCTCAAAATGGCTAAGAAGATAGTAGATTAGGGGGAAGATGGTGATGATGGCCGGTTAGACGCCACGACGGATGCAGGTGCCACGGCGGCTAGGGAGGAACGACCGATATCGGTGGTTTCAATGTGTGTGTGTATGTATCGAATGATCATTGCAGAGACGAGAGTATTGTTTTGTAGGGAGAAATTTCCTTTTCTTAAATTTTTCTCTTTTTCTTTTTAACTGACAACTAGTGAAACAAGGTGATCCACATGTCTTCTATTTGATGTTGAGTAGAGTAACACATGTGTAAAATAGATCAGAAATTGTGCTTATACTAGAAGTATTGATCCCTAAAATTACAAATTTTGATCAAAATATTAAAAGTATTTTTCAGAAATTTTAAATTTGATCGTAATAATTATCAACTTAGGATTTATGTAAATTTCTCAATAATTTATCAACTTATGGGAAATTTACAATAAAAGATAAGTTGATAGTACCACTTTTTCTGACCAAATTTTAAGTTAATGGAAGATATTAAATCTGGTGTCACAAAATTTAAGTGCATGAGAAATATTTAATTAGATTAGAGTTTGTGAATTTGAAGGTCAATTAACTTTACTAATTTTCTTATTTAAATTATTTGCTACGGATACTTTCTTTGTCCTTTTAAAATATGAACTTGTAAAACGGTAATGCATGTTATAATATACAATTAATTAAATTAAAGACTAAAAAAGAAAAAAAATAATTACAATATTATTAGTAGATAACTGATTCCATTTAAATAAAAAAAACCATTTCTTACAATAAAAAATTTCCATATTTTCAATGAACGGAAAGTACAAAATGTTATACTTTGACAAATAATAATAGTACTAGTAATTAGGTTATTGATAATCACATGACAACTCAAAACATTTCTTTGTTCTCTCATTTGTAGAATTGTATTATACTCTCTTCTTCGCTATTAGGAGTCTCATTTATTGGCGGCACAGGTTTTAGAAATGTTAAGAAAAGTGGTGGAAAAAAGTTAGTGCAATAGGGGTTCAATTTGTATATATTAGTTTTAAATGAAATATGAGTGAAATGAGTTAGTGGAAGGTGAGAACCTATTACCATTTATGGTAAAAGTGAACCGAGAATCTTATTCACGGACAAACTAAAATGACAAAACGTGACTCTTATTCGTGGACGGAGGGAGTAACTTCTTAGCCTCCATTTTTACCATTGTGTTGAACGGTTCTCGACTCGACATCAAGTTTGTTGGTGTATACGAGTTTAAGGTACGAAGTCATTTCATTGTTTCAAAGCTTTTTCAAGAAAAATGCTTAGTCATCTGCCACCACATTCTAGCTTCTCAATTCATTTGCTACAACCCCTCCACGACTGGCAGACCAACTAGGAAACCTACAAGAGGTAGTTTGTCAACAATAAAGTGGAGGGACTAGGGTGGAAGGAGAAAGTGATGTGACAAGAAAGTTGCACGAAGAAGAAGAGCAGAATATTTTGTAATATTGAATGTGTTATCGAATTGTTATAGACTCGTGATTCTGACTATTTATTGTATAAAATGAAATAAGCGTAGTGATCGATGAAATGAAACAAAATTATAATAAAAATTACATTTATAATATTAATTTTATTTACATAATTTAATTATAATTCTCAAAATAAAATTTATATGTTGTATTTGTATTACCATTTTGTCTGCATAAAATTTATGTTGGGTATTCATATTTTCAATTTTATCTAATTAACAATTTAAAATTAGTGCGAATAAAATAAAATTGATCGAGCATCTCACGAGTGTGACACTAATTTATATAATTACGAACTTCGTGATTTCATAAATTAATATTATTGATGAAATATAAAAATATTCATCAATAAAAACTTTTAGACCATCTTCAATGGTATTCTAAAATTCAAAATGTAATAGGCAATTAATCCCAATGCTACTCTTAAAATTTATTTCATTTTTGAGTTTATACTGAAATAATTACAAATTATTTTTTAAAATTTTGTGAGTAAAAAAAGTAGCGGATAGAAAATATTTTTTTAAATTAAATTAAAATTAAAATTACTAGTTTAATATGAATTTTTTATTAAAATAAATTTAAGTATTTTATAGTAATTGGGAAAGATACTATTTTCTGATTTTCACAGTTATCACCTCAAAACATAACAAAATTAATGGACACCGATTCGGCCCATGTAAGTGGGTCTATTGCACAGTTTCCGTCTAAATTGCGAATTTATGAGTTCCAGTTTAGGGGTTTAGGGTTTTATTTGCAGAAACCACAACAACAAATTTATCTCCAGGCTCCAGCGCCTGCAAATCACAACTGAAGATGGGAAAAGCGAAGAAATCTCCTAAGTTTGCTGTCATGAAGAAAATCGTCACCCATAAAGCAATTAAACAGTAAATCCCTCCCTACTCGATTCACAGTTAAAGCTATATTTTCGTGAATTCATGTTTTGTTAATTTTCAATTCCTATACTTGTTATTGCAGGTACAAGGAGGATGTCTTGAACCCTAACAGGAAAGACTTGACCAAGGAGAAACTCCCCCGTAATGTGTGAGTTCCATATTTCCTAACTTAAATTTCATATTTTGAACTTTGCTATTGTGCTGTTAACCGTGTTTATGCATATTATACTGGGTTCGTTAGTCCAGTTTAGATATTGGTATTGAATTTGATATCAAATTGGTATTTGATGCAGGCCGCAAGTTTCATCATCGCTTTACTTCAAGCACAATACTGCTTTAGGGCCGCCATACCGAGTATTGGTCGATACTAACTTCATTAATTTCTCCATCCAAAATAAAGTGAGTGCTGCCAGTTTCTAGATTTCATTGTTTTTTATTTTCGCCTGCGTGAATGTGACACTTCGCTAAAGAAGTGGGATGAAAAAACAAGGTTACAAGTATTGTGAGATATTTATGGAGTTTGAAATTCTGTGATGTTCCTTTATCTGGCTATTGAATTTAGATTGGGATGGAGAAGTTAAATGATATTCCATGGTTGCCAGAGAGATTCTGGTCGAGACTTAACATGGAAAAGAACAAGTAATTGCAGATTTGGGAAAATGAGAACGAAGAATTGTAGAAGAAGAAAACATCTTAACGAGTGTCCATGATCTCTTTCATAGAGTTGATATACAACTATCTAACTACAAATATGATCAACATTTACAACCTTGCTGCACAACAGTTTAACTACCTTCTCTAAGGGAATCTTCTTCCACCTTCATTCGTTTAACCTTCTCGATCCTTCTCTGCTCATCTCCTTTCCATGTGTGCTGGAAAAAAGAATAAAATCTACCTAAATTGTCTTATGTTATATATAGGGATATTAGTTTATCAATTATTTAAATATAGATAGACTATAGGTTCTGACTGTTTATTGTCTTATTCTTATTGATTGTCCAAATATGTTGCAGTTAGATTTGGAAAAAGCAATGATGGACTGCTTGTACGCAAAATGTAGGTTATGCTAGCATTCTTTGCACAAACTTATTTGTACACTTATCTGTTGCGTATTTGTATTAATGACTTGCCTCATCTTCCTCGCTGTAGGCACTCCTTGCATTACAGATTGTGTTATGGCCGAGCTTGAGAAGCTAGGTCAGAAATACCGAGTTGCTTTGAGGCATGTTCTTTAACCCAATTTAATTATCTTTATCTTGGATAGTTTATAAGTTATATAACTTCTGTTCGAAGGTTTAAGTTCATGCTTCTATCACACTGATGTTGAGAGTACTAGAATGCTTGTGAGCCTAAGCTGATAGTCTACATTAATGCAATATGAGTATTAGTAATAATGCAAGTGCTCAGAGCATTTACTTCTTCTCCCAAAGGTCTCCCACAAAATACCCAATATCTATTTTGTGGCAAGTGTGTTACAGTACAATGTTTGTAAGTCGTCCGATATATCGCGATATATCGCCTGTATCGGTAGGCCAAGGGTCGATACACACCCAGATGCGACTTAGGCGACTAACATTCGAGTCGTCCGATATATCGCGCGACTCGACCGATTAGTCGCCTGATCGAGTCGAGGACGACTTAATGGGCTTCACTCCAGATTGGGCCAGGCGGACAGGTAGGTGGATGAAGAGGGTGGTGGAGGTTCAGCTGCAGGGGCTTTCCAAGTGGATGATGCTGTGCTTTGAGTTTGCTTAATTGCTTGTTAGTTGTTATCATGCAAATCGTTGAACATGACTAAATCATTGAACAATATGATGCTGTGTTTTTTCCTGTTGTAATTTGAAGTATATATTGCATATTTTACATGTGTAAAAGGCAAGTCGCCCGATATATCGATATATATCGGTCTTGAGGGACCTGGACGACTTGTCTGGTGAGTCGCCCGACTTACTATCGATATATCGACTAAGTCGCCCGATATATCGGCTGAGTCGATATATCGGTCCTCTGGCGACGCGGTTCGATTCACCGACTTAAAAACATTGTTACAGTATGATGAATATCATGTATGCTGGAATTGGCTTGTTTCCTCTACTAAGTTTGGTTAATTTTGTTTGTTTTTCTTTCTTGTATCAACAGAATTGCAAAGGATCCTCGATTTGAAAGGCTTCCCTGCATACACAAAGGAACTTATGCTGATGACTGTCTTGTTGACAGGGTTACACAGGTAAAAAATATATTCAGCTGATATTTAGACTTGAAGGTCTTTCTTGTTTCAACATTTTCTACTATATGCATTGGAAAAATTGCTAAAATGATATTTTCTGAATTTTGCTGTTGTCAAATTGTATTTAATGTTTTGTGAGTTTTTTATGGCAAACAAACTAATTGATTGCCATCATGGCCAATGAAACAGCACAAGTGCTACATTGTTGCAACCTGTGATCGGGACCTGAAGAGAAGAATCCGTAAGGTATGATAAAGTTCAACTCATGTGCAGGACTAAGAAAATATTCTATTTACTACATTGATATGTCTCGTATATTAGCGATTTGGTGATGAGATTGGTCGATTTTCAGATCCCTGGTGTGCCAATTATGTACATTACAAAGCACCAATATTCCATTGAACGGCTTCCTGAAGCTACGATTGGTGGAGGTAGGATAAACCATTTGTTATCTACACGTTTTCCATACTCGTCTTTAAAGTTTCTCATATCTTGATTTTCTTTCTTGCTTTGTATTTGCTGCAGCTCCAAGAGTTTAAAACTAGGGTCTTCAGAAGTTGAAAATGCTGGGGCTCATTTGCTCGATAACCACCCTAGAAAAGTTCCTCCGTGAGACAACACTTTGTTTATTAGCTTAGAACATTTATCCGGGCGTTGCAAGTGGGTTGCTGCTGAGTATATACAGGTGCGAAGTCATGTCTGAACTTATGGCTAATGGAGCCTGTTCTGAAACATTATTTCAAGATAGCTATTGTAATGTAGCTGATATTTGGGTGCAATAGTTAGGCTAAATACCGTAAACAACATGAAATTTTGTCACTTGTATTACTCCCAACTTAAGTGGTAAAAACTCACAAAATCTCAAAAGTTTTAGAAATTCTATATTGTTTCGAAGTTGTGTATTTAAGAACAAGTTATCTTTTCTATTCAAAAGATGTTTTAATATTGCTTTTGCTATTCAGTTTAGAGAAAATTAATTTTGGAGAAAAATAAACTCAAGGAATCGCCTTTTTTTGCTGCAAAGATTTAAATATAATAGAATTTGAGAGAAAATTATATATTTATATGCAAATAACTTAAGAAAATATAAATTCATAATTAATAAACGGGAGAAAGAGAAAAGTGGACAAATATGTCAAAATACTTTTATCAGAAATGGATATGGATTAATTTTTATAAGCTAAAATGAAAAAATGAGAATATGAATTAGAGCATTTTCAACCATTAATACTGAACTCAAATTTAAAAAAATATTTTCTATATTATATTTTTTTCTCATAAAATTTTAAAAAAATAATTTATGTTTATTTTAGTATAAACATAAAGATATATAAATTTTACCCAAAAATAAAAAATAGAATTAATTTTAGAGTACATTAGAGCTAATTATCTACTCTATTTTTAAACGTGAAACATGTATGCATCCATTTCTAAACTCTGGAAACCGTAAAAAGCACATCGTTGTACGCGCGCAACCACGCGCTCAAAACCCACAGTATCAGATTCAGTAGAAGGGGACGCTCAACTCCTCATCTTCTTCTCTAGGGTTCATGCTTCTCGCCAATTCGTAGTCACTTGCCATTTTCTCTGGATTGAGATATGTTTTTAGTGATTTCTCCTTTAAACTATTATTCAGTGTTTCGGCTTCGAAGCGTTTGCAGGCGGCTGAGATGATGTCGCTCATGAGTTCCAGCAACGACGCCCGGGTGGTACCGCCGCTACAACGGGGAAGAGACACCGTCGAAGAAGAAAAAATCGCCGGTTCAGCGAGCGAAATTTCTTCCTCCGGAGCTTTCGAATTTGGCGCAGTGGTTTCGAATGTCGAAGCTGGTCGAGTTGGCTACGATGAATCAGATGAAGCTAGGTTTATCACTAATGTGAGTGATTCTAGAGTTGCGATTGAGAATGATGAATTCAGGTTCAACGGTAGCGGAGGAGGTGAAAATAAACCTAGTTCTTCCGTTTGTAGATTGCTCGGGGGCAGTGAAAAAAGCATTCTGCAGAGCGGGAAACTGGAACATAGGAAGAATACGAGTGCAGCTGAGGATTACGATTCTATTTTATCCGCATCCGACAAGTTCGCAGCTAAAGGAAATGACGAAGCGGTTGGACATGGGTTCCAAATCGGAGATATGGTGTGGGGGAAGGTAAAATCCCACCCGTGGTGGCCGGGCCACATATATAATGAGGCACTTGTTCCACGTTCTGTCCGGAGAGGCAAGCAAGAAGGCCACGTGTTGGTGGCGTTTTTTGGGGACAGCAGCTATGGGTGGTTTGATCCGGCGGAGTTGATTCCATTTGAGGAGAATTTCGCAGAGAAGTCGATGCAAACTACATCCCGGTCATTCTTAAAGGCGGTGGAGGAAGCTGCAGATGAGATAGCCACAAGAAGTAGTTTGGGTTTAGCCTGCCGCTGCAAAAATCAGTTCTCGCCATCTAGTGTAGAGGGATATGTTGTTGTGGACAATGGCGATTCTGAAGCAGGGGTTTATAGCTTGAGCCAGATAAGTAAAGCCCATGATAGTTTTCGACCCAGTGACATAGTTTCTTTCGTGCATCAAGTAGCCTTGAATCCCATGAGTGACGAGCGCTTTTCCGTCGATTTTATCAAGCAGAAGGCACTGGCTCTTGCTGTTAGAAAGATGCGTTTTGAGGATTTTGATGAGACATATGCTCAGGCTTTTGGAACTCAACCGCTCCGCCCTTCTTGTCCCACTGCCCCTGCGACCATGGATCCATCTACAGGTAGTGTTCGTGGTGAACTTCTTAGAATATGCCATGGTGTGATGTCATTTATAAATTTGTGGTGCTATATGTCATGACCCATTCTTTGTCTATGTTACTTTCATGTCTGCTGCTAAAAATCTCAAAAACAATTGTAGAGATAATTTTTTTTATCAACAGTTATTGATCTCATGAACTAGAATAGAATTGATACGGTTTCAAAAAATAAATAATGACATGCTACAAAGAATAAAGAAAATATATAGAATCCCATTCATGTTCACAGAAGAAGGTAGCTAATGGTAATGGTGAAAACAAATACTGCCTGATGCGTCATATACATGCTTTTGGCTCTCTGCTGCTTCCGGGCATGGCACATAAGCAAAACATTGTAATGACTTTGTTTTTGGTCTCCACTGTCTTTTGTGAATGAGCATAGAGAAATTCCTCAGTTTTATTTTGAACAGAGATGATATTTATTTTGTCGAGTTAGTTAGCATGCTGTAAAATGTTTTCATCTTGTAGCTTTCATGTTGTTTTCACATCCAGGTATTAGAAGTGATAACTATATAATGGGTAATAGAAGTGATAATGAGATATAAAATAGGAATATCTCCTTTGCCTAGTACTTTGCACAATCATTTGCATGACGCCTTTTCCATCTACTATATCTTGCTTGTATTGGAGTTGCACTTTTCTCTCTAAATATTGATATATGGAGTATTACATGAATCTATATGCTGGAAAACCTTTGTGATCATAGTCTTACATAGGCTGTGAATTGAGCAATGAGCATTGCTTCCTTTTGTTTGACAAGTGCTCCCTCCATCCCTTAAAATTATGAACCTCTGAAGGGGCATGGGTTTTGATGCACAATTGGTAAAGTAAGAGAGAGATAGAAAGAGAAAGTGATTGATAATAGTTAGTGGAGAATGGATCTCATCTCATTAGAAAGGAAAAAAAAATTCTAAAATAGAAAGTGCATAATTTTAAGGGACGAAATAAAATGGAAATAGTTCATATATTTAAGGGGCAGAGGGAGTACTATCTAATGAGTCTACTTTTAGTTCAGAGGCATGAGGTGTTTTACTTTGTGTTTATAGCTACTAGCTTTAAGGGTGAATATGAATTGTTCATAGAACTAGTTGTAATCTTATCCTTGGCCTGTGGATGAGATGAATTTTCGACCACCTAAGGAGATAATAAGGTGTACTTTTAGGGGAAAAAGAACTTGCGCAAATGCATTTGAGTTTCAGTTGGACACTAAGACAAACTTGATTGTTGCATTAAAGAAATTAGTTTTATTATCTTAGTTTCTAATATTTTTCACTTGTGGTGCAGAATACTAATAAAAATGTTGATTTCTCATGTCATAATATGAGAAAATGATTGCAGCTGTCTCACCAAAAAATATTAATGATTGCAGCTGTCTCACCAAAAAATATTAATGATTGCTTCCTTCTTATTGTGGACAAGCTTAAATAGAGAAACCTTTATCTCATAGGGCCAAACTTCAAAGTGGGTTATGCTTTGTAGTACTGTAATACTTTTCTTTGTTGAAGTTTCTCTGTAAATAGAGAAGTTAAATTAATAGCTACTTGGGAAAATGTACCATTTCTTCTCAAGTGAAAGTAACTCGAACTGGAAGTGCACTAGATGAAGCATTTTGTTAGGCCGACTAGTCAATATAATTAATCTTTCATGGTAGTCATCACTTGCACGATTAGGTTTTCTACATTTGGTGTATTTATGGTGTATGATTTTAATTTTTATCAGTGTTTGGTGTTTTTGGACATTGTAAACTGTACTAACTAAATATTGAACTTTCCTTGATTGTTAATTGTTTTCCTTGACTGAATAGATTAGCTACTACTCTCTCATTTGCTAAATGTGCTGCTCCCCTTTTCCTCTTCATTACATTTTACCTCTTCATTCTCACTGAACAACGGAAGAGCATGCTCAGTAATAACCAAAACTGCCATATGCCACCACCAAATAGGTTAAGCCTCCAGTTAGCCCAATGATCACCCATATGATTGATTGTGAAGGGAGTAAGAATATTGAAAAAAAATCCTTCTATTTTTTCAAGTCTTTCTACTTTTATTTAATAATAATAATTGTTTGTTTTATGGATTGTTGTTGATGAAGGTGGATGCTGAAATGCAGCGCGATTCCTTCATTCTTCTTCAACTGTCCTCCTTACACACCGTCCCTTCGTTTTCGGGGTTTGATTCAGATATACCTTACTGAATCGTAGTACAAAAAATTGTTTGCTAATTATTAACCACCTGATCCTGATCAAGCCTGTCTTTGGTTTGCTATAGGGAAATCCTGTTTCATAATAGTAATTTCACAGCCTTTGCTTCTTAATTGCTCCAGTATGTCTGATATGACCCCAGCCAAATCTCTATTCCCTACATTACTTGGATGCTTTGTCCTAGAGGGGGTTAGGGGCCTTTCAAGCTAAGCTGGTGTCTTTAGTTTTATAATCAAGAAGCAGAGTGCTAAGTCTGCTAAACTGATGTGTAACATGCTAAGACTAATGAATATTTTGTGTGCTCATGCTTGGCACTTGAACTACTTCTTGATGAACAGACGGAATTGAAGTGTTAAAGGCATTGTTGTATATGGCGTCATAAGCTTTTGGAATTGCCATTTATTTTTCATTAGTCATATAAAAACATTATAGATGCAATTTATAATTAAAAGAATGATGAAAGTGATGATAGTTGTACTAATATTAGTGTAAAAAATCAGGGTATGGCAGTTCCAGTGGTGGAAACAGCAGCAATGACTAAGGAGAAGGATAACACTAAACTAAATAAGGGTATTATAAGTATATGTAATTGTAACTGCCGGAAATTTGTTAATATCCTGAATTTGTCTAAAAGAAATCGTCAGAGGTACTATGCTTTTTTAGCCAGCTTTATATTTCGTTAAAAGGAAACTACTGAAGCTGGCCAAAGAATAGGAAATTAAAAAACCATTGTATGGATGGATATGTACCACTGAAATCTGAACTGATTCTAGCTATCATAATCTTGAGATGGAGTGATTCATTGCAATCGATTGGACAACACATTACCTTAATGCTCTTTTATGGTGCTTTAGAATGTGCTTGCTTGGGGTTAAAGACAATAATATCCTTGTAAACCATTCTCCGATTGCATGGTTGTTTTTGTGTCAATTTAATAATAGCTTTCCTCTTGTACCAGCAGTATGACCAATTTCCTCTAGAAATGTAATTCAGCAAGTTTGTACATGTTCAAACGTTTAACCTAACCCACTCTATTATCACTGTATTACTAATTGTGCTCGGTAGGGATATGCTAGTTGACATTGTTAAAAGAGATTTGATTATTATTGTTTACTATCCTTATCTTTGGTATTGGTTGCTAGTTTGGTACCGTTTTTCTCTTCCAATATTGCTTGCTTTATGTATACAATTTCAGAGTAGAAGTTTGTTGATGCCCTTGTTCGACATATATAAAACCATCTTATACTTTTGTCCCTTTGTCTGATCATTTTCTTTTTCAAGTGTTTCCATTTGTCTTTTCCTTCTCATTGATCTTGTTGGTTCAATATTGCAGCTCCTTTGAGTGGCCGACTGGTGTTTGCTGAAATACTTGGTAAAAAGGAAATCTCTGTGAAGCCTGCAAAAGCAAAAGGTCAAGTGGAGAAAGACAAGTATCTTTCTAGACGACAGGAGGAATCTATTCCATTGAAGAGCAAGAAAGCAAGTTCAAGCCAGGTGGGTCACTTCCCTCGTCCATTCTCTGTAAATAGACAGTACTCTAGCGTGAGAGACCACATGCACCAGCCATCCGAATCTTGTTCTACTGAGTATCGACATCAACCTATAAGTCAGCAGGCACCAATTTATATGAAACCTTCTGATAGTTCCAGGAAAGATGTTGAAGGTGGCACCAAAAAAGTTGAGTTTCTAAAGCGTCCCGCTGGGAAATCCACAGATAACAATGCAATCCGCGTAAAGAAAGAGAAAAGGAAAGTAATTAACCCTGATACTGGTGGGGAACGTCAGGAGTTACCTCTCGCAGTCCGTAACATTACAGAGAATGTCTCTGGAATGCCAGCCCGTGTTCATCCCTCTGAAAACAGTGGACCGGATGACCAGAACATAGATGCAGCTGTGGGCTTATCATCATCTCAATCACAGCAAGCAGATGACTTTGTGAAAATAGAGCTTCAAATGTTTGTGAGGGATCTACGTGCTGTTGCCTGCAATCCCTTTCATGGGGAGCAGAAGAGTTGCCAAGCTGTCATCAAGCAGGTTTTCTTAAAATACCGATCCCTTGTGTATCAGAAGAGCTTGGTTGTAGTGCCACCAGCAGAGATTGAGGGAAGTGAAGGTAATCCTAGTAGATTACCTGTGCCAATGCCTGCGGTTGCTGACAAGATTGTGAGACCTTCAGTAAGACTCGATGATCCAACCAAAGGTGGAAAGAAACATGACCGTCCAGATGATGTCCAGAAAATGAAGCTCCGTGTCTCGCAAGGCGTAAAAAGAAAGAAGTTGAATGAGTCTTTGGAGTCTAAGAGAAATAAAATAGATAGCTCCAAATCATTGACAGTGGAGAAAAAGGAGTTGGATGAGTCTTTGGAGTCTAAGAAAAAGAAGATGGATAGCTCCAAATCATTAACGGTTGAGAAAAAGGAGTTGGACGAGTTTTTGGAGTCAAAGAGAAAGAAGATGGATAGCTCTAATAAATCATTGACAGTGGAGAAAAAGGAGTTGGATGAGTCTCTGGAGTCCAAGAGAAAGAAGATGGATAGCTCCAAATCATTGACACTGGAAAAAAAGGTTATTATCCAGAGGTCTTCTGAATCCCAGTTTGGGGATGCGAGAGATTCTGCTCCACAAATAAGGGCCGCGAAACAAGAATCGAACAGAAGGACAGCAGCAGGGCAGATGACAAGATCTGCGACTCCAACTATGCTCATGATGAAGTTTCCGGCTGATGCGGCACTTCCATCCATTCCCCAGCTGAAGGCGAAATTCGCCCGTTTCGGGCCTCTGGACCAGTCCGCCACGAGAGTTTTCTGGAAGTCATACATGTGCCGCTTGGTCTACCAACACAAGATAGATGCACAGGCTGCTTTGAAGTTTGCTGTTGGAAGTAGCAACTTGTTAGGAAGTGCGAATGTCAGATGCTACATCCGTGAAGTGGATGGTGAGGGGGCAGAGTCAGAACCGGTCAAGGCGCCTCATCAGAACAAAGAAGATACTGAGCAAAGGCCGGTGGTGGCCAAAACGGCTTCTGAGCAGTTCAGGTCATGCCTGAAGAAGCCCAGCGGAGACGAGGCTGGGAATGGAGATGCTGTTAAAAGTGCCCGAGTTAAGTTTGTGTTGGGAGGGGACGATAGCAGTCTCCCGTTAAATGAAAATAATATAAACAAGATCGCTAGTTTTGGAGCGGGTAGTTCTTCTATACATTCAACTAGTAAGGATTTGCCAAATATTAATCCTCAGTCCAGCAATACTTTTGCACCTCCATTCAGACAGCTCCCTGTTCCGGAGCAAGGAGGGATCAGACCGCCGGCTCTGAAAATGGCGCCGGGTGATATCTCGCAACAGATGCTTAGTCTTCTAACGAGATGCAACGATGTGGTTAACAATTTGAGCGCTGCGTTGGGCTGTGTGCCCTACCATCCTCTTTAGATCAATCGGAAAAAAAAGCAGCAGAATTTATCCTAGTTAATGCACCTCACTTAAATGGGCGGAATCAATGTAGTTATATTTTGTTGTCGATGTTGCGCTTCCGGTATAATAACAATAGAGACTCTCTCTCTCTCTCTCTCTCTCTCTCTCTCCTGTTTGTAGTAGTACAATGATGGGAATCATTTGCCTCGTTTTTATACATGGTGAATTTCATTTTCATGCACATTTTAGTACTTGTGACTTAATTTAGGTACACACGGGACCTTTTACTTCTGTTCTTGTCAGTGCTTTCAGAGAGGGCGCACTTGTTGGCTAATCAAAAAAATGATTTTTTTTCTTATCAATTACTATATTTTATGAATAATGTACTTTTATTGATATGGTAGGTTACTAATTGTGTAAATAGGTGAAAATGCCTAAAGTTGAATTAGAATGCCCGCTTCTTACAGATAGATACATGCATCTTATGCCCAAATTTAAGCGAAGGGATTATATCAGCCTTAGACGAAGGGAATATATGCCCCAATATAAGTGAAGGGACGGACTAGAGAATACCAAGTGATGCAACAAAAAAATAAAGGTACTAAGATTGACGTGAAAAATACCAATATTGGGAAAATTCATGGGATGAACTTTGAAAATTATTTTACTATAGAAATATAATGCGGATACTATCGATCAAGACTAAAGAGAACTATAAAAAAAACAAGACATTAAGAATGAAATGTTCTTAGTATATAAAAGAGAAATTACAATGAGTGTTCAATTCTAATCGGATTACCAAGAACTACAATGAGTTTGGGAAATCTCTACAGAATATTTGTGTAATCGGAGATGATTTGGCCATGCAATCGTGAACTGATCGCAAAAAACAAACTGTAAAAAAACTTGACGATAAATTTGTGTCTTTCACACAAGAATGCCTTATCTCCTCTACAGTCTCCACTTCGCTTGGATGAATTTTGTATTAAATAAATTAATTTGGAATTGAAAAGTTAATAAAATAATTAATTTATAATAAAATTTTCAACTAACTAATACAATGAGGTCTTTCTTCTTTTGTGCTAAGAGAGTAATGGAATTCCAATTTAATGAAGGAGAATAGATTCATTCTAATTGAGGGAGTGACGCATAATGATTGTGCGTCGTTCTTAATGAAACGCATAACCATTATGCGTCGTTAATTAATGACGCATAAGGATTATGCGTCGCTTAACGACGCATAAGGGTTGTGCGTCGCTCATGAACGACGCACATTGGTTATGCGTCGTTAAGGCGGCTTTTATCTGCCTCCAGTCACACGCAGATCACAGAACGCACCTTCATACACTTTCAATTCCTCTATCTCGGCGATTTCCGACGATTTCTGGCGATTTCCGGCGATTTTTCCATAAGATCCGGTAATTTGTTCATCAATTTAGCTACATTCATCATTATTCATGTTTATTGTGCTTTCATTTGTTAGTTTTACCCAATTTATACAAATTAGGGCTTGTAGGAAAATGTCCATAATTGTCGTTGGTTTATATGTTTTTGATGCAGAAATCATGCAAGTATTTGTGAGTTTGTATTGGGGTGGTAGAGTAGTTCAACTACCACATATGGGTATTGGTTATGACCCACCTCGTGCGAGGAGCTCCATTATATTAAATTCAGGTGTTTCCTATTATGAGTTGGTAGCAATGATTTGTGATGCGATGGGAATAGATATGAACCAACACACAATTGAATTATTATGGAGACAATGTATAGTCTATGGTTCCGGTATGAGTTATACATGTTCTGTGATTCGCAATGATGATAGTGTAATGTTTATGTTCAACAATGCTCAAAATTCAAGTGGGTGTATTGAATTATTTGTTGAGTATTCACCTGTGAGGAGTGAAGAAATCCCACCAGTTGTTGATTATGGTATTGGAGCATCTGCGAGGTTTGAACAAATGAGTTTTGAGTGTGGTATTGGATCATCTGCGAGGGTGGACCAAATGAATGAGCAGAGAGATGTTGTAGATGTTGCTGATGTTGGTGTTGGATTGAATGATGAGGTAGATGCTGCAGATGATCTTGATGAGCCAAGGCCACTATCCGAGACAGATCCAGACCCCGATCTCAGTGATGGTGATGGTGCTGATGATGTCGGTGCTAGTTCTGATGATGAGATAGTACCATGTAAACCTGTTATGCAAGGTGAACAACCACTTCCGGAATACAATCCTAATGGGTTTAGATTCTTTCGTGAATTACCAAGTCATCCTTCTGGAGTATCGGATGATGTGGGAGGTAATGAACACAGCCTTTTGTATTGGAATGAGAATGAGCCGCATCGGATTGTGTTGGGAACAAAATTTGATTCCAAGCTACACGTGAAAACTGCTATAACTATGTGGAGTTTATGGAATGAAAAACAGTTTAAGGTTGTCGAGAGCAAATTAAGAAGGTGGCATGCTGTATGCAAATTTCCAGCAGGAACGACAGTCACAGGGGCAGGCATCATCAGCACCACCGACGCTGAAAAGGCGAGGGAATGTAAGTGGGAGGTTTCAGTTACACAAAGGTCGCAAGACGATATGTGGGAAGTTAGGAAGTGGAAGAATCGACATACCTGTATAGGCCATCGTGCTAATAGAGATCATGCTAACTTTTCAGCCCCAATGATAGCTCTGTTGATTCGACATCATGTGCGACAATGTGCCGATTTCAAGGTCTTCTCAATAATAGCTGATATTCAAGACAGATTTGGTGTGTTAATCAGTTATAAGAAGGCGTGGTATGCAAAGAGAAAGGCTATAGAGTTTGTATACGGTGGATGGGAGGAGTCGTTTAGGCAGTTGCCAAGCTACATGTTTGAACTCCAGTCACAGAATATGGGCACAATTGTTGAGTGGAAGCATAACGATCTGTTGAGTCAGAGGCGTACAATGGTGTTCAACTATGTTTTCTGGGCATTTGGGCCTGCAATACATGCGTTCCAGAAGGCCGCACCGGTGTTAACAGTGGACGGGACTCACCTTCGAGGAAGATTTAAAGGTAAGTTGCTTGTTGCTTGTGGTTTTGATGCTAACAAGACATGCTTGCCTATTGCATATGCTGTGGTGGATGAAGAAATCAATGACAGTTGGTCGTGGTTTTTGGATCATGTCAGAACTCATGTAGTGAAATACGAGAGGGAGGTGTGCATTATATCAGATAGGCATAAAGGACTCTTGAATGCAATGGAGTCTGAAATCATGACTAGGGCCCCGCAGATACACCACAAATTTTGTTTGCTTCATGTGAGGGCAAATGTGTTAAAGAAGCACAAGGGCCCCAATGTGAAGGCCATTATATGGAAGTTGGGGGTCAGTTCTCAGGAACGTAAATTTGCCAGAAGACGTCGAGCACTATATGATGTCAACAGTGGTGCGGTTCGAATGCTGAATAGGATTACAAAAGAATGTTGGTCACTGTGCTACGATGGTGGACTTAGGTGGGGGGTGGCCACCACAAACATGTCGGAGTGCTACAATAACGTCTTGAGGGGTGTGAGAGAGTTGCCGATTAGAGCGTTGGTTGATTTGACATTTTGGAGGACGGTAAAATGGTGGGCGGAGAAGAAGACAACAATAGAACACACCGAAGGTGAATTAACCCCATGGGCGAGGGACAGACTTGCTAAGAATGACTCAAAGGGGCGAAAACATTACATCACTGTCATTGACCGAGATCTAGGGAAGTACCATGTCCGAACTCGAGGAAGAATCGTACAAGGAGTGTCAAAGGGCAACAATGTTCAAATAGTCAGGTATTTGGAATCGAGTTGCAGTTGTGGTAAGTGGCAGATGTGGAGAATCCCTTGTTCGCATGCTTGTGCGGTTGCTAGAGACAGAGGTCATGTTATGATTGACCTCATAGATGAGAAGTACTACCTAGGTACATGGAGATCACAGTACTATAGTGAAGTTTCATTTGATGCACCAAGACATGAAGAGTATTGGGTTGCACCTTCATGGAAATTGTGCATCACCCCTCAGCAGTTGATTCCTAGAACGCGTGGCCGAGTTAGAAGAAGGAGGATACTTAATCAAATGGATGTCCAGGAGGAGGATGAACCGAGAGCTCCCCGTCGTTGCAGAAATTGCGGGATAGAGGGGCATGACCGAAGAAATTGCTCAGCCGGTGCCGTTCAGTAAAGTCATGGTAGCCATTTGCATCTGAACTTGTGTATTTGAGATGTTATGTATGTATCAACATTTGTGAGATGTTGTCGACATTTATGATGTGTTTTATTATGTCTAGACTAAAAATTTTGTAACATTATGTGTTTCAAAAAGCCACACACAACCCGGAAAAAATGTTCAAAAATGTGAATTCAGTGCAGAAACGAAATTCACTTGGTGACGCATAAGCATTATGCGTCACCAATAAACGACGCATAACACTTATGCGTTACCAAGTAACGACGCATAAGAGTTATGCGTCACCAAGTAAAGACGCATAATAGTTATGCGTCACAAAAGCAATTTCGTTCAGCACTGTTTAGTCCAGAAACTTCGCCCGGTCGGGCGATTTACGTGCCTAAAATGCCCGATCGGGCGATTTTATGTTTCAAAATTTTATATTTGTTTCATAATACGGTTTATATTTGGTATTCGTTTATATTTGTAACCGAATTTTATATCAAAATCATAATACTGATTTATCAAAATCATAATACTTCGCTCGGTCATATGTTGATATTCGTTTATATTTGTTTATCAAAATCATAATACTGTTCATTCAACCATAGAAAACATGGAGCTTGATCCTATTTTGCATCACATAAAAAATAATCAACCACAACCTGTTTCAATAGACACAAATACTGACATATGACCGAAATCTATCTAGATGGAGGCGTGAACTTTGTCGGAGCCTTCCCTTTGTTCTTCCTTGTTGAGAAGCCCCTGAATACATTCTGCATAGCCCGGCCAATCGTACTTGATGATCGTGAGGATCCCGCGGTCGGTGGTCGGAATATTACTTCGTCATGTTCCTCCCCGCCCTCTTCTTCCGGACCCTCTTCTTTCTGACCCTCTTCTTCCCCTCCCTCTTCTTCCGGACCCTCTTCTTCCTGACCCTCTTCTTCCCCCACACGATCCATAAATTGATAATTCTGAAAGTACGTGTCACGTCCTTGTTGAGATGCATCCCAATCAGACACACCTCCAAAGAATGAATCACATGACGCGCGTGCTCCCCATTGCGAGGGCTCAATGCTTGCACCACTCAATTGAGACCATCCTGGGGGATCGTACTCCGGACTCAAGGGCTCTGGTACCGCATACTCAGGTTGCGGTTGCTGCTGCTGCGCCAACCTATGCTGTCGTGTAATCCCGTGCCCACCCGTCCGGACACCCGGCAGTCCATGACGAAGAGAAGTTGGTGGGCGTGGCGGCACGACCACATTTTGCCGTTGAGAAGATGGATACTCCATCGCATCAGCATGGTTCATCGCACGAAGTGCCGAAGCAGCCATGTCTCGAATCTGCCTGAACCGAGGGTTTGTGTCATGCTCAGAGGTCAAATGCCATATCCCCTGAAGGGTCTCAACCTAGATAACAAAAATACAAATGACATCATACCACGTGGAGCAATACAAACTTTAAACTAAAGACGTTTTTATATACAAAAACATCACATACCGCCAATAAATTAGAAGAGGCTGCCTCGTTCATCCCGTCAGTTGACTGTGTCCCAGGTTGAACTAGGTACGACACGGTGATCCTATTGTACCACGCCATATAACCCGGATTAATGCGACCATCTAGTGTCGCCGTTGCGTGGTCAAAAGTTGCTTGGAACCTGTCGTGGCGCAAGTCCCATTCATCAATGAAGAACTTATGTACCTTAGCCCAATCAGCGCCCTTCCTCCCACGGCGATGACTTTTACTCAAATGGCCGGAGCTATGTAGCATCCTATCACAGTACTGAGGAATACGCTGGTAGCGGTTAAATTGTCGACAAACGCGTCCAGCCTCGTGTGCCTCGACAAATGACCAGCACACCAAATAAGTATCGCACAAGTAGGATGCAGTCGAATCAATGCAGTACTCAGGGAGGATACAGTCTGCATAGGGTGTCCACAGAAACTACAAACAAATAAAATAAAAAACACAATTAATTTCATACTATAGTAAGTAAATTCATTAATTAAGACAACACAAATAAATTTCACCTGGCCAGGACGGATCAGTGATAACTGATCACGATAATGAGCTACTGAATGTCGGGGCGCATTTCCAATTTCAGTAACTCCGTGCCACCTATACATAATATTAATGTCAAAAGTTATCAACAAAACACATAATTATGTGAGTTAATTTAAACAAAAACATTACTTGGCTCCGCACGGGGTATACGGCGTGTGCATAGGCGATATCAAGAAGGCTGGCCTCAATGTAGGCATTCTTTCCCAGGCCCACAGCTGCAAGAGAACCATAGGTCCACCCACATCTCTTCTCTGTCTGCCTACAGAAGCCTCGCACAAATAATGATACAGGTATGCTAACGCAGCACTACCCCAACTGATATTAGCCACATCTTACGGATCGTCTAAGGCATTTAACCACATAAAGGGGACCTTGCACCCTGTGGTGTCCGGTAAAATAAGCCCCCCTAACAGGATCAGAGCATGTATGCGTGCTCTTTGAATGTATGCATACACAGGCAGCCCATCACCCAACGGCATCGTCGCTTGGTGGATCAGAGACGTCATCAACAAACCACCGTGCTTCGTTTCGGTTTCTGAGTCAGGTATCCATCCCAACAAATCTCTACACTTGCTGGACCAATCTTCAAATCCAACAGGGTAGTCACGGCCAGTGAAAGCACGACCGTCTGCTCTCAAACCCCACAGGCTTTGCACATCCTGTAAGGTAACAGTAACTTCCCCAACTGGAAGGTGGAAACAGTGTGTCTCAGGCCTCCAGCGCTCGATCAAGGCAGTTATTAGCTCATTGTCCATCCTCATCGGTCTTCCACATTCAACCACGCCTCTGAACCCCCATACACCTAGCCAATACATCACATTTTCATGTATAGGCAATGCCCACACCTTACTCTCCGTCCTACGACTTCTCAACACATTTGTTGTGCCATTCGCCAACAACGAGCTTGAAATGTGTTCGCTCTGATGAAACAGTAGTGATGGATCCTCAGGTCCATAGCATAACTGTTGTTCGGAACTTGCAGATGCCATCTACTTCAAAACATTCACCCATGCTTCAAATTTTTTTCATAACAACTCAACAATCAACAAGCTAACTAAATTGCAACTTAGGGGCACAATATATGCATAAAATCGCCCACCAAAAGGGGCACAATTACAAAAACTTAATCAATTGCTTCTACCCATTCAATTATATGCATATGAAATACCCAAATTACGGAAAATCGACCAACAAATCCAACAATTTCATCATAAACCCTAATTTTGCTAAATTAAATCCATATGAAATACACAAATTACGGAAAGTCGTCCAAAAATTCCATCAATTTCATCATAACCCATAATTTCATCATAATCGCTACTTATATGCAACAAAACAACACAAAAATACCAAAAATCCATCAATTTAATCAAAAACCCTACTTTTACTAAATAACGGAAAACCTGCCCAAATTAAACATTAAAGGATGTATTTAGCCAAATTGAAGAACAATTACCGGAAAATGGTTGCAAAATGGTGGTAATTCGCCGGATTTTGCTCGGATTCGTCGGAAATCGCCTGCCTCGCCTGCTTCGCCTCTTTCGTCGCGTTTCTGCCTGATTCTGCCTTCTGCCCGTTTTAAAACTCAACCAACGACGCATAAGTATTATGCGTCGATAACTAAAGACGCATAAGAGTTATGCGTCACTATTAAACGACGCATAAGTATTATGCGTCTCTAATAAACGACGCATAAGTGTTATGCGTCTCTAATAAACGACGCACAATGGTTATGCGTCATTAACTAACGACGCACAATGATTATGCGTCGTTTAATAGCGACGCATAAGGATTATGCGTCTTTTTGTTAGTGACGCATAAGAGTTATGCGTCACTCCCTGAGGCGGAATACGACTAATGCTCTTCATTAAAATGGAATTCCATTAAAATCCTTTACCAAAAAAAGAATTGATCCCTAATACAATGAACTAACTATCATTTATACTAAGTGAATGAAATTCACTCATTCAGTTACAACAGAAAGTAAAACATCTCCAACAGCTAGTTTATTAGCCAGCCTTCTTGTTTCCTCTATCTTGATCGGCTACTGCTAACCCACTCTATCTACCGTGAGCCCTGGGTTGCTCAAGATCAACCACAAACTCCAACAATCTCCACCTTGGGTGATCCAGCAACCACTTCAAAAATCAGCAGTACACAAATTTATCAACCTGCAGCAATATTTAAACTTTTCTTTGCTGAGGGGCTTTGTTAACATATCAGCCGGGTTATGTGAAGTGTCAATCTTTACCACACGAATCCTCCCACTCTCAACCTCATCTCTGATGAAATGTAGCCGCACATACGCTCATGGAACATCTGATGTCTTGCTAGGCAAATAGCTCCATTATTGTCACAATGCATTGTTACTCCATCCTGCTTAATGCCAAAATCAGAAATCAGCCTATCAACCACTTGCTCTCTTTCACAGCCGATGTGAGTGCCATATATTCCGCCTCTGTGGTTGATAAAGCTACCACATTCTGCAAACTTGACTTCCAACACACAGCTGATCCAAATAGGGTGAAGACATATCCTGTCTGGGACCTTCTTGTGTCAAGATTGGCTGCATAGTCTGAGTCACAGAAACCAACTAGAGGCTCTTTCTCTGCTCCACCTGCTCCTGTGAACAATATACCAAGCTTGTCATCTCCCTTCAGATACCTCATACACCACTTCAAAGTATTCCAATGTTGTCTTCCAAAACCAGCCATGTATCTACTAGTGGTGCTGATGGCATGGGCAATATCTGGACGTGTACAAATCATCATGTACATAATACTGCCAACAATGCTGGAGTAAGGGATCATCTCCATCTCTTTCTTCTCTTCCTCACTACTGGCCCTCTGTTCCTTTGATAGCTTGAAATGTACTGCCAGTGGAGTTGCTGCACCTTTCATATTCTCAGATTTGAACCTTTTAAAGGTTTTCTTAATGTAGTCAGTCTGAAACAACCACAATTTTTTCTTGCTTCTATCTCTGACTATGTCCATTCCAAGTATTCTTCTTGCAGGTCCAAGATCTTTCATCTCAAAGTCAGCCTTCAACTGATTCTTCACCTTTCTGATTTCATTCATGTCTGGCCTTGATATCAGCATATGATCCACATAGAGTAGAAGATAGATTGGAGCCTTGTTTTGCTGCTTCCTTACAAAAACATAGATATCAAAGAGTGATCTGCAGAAGCCAAATTTTGTCAAGCTTTCTCTAAACTTCAAGTACCATTGCCTACTACTTTGCTTGAGCCCATAGATGCTCCTCTTTAGCATACACACCTTGTTTTCTGATCCTGGAACTTCAAAGCCTTGGGGTTGTACTATATAGATTGTCTCCTCTAAATCTCCATTTAAGAAAGCTTTTTTTACATCCATTTGCTCTAGCTCCCAATCCCCTTTTGCAGCAATAGCCAGCAATACTCTGATGGAGTTGTGCTTGACAACTAGGGAAAAAAACTTCATTGAAGTCTATTCCTTCTTCTTGGTTGAATCCCTTTACAACAAGCCTGGCCTTGAATCTAACCTTCTCCTGTGGAGCAGATTCAAACTTCTTTTTAAACACCCACTTACAACCTATGATTCTTCTGAACTCAGCATTCTCAACAAGGATCCATGTCTTGTTCTTGATCAGAGACTCTATCTCCTCTTTCATTGCTTGGATCCATTGTTTGCTCTCTGAGCTTCTCATTGCTTCATCATATGCGCCAGGTTCAGTGAGCTCAATCTGTTCAGCAACATGTAAAGCATAAAACAACATCTCATAATCACTGAATTTTGCTGGAGGCTTCACATTTGCTCTTCTAGACTTGTCTCTTGCTAACTGGTAATTCTTCAGTGGAGGCTCAGCTTGCATATTTTCATCACTCTTCTGCTGATCCTGGACAGCTCCACCCAAATCAACAAACTCCTGTTGACCTTGATCAGCCAAACTCTCTGAAAATCTCTCTGACTCCACCTCAAGATGAGCATCAACTGCCCTTTTTCAGATTTTTCAGCAAGAAAAGACATCTTGTCTTCGAGGAAGACCACATCTCTGCTTATTATCACCTTGTCGTTGTTAGGCTCAATAGACCAAAGCCTGTAGCCTTTCACTCCTTTGGGATAGCCAAGCATAATGCACTGGATTGCTCTAGCACTGAGCTTCCCTTGTTTCTGATGTGCAAAGGCCTTACATCTAAATGGCTTCAACCCTGAGTAATCAGATTTCCTACCATACCATAACTCATCTGGAACTGAACCTCCAATCCCAAAAGCAGGACACTTATTTATCAAATAAGCAGCAGTTGAGACTGTTTCTCCCCAGAAACGGTTCCCAACTCCAGATGAAGATAACATACATCTTACTCTTTCTAGAAGAGTCATGTTCATTCTCTCTGTTACCCCATTTTGTTGAGGGTTAGCAGGGACAGTCCTATGCCTTCTTATCCCCTTATCTTGACAAAAAGCATCAAAGTCCTTAGACAGATATTCTAAGCCATTATCTGTTCTCAAGATCTTAGGACAGACATCCTTCTCAGTTTTCATCTCCTTACACCAAATTTGAAAGTAGCAAAAACATCAGACTTCTCCCTCAATACATATATCCACACTTTTCTACTATAGTCATCTATAATAGACATGTAATATTTTCCTCCACCCAGGCTTTTAACAGGTGCAGCCCCCATAGATCCGAGTGTGCATAGTCACCCGGCCGGGTGTATTTTATGCCTAATAATTCACCCGGCCGAGTGTGATGTTTAGAACACGAAAATTCCAGAAAGTGGTCAAAATGAGGTACCCGGCCGGGTGAATTTTCAGCTGTAAAATATACCCGGCCGGGTAGTTATTTGAACTGCAGATTTGCGGTTTATACAGCAGTTTCTTTTCCCTAGGAGGGGACGAAAAAGAAGGAAAGGAAAAAGGTGTCAGGGGGTTGGAAAAGAAAAGGAGAAAGGGAAGAGGAGAGAGTGAGGAGGTGACGTTTTTTAATAGGGAGAGAGAGTGGACGGCTGAAAAGGGAAAGGAGAGAAAGAGAGGAAGAAGAGAGGAGGAAGGTCCGGCCTACTCTCCGACGATCCGACTCCAAATCCCAACTCCACTCATCAAGAGCTTGAATCCTACGGTTTTAATTGCAAATTCACCATGTGTTTAGGCTAAGCTTCCTTTGTTGCTCCAAGTTGTAATCTAGGCTTGTATGGATGTTTTCACATCATTGATTTCATATGTTTGTGTCCAACAATGTGCTCAATATTTATTCGCTATGTTTTTGGCTAATAACGTAGTGATGTTAATTCCTCTGCTATTGTCTCTTTAACATAGTTTAGGAATGATTGATTGTTGGATTGCTATCGAATTAGAATTGTTCAGATGATAATTTGATAGTGGATTAAGTAGGTGACTATAGTAGATGATCTTTTATTCCCGCGCTTCCGCATGAATTTAATATCATTGAAAATTAATTCATGGAACAAGTGTTCAGCTGACTGTGAATTATACGTCGCAAACATGTTCAGTGCACGCGATTAGGTTGATGTTTTAATCCCTTCGTATGTTTCATTGTTAAAGGTGTAGAATAATACAAGCCTCGTGAGCAACTTGGAGTGACATCTTTCTCCATTTTCGTACCTTAGTTTGTAAATTTAGTTTATTAATTTTGTCAATTCTTGTTAAATAACCTACGCCTCCCTGTGGTTCAACACTCGAAGTACTACAGTCGACTCTGTACTCTTGCAGATAGATTGTAATATTAGAGCTATTTTATTAAACTTGTGTGTTAATAATCCATTAATATAAAAGCTCGAAAATTACACATCAAGTTTTGAAAAAGTTTGATGAAATAAAGTAAGAGCTTCTATTTGTGTAATATGTAATCTTGTCTAGATTAGATCTCAAGTTTGGTGGAGTGAGAATTTGGTTGTAATTTTTTGTTGTTTGATCTTTGGAAGGAAGTTGTAGGAGGGAAGAATTTGGCACTCAAATTTGTAGCCTTTGAGCTCACTATCCATATTTATCCTACCTCATCCTTAGCCCCATTACAACCTTGAATTAAGACCTTGGAACTTTTTGTTGACATTTTGTGGATGTTTTGTAAATAGCTTGGTAGAGTTAAATAAGTTTGATTTGAAATCCGCGAGTCTATGTGATAAGTAATGCTTGATGAGTCAATGATGACGGTTTGAGTTGTATGATCCTATGCTTGGACTTACTTTGACATGCACCTTGACTTGAAGTTCTAGGTTGATAAGTGATGGTTCTAGAGAGTGGGAAATCTTGATTGAAATTGTTGGGGGTTTAGATTTTGTCATTCATGTCTCTACGTGATTCACTCTCATGAAAACTTTTGGAACAACTTTTGTGAGCTGAGCTTTAAAGTTTTGTGTTTATTGTGATCTTGCTCGAGGACGAACAAGCAAATAAGTTTGGGGGTATTTGATGTGAATCAAATTGTACATTTTTATTCCCCTAACTTTACATGATTTATATAATTTGATGCTTGCAAAAGTATGTTTTGTGGTGTAGGAAGAGGAATAAATGGTGAAACAAAGAATGAAGCTCGGATGGTGAAAAGGTTGTGCGAAAAGCTCTCAAAATTGGCCACCCGGCCGGGTGTATTTTATGCCTAATAATTCACCCGGCCGAGTGTAATTTTCGAGCTTTTATATTAATGGATTATTAACACACAAGTTTAATAAAATAGCTCTAATATTACAATCTATCTGCAAGAGTACAGAGTCGACTGTAGTACTTCGAGTGTCGAACCACAGGGAGGCGTAGGTTATTTAACAAGAATTGACAAAATTAATAAACTAAATTTACAAACTAAGGTACGAAAATGGAGAAAGATGTCACTCCAAGTTGCTCACGAGGCTTGTATTATTCTACACCTTTAACAATGAAACATACGAAGGGATTAAAACATCAACCTAATCGCGTGCACTGAACATGTTTGCGACGAATAATTCACAGTCAGTTGAACACTTGTTCCATGAATTAATTTTCAATGATATTAAATTCCTGCGGAAGCGCGGGAATAAAAGATCATCTACTATAGTCACCTACTTAATCCACTATCAAATTGAACAATTCTAATTCGATAGCAATCCAACAATCAATCAATCCTAAACTATGTTAAAGAGACAATAGCAGATGAATTAACATCACTACGTTATTAGCCAAAAACATAGTGAATAAATATTGAGCACATTGTTGGACACAAACATATGAAATCAATGGTGTAAAAACATCCATACAAGCCTAGATTACAACTTGGAGCAACATAGAGAGCTTAGCCTATACACATGGTGAATTTTGCAATTAAAACCGTAGGATTCAAGCTCTCGTGAGTGGAGTTGGGATTTGGAGTCGGATCGTCGGAAAGTTGGCCGGAACTTCCTCTTCTCTTCTTCCTCCCTTTTCTCTCTTTTTTTCTCCGTCCAAATTCGTCAACCGTCCCCCAAAAAACGTCACCTCAACTCCTTCTATCAAAAAACATCACCTCCTCCCTCTCTCTTCTTCTCCTTTTCTTTTTCAACCCCCTGACACCTTTTTTCCTTTCCCTCTTTTTCGTGTCACGTCCCATCCGTTTCCTTTACTCTGTTTACAAACCGCCACAAAACTGCAATATTGCAGTTAAAATGAACTACCCGGCCGGGTGGTATTTTTCAACTGAAAAATCACCCGGCCGGGTGACATGAAATCGACCCCTCCTGGACTTCCCATGCCTCGCGAAAATCACCCGGCCGGGTGAATTATTGGGCATGAAATTAACCCGGCCGGGTGGCCACTTTTGACAGCTTTCTGCACAGCTTTTCACCCTCCGAGCTTCCTTCTTTGTTTCACCATTTACTCCTCTTCCTACACCATAAAACACACTTTTGCAAGCATCAAACTATATAAATCATGTAAAGTTAGGGGAATAAAAATGTACAATTTGATTCACATCAATAGTCAAGAGGTGAAGTTGATGTATGTTTACCTGCTGGAAAACCGAGTTTCTTGGCTTTTCCAAGCAAGCAATCTTCACATGGTCCAAGCTTATCTTCTGAACTACTATCAATAGCTCCCTTCTGGATCAATGCTTTCAAAGTTCCTTTAGCAGGATGACCTAATCTGAGATGCCAGCACCTGAGATCAGATTTGATGCTAGCATGAGATTCTCCAGTGAGCATTTCAGCCTGCGGATAGTACAGGCTGCCCTTTCTTCTAGCCATCATTTTGACCTGCGAGTTTTTGCAGATCTTCATCTCTCCTTTCTCTGAAATGAACAGATAACCTCTTCTTTCAAGAGTTCCTAGAGAGATTAGGTTCCTCTTGACCTCTGGTATAAACCTCACCTCAGATAATACCTTGACAGAGCCATCATTCAGCCTGAGCTTAACATTACCAACTCCTCTGATCTTGCAAGTGTTGTTGTTGCCCAGTGGAACAGAACCCTCACATTCCTTCATATCCCAGAACCATTCCTTATTGGGGCACATATGAAAAGAGCACCCTTAGTCCATTATCTAAGATCCCAATTCCCTATCTTCCATCACATTAATAACCTCTGCAACCTCATCACTGTCATTGCTGACAACATTGCTATGAGACTGATCTTCGACTGCCTTCTTCTTCTTCTAAGTGAAGCAGTCCTTCTTTATATGACCTGGTTTTTTACACCAGTGGCAAGACCGGGTTCCTTTAGCCCCAGAAACATCAGCCTTTGTCTCATCCGGCTTCTTCTTGAAATTTTTCTTGCTAAACTTCTTGATATTCAGAGATTCTGGCTGGGGATCTGCTCTTCTTACTGCCCCTTTTGCAACTCCTTTGCCATCAACGCAGCATGAACCTCTGCAAGAGTAATCGCCTTGTCTCTCCCATACAAAATGGCATCCCTCATTTGATCATAGGAGGCCGGAAGAGCATTCAGAACAAGAATGGCCTTATCCTCATCACTAATCTTTACATCCACAACCTCAAGATCATCAATTGATTTGCTAAAATCTTCGAGTTGGTCAGTGACGGACTTATCTTCTGTAAAGGTGTAGGAATAAAGCCTCCTTTTCATGTAGAACCGATTTGCCAAGGACTTGGCCAAATAAACCTCATTCAACCTCTCCAAGACTACATCGGCCGTAGTTTCTAACTGCACTTCCCTTAGCACTTTGTCGCCCAGGCACAAAATCACAGCACTATGGGCCTTCATCTGCATCTCGTCCATCTTCGCCTGAGCTTTCTCGTCTAGAGCCGCAGCCTTTCCCTTGCCTTCCGCATCCACCGGGGCCAGAACCGCAGATAAACCTTGCTGCACAAGAATCGCACGCATCTTCATCTTCCAAAGACCGTAGTCGTTCTTCCCTGTGAATTTCTCGGCCTCAAGCCTCGCCGCCATCAACGCAATCTAGATCGAAAGAATTTCCCACAGACGGCGCCAATTGTTGATTTAGAACCAAGAACTTGATTCAAGATTGATAATCGATTCTAGATATTTGAGAGAGTTTTGGAGATGAAGTATGTACACACAGTGTTTGTGGAAAGTGAAGGAATCTTATTCGAAAAATACAGAGAAGTAATCGACTAACTAATACAATGAACTAACTATCATTTATACTAAGTGAATGGAATTCACTCATTAAGTTACAACAGAAAGTAAAACATCTCCAACGGCTAGTTTATTAGCTAGCCTTCTTGTTTCCTCCATATTAATCGGCTACTGCTAACCCACTCTATCTACCGTGAGCCCTCGGTTGCTCAAGATCAACCACAAACTACAACAATGAATACATAGATAAGTGAAAGAGAATAAATTAGGAGAGAGAGTAAAAATATTGTTTTTTTGGTCTGATAGTATCATGCTATATGTGCTATAGATATTCCCGGTCGGTACATTGTTGAGGTTATGATGATTGATATGCACTGGCGGACACACGTTCAAGAGGGGAGGGGCTTAAGCCATTCCCAAACTTTTCTTTTTAATATATTTGTATGGTAAAAAATTTCAATTTTTTTTGAAAAGTATCTTCAGCCCTCACCAAATTGATTTCTTTGAAGTCTAATTGTTAGAGATTTAATGAAAAGGAGGGGCTGAAAATTAAATTTACCGAGAAAACTACCTACATTTCATCAATGGCCACTCTGTATAATTGGGAAGGAGGAGTAGATAAATTGTTAAACTTAAATGAATATAATAATAATAAAGTTGAAAATGTCAATTGCCTACTTTTTCATTAAATACGTGGTTGTGGAACGTTTTTAGATTTAAAATAATTATAAAAAAGTGCCACTAAATGTAAAGTTATCATCCATCAAGTAGTAACACTTGTAAATATTGTATACTAAACTGACACTACCTTTTTTTTCAAATGACTATTGAAAACTGAAAAGGTTATCAAAATAGTTAAATTTGTGTTGGATTAATTATATGTAAAACATATGTATGCATTTTTATAATAACTATTATTATTATATATTTCTTTTGTTTAAAAAAATATATAAATGACAAGAATTAATAAAATAAGAGAGATGAAAAAAAGCAAGAGAGAGGAAAGATGCAGTAGAAATAGTATTAGTGGATTGTGGAATCCACATTATTAGTCGTAGTGATTTATAAAAACTTTCATATTTATACTCTAATTTTGGGGACGGCTCAAAATAGTAAAACTAATATTTTTTTAGGATGGATGAAGTAATTTTTATATATATACTCCCTCCGTCCGTGAAATGTTGTCCACATCTCAGCGTGGATTTTAAGAAATGTGAAGAAAAGTGAGTGGAAAAAGTTAATGGAATGTGGATGCCACATTTAAATATTAGTTTTACGATAGAATGTGAGTATAATGATTTAGTTGAAAGTGGACTCCATAAAAATAGAAAAAAAAACAAAGTGGACAACAAAGACGGACCAAAATGACAAAAATGAACAATATTTCACGAACAGAGGAAATATGTATATTTTGTTAGCAATAAAATTTTTAATAAAGTCTCTACTAAAATTTATTTCAGCGTCCGCCTCTGGATATACCATGTTCGTAATAGGTTACCTTCAACTCTCCCATTTGGTACGAATCAACATCTCATAAAGGCTGATTTCTTTTTTCTTTTTTTTATCATGTTATCACTCTCGATTGACTCCTAAATATTCTTGTCGGTAGACCATGCAGTATGATTGGAGAAGTTTTCTATACTAAATATAAAATTTGATGTTAGATGATCTTAGTAGTGTTTCTCTCCAAGACACCTAGAAGTGACACGGCAGTAATTCAGCCCTATCATAGGAGCTGCAAGACGTTTAATCATCCAACCCTTTATGCAAATATTGAGTCTTGTTTTGTTGTTTTATATCTCATGTGTTTCTTATACTTGGAATGACACAGAAGCTTCGTATTGCTGTCTGGCATATGTGATAGCTCCACTTTTGTCTTAAGTATTATTCGTTCACTTATTTTTGTAGAGGGATTTGATAGTGAACAAGTTATGTTAACGCCTATAGGAGTCACTATCTTATTACTCCATTAATTGTCTACCGAGGATGGAGTAACGCAGAGTTTTATTGTTTTAATTGTTTAGCAAATGTGTGATATATATGATGATAATGATTAATGGATGATTCTATGTGCTCTACCAGATGCTAATTGGCATAGGTCATGTACTATAGTGATGTATGAATATGATTTGACGAGATGTGATTCGTTAAAATTTAAATGATACTCCTACAATAAAAAGAAAATAATCAAAGTATAACTTTCAAACTCTAAATAACGACATACTGTAGTATTTATATATTTATATGATTCTATGCAAAGCCATAATGTCAAAACAAATAAGTACTGTATTATATATGAGGAAAGAGCTGATAGATAAAATAAATAAATAAATAAATAGTAGTAAATAAATAAAAAGTAATTTCATAAAACGCAATTGAGTAAAAAGATCAAAAAGCGCACTTCAGTTCACAAGAACATTTCTTTTTCAATCGATAGGTCGATGGCTCAAATTATTATAAGGGTGGATGAGAACTATTATTAATCCTTCTTAACAAAAAAAATATTAGTATAAGATGTGGGTTAATATGAACTAAAGATGAACCAATTAATATGATGTAATTCTAAGAATGAAAATAAAATATTTATCATCAAAGTTGGAAATGAATGTGGCTGACGCAGAAATATTTTCTGGGAGGGGCTGTACAGTAAATTTTTTTAATTAATACTTCTTTCGTCCCACAAGAATATGTACTCTTTCATTTTTAGCTCATCCCACAAGAATATACACTTTCTAATTTTGGAAACACTTTTCTCTCTAATGAGGTGGGTTCTCCACTAACAATACTTTAATTATTTTTTCTTTCTATATCTCTCTTACTTTACTAATTTTACATTAAAATCCGTGCTGAATCCAAATTACATATTCTTTAGGGACGGAGGGCGTATATACTTCTTTCGTCATTTAAAAATAGAGATTTCTGCAGCGACACGAGTTTTATAGTGAAATTGATATAGTATGAAACATAAATTGATAAACTAGTTGAAATAGTATTAGTTGCGGTGGATGGAATCCACGTCATTAATAATATACTATATGATAAAAAAAGGTTATCAAAATTTTAAAATGACTAATGAATCAAAAGATAAATATTTGAACTTATTGTATTTAACTGTATTTAATAAGAGTAGTGAAAACATGTACTCCCTTAGTCCCAACTAAGTTGAGTCGTACTCAGATGTCCTAACTAAGTTGAGTCATTTCATTTTCTAATAAAAAATAAAATATCCAACCAGTCTTACTTTATTTCATCATCTACTTTACTTTTCATTTATATTTTCCTACTTTATTCCTTATCTCCTACTTTTCAACACAATTTCTTAATCTTCGTATCCAAAAGTTTTGTCTCAACTTAGTTAGGACAAAGGGACTAATATTTTTAAATTACAGTGCAACAATTAAACATTTGTAAAACACTAAAACGTACTAATAAATGTAGAACACGTGATATGAGTGTAGCCTATAGGTAGGGGACTTGACATTTGCAAATTTTACTATTATTATTAGTTTAATTAGCCTTGGTTATCTCATCTTTTTCTTCAAGCGGCAATGACATCCATTTTTTTAAAACTTTCTGCAATTTCAAGTTTCAGCCCCTCCTTCTTATTCAATCTTTTACATTTTAGACTTCAGATACAATAGTTTGGTGAGAGCTAAAGACATTTTTTCAGACATTTTGAAATTTTTTGAAGTACAAAATATAAAAAAAATATAATTTGGGGAGGGCTTATGCCCTTCCTCCCTTGGCTGTGTGTCCGCCACTGGAAATGATTTATGCCAATATTCCCCTCGTTCTCGAAAAATATGAACCATTTCTTTTTATTATGTCCTTAAAAATTTATGAACTTTCTAAACAAATTCAATTACACTACTAATAATATAGACCTCACTTTCCAATAACACTACTTCTACTACTCTATCTCTTCCTCTCTCTTTAATTATCAACTCTACATTAATATTCATTCCCAACCAAAAGTTTATACTCCATTTTTAGGAATAGGGTGAGTATTATACTACAAAATTATGTGGTGGATGAAATGATATTAAATGACACTTTAATGAACGTAAAAGATATATGAATATTAGGTACGTACCAGAAATAAGATTATCACTAGTAGAAATCCTTTTATAAAACCTAACATGGTGAATTGGTGATTGAAGAATTAGTTTTTATTGAGTTGTAAATATGGTTTACGAGTATAATTTTTAGTTTAAATATTGTTGGTTCGAGCGTTTGCATCGATTGCTTATATAAGTTGTACTAATGAGTTAGACGTTGTGGCATGTCATAAGTTACCATTATTTATGCTATTTGTTAAAATAGACTTTTAAATTACTCGCTATTCTTTATGCTATTTGTAAATTACCTACTTGGTCTAACAAATTGGTAAATAATATCCAGATAACTTATTTTCCGGAGTAAATATTAGCATATCTTTTGACATATCATGTTGTGGGTGACCGTTAGAGTGATATTGTGATTAAAAATTGCGGTAGATTTGTTGATTAAGTCGAGACCCGATCGAATTAGGGTAAGGGTTTCAATAATTTAGAGAAACCCCAACCAAATCTATATATTTGCACACATTTATCTGAATTGTATAATCCAATCTGAATCTTGGAATCCAAATTAAGATGCAGCTCAAAATCACGGTGCGATCAGCGCAGATATTCAAGAGCCCCAAGACGAACCTCTACAATGGAATTCGAGGTCGGCCTAGGCAGCGAAGAAACCCTGGTTGCATGCATCAAGTGCAAGAGATGTGTGTGGATGGGGTTCAGCAAAAGTAAAAGTGTGGGGTCCGTTGAGTTACTGGATTATTATCGGGGAAATATGGCGGTGGATATTGCGCTTCCGATATCGTCCAAGTTGGGGAAGCCGCGGGGAGTTTTGTATATGGCCTACATGTTTGCCTATCCGCACCGATGGAAGAGTATGCTAGTAGTCAGTACTGTGGCGCTGCTCCGGTTGCTGCTGCTGTGCCGCATCTGCCGGACTTGATTAACTTATACGTACTATTCATCTTGAGACCATCTCCAAATTCCTAAATAGAGTAATTAAGTAAATAGCTCCAACACTACCTCAAAACTCATCCGATTATGAGTTTATACTATCCAAATTACTTTTTGAGATTTTGTGAGTATAAAAAGTGGGTGATACAATATTCTTTTAGTTTGAGTTTGTTGTAAATCACTACTTCTTGTGAAATTTATGGTAAAATTAATGAGTTTGAGTTTGAGTTTGATAGTTGTTTATCAGTTATTCCTTCAGTTGTTTATCAGTTATTCCTTCAGTTGTTTATCTAGCATTCTTGTTTTGTTCTACTAATAGTTAAGGTTTAAGTTGAACTCAAATTATGCTTTCGGAAAGACTTAAGTAGT
Organism: Salvia splendens; assembly: GCF_004379255.2. NCBI lineage: Eukaryota > Viridiplantae > Streptophyta > Magnoliopsida > Lamiales > Lamiaceae > Salvia > Salvia splendens. The sequence goes on along the minus strand of NC_056033.1, from coordinate 35,522,222 downwards.
TCATGACAATAATAATGCAATATATTCCGGTTAAAGTTTCTTCCCTGATCGTAAAAAAAAAAGAATGCAAGATAAAGACCATCTCTAGCTTGGCGATGATAGGGAACAAGAAAAGAATTAAAAGGAACTACCAAGAGTATATAGTACTTAATAATTACTAGTCATTTCTCTTTTTAGCTAAAAATAAAATATCTAATCAAGTTACTCTATTCTTTCTTTTACTTTACCCTCTTTCATCTATCTTACTTTATTCTCTCTTCTACTTTACTTAACTTACTACTTTCCTAAATCTCGTGCCGAAAAGAAACGTGCACGCCCAAGTAACGTGGGACGGAGGGAGTATTAATCATGGCTGCCAAAAATGAGGCGTGGCATCACCGATGTAATTTGATGACAGATGAAGAAGTACGATGCTAAGAAGGGCTTCTACGCCGTGTCTTGTTGCGTCCTTGATGGAGAAGGCCAATGCAGGATTTCCCAACAGGATCCGTGTTGGAAGAGATCTTTAGCTCAATAATCCAATTAAGAGGGTCTCGTGGATGAACACGCCTATGGAACCAAGAGCTCGATCCTATTCTGACTCCTGAGAGAGCACTTGGGGCATCATCTGTGTATCCCATCACATTAATTGGTTGATATTGATGAATGGAAATGCATCCTATGCGAGGTTCCTGTGGAATTTAGACCTAATTCCTATTCCTGCATCGTGGAATCATCGCTTTTGCAACTGTGTAGCTAATGTCGTGGAAACAACAATTTTGTTTTCTTTCTGATATTATAAGTGTGTTAGACAAGGCTGCAGGCAGCAGCATAAATACTGGTATTAGTCAGCCATCTAGTGTCAATCTATATATTTCAGGGGTAAGCTCATATCCACAAGAATGGAGTAATTATGTATACTATACAGGTAGGAAAGAAACAAAAACCTATAAAAAAATTTCCAAGTACTCCCTCCGTCTGCCATTTATAGTCCAATTTTGACAGGGTAACTCCTTATCTTAATATTGATCGTGTTGTAATCGAATGCGGAAAATAATTGCGTACTTAGAACTATGAAGAGAAAAGCAATGAAACTTTGAAGGCTACATTGCCTAGGATTGTTGTGTCAAAGACTGCATAGTCTTCATATATACTACTCCATCCGTCCATAAAAAATAGGACACATTGTGTATGACATGAGTTTTAAAGTGGAATTGGTAAAGTATGAAAGAATGAAAAAAGTAAGAGAAAAGTAGTGTCAGTGGAATGTGAGGTCCATATTATTGGTAAGAGAGAAGTAGTGTTAGCGGAATGTGAGGTCCATATTATTAATAAGAGATAAGTTGTTGAAAACTTTAATTTTTTAAATGTGCTCTATTTTTCGTGGACAACCAAAAATGACAAATGTGCTCTATTTTTCGTGGACGGAAGGAGTATATAAGTGGAAGTTCAATATACTATATTTAGAAGCCATCTTGCATTGGTTACCACTAAAAACTTAGTAACATAAGTCTTAACATTAAATTAGGAAAGATGACTTCTTTCAATATCTTGGACTTTGTTGGTACATTAGATTCTCTATATTGCTTTTTATTTTGTTTATCACACCCCTCCTCAAGTTAAGTATCATATAATTTAATACCTAACTTGTAACGATCTTCAATTTGGAATTGCTTTGTTGCTCGTATCAAGGACTTTTTTTTTAATTTTTGATCAATACGTTAGGCTCATATCAAGAAGCTCTCGGTTTATGGTTGATAGTTTAGGCATAATCATCAAATTTCTTTTACGGTGGATTCATTGCTTAAACTAAATATTTCAAATTTTTAAGTGCAAGTGTTAAACTTATTACTTCTAATCTGTTTTTAAGAGGAAAAATGATGGGCCATATTTGTTTAAAAAGTATGGGCCAAACTTAAAATATGCGTAATAGTTAGAATGGCCCAATATCTTCACCGACTTCGTTAAGCAGCTTTTAATTTTCTCTATTTATTTAAATTATTGGCGTTTGAGGATCATCACAAATTCCCAAAAGAGGGTAACAATTTGGAGATAACCAGAACCGCAATTCAAAAGTCGTCGATCTTCAGCCGCCGCCGTCGGACCTCTAGGTTCTTATTTTTTATAATCTCAATTCTTTTTCCCATTTCCGTCTTAGCTCTACTTCTGATTTTGTGTGATTTATTGTTTCAATTCCTTTTGTGAATCGGGATTAATTTCTGAACCCTAATATTCATCGCATATTTTCACAATCAAACATTAATTTCGAACCCTAGTTTGTTAAATATCCCGATTTCCCGTCCGTTCAGATCTCGCCAAGATGCCGGCGACCGCAGGGAGGGTTCGCATGCCGGCGAACAACCGCGTGCACAGCAGCGCTGCCTTACAGACCCACGGCATATGGCAGAGTGCAATCGGTTACGATCCCTACGCTCCCAACAAGGAAGAGAAGAGCAACGCTTCCACTCAGAAGGCCGCCGCCGCCTCGGAGGGTGAACAGGAAAACGCCTATGCTAGCTTTCAGGGTTTACTCGCTCTGGCTCGAATCACGGGATCTAACGCAGATGAGGCGCGTGGCTCTTGCAAGAAGTGTGGGAGGGTTGGGCATCTCACTTTCCAGTGTAGGAATTTCTTGAGTGCTAAGACCGATGATGATAAGCTGATTAAGGATAATGATGCCATCCAAGCCGCGGTGTTGTCTGGATTGGAGAAGCTGAAAGGTGAGAAATTGAAGGGGCGACAGAAGAGTGCGGCCGGGGAGAGTGAAGATAGCAGTGAGGAGGAGGAGAGTGAGAGTTCGGATACGGATTATGATTCGGAGATGGAGCGTGCTATAGCTCAGAAGTTTGGGAGAAAAGCTAGTGGGAAGTTGAGGAGCAGTAAGAGTAGAAAGAGGAGCGATAGAGAAGAGGACGAGGATGGGTCGGAGAGTGATGCTCGGGAGAGAAGGAAGAAGGATAAGAGGGAGAGAGGGAGATCGAAGAACAGAAAGAGTGCGAAGAGAAGGTACAGCGACTCTGATGATGAGGATTCAAGCAGGAAAAAGAGGAGGAAGGAGAAACGGAGGAAGAGGGATGATGATTCCTCTGATGAGGAGGAAGATAAACGGAGGAAGAGAAGAGGTAAGGAGAGGAGGAAGAGGAGTCACTGTAATGGGGATGATTATTCGTCTGATGATACTGTGAAGCAGCGCCATAAGCGTAGGAGTCACAGGGCGGATTCAGCGCCTGGCTCTGGTGACAGTGAATCGGATGATTGTCGAGTGGGAAGGGACAAGAAGCGGTCTGATAAGAAGAGCAGGCGCCATAGACGCCGAGAGGACTAGCTTGCTTCAATGGAGGTTGTGCAAATTCTGTTTTACGATTGCGCTGTGTTGTGAGTGTTGAGTTTCGTAACAATTTCTTAATGTGTGGTGCTGATGGAAACAGATAGCTCAGCAGACTGTGGTTTGCGTTATTTGCACTGTCTTTAGTTTTGCTTAGTTTGTTGTTTTGAAGCCGTTTTCTTGCCTTCCGATTGTAAGAACACCCATGTTTCATATGTATGGATGTTATTGTCTTGGCTTTACACATAATTCCATTACAGATTGTTTAACTGTGTATTATGTCATATTTTTATATTTGGTTCCTATTAAGGGATGGATGTGATCCCTAATTGACCATATATAACGAATTCTGGTCAATGTGATTAGGGGTGGGAAATTATACCGAAATACCGGACTTACCGTACCGGAAAAATACCGAAAATACCGATTTTTCGGTCCTATTAAGGGATGGATGTGATCCCTAATTGACCATATATAACGAATTCTGGTCAATGTGATTAGGGGTGGGAAATTATACCGAAATACCGGACTTACCGTACCGGAAAAATACCGAAAATACCGATTTTTCGGTATACCGCAGTTTCCGGTACGGTATGATACCGTAACGTAGTGTTTCGGTACGGTAACGGTATCAATTTTGCTATACCGCGGTATACCGAATCCACGGTATACCGGTATACCGATAGATTATTATATATATATATATTAATATTAAATATGTTGTAATATATATATATTACATTTATATATATATAGGATAGTGATCAAGATATAACTAATCTTAAGTGTATAACTAGAGAACAAATCTCAGCCACACATCATCTTAATCCAATGACTAAAATAAGTAAACATTTTTAGTTAATAAAAACTGTATAGGGGTATTTTAGGAAATCAAAAAGTTTCAATTACCTGCGATAGAATTGGTGGAATCGAGCAATCTCGCCAGACTCAATCGCGGAAGAGGAAACGCCCCTGGCGGATGCATCACACGGAAATCGGCTGGCCTATTCTGCTGAAACATAACTCGCCGCTTCTTTCCGACGGAGACGGCATGGCGCCGGCGAGGAGCTGAGAGGCGGGATTCGCTGCAGTGTACGATGAATGTGATAGGGACTATTACCGATGAAATGAAGGTTATGAAGATGCATGGAGGTGGACAGGAAACGCTGGAGAGATGATAAAATTAGAAGCATATTGAAGCATACGAAAACTTGGAGATAGATTTTTTAACCTAAACGAATTTATTGAATTGTTCATTTATTTCATTCAAATTGGTTATTTCTTGCTTAATGGATTTGATTGATGTTGATTGTTAATTGATTTCAGATTAATAGAATTATTGAATGGTAATTGATTTTTAGTTAAGGGGTGAGCTTTATGTAAAATGATATATGTGAACAAAATAAAGTAAATGTTGTGTGTTTTTCATTTTTATTTGTTTCTAAGGATTAATTGCAATATAAGTTTAAAGACGACCCAACTTGTACTTTGGGATTTAAGGGTGACAGAGAACACTGAAAAATCAATATATCATCCTTAACAAAACACATCACTCTTATTATGATTTTACTTCACTCTTGTTCACAAAACACATCACTCTTATTATGATTTTACTTCACTCTTGTTTACAAAACACATCACTCTTATTACGATTTTACTTCACTGTTATTCACAAAACACATCACTCTTATTATGATTTTACTTCACTCTTGTTCCCAAAATACATCACTCTTATTATGATTTTACTTCACTCTTGTTCACAAAACACATCACTCTTATTATGATTTTACTTCACTCTTGTTCACAAAACAAATCACTCTTATTATGATTTTACTTCACTCTTGTTCACAAAACACATCACTCTTATTATGATTTTACTTCACTCTTGTTCACAAAACACATCACTCTTATTACGATTTTACTTCACTGTTATTCACAAAACACATCACTCTTATTATGATTTTACTTCACTCTTGTTCCCAAAATACATCACTCTTATTATGATTTTACTTCACTCTTGTTCACAAAACACATCACTCTTATTATGATTTTACTTCACTCTTGTTCACAAAACAAATCACTCTTATTATGATTTTACTTCACTCTTGTTCACAAAACACATCACTCTTATTATGATTTTACTTCACTCTTGTTCACAAAACACATCACTCTTATTATGATTTTACTTCACTCTTGTTTACAAAACACATCACTATTAGCATGATTTTACTTCACTCTTGTTAACAAAACAAATCACTATTAGCATGATTTTAAATGAATTTAGTGTATGTGTGGGGTTGGATTGATCTCGTTTTTAAATCTGGGCGGATCTGACGAGAGAATTGCGAGCGGAGAAGGTTAGGAATCAAACTAGTGGCGTAGTAATAAATGATTTAACAGAAACCTGGCAATCAACAAATTTAATTGGGGATTTAGCATTTATGTATACCGAATAATGAATACCAATATGGTTGTAATCGAATGAATTATGAAATAGTAATGCGTAAATGCAAAATTGATTCTCTGCGTTTACAATTTGATTGTTATTTTTCTATAACCTCCACGAAACCCAATCCCTCACACAATCACAAGTATAAACTACCTCCTACAGCTTGTATCCGCCGTTTGTATCCTGCGTGAAACCCCCAGCATACTCCGCCCTATCCACCTCCTCCGGCTTATCATCTTCATCGTTCACAAACACGTCGAGCTTAATTAGCTTCCGATTATCCGTCACTATATTCTCCAACACCGGCACCTCATCAGCTTTCCCCACTGTCGGTTTCACCACCAAAACCCTTGTCGTCTTCCTCAGCTTGAGCGGGAACTCCTGGATGTTCACCGCCGCCGCCCTCTGCGGCGGCTTCGACCTCACTCATGGAATGTCCACGTTTTCATAGTCATACCCCATTTTTTTTATGGTTGAAACAGTCGGCGACCTTGACTCTCACAAGCTGACGTAACCTAATTTTGGCTATGCAATGACCATTATACCCCCGTCTTGTTATTGTGGAGTAAATTTGTGATTGAGAGAACTAATTTCTCCTTAAATTCGAAAATTAATACTAACCCTTGATTTTTTTGATCTTGTGGCTATAATTTGTTCTCTAGTTATATGGTTAAGAGGTGTTTGCCATAGATCATGACCCTATATATATATATATATTATATTTAAAAAATTTAATACATTCATTAATACAATAAAATTAAACATTCAAATGATAATTTATTCAAACAAATTCACAATTATTTTTTTATCAACTCATCCTATTAAATATAATAAACACAATAACACATAACACCGAAAGAAGATTGGAAATACGATATCGGGATTCGAGAATATGTTTCAACAAAGCACATTTGAAAGAATTTGTATTAACTCACACCATTTAGTATATGATTCTTTGTAAAATGTCATATTCCAAATATACAAAGTAATTAAAAATTGTTTTATTCTTCGTCCCATTTCATAAAATTTCAATTAAAAGTATGTGCAGCTGAAAATGAATCAAATCGTTTAATTAGTGTTTAATTCATTGTATGTTATCGTATTTTATATACTACTACTTAAATTGAAGGATGAATAAACTATTGGAACAATCTATATAACCACACACAATTAAATTATATGAATAGTTTATGTACATTCCATGTATAGGAGTAGTATAAAAATATTTAATACTTGTATATTTTAATTTGTAATCATATTTTGCAATTATTTTCGATCATCTCACACGCAAATTATTGGTTTTCTCAAATATATACAATATATATGCAAAAATAATCTAGACAAATAAAAGTTTAAGAATAACTTCAGTTTTGTTTAGCTAATTATAATGAAATAAAAGGTCCTATTTAAATTTCAATTTGGATTTATATTGAAGTAGATCTGACATAAAAAAAATTTAATTATCCCTAAATATTTGATCCACATATCTTTATCTTGACAAAAAATTCCATGGTCAAGGAATACCAACTTGGCAATCCTACTTGGTATGCCATATCAATAAAATTGTGACAAATGGAAATACACATATCCCTAATTCCAATTAGATGTATAAACTATTGGAACAATCTATATAACCACACACAATTAAATTATATGAATAGTTTATGTACATTCCATGTATAGGAGTAGTATAAAAATATTTAATACTTGTATATTTTAATTTGTAATCATATTTTGCAATTATTTTCGATCATCTCACACGCAAATTATTGGTTTTCTCAAATATATACAATATATATGCAAAAATAATCTAGACAAATAAAAGTGTAAGAATAACTTCAGTTTTGTTAGTTGAAACTATAAATTAAAATAACAATATGAAAGATTATATACGTATAGATTAAACTAAGTATATTAATAATTATATAGTGTAGCTCTTGTTTTATTTTTTCATTGCATAGTAATTTTATGAATATTATACCCAGGTTATACATTATTAAATTATAAAAAGAATTAATAATAATAATAATGATAATAATAAGATTATCTAAAAATTAATTTTATTATATTAGTAATTATTTTCAATATAGCATGAAAAACTTGGGTAAAAGGGTTGTGGATCCTTTTAGGACCAACTTGAGTCCAAAAATGGTAGAGGCATTGGTGTGCACGAATGATTGGCTCAAAGCAGATAAGTTCAGCTTATATAAGGATCCAACTGATGATGACCTTGATTTGTATAAAGAAATTGAAGAAATTGAAAAGAGCAAGTGTTACTTTAATTTATTAAGTTTCTTTGTCTTATAGATGTTAATTACTTTTGTGTTTCTTTTGTAGATGCACACATGAGTCAAGATGATTCTCAAGTTTTATCTACTACTTGATCCAACAAACGATGAGGTACTAATATTATCCAACAAATTTCATCTCCTAATTTTTTTTGGTGGGGGGTGTTAAGAAAAATAGTTGGCTGCTGTTGGAAGAGGTAGTTGGGATTGTGGCAGTGGCAGTGGCAGTGGCAGTGGCAGCCCATTTGAGTAAATCCTTCTTCCTCGAAACTGCTTTCTTTTGGTTTGGTTGTTTGTGTATTGTGATTATGCTCGACTATTAGGATTAAATCCTTGGCAGTGGCAGCCCATTTGAGTAAATCCTTCTTCCTCGAAACTGCTTTATTTTGGTTTGGTTGTTTGTGTATTGTGATTATGCTCGACTATTAATAAAGGTTATCAAATGCAGGGTCATCTTCAACGATTTTTTGTGGAATTTTGAGAAATGAAGACAACGAGGTTGCAAGAAATGAAGATATTGTTGTTGATCGTGACTTCATATATTGTTTTGGATTTGAATGTTGAAGTTTTATTAATTTGAATGCTATGAACAAGATTTGACTGTGATGAAGTTTTATTGTTTTGGGCTTTTGTTAAATAGTTGAATACTTGAATTGTTATTTTAAATATTTTGGACAAAATAGGTCGGTATGGCACGGTCGGTACGGTATACCGTACCGACCCACCCCTAAATGTGATACATATGAAAATTCATATGGTATCCCTGAAATAGAAAAAAAGCAAAAGCAAAAGCAAAGTGGATAACATTTCATTATAATCTTATGAAGGATTTTAGTTATAAGTAAATTGTAGAACTCTATAAAGACACCACAAAGTCTCCAACTAACCAATATTCTGCAAACCAATTGAGTTGAGAATGACACAACACCCGTGGATTATTTAGTTTATGTCATCCGTTGCATCTTTACTGATAATTATACTTTATTTCAGACAAATATATCGACGATCCCATTCCTACACGAAAATCATATCTACCAAATAAATAATACTAGTACTACATGTATGAAAATATGCATTAAGTCGATGAATAGGGTTATATAGCAACATGTTAACAGTCTGCATGATTTCTCAACTAACAAAAAGGAACAGAACATAATGATGAACAAAAGATGTACTGTATTTCAAAATAAAAGGAACAGAACATACAAGGTTAAAGGAAGCTCGTAATCCACTAATACTAACTTAAGCAAACATGTAAATAGATGTGTTGTGAACTGCACATCTGAGAATTCTCATAGTACTCGGAAAAACATCCATGACAACTTCCGAAAAAAAAGGCCCATCTACTGCTGTTGGGCTTCAACTTTCTTCTTCTGCCACAGCCTATCAAGCGCACTGTCAGCATCACCCTGCACGTATCATGAAAAAGGAAGAAAAATGTAAGCTTGTTAATCCATTCACATTCTAGCATATGAAACTTCCAACGTCAGCAAAATGAGAGAACCATAATTTAAAATGGATATATAAGTGTAGAACCATAATTGACATTAATTAGGCTCAGATTGAACACCTATGGAACTATTTTAGAGCAAAGGTTGAATAATTTTGAGATAATTATCTTACAATCAGTTTATGCTATTGACCAGTAAGAACTAAAAAGTGCAGAAATGCAACAATATCTGAAGCATAGAGAATAGAGCAAAAAATTGCAGCAATATTTACAACATAGTAGCATGATTTGCTGAGATAGCAAGTGATGGGTTTATCCTTGTCATCCAAATAAAGAACCGTGAACATAGGGAAATTTTAAGACTTAAGTTTCTTATCTTTGCAAATTTCATAAAGCATCTTTGTGTCTTCCAATATTTAGAATATTCTTTTCTAGTATTTTTTTTCCTAAACCGTATTCGCCAATATTTAGAATATTCTTCCAAAATCTCAAAAGCAATGTATCTATCATCAAACAAAGTTTCTATAAGAGCAAAGCCTCACTCAATGAAACTAATGACAAAATGCACAAAAAACTTGCCTGGGCACGGATGAATCCACAAAGAGCAAAAGTTGAAAATTGACCAGTGTATCTGCCACTCTCATCAACATGACCAATGTTAATCTGGACAGAGGCGTGATCCTTGGAAGTGATCAGCCTGTTAGTGGCCGAGCTGCATCAACAAAAGATATATAATTAGTTATGTCATATATGTATCAACCTCTTGGCAATTCTATACATAATCTCTGCCAATTTTCCAAATGGATAAAAGAATAGAAATTATGTCGGCAAAGAATTATTTATACACACCACTTCCTTGGGATGTACAGGTCCATGTTTTGTCCCTCCTCATTCTGCATATTTGCTTAGTCTTTTGAGCACTCCTACGAAATCCTGAGTCAATGAAACACCAATTAATACATCTTGATGTGGATCACGAAGAGTGATAGAATATGACCTCACGCCCATCAATATTATACAGGACCCAATCCATCAATACCGCATATTTTATACTGCCTCGAGTATTAAAACAATCGTTTTTTATAACAAATTAAGGTATGTATGAAACCAAGCATCAAAATAGCTACAAGTATGACATGATGAATTACAATCGTGCAGAGCACAACGAACCACGCTCCACCACTAGCATTCCTCGTTAAGAGAGACTTCTTCAAAATTTTAAAAAAATAACCTTCGTTTCATCAATGAGAATAGCAATAGCGCAGATAGGGTAGCATTAAAAATTGACAAGTTTACAAATACTACAATTTCTCAAATCTCTAAACATGATATGAATCTCGCCAGCAAAGTTGGGCGATTACTTCAAAATCAACATTTACATAAATAGATCGGAGAGGAGCTGAGAGGGGCTGAGGGAGAGTACCTGATGCAGAAACAAAGGCTGGAGATGCTGAACGATGGGCGGCTTTTCTGATCCTTTTATATGAGAAGCAGCCCAAAACCCTAACACCCACGGAATATTTTAATTGTTTAATTATTTTTTTAGATGACTGTTTAAAATTAGAATATTTATTCTTAAAAATAGTGAATATTAAGGAAATAAAATAATAGAAAGAAAGAAAAAGATAGCCACCAAATTATCTTCTGTGTAGAGAAAAGCTATTGAAAATTAAAATTTTATAAATTTTAATTAAAACCTCATCATTTAATAAAATAGACTTCAAAACCATATTTAAAATGAATGAACTAGGCGAGGCTAGGAGAATTTTGTATATGGACATAATCATAGACAGAAAGAAAGAATAAAACTATTAAAGGTTATAGCTGATATAAGGGATTACATAAGGTGAGTACTTGGAAAATTTCAGATAATAAAATCAAAAAATGTATCAACAATTCTTGCTCATCACTTGAACTTAGAGCTTACAAGTAAGTTAAGAGACCGGATGATCTAGATTTGAAGAGGGAAATAAACAAGGTGCCATATATTAATATCATTAAGGGGCTACTTGTTACGATGGAATGGATGGATTCCTACCTCCATTCAATTTATTTTGAAAGAGGATGCTCCAGAGGGATTATGTGACTGTGATTGTGCAACGAACATAAAATAACAAAAAGTCTCTATCAAGCTGAACTGGAGAGCAAGTTTACAACCGGGTGTAGCTCTGTCGACCACTAAGACAAAAATACACAGCAGTAACTGAAGTTGTGAAATAAGGAATATGGTTGAGGGGGTGCTTCTGATTTTGGAGTCAAATAAGAAAATGTGGTGATGTATTGTGAGAGCAGCAGTGCAATCCATGTAGCCAGACATCAAGTTTTTTGTGTGAGGAGTAAACATATTGATACGAGATGAGATGAAGTGGACAAGGCATTTCAATACTCAGCAGCATAACCTTAGAGATATGCTAACAATTACCAGCTTCTAAGTTCAAACATGCGGTAAACTTGATTGGAAATTGAAGGTATGAGGTTGACTGGAAGGGTGGGTATTGACTACTATTATAGTCATGTAATTAATGAAAAGGAGGAAAGAGGTTGGTGCAAACTCATTTGGAAGTAGTTAAAGGAGATTATTCCCATGTGCATTAAGTTTGAGTGCGTATGAAGCATAATCGTCTTGTGTGTTGCAGATTTGACTCATAATTTACAGAGATAGTATATGAGAACCACAACACTCTTGAGTGAAATACACGACATGGAGCTTCATTCATTCATCAATAGCTCATAGTGCTCTTGTAGAATCAATAACATCCTAATATTTTTTTTTCTTTGGACATATAACTTTAAGGTTCGTTGTGTCTACTTGATTCATCATCTTCATCAAAGGCAAACTGATAGAAATCCATGGGTTCCATCCTAGGCAAACTGATAGAAATCCATGGGTTCCATCCTAAAACCAATTGCCTAAAACCAATTGGTGATAGGAGGAGGGGCCCATGAGACTTATATACTAGTTTCAGTTTTCTAGGCAAACTGATAGAAATCCATGGGTTCCATCCTAAAATCAATTGCCTAAAACCAATTGGTGATAGGAGGAGGGGCCCATGAGACGGTGATAGGAGGAGGGGCCCATGAGACTTATATACTAGTTTCAGTTCTCTTGACACCGATGTGGGACAGTTATATGTTATATTTTTAGTTTCAATTGCCAACACCCTACACCGATGTGGGACAGTTATATGTTATATTTTTAGTTTCAATTGCCAACACCCTCCCTCAAACCTTTCAAGGTAGGAGGAGGGGCCCATGAGACTTATATACTAGTTTCAGTTTTCTCCTTTCAAGGTAGGAGGAGGGGCCCATGAGACTTATATACTAGTTTCAGTTTTCTCTTGACACCGATGTAGGACAGTTATATGTTATATTTTTAGTTTCAATTGCCAACACCCTCCCTCAAACCCTTCAAGGTGAACCTTGGAGGGGTTGGACTTTTTCTAATCGATTGGACAATCAGCCCAATTTTTTTCGATCGGTTGGACCACTTGGCCCAAATTTTTAAGTCCAGATATACTGCTGGGTCAGTCATTTTTTCGGTTTCGGCCCAGATATACTGCTGGGTCAGTTAAATTTGACCCACAGTCGGCGACCCGCTCTGATACCATGATAGAAATCCATGGGTTCCATCCTAAAACCAATTGGTGATAGGAGGAGGGGCCCATGAGACTTATATACTAGTTTCAGTTTTCTCTTGACACCGATGTGGGACAGTTATATGTTATATTTTTAGTTTCAATTGCCAACACAAACAATGAATTATTGGGTAGAAAATTACAAATTTTATATTTTATTAAAACATGTTTGTATAATTAACAAAACTATACATTCAGCTCTTATGGAATACGGAGTAATTAAAATAGCGTATTTTATTTTACCAACATAGAGAGTGGCGAAAATCATTTTCTGAAAACTCACTACAAATCATCTTCCCGCCATAAAAGTTGGTTGAGCTCGAGGCGAAAGTACAATCCACAGCAGCAATGGAGTTCAGTCTAAGCGGTACTGCGCTCAAAACCTTCGCTCGCTCCATCACCTGCCTCGCCCGTATCGGCAACGAGCTCGTTCTCCAGTCCTCTTCTTCTCAGGTGCCCCTTTTTATGTTTCTTCTCCATTACTTATTCAATGAATTGTTAGTTTTTCTTGCCGCCACTCACAGTGCCTAAATTCCGGCTGAACACGCTCACATCTTAGGAATTCTGGATGTAGCAGATACCATATTACTCTTTATTTTACTAGTTCAAATTGGTGTGCTCGACAATGATTAGGGTTCGAAGGTTTTTCGTTCATCCAGAGTTGATAGTCGGTGTTTGGTGTCTAGTAATTGAATTGAGTCTATAGAATTAGAATTTGGCTGGCTGGCTTTCTTTTTTGTTGATTACGGTTCATTGAGCCTGATCAGTGGATTCGAATATAAAAAGATAACAAGGATTTGAGTTATAAAACAAAGCTGATTTTGTTGCTGTAGTAAGATGGAGATCCCTTTTGTTATCCTTTCCATTCCTTTTATTGGACAACTGTTAATTTATTCTCATTTGATGTATAAGAAATAGAAATAGTTGGATTTGGGAGCAAATGTGACATTTATTCCTCATTATTTTGAGTTTCTGCATTGGCAGCTCTGCCTTCATACTCTCAACTCATCAAGGTCAGCTTATCAATCTATAACATTCAAACCGGATTTCTTTGATGTGTTCTCAGTATCTGGGTCCCAAGTACAATGCAGTGTACTTCTAAAGGTATATCGTTTTTCTCATAACAATTTATGTTATCAAGGATTTATTTGTTCTTATATCTAGGATAATTCCATGCTGTTACTTTCTTTGCAGGCCATCTGCTCAGTTTTAAGAACACCAGTGGCGAGTATAGATCATTTAGCCGTACAACTGGCTGATTCTGATGCATCAAAAGTGCAGTGGGCTTTGGACTGTTCTAATGGTACAAAATATTTTCTGCATCATTTTGTATGGAAAGAAATTTGTAACATATATAGGGATGTCTTTATATTCAAGGCAGATGGCCATTTCACAAAAAGGTGACAGCTTCTTTGGTTGATCAGCTGGAACTCATCACAAAAATAAGCAATGGATGTGAAATTAGGCATGGGCAGATTTAACTCTTGCTAGAAATCTATGAAAAGGCATATGCCAATTTGAATTTTACGAACTTCTAGATAGCATTAGGGCAAAGACATGTTTATAAGGACGAATTCATCTATGTTTATGAAAAAAAATTGATTTTATATATTTACAGAACATTGCTGGAAATTATGTACTTATGTATCTTTCAATTTCTCACATTTCCCCAATATTTGCTTGATGTTCATTCTACACACTGACAGATTGCTGGAAATTGTGTATTTATGTATCTTTCAAATTTATCACATTTGCCCAATATTTGCTTGATGTTCTTACTACGCACTGACAGATTTCATATATATACCTAGATTTTGGTGGAAATGTTCTCATCCCCAATATGTATTTGGTGATACCCAAAAGTGGAAATATTGGAGAAATTTCTGGATATTTTTGCATCAATGCTTGCTGATAACTTATTGGTGATATCAATAAAATAGTGTTGCAAGTTAACAGAAAATATTATCATCATGCTTGACTTGATTCCTGCCATGTAGTCTTTCAGTGTTGGCTACTAATAGGAAACGAGTCAAGTAAAATTTAGATGGTGTTCATCTCTTTTACATTTTACTGCACTTGACATGTTGTCTTTAATCTTTATGATTGACTTGCTGCTTGTCTACTTGGAACTATTGAAGAATTTATAATAACACAACACATTTGCAAAGGCTGATTGGCTGAACTGCCACTATGAGAGCTCTCTACATTGAATGTACTTGGTGAAATGTTGATGCTTCTGTAAAACCTGCAATTTTGTCGTGAACAATGATAACTTTTAGTATGAATACAGAGTGCATATTAGTTTCTTGAAACATGTCCAAATGTTTTATTACAAAAGGGTACCGTATTCACCCTTGTGCATCCTAAGCCTTCTGTACAAGTACAACTCTCTATTTATTCCTCCACTAGTTAAAGGTAGCAATATTTTACATGTCATATTGACTCATCCATTTAATTTGATTCTCCATTCTTACTGCTTATAGGGATGAAAAAAACATATTGGATTACTTGCAATATCGAACCTGATATACAGCATCTATCACTTGATCGAAGAAAGCTTCCTAGCAGTTTTGTAGTTAGGCCACGTGATCTCAACCGGTTACTGGCTAATTTTCAATCAACCCTTCAAGAGATTACAATCATCTCAACACAACAATCTGCTTTGCCTCTTGATGCTGCTGATCAGATTGGGGGAAAAGCTGTTGAGTTTAGAAGCTACATTGACCCAACTAAAGGTAAACCAAGCAATTTTGTGACATTTATAAGTTCTCCTATAGCAAACTCTTGATGCAGCTAAAGTTAAACTCCAGCTTCTTTTTTCAGAAAATGATTCATCACTACATACTCAATTGTGGATAGATCCTGCTGAAGAGTTTGTGCAGTATACTCATACTCGTGATCCTGTAGACGTAACATTTGGAGTGAGGGAGCTGAAGGTGATGGAACTATATGGAAACATGCATTCTGTTCTTTACTGAGGTTTCTTGAGTGAGATAATCTTAGTAAAATTACATCAACATTCTCTTATTCAGACATTATCATTCAGCTACTGGCCATCCACATGCTTTTGCTGTACAATTCCATCAAAAATTAAACTTTCTACAACGAGCTATAATCATTTTATGATGTCTTATTGAGCCATGTACTTCTTTTAAGTTCATTTTCTAATAATATTTGGCACTACATTCATTTATTTTTTGATCTTTCTCATTTTCCAGGCATTTCTTTCATTCTGCGAGGGCTGTGAAGTTGATATACATTTATATTTTGACAAAGCTGGAGAGTAAGAGTCTCTTCTGCCAGTGCTCGTTATTTAATAAGACCTTTCTTTTTCTTCTTGATGTTTAAGACCTCATCCAAAATATGGATGACTTCTGACGGGCATAATTTTGGCTCAAATATGCATGCACCCATTTATTTAAGAAGTTTATATTTTATAAAGCATCTTAGGTAGTAAGATAAATGAACTAAAGATGTGAAAAATGCACTACTAACCACTTCACACATCTTGCAAAAAATACGTCTGCTGCATCTGCATGCTCTCTGCAGCTCACATCAGTTCACACACCTGTTGGCATTTTAAATTTGGTTATGAACTATGAATGATATCTTGTTAAAGATTATATTTACTGTTCGAGGAACAGGCCAATCCTAATGGCGCCCAAATTTGGCATAGACGACGGCTCATTTTCAAACTTTGATGCTACCCTAGTACTTGCTACAATGCTTGTATCACAACTCCGTGGTGGGAATTCATCTGAACCTCCAGCAGCAACGACAGCACAGCAGGGAACAAAAGGAAACACTTCTGAGCACCCATCTGATCATACCAGAATTTGGTCCGAACTCTCTGGTCAGTTCAGAGTTGTGGTAGTGTTATAGAATGTAAAACATACACGTTGTTGATAGATGCATCCACATGCAGGAAGTGCTGTAAGATATGGAAATGCTGCTCAAGATCAGCCAGTCCCTGGGGAAAGAAATCAAAACACCAATGAGCATACCACGATTCAGAGGATTGGTGCCATGAATATCTCAATGGATAAGAATGCTGGTGGAGTTCCTGTTCACGGCAAGGAGTATCCTTCTCCTTTATTAGCTACTAGAATCTTATTGCTAGCTTACCTGATTAATGATTATATGGCACTTAGATTTCATGCTCATTTTCTTATGATATGGGGTTGAAATAGTTGGTAGAGTCGAGCATTGTCCCTCTGTTGGATGCTGGCTGTGGTGTGAAGTAAGTTAGTTGCTGAGATTGGTTCTCAAATGTGTAATATGTGATACATTTTCATCTCTTATGCATCCCACTTCTGAGGTTAATGGTGGCATATCAACCATATGTGAATATAAGATTTTTAAGATGCTAGCATGTGGTTCATCCTCTCATGTCCATGATTTCTAGAGTGTTTGCTATTAATAATTCTTGACAAAAATGTATAGCTTCCATCCAGCGGAAACTGATGATACCAGACGGCCTGAAGGTTCATCCAAATATGCAGATCATTCTCTTTCGGTTCTGGTTAAGGCTCATAAACTAACACTATCATGTTATAATTGTTCAATAGAGACTAATGGGCATGCCCCCTCACAACACCATCCAAGCAACTGGATAGATGCAGAAGAGGATGACGATGATGAAGGGGATGATTCCGAGCTATGTGTGCAGTCAACACCCCCATACTCATGAAGTGTGTGGCTAATTCAAAATTACCCTTTGATGCTCAATTGTAAGTCACGTCTCTAACTCCCAATTCTTCAAATCTTGCTTTTTAAAATCATGTATTTTGATCTCACAAATCCAATTTACATTACATTTACTGAGATATTTTACTAATTGATATGCAGGTATTTGAAAACGTGTTGAGCAGTTACCGCAATGATGGTCACCACGAGCTATTTTTGAGAAGACAATTTATCATCATGTTTATTGTCAAATTGCTACTTTATCTATTTGTTGAAGAAATTCTTGTGCTACTCAATGTAAATATTATATGCAGAGCTTTTTGTTCTTCCAACCAAAATATTTTGAAAACCATAACATTATAAATTATATATAAAAGTTTTTAGAAAACAAATATTGGTAAATGAGTATTTGGTGGACAAAAGGCACCGACTTCCACCTGTTGAGAGGTCAAGCAAAATTCAACGAACTTGAAACAATAAAATATCTTTTCTCAAAAATTTAGATTATACTAATACTATATTAGTTGTATTCCTTTATTCTATTATAATTGTATGATTTTTATCATAACAAAAAATAATAGTACATTTTATTTTTCTTATTTCAAATTTTCTCCTATTTACTCTCTATTTAATTAATAATTTATTTAATTTATTTTCTCTCGTACTTCATTTTCACTCTATTTAACTAACTAAACATTTTTTGTCATCTTGACAATTGCTTTTTGTCAACTGGAATATTGACAGTTGCCTCTTTGTCAAATGGAATAATAAGTACAGTATTTTATTTTGTTCTCATACAATCAATATCAATTATCTTCATCATCACTCATCAGCAAATGGCATAATTTACCGTCATATTCAATTAAATATTAACTGAGCGGTCTTTCGAGAATAAAAGATTTGAAATTTAAATCCCACTCCCACTCACACTCACACTCACACTCACATCACTCAGGTAACATTTTTATAAATGGATCTTGTCTCATGTAATACAAAAACTACATTAAATTACCCTAAACATACTCGTCTTTAGCAAAAATAAAAATAAACATGATAAGAATATTTGTTTTAAATAATTGTGTTGTGTGAGGATGGCCAATTGGATAAGAAGGAATTAAAAAAAACACAGCTGGGTGTAGAGAAAAATTAAAAGCGGCTAAGAACGGCTGATAATTGACGCGCATTCATCTCTAATTTTATCATCTTAATTCTTCTTAATTGTTAGGACCACCTCACGCGGCTTCAATGTATTCCCCTCCTTTTAGTTTACTATTCCTATCTTTTTTGGGGTATTAACATATTTTCGTCTTCCATAACAATATTTTAAAAAAAATTCCTTTAAATTGATGGCCAATCGATACTTAGAGCATCCACAATAGCGCACCGCCTAGCCGAGCGCCGGCGCTAGGCGGTGCGCTAGGCGAACTATTGCAACCGCCTAGCCGATTTCGCGGAAAAAAACCGCCTAGCGCTCGGCGGTTCCGCGGCGCTAGGCGGTGCGCTAGGCGATCCGCTAGGCGCTAGGCGGTGCGCTAGGCTATTGATGGGCTATTTCTATTGTGGATGGCCTTAGAGCATGCGTAACGCAAGGGGCCGGGCCGCATCTCGCGAGTCCCGGCCCGTCCCATGCATTACACGGAAGGGCGGCACGGCTCAGGCCCGTCCCGGTGACGCGTGACCGGCCTGGGGAGCGTCCCGCGTCCCGGCCCGGGACGGGGTTGCACGGTGACGGGCCGCTACTGTTCATCGATTTTAAATTTTTTTTTTTTTTTGCATTTTTAAGAAGAAGAAGAAGAAGAGGGAGAGGAGGAAGAAGGAGGAAGAGGAAGAGGAAGAAGAAGGAGATGGAGAGGGGCGACGTTTTTTCATCAATTTTAATTTTTTTTTATTTTTTGCATTTTTAAGAAGAAGAAGAAGGGGGAGAGGGGGAAGAAGAAGGAAGAGGAAGAAGGAGATGGAGAAGGGCAATGTGTATTGCAGAATTTTAATTTTTTTTTATTTTTTTTTTTTTGCATTTTTTTTATTACTCTAATTTTTTGTATATTTTTTAGTTTATAATTTATTATTTTTGTATTAAAAATGAATTGCTCGTGTTATAATTGCTCAACGTATTTTATTTTACGTTCAAAATAGGTTGGAGTTGTGAATAGTGTCATTTATTAGTTGCGGCCCGGGCCGCAACCTCCAGGGTTACAGCAGTTGGGGCCTGGGCCGCAACTGTAGAGGAATGATGACGTGGAGGGGACTTGGGGCCGGAAATGGGGACGGGGTTATTGATGCCCTTAAAACATCAAAATCAAATATTCCAAAGTAATATTCAGACGTCATTTAATTTTATTTGAAAGTGCGAAAAAATAGTAAGATGTGATGTCTAATTTTTTCATAGTGGCAGACGCCAGACTTGCAGCCCTATAATAGAATTCAAGCAAACGAAATAAATTGGATTTGCCGAAATTCCATTTTCAACTCGTTTTCTTGCTCAAGTAGTGTTAGCACTCTAACAGAATTCAAGCAAAAGAAGAAAACTCACAAATTAAAAGTAAAAATAAGAAAGGGGCAAATTTATTGAATGCATGGCCTCAAAAAATATTTTTATTCTTTAATTTTAGGTCATTTCGAATATTATATTTAAAATATAAAGATGATATAAAGATAGAATGGAGCTTGTAATAAAATTAAAAAGAAAAGTGAATTACATAAATATCTCCGGACAATGATATTTGCGTATTTGACAAAGACATAATTACATTCAAGTTATTTTTTTTAATAATTCTTGTATTATTTAATATATTTACAGTTTTATTTATCTTTCATCTCACTCTATAATTCCTCTCTATTTTCTCTATATTTTTAAATTTTGATTTCTCTCATTTATCTCTCATCGTTATTAATTCAATGCATCCATTTTATTTAAATTTCTTCTATCTTATCATCATGGATTCATTATATCAACATAACTACTCCATTCATCCCACAGTAGGAGTCACATTTGATATGGACATAGATTTTAGAAAATATAAAGAATTGTGAGTTGGAAAAATTAATAGAATATGAAGTTCACTTTTTTATATTGATTTTATAATAGAATATGAATGAAGTGAGTTAATGGAATTTGAGACCTACTTACTATTCATGGTAAAAAACTAAAAATGAAATGTGACTGTTATTGTGGGACAAACCGAAATGAAAAATGTGACTTATTATAAGACGGAGACAGTATTTTATTTTACAAAATTTTATACGCCTTGTTATATACTAATATAGATAATCAAGTAATGCAATATTATATCTATCTGACTATCTGTTTTATGTATTATTGGTATACATAGATAATCATGTAATAGAATTTAAAAAATAGAGAAAAGAAGAAGAGAAAAATCAAAAACAAAATGAGATGATAGAAATGAATAATGTAAACGTACCAAAATAATTATTACTGTAGAACAGAAAAAGAGAGTAAAGGGCAAAAATAATGAAAAAATAGTAGTAACTAATTATATCTTTGTTCAGAAGTAGTAGAACATAATTTTATTAAGTAAATACCATTATGTAAAGACCTGTAATTCACTATAAGAAGAATATTGAATTAATGTAGTGGTCACCTCACCCCTAATTAAACCATAATTAATTATGAATGGCATAGTTGTCATATTCATGAAAATTAGCCCCTTATTTCTGCTCCGTCCCCGTATATATACAAATTTCAATCGATAGCATTAGCTGTTCCCAACATTTTTTCTCTGATTCTTCCTAGCGCAGATTTGGAGTAATTAAGCAGACCAGCTTTGGTTTGCAAAGGCAGGCACTTGGAAATTGCTGTTGGCGCTGTGCTTAATCGCACTCCCCCTGGCAATTGCCGGCGGCGACGGGATGGGTGATGCCAGCGGTGAGATCGGGGTGCAGGGGAACGGTGGCGGAGTGCCTGGTAAACGAGGAGGATGAATTCGAGCTGGATTCGGAATCGAGCAGGCGCATCCTAGCCGCGCGCCGCTTCATCAGCTATGATGCGCTGCGGAGGAACAGTATCCCGTGCTCGCGGCGCGGCTCCTCGTACTACAACTGCCGCCCTGGAGCTCAGGCCAATCCCTACACTCGCGGCTGCAGCGCCTTCACTCGTTGCAGGAGCTGAACGGATTCGTACTTTTAATATTACTTGTGGATCATCCAAAAATTGAAAGAATGACCTCATAAATTGAAAGGATGACATCATATTCTTATTAATTTCGAAAAACAATTAAGCAAATTTTCAATTCTCAAAGTTTGCTTGGAATCCTATTCCAGTTTCAAAGATACGAAACATGTCAAAAAGTTTGTAATCTAATTTATGATAAAAAGTTTGCAGTGAAAAATAAATTCCCAGTTCTCCTCAACATCGTAAATTGTGGAAATCTGATTCCCATTCTCAAATTTTTTTTATTTTTATTTTTTCGAAACGTTGAAGTTTGAAATCTAATTTCTCATCTTTGAAATCCAATTTCAGTTTCTGTCGAAACAATTAAACCAATTACAAAAGGTTTGATTTCTGAAATCGTCCACGTATAACCAAATTACAAAACAAATTATGAATCAAGCCTCGGGATCTGATACCACTGTTAGAAATTCTTGTAATCATCTAATGAGCGCAGCGGAAAAAACATACAAGAATTACAGATCTAGATTCATAATCATATTGTAATTGAGCACGTAATACACAACATAACTAAATCTTACTTGTTGTGTTGTTTTCTTCGATTGATTGAATCCTGCAAGTTGAATCCACTACTATCGAGGTCCAAGTGCAATTCTTGTTGCGCTGTTTCTCATTCTTCACAATGAAGAATAAATAACCATTAAGTAGATGAAGAGTCACTAGGGCTTTATGATTGTGTTAGGCTTATGAACTAATATAATTGTAGCCCAACAATAATTACTTAATCCATATCAATCTAATTCTAGCCCATTTCCTTTCAACACACATCATATAATACTGATAATAGCAATAATTAATATATGAGGCTGAGCATAATAATTCCAATATATATCTATTTATTCCTGAGCTACTTTATTCTATCATTCTCTTGTACACACTGGAAATTTAGTTAAAAGGGGGAAATTATATAGCTCGTCAATTGAATATAATTTGCCGTAACTACACATATTTATGTCAAGGCTAAGTGCAGTATATCAAACAGAATTTGGAAGATAGTATTGACTGGTAAATGAGAGGATTAAGAGTAGGATAGAATAGTTTTTGTGTTTGTTGTGACGTATGTTAAGTTACAGGATATGTTTTATTTAGAAAACTATAATTTTCATTAATATTATTAGTTGTCACTAATTATAATTTGTTCGGACATTATAGGGACTTCACCTTTCAATTTCTAATAATTTTACAACCGAATCTCTTTTCTACGAATGAAAATCTAAAATGAAAACTAATGTAATGTGCACGTGTTTAAAAATGATTTGGAGAATTATAATTACTCCGTATTTGATCATTTCCACTCATAAAAAACCGAGTACATATATATATGGAGAGTGAGCAAATAAAATTTCCGGCTTCTGGTATGGAAAGGAGATACCTTCATGATGTCTCAGCATACGAAGAGTTGGAATTTAGTTGTTTTACCTCCCACGTTCAGATAGTTGACATCAACCACAACTTCCCCAAAATCATCTGCCAAACATACAAAGTTTCTCTTCGTTTATTATATCCAATTCCTTTGACTGAAGGCTATGCAGAGATATTCACAAACCTTCGTATAGTGTCCTTGCAATATGAACATATTCAGGTATGAGATCCCGGTAAATTATTCCTTCAGGATGCGCGTCCAAGACAACAAGGACTCCTGCCAACAACAAAATCTTCATAAAGTT
This sequence comes from Salvia splendens, assembly GCF_004379255.2. Classification (NCBI taxonomy): domain Eukaryota; kingdom Viridiplantae; phylum Streptophyta; class Magnoliopsida; order Lamiales; family Lamiaceae; genus Salvia; species Salvia splendens. The sequence goes on along the minus strand of NC_056033.1, from coordinate 35,498,554 downwards.
GGAAATCTTGTCAGACATATAAGCTGTCCAAGTGATTCTACAGTTTATTCATCTTAAATATGAAGAAAGCACAATCTTAGAAAAATATAGTACGTTCTGTAAGATAAAAATGAGAATACACACCTGGTGCCTCCCATGCTTTACTGGAATCATTCGGCAAAGGAGCAAGCCATAAAATATTTCTCAAGTTCATTGAATCGTCATAATCAACGTTGGATCCTGAGGATTATAAAGTGCACAATCAAATAATGATGGAAAGCATTTTAGACATGCCACATGATTGACCCCCCGCTCACCGACTTGGCAATAGCCCATGTTGCAAGGAAAAAGTTCTTTGTCATAGGCAGGGTACTCTTTAGCATGAAACCTGCAAATATATGCATCATGGTCCCGTCACTCGTGTATAAGTCATCAATCATCAGTTGATAATGTCTCATGGCAAACTTATCTCCACAAAGGTAAATTATAAGTTAATGTCTCTATATTTTGATGACATGATATCATTTTTCCTATTTTTAAATTATTTACGATATCTTATAGAATTCTGATTTCTGAGACAAACCCTACCAATTTTTCACAATGGTACAAAACCCTCCTGTCAAAATCCTTTCATAAATCTTCCGCTTAGCTCAAAAGATTAATGCATCATATAGTTCCTAACTTTTGTTTGAAAGGAGGGATCATGGGGTTAATGGGTCCACTTATTGAATCAATATCCACAAAACCTGACTGCACATTCATACATAGATTATTTTAACTAGCAGGTAACATTAACATACAAGTCCGAAGAAAAACATGGCATGCAGATTTATATTCTGTATTTCAATCAATGTATTTGCACTCATTTACTGCATATTCCATGAAAGAACCCAACAAATTGATTCAGGCACAGATTCTTGGTCAATTAAAACATTCTGCAAACTCCTGTCCTTTTAAACAGTAAACTAAAGTTTAGGTCATTTTTTAGAAAGGCTCCAAAATTTGGGCCATAAACTATATGCAAGAGTCCTTTTATGCCTAATCCTTAAATGAAGAATCCAATTCCTCAAACTGTGAAAAAAATAAAAGAGTAGAAATGCTTGTTATTTGAACTTACAAAATGCCAAGTCTTCCAGACTCCTTGGCAAGGAAAAGGTGACCATGGAAAAAATCATAGCGGCTTAAAGACACATTGAGGCCTACTCCCGGACCACGCTCGACAATAATTTCAAACAAGAACTCAATGTAAGAATTCAAGGCCTACAAGAAATGGAATTGGCTGACGAAATTAAACAAGAATCTGGACAGGATAAAAGAAAGGTAAACGCAATCAACAAGCAGTCACCAATGCACCTCATCAATGAATCGCCAGCCATAAGGATATCTAGTAAGCTCACAACGGTCCTCGTTTGATCCTTCTACATCAGGAACCTGCATTTTTTTCCAAATCACCAAACATCCTTCACCACAAACCACAATTCACTCACAGAAAGTAACAAGTAAGTAGTTCACATCATACTCATTCTCTCACACCGATTTTTGACAAAGTAAAATTAAATTGCAAGCACTCTCAACTCTGTAATTGCAATTTACATAAATAGATGTTTAAAGAGAAAAGAAGAGTGTAGAGAAAGAGGCATTACGGTTATAATAGTCGGATCAAGAGCTCGGTGAATAGCCCCAGGGTCACCGCCGGAGTCGACCGCGAGTCGCGCCAGCTCCAATACAGGCGGCGGCGGCGACAAAATCAGGTGATCGATTTCCTCTGCGGTCCGGGTCAATGGCGTATTGAGTTGAGAAGCGAGTGCTCGGCGAGTTGGTAGGGTTTGATTGAAGGGGGCTAGGAATTTGAAGCATGAGCGGAGTTGTCGGGCGACTACCGAGTTGACGGAGGCGGCCTGTTGAGGTGAGCCAAGGAGGGAAAGCAAGTCCGAGGTGGTGGCTTTGAGAGGACGAGAATTGGAGGAGGATTTGGGTGTGAGATTTCGCGGGAGTGAGAGAGGAACGGCGGCGGCGCCGAGGGAGAGGGAGAAGAATAAGGCGAATTTCAGTGGAAAGGAAGATCCCATCGCGTTGCAGAATGCAGAGTCACTTGCAACTACTTTTGCAGTTTTGCTTGGATAATCTTCTTTATTTTTTTTACTTTTGATTTGAGACAAACAACTACAAATGTTGACTTTAGAAATCCGGATAAACTCACATTAATGATTAACTGTTCTATCACTTGACCAAACAAGCATACGCAAATTTGATATTATATACAGTAATATAAATTGAAGATATTCATCTTATTTCAAGCAGACAACTAATACAATGTCAACAAGCGTTCAGCTATGGTGTTATTGAAGAGTAAGTGGCTGCTAGCTCAAATATAACAAGCGTTCAACAAAACGTTCCATTATATGCAAAACAATCCAGAGCTGTTCTTCAAGGCTTTCTCTGCTCCACCTTTACGACCTCACTGTAACTCATACCAATCATATGGTTATCACTAATGGTTTAATCTTCGAAACCAGCTGTATATGCTTGAAATCAGAGATTGGATAAGTAATACGGCATCAGATGTGCTTTTGCTGTAGACTGAAAATCCTGCACTGCACCCATTCAATCACACATTTCATAAACATCTATCTTCAAGATGTGGAGGTAGGTAATTAGAAATTCAAAGGAATATCTTCAGGTATTAGGCTCACTGTATTCAAGTATTTGGAAGCAACTACATTGAATCAAGGACTTTGATCCCAGCATTCTTATCCCATTCTTCTGGAGGGGCAGCATCTGCCATAATCTTTTCCTGTCCACGCCAAAGTATCTGATTCCAAATGTTACGTCATTAGTATAAAGCCAAGGTCATCATGTGCAAAAAGTTGGGGACAATCAGAAACAACTCACCTTATCAATGACACCAAATTCTTTAGCTCTAGTAGAGTCCATATAAAATGGCCTTTTCATCACATTGGCCACAGCCTCTTCTGACTGACCAAATTGAAAAGAAATCGAGGAACATTACTCCATAGATAGACAAGCACAACGTCAACAATAATTCAACAAATATTCTCTGGAAAAAAAAAAGAAATTTGACATATCAACTCACGTTTCCAGTGTGCTTAGCCAGAAGTTTAACAAGGACATCCCTGTTTACTATAACCTACAAAAGCAGCCCAATAAGTTGCAGAAACATATTTAACACACTTATGTATATTACAACCCACAAAAAAGCCTATACAAATAAAACATTGTCAGTAAAGATCAGAAGTCCCAACAAGGAAATGATTTGCATTTTTTAGCCCAAATACAAATATTGGTGTGTTCCTATGATGCCAGTGTGCCACCATGCATGGACTGAAATACCCATTATTTTTAGTTTCCAATAAAGCTTATTATGGACTTATTATTTACTACTACTAGACATGGATTAGAAACTTTCAAACAAATGTAAGGTTGCAAAAAAGCTCGAACTTGCCTCTTTTGCACGAATCAGAACATCACTGGCTGGCATTAAACCAGAGGAGGGAACACGGGGTTGTTGAATCATAGCTGAAAAAGAAAGTTCTAACTGAATTAAGGAAAATGAAAGAGAGGCTACTTAATGGCTGCACATAAAATTAAATGCAAGAAACTGAAAACTACCTTTAGCATGTGGCATCATGAACCTTTTGCCTTTGCTTCCAGCAGAGAGTAAGAGGCAAGCGTGGCCTATAGCAGCTCCAACAGCTACAGTATGTATCTGCATATGAAATTAAGCATGCAGGTAATAAATATGATGAGCCAACCTCGAAGTACCATATAAAACAGGTCGAGCATGCTATATTAAAATGCAACTATAAATCAGCCAAAGAAAGTGATACCCATCTTTGTTAAAAAGTTTGAGCACAAACTGCCATAATAATTACAAAAATGATCCATGAGGTGTGAAATATTTGCAGAAAACAGGATAGCATGGTTCTGGAGAAGGCAACTTTTCCTTTAAAGAAAAGTGGCCAAAGGATATCCTGACCAAAATGCATCGTATGAAGTTCATATACAACATGAAATCAGGATGTTTTCTACATAAATTTGCATTTCTAGGATGCATAACTCCAATTATAGGAATAGATAAACCATAGGCTTATAACTGACATTCACAAATACAGGCCAGTAAAACCAAAACACCACCACAACCAGGTAAATTATCTGGAAAGCACAAATTGGAACATTCTCAACAAATTACTCGATTTTGAGCATTTATATCATCCAAACAAGCAGCCTGAGCCTGCATGGTTATCAAATAAGAAGTACTCTATACACGCTTAAACCATACCTCATTCTTCAATTGCATCATAGCATCATAAATTGCGAAACCTTCGGTCTCCATTCCAACCTTATATTATAGAAAATTCAAAGCATTACTTAGAATAAATGAATAATACACTCAACTAGGAATTTCGAAAAAAAGTGGTTGAAATATGAATATGCCTTTGTGAGGGAAACAACAGCGGGAAACAGCTGCTATAGAAGAATCATGAAAAGAAAGGACAATATATAGACAAGAAATGTTTAAGAGAATTGGCACTTTGGGATCCATCCACTTAAAGCCTCACCGTTTCACCATCATCACGAGTTGTCCCAGTGGAATTTATGTAGAGATAGATTGGCTCTTTGGGATCCATCCACTGAAGATACATCAACTCAGCTACAATAAGCTCAGTAACAGCTGGAACCAACTGAAACCATTAAAAGTACATTTTATTTGGTAGAATCAAGTAAAAGTCTTATCCAAAATTCAAAAATAAAGTAATAGGAGTGACACAATGGCCAACACTCATTATTTCAGAACTTAATACTTGCATCCACCTTTCTCTCACCAATTAAACACATTAACCAACAACTCCCAAAATCCCGTGCCGACTAAGAAATGGGTCATCTTAGCCGGGACGGAGGGAGTACTATATTCTGAATACTATGACCTGAATCTGTTAACTTTCTTCATCTTTAACTTTAAAATCAGGAATGGAATAAGCTATGAGAATGAAAGTAGAGTCAAGCTAGTAACCGGCATGCCAATGTACACTATTCTTCCGTGCAGCAATAGTGAAGGTAAGTCTGGTGGTGGTCTTCTTGGTCTGTGCTCATTGTATGAAACAGATCTCTCAACCTGTTTCAAGCAACAAAAATAATATTCATAAAGTTAAAAGATCACTATTGTAAAAATTACTATTTTGCACAAAAATACTAGCAATGTGTTATTTTTCAAGGCAGAAGAGTTTAAACTCTTCATTTTAGTAGGATATGATCATTATGAAAGTTAATTGCAGGAATTCAGATAAGCTGCTTAATCATGGAAAATAATATTTTTAGCATAGGCATATGGTAGGTAAACTTGAAGGAGATAACCCTAGGACAAGCTTCCGAGATTGCAAGTGCAAGGAAAAGGTTGTACAGAGTTGCATATCAAGGGAATAATTTCACTTCTATCTCCTGTTCAAGTTCGATACAAGGATCTTCAACAGAGATTCACATACAAATGCGTTGAATCCTTCGTGTGTTGCATCAGGATTTCATAGTGTTCAACCCATTGCACTAAATGCACCGAACCTACGCTCATTGCAAATTCTCTTGCATCTCATTGTAATGAGACTGAGGCTAACTGACCGAAATCAACGCAGTGCACCAAAGCCGCCAAGATAATATGAAGATTGCTCTGAACTCTTTTTAACCCTTATAATTTCGAATTCATTCTCCAGATAAATAATCACTATCAAATTAAAACAAAACAATCAAGCAGTAGGCAAGTAAATGGTTGAATTTCGAAGTGAGCGTAGGGCGTGGACAATTGCAACCACACATAGCGACGATTAGTCAAAAAGAGAAGCAGTAAATACCTGGGCAGGAGTGGCCATGAGTGTGGGGGAGTCGAAAACATCCAAAAATGGCGGCGTGTCGGAATTTTTGGGTTTATTGAGCAGCGTATCGGGAGAGGTGGCAGCAAGAGAGGCGAGCCTGGATAGGAAGGGGTCTTTAGGGTTGATTGGAGGCATGGGAATTTTGGAGCTGTTGGTTGCACTGCAACTAGGCCGTTTGGAGAAGCGTACGGCGGAAGCTGATGAAGAGCAGCAGAGAGACGAAGCCATGGGCATCCGCAGACAGTTAGCCATTGAAATTTTGCCTTTGGAGGAGCAAGGAGATGAGACGATGGTGTTGGTGTGCAGCTCAAGCGCAGATATCAAACTATCCACACCGGATCCTCTCCTCTGGGTCGGGCCGGGTACGGTTTTCTCTCTTTTAATTAAAGTTTTGTTTGCGTTTGCGTTGATTTACCCAATACACAGGCACGATTATTTTGAAGAGCTTTAAAACCACACAAGTTCTCTCTCTTTACCAAAGTAACTTGAAAAAGAAAACAACGTTTTTTTTGGTTCTTTTCTCAAATGAATCTATTTGAGTTGAGGTCTTGAGGAAGTGAACGATTGTCAAGATTTAACCAAAAATTTATTTCTTTTGCTCTATATCTAATGTTTGTGCATTTATCAAATTTCAATTGTTGCTTCCTTCTATATCCTAAGAAAACATGTTTTTGGAAGCATTTCATTTACAAAATATATGTACTAATGTTGAATATAAAGTGAAGTTGGTAACATGGCATGCATATAAACTTCATTTAACCAAAATATTTTGGTTTTGTAACATATCACTATACATATAGTACAAGATTTCAGTGTATTACAACCTTGAGCGTGTCTTAAATAGAAGCACATTCTGCATTATAGTAAATTCAAGCGCAAGAACAACACCTTGTTATTCTGATATATGTCTCACCATGGCATGAAGCAATTACAAAGGGGATGGGAATGGATAATCAATAATCATATAGGAAAGAATAAAACAAACCAAATTTATCAAGTTGATGCAATGGTAAATCTGACCCCTGTCTCAAAGCATAATCCATACGTCCCAAACGGATTATCAAAAATCTTTCTAAAACTAAATACTAGTTCCAAAAAACTGCTTAAAACACGTACCTACTTCTAGTAGAGAACTCTGTCGTTCCCGCCAGCTAAAGAATCATTACTAGGTCGTTATTTCTTCTTCTACCCGGCCGCCATCAATGACTACAGGTGTCATATTATCAGTCCTTATAGCCTCTGCAATCTTGTCAATAGGTATGATTGGAAGATGTGCTGCCACCTTGTACCCACTCTTGGCAGCAACTTCAACCTTCTGGTTGTACATCTCCGAGCAGTAACCGGCTAGTGGACCAGCAGCTAGAGCAGCTCGTTAGAAGAGGACGTACTGGTTCAGCAAACGCCAAACATGCAGTGCATACTCCTCGGTCATTGGTTCATACTTGGTGTACAAGTCCTTGGCTACTGGCTCGTACTTGGCACACACTGATTTTGCAAGTCCAGAAGCCGTCTCCACCATGCCACTTTTCTGGACATCAGCCATCACACACCGAGCAGCAACAGGTGCTTTCCGAGCATGGTTATAGGCTTTGAAAGATGCGCTCCTCAGAGATGAGGGCATGCACTTCTGCACCTTGTGCACAGACTCATCAACCTGCATAATCCATCCAGATTGGTTTATCCACTCTTTCTGGATGAATATAAATTAATCTCTCCAAAAGACATTCACATGGGCCATCATCTTCCAAGTATAAATACCAATCGCTATTGTGTGGAATCAAAATGAATCCCTTTGTGAGAAAGGACGGATAAATGGTCCATCCATAGAGGCGACAAATATTCAAGGATTTACACAAGTGAAGCAATGTTATAGAATGATTTCACCGTAAAAGTAGTGTAACAAGATATTCCAGATCAAAGAAGTTTGTGTTTTAAACAGGAGAGGCTTAAAAGTAAACCAAACAAGCTTAAATCAGTTGAACAATATCAATGAATGGGAGAGCAAAGGCATCTATCATAAAATTTCCCCTGAGATCAGAACATCATTTGCATTAAACGAATTCTATAGCATAGCATAACCACGCAGATGCCACTACCATAAGAAGGATTTTGTGATTGCTTAAGGAATAGCAAGTCTCCAAATGTGATTTTAGAATATACAAAAGAGAGCATTTGGATTTTCTATAAAACACTTAACTTACCTGGTTAATTTAACTGATTGGGGTCAATGTACAGAAAAAACAAAGAAAATAACTCAGAAAGAACCATGCATTTCTCAATCCAAGAGCTTCAATCTCCGGCAATGCCACTGCGACATTTATTTTCTAAATACAACCTCTGCATCACCAACCATATCATGCCATAATTACACACTCAGCGAATTATTTCCTTGAAATTATTTAAAAAGAACAAAAAATGATAGGAAATATGCAAATCCAGATAACAAGGTTATCAACTTGTGGAAAGCAACACCAGCCTTGTAAGTTGTAAGATAACATTGCTATTCCTACAAACTAAGGATAAAAAATTAGCATCTGGATAGTTAATTAAATCAATTTTGAACCTAATTGAGAATATATATATATAGAGAGAGAGAGAGAGTCTGTGATCAGTTCTAATCATGCGGTTGAGATTCAAACTTAGATTTACTTCATAAAAAAAAGCGCGGGGTAAAACTGTCATTTCCCTCATTTAATTTCTGAATTTCGCCAAATATCACGTAAAATGATAAAATGATAAAATGATAGGTTTATTGCGTAGAATGATAGTTTTACCGGATAGAATGATACTCTGAGTTGATAAAATGATACTTTTGACTGACTAATAAAATGATAGGTTTTATTGCATAGAATGATAGTTTTACCGGATAGAATGATACTTTGAGTTGATAAAATGATACTTTTGACTGACTGATAAAATGATAAAATGATAGGTTTATTGCATAGAATGATAGTTTTGCCGGATAGAATGATACTCTGAGTTGATAAAATGATACTTTTGACCGACTGATAAAATGATAAAATGATAGGTTTATTGCATAGAATGATAGTTTTGCCGGATAGAATGATACTCTGAGTTGATAAAATGATACTTTTAGCTTATAAATGTTAGGTTTACTGCATAAAATGATAGTTTTGCCGGATAGAATGATACTATCAGCCGATAGAATGATAGTTTTGCCGGGTAGAATGATACTTTCAGCCGATAGAATGATAGGTATTTTTGGTGTATACAATGACATTTTTGTTTAATAAAATGATACTTTTACCTGATAAAATGATAATCTAAGCGGATAATATTACAGAAACCTTATAAAAATGATAGTTTTTCCGAATAGAATGATACTCTGAGTAGATAAAATGATACTTTTAGCTTATAAATGTTAGGTTTACTGCATAAAATGATAGTTTTGCCGGATAGAATGATACTTTCAGCCGATAGAATGATAGTTTTGTCGGGTAGAATGATACTTTCAGCCGATAGAATGATAGGTATTTTTGGTGTATAAAATGACATTTTTGTTTAATAAAATGATACTTTTACCTGATAAAATGATAATCTAAGCGGATAAAATGACAGTTAGCTTATAAAAATGATAGTTTAGCTGAAGAAATTGCATATAAGCTGATAAAATGATACTTTAACGTGACAAAATGATATAAAACTGATAAAATGATAGTTTTGCCGGATAGAATGATACTTTCAGCCGATAGAATGATAGTTTTGTCGGGTAGAATGATACTTTCAGCCGATAGAATGATAGGTATTTTTGGTGTATAAAATGACATTTTTGTTTAATAAAATGATACTTTTACCTGATAAAATGATAATCTAAGCGGATAAAATGACAGTAACCTTATAAAAATGATAGTTTTGCTGAAGAAATTGCGTATAAGCTGATAAAATGATACTTTAACGTGACAAAATGACATAAAACTGATAAAATGATAGTTTTGCCGGATAGAATGATACTCTGAGTTGATAAAATGATACTTTTGACTGACTGATAAAATGATATATGTTAGGTTTATTGCATAGAATGATAGTTTTCCGGATAGAATGATACTCTGAGTTGATAAAATGATACTTTTGACTGACTGATAAAATGAGCGAAATTCAGAAATTAAATGAGCGAAATTCAGAAATTAAATGAGCGAAATTTGGATATCATGAACGTAAATTTTATCATGAGCGAAATGACATATTTACCCCCGCGTTTTTTTATGAAGTAAATCTAAGTTTGAATATCAACCGAGTGATATATATATATAGGGGTGCATTATAATGATAACCCCAATTTCCGTAATAACCCTATAACTAAATCTATCGGCTGAAAGTATCATTCTATCGGCTGAAAGTATCATTCTATCGGCTGAAAGTATCATTCTATCAGCCTATCGGCTAAATCTATCGGCTGAAAGTATCATTCTATCCGGCAAAACTATCATTTTATCAGTTTTATGTCATTTTGTCACGTTAAAGTATCATTTTATCAGCTTATATGCAATTTCTTCAGCTAAACTATCATTTTTATAAGCTAACTGTCATTTTATCCGCTTAGATTATCATTTTATCAGGTAAAAGTATCATTTTATTAAACAAAAATGTCATTTTATACACCAAAAATACCTATCATTCTATCGGCTGAAAGTATCATTCTACCCGGTAAAACTATCATTCTATCGGCTGAAAGTATCATTCTATCCGGCAAAACTATCATTTTATGCAGTAAACCTAACATTTATAAGCTAAAAATATTATTTTATCAACTCAGAGTATCATTCTATCCGGCAAAACTATCATTCTATGCAATAAACCTATCATTTTATCATTTTATCAGTTAGTCAAAAGTATCATTTTATCAACTCAGAGTATCATTCTATCCGGCAAAACTATCATTCTATGCAATAAACCTATCATTTTATCATTTTATCATTTTACGTGATATTTGGCGAAATTCAGAAATTAAATGAGGAAATGACAGTTTTACCCCGCGCTTTTTTTTATGAAGTAAATCTAAGTTTGAATCTCAAAACTATCATTCTATGCAATAAACCTATCATTTTATCATTTTACGTGATATTTGGCAAAATTCAGAAATTAAATGAGAGAAATGACAGTTTTACCCCGTGCTTTTTTTTATGAAGTAAATCTAAGTTTGAATCTCAACCGCATGATTAGAAATATGTGTTGTCCAGATTTAGTTATAGGGTTATTACGATATTTAGGGGTTATTATATGATCACGACTCTATATATATATATATAGAGGAAAATGATCAATACAAAACTTGATCTCAATACAAAATCCAGACCAAATCCTGACCATGAGATTTGACAATCCAATGGTCAATAATTAAACAAAAACACGGAGGGTCATTGTAAAGCAGTTTTAGGTCATATTATAAACTTTGGGTTTGAGGTCATGTTAAGATCATTTCATGTCATCCTTACTATAATGACGTAAAAATAAGCTTACAATGACCTAAAAATGACTTTTGTATGCTTGGTTCTGCATTTTTGTATTAAGAATGGTTTTGCATGGATCAAAACCCTATATATATATATATATATATATATATATAGGGGAGCGTTATTCTCCTTTTCACATCTTAGATCCTTTTTCCTTCTTAATATTACGCGTTAGATCTAAGGCATCAACGGATCAGATTGATTCTATAAAACTGGTTCCGTGTTGCATTATAGAAGGTGGTTGTATGCATTACAGGGTTATTATTGACATTTGTCGGAAAAGTAACTGCCACATTTTGGTATCTGCGAATAATGCACCACATGGTCACGAGTAATGCATATAATTGACTATATAATGCACAATATGTGAACTGCAATGCATACGAATAAGATGTACCATGTTATGATGTTTGGACACACGTTTCTTGTTTCCCCTAAGGGTTTAATAAGCTTAGGGGCTAGGGTATAGTACGTAGACACGTATGTAATCTTCACATGGTAACGAGTAATGGATATAATTGACTATATAATGCACAATTTGTGAACTGCAATGCATACGAACAAGATGTGCTGTGTTATGATGTTTGACACACGTTTCTTGTTTCCCCTAAGGGTTTAATAAGCTTAGGGGCTAGGGTATAGTACGTACGCATTAATAACAAATTATAAAACGATACGAATAATTCACCAAATTGTCACGAGTAATGGATGTTATTAACTATATAATGCACAATATGTGAACTGCAATGCATACGAATAAGATGTACCATGTTATGATGTTTGACACACGTTTCTTGTTTCCCCTAAGGGTTTAATAAGCTTAGGGGCTAGGGTATAGTACGTAGACATTACTAACAAATTGTTGTTATTGGAATATACGTATGTGCATTATTTGGTTTAGGTAGTGCATTATGTAGCTGTTAATTGTCATTATCTCAGTATATTATGCATTATTAGAGGTATTGTGTATATGGGTTAATCAACGGATTGAAGATTACATACGTGCATTTAGTAATGTCTACGTACTATACCCTAGCCCATAAGCGTATTAAACCCTTAGGGTAAACAAGAAACGTGTGTCAAACATCATAACATGGTACATCTTATTCGTATGCATTGCAGTTCACATATTGTGCATTATATAGTTAATAACATCCATTACTCGTGACAATTTGGTGAATTATTCGTATCGTTTTATAATTTATTATTAATGTGTACGTACTATACCCTAGCCCCTAAGCTTATTAAACCCTTAGGGGAAACAAGAAACGTGTGTCAAACATCATAACACAGCACATCTTGTTCGTATGCATTGCAGTTCACAAATTGTGCATTATATAGTCAATTATATCCATTGCTCGTTACCATGTGAAGATTACATACGTGTCTACGTACTATACCCTAGCCCCTAAGCTTATTAAACCCTTAGGGGAAACAAGAAACGTGTGTCCAAACATCATAACATGGTACATCTTATTCGTATGCATTGCAGTTCACATATTGTGCATTATATAGTCAATTATATGCATTACTCGTGACCATGTGGTGCATTATTCGTAGCGGTTTTCAGCCATTATTAGATTACTATTGTACCCTCATAATGCACAAAATAGGACAAATAATGCAACACGGGATTAATTACCCAATATTGATCTTGACCGTCCATTTCTCTAATCTAATGGCTGATATTAAGAAGGAAAAATGAGGAAATATAGGAAAAGGAAATGAATACATCCCTATATATATATATATATATATATATATATATATATATATATAGGATTTTGATCAATACAAAAATCAATCCTAATACCAAACATAAGCTAATTACTGTCCATGAGATTTGCCGTTATTTTAATCTTAGGACAAGATCTGAAGGCTGTCCTATTTTCATTTCTTTCTCATTTTTAAATAAAAATAATCGTATAAGGCTAGTATGGAACTTATACATTTGTGTTGTTATGGAATCTCCATTAATCATGCAGTATGATTACTCCATGATCATCTCTTTCTCTCACTTCATATCTGCATGAAATTTCTAACCACGATTCACTCATTCACTTTTATTTCTTCAGCTGATTCCATATTCTCGAATCATTCTGTCAAGTTATTCATCCTCTTCTTCAGCGATTTTTTCACCTTCTTCCATAAATATGAATATTTTTTAACTCTCGATCTCAGAATGTGTGTTCATCATCTTCAGCGATTGCTTCATAATCTTTTTTAATTTCTCTACCAGATTGCCGTTTTACATCTCCTCTTTCATCACTTCATTGTAAGATTTGTATTCACCTAAAATCTTAATTTTTGGAATTATCATCCAGAGGTTGAAATATTCTTATATATCCCTTTTCATAGCTTCTCTCTCTTTTGTTGATTTTTTTTATCATTTGATCTATGATTGTGAATGCATAAATTGTTTGCAGATTTGTTTATATCGAGCCTCACATTAATGGAAATTGGATCACCCCCACCGCCGAACTGTGACAATCATTCTTCATCTGATGAAAGTGTGGATAATACAAATTGTGGAGGTTAAATATATTGATTTGTTTTAATTTCATTTTTGTTTCTTGATTATGCCATAAGTTTTATATTTTATTTTTATGTTATGACTTTAATATACCGTAGTTATGCTCTTCGTTGTATGTAATCTGTCTTCATGTTTAACTGGTTGCATGTATTTTTATGCATACATTCGCTGCATTTTTTCACATAACGGATTTCACATCTCCCTTTCGTTATTATGCTATGTTCTTATGCTCTATTTTTGTTTATTTCAGATTTACATACCCCTGATTGCCCTAACGAAGTGAAACCCTTTGTTGGTCGTAACTTTCCCACATTGGAGAAGGCAATTCAGTTTTATGAAAATTATGGTCGACATGTTGGTTTTGATACCCTCAAGTGCGGGTCTAAAAAAATTGGTCAACTCACCATATGGTTTTATATGGTGTGTAGTAGAGAAGGTGAAAAAAGAGTGCAAGACAAGCAAGCTAGACGCGAACGTAAATCCAAGAAATGCGGCTGTAAAGCTAGGGTTGCCTTCAAGTTTGACTCCGACAGAGGCTACATAATCAAGAATTTGAATGAAGAACATAATCATCCTATGGTACTTCCAAACCACCAGAAATTCATGAGACTCAATCGCGTTCTTGACGATGTCCACCAAAAATTTATTACCGATTGTGCTGGTGTCAATATTGGTCCATCACTAATATTTAAATTGTTGACTGAATTGATGGGTGGATATGAGTCAGTCGGGTGTACTGTATTGGACGTTCTCAATTACACCCGAGACATTAGGAGATATGCTGAAGGGCATGATGCTCAGATGATATTAGATGAGCTAAGGAAGAAGAAGGAAAGTTGTGATACCTTCACGTATGAATATAAGGTCGATTCTAGTGATAGAATGTCACATTTATTCTGGTGTGATCCGCTGTCGAAAAAGATTTTTTTGCTATTCGGTGACATTGTTTCATTTGACACTACTTACTCAACCAACAGGTACATGTTGTAAGCTTATTTGTTTTCACATTTAGTTTACATTTCGTGGTATGACATTCATTGTTTTCGTACTGGCCTATTGTTTGATATTCTATCTTGTCAAACTCCAGCTCCCATGCCTGATTTTAGAAAGACTATTTTTATGCAGGTATTCTATGATATTTGCTCCGTTCACTGGTAAGGACAATCATGGAAGAGCTGTGACATTTGGTGCCGGTCAACTTTGTAGTGAGAGTGCAGACTCTTTCTCCTGGCTATTCCAGTAGTTTGTGAAGTGCATGGGTGTAGCTCCGAAATTGATCATTACGGACCAAGACCTAGGAATGAAGGTTGCTGTCGAGGAGGTCCTTGTGAACACACGTCATAGATGGTGTATGTGGCACATCATGGCAAAAGTGTATTAGACTGACATGTATTTATTCTTTTTCTTATAATGACTCGTATATGTTATCAGTATGACATGTATTCAGTCTTTTTCTTATACCGACTCTTATTTATCATCAGAATGCCCTGACTTCTTATAATGACTCGTTTATGTTTCAGAATGACATGTATTCAATGTTATTCTTAAATCTTATTATGTCAAAGTGTCAAACATTAGGTCCAATATTTACCACTTCGAATAACCCATACTACATTGTCGCAACACATCTGCATTGTAAAGACAGGACTTAAAAATCAATTCAAAAGCAAACCAAGTTCTCGTAAATTACATAGCCCAAGATGTGAGACATAAAATCCAATGACATATCCCAACAACAAACCTATGAGATACGTGGAAATTCTAGAATCTGAAATTTCAAAACAAATAAAAAATGTCGATGTAGCCGTCTATGAATCTAAAATTCAAAGACAAATCCAAAACTGAAGCTTTGTAGTCCGCAATCATCTTCTCAACATCTATCTTCATTGTCTTGTTGTCATTTGCGTAATGTATGGATGCCGTTGTTTTATTAAAAAATGAACTATGATTATTATCGGCCAACATCAACGCACAACAGGTTGAGCAGCCAATACTTAAAAATGATTTTGTATCATCCAGGTTTTTATTCATTCCAATAGCGTCATGATCGATGATATTAGCTTCTTTATTAGTATCGTGTGCTTGGTACATTCCAGTATTATTTCTAGTCTGATCCTGCGATGACATCATATTTTGCTAGTAAAAAAATCTGACACATATCTTACATCATATTAGAACATCAAATATGTCTTGACGATAGTATTTTCCAAAACATAATATTAACAGGCATTAAAGGTCATACAACAACATCGTTTAGGTCATAATATTACCACAAATAATACTAACAGACATTAAAGGTCATACATCGGCATCGTTTAGGTCATAATATTACCAGACATAATACTAACAGACATTAAAGGTCATACAACAACATCGTTTAGATCATAATATTACCAGACATACTAATAACAGACATTAAAGGTCATACAACAGCATTGTTTAGGTCATGTTTTCCAAAACTAAATCTATTACCTTCACCAAAAATAGAAACAAATCAACGTCATATAATAGCAACATATAAGTCAAAATATAATAGCAAGTTACATTACTTTCTCCAAAAGAGAACCCAGTGTCAAATGTTGGCCCAACCTCGGCCAGCTTCTTCAGTACATTGATAGGTTAAAATAAAACTAAAGAGCAAATATAGTGGAGAATAAAAGATAACGGCTACACAATCAGTTGGATTAGATTAGTCATGTGTCATGGTTAAATGCCACACATGTCATTCGATGGGACCTTTTATGTCAGCATAATATAATAGAATCAAACAAATGTCCAATCTGTAAACCATCTTATTTTGATCGTATACTAGCATATTGGTTTTTTCTTGATGGACTACAGTGCAACTAGCAAATACAGTTGCATACTAAGTTGCCAATTATGTCATTGCAGAGCACAGTATTCATTAAGAATGTTATACCTTTGTCCTTGTTCAGATTGTCAGCAGATGCATTACCGTCAGCTGTTGACGAGTTAGGTTTGATAACATTGCGTCCCTCAACATTGCTCTTTAAAGGCGGCTTTCGATGCATAATGACTGGTTTGTATCCGCATTGGCTTAAAGCATGCAATTTGTAGACATAAGGGTTCAACAATATGAACCAAATAAAACCTTTTGCGGGCTCCGTTTTTGCTTCGGTCTTCCTTTTTGCTGTAGACCTTTCGTAAACTAGTATACATCGTGGCAACCAGAAATCAGTTTTCAGCATTGTACCGATTCTAGAAAAAGCAAACACCCAAACAAGACCATTACTCACCTTCCCCCTCTTTGTTTGATGTTGCAGACCCCCGAGTTTCAACCATTGTTGCTGACAATGTCCCGATTCAAATCGTCGGAGAGTAGCGTTAGCGAAGTAGGGTTTTGTGTCACGGAGATGGAGATGAATCGTCCGTCAAAAGCTTCTGTCTATAGAGCGGGAATACAGAGAGTTTTTGGAAGTGTGTCTAATTAAATCCCGTTAATTGATCATAATTAATGCAATCAAGTTGTTCAAATGACTCGTTTAGTGTTAGTACCCAAAATATCCTTATAATGACCGAAATCTTTTTAATTATGACACAAAATTGTTTAAAATAAGAATCAATCATATCCGTTATTTACTACATCCAATGGCAGGAAATTGTCCTAGGTTTTTGTACTAAGAGGTGTTTTTGGATGGATTAAGACTCTATATATATATATATATATATATATATATATATTCTTTGTCAACAAAGCCCCGTCCAATCGTTCAGCGTTTACCCTAATAAGATCAAACAATCATCGAAGGAAGCAACAGAAACAATGAAAAACTCATAATCGGAGAAGTGATTAGAATATCATTATATCCAACGTCCAATTGAAGCGCATTATACCTTGCGATCCGCAAACTTGAGGACACGAATGGGAAGATCGTGTGATTTAGAGTAAAGCGGACCGATAACGGTCCTGACAGAGTCCTCAACGACTTTAATTCCGGGCTTGAGGCGGCCTGATCTCTCCTTGGCAAAACCGTAGATGCTGGCGATGAGCATCAGCGCGTGAAGGGTGGCGACCACCACGAAATCCAAGTACTTGAGCGTCGGCCAGTTGTCATCGTCCCTCGCCTTGATTGACAGAAACCAATTAGGCATTAATACATCATCAAATCAAATCAGAATGGGGCGAATGGTGATGGCAGGCTTACGGATTGAGGTTGTTGGAGACTGCAATCTGTTTTCGCCATGATGAATTACAACAACGCTAATCTCCTGTCTGGTTCTTCAAAATCTAGATTTGAATGTGTCGCGTTGGATATATAAGAGAGAGAGACACACACAGAGGTGGTGTATATTATGTGTGTGGTGTATATTATGTGTGTGCAAAGTTGTGTGGGCAGTGTGTGAAATTAATGAGCATGCAACTCTTGGAGCCTAACCATCTATTTCATGCAATTCATGTATTGTATGGCACATATTTTATTTCTTTTCCAATATACACAGAGTAAATAGATTATTATTCCATGATACACTTTATTTGTCAAAAAAAAATCAGATTTACTCATACACACATGACGACACCGTTTGGCGTTTATCATTACTTATCTGAAACACTATGTAATTTTAATTTATTTTTAGGAGAATGTAAGACATCAACGTAAAAGATTTGGTGAAATAAGAAATTAAAATATATATAACCGAAAACAATCTTACACAATTATTTTTGAACGACTATGTAATACCTCAATTCATAAAGTATTGGAAGAATTGACCGTTTGCCAAACTCAATCAACATACTTTTATATTAAGAAGGATGAGGTTTAGGAGTTTGATCCCCACTCCCAACAATAAACAGCTATAAATGCATCAACTCTTTCATGTACAAAAAACAAAAACAAAAACAATAAAATACAACCCTACTAAATTAAAATGGGATCAGATACAAACTGTCGATAATTGTAGTTTTGAACTGCACACATTGTGAAAAGATAAGAACTAAAGCTTCCAGTATATGGAGAATCGGTGCAATACGCCAGCAACGACGCCCCAAAACAGTATCTCAGCAAAGATAACGTAAAGCAGAGTCCCGACTCTCCTTGAATGCCACACATTGATGAAAATGTGCTTCTGAATCCACCTTACCTAAAAACAACTTAACCCATCATCATACAATATCACCCTTCACCTCTAATAGGCCATCATTTCTTTTGTTCATTGTTGACCGAGCCTCTAAATTATGATGGGGAAGAGAGTCAATGCTTTGATAAGTTTACTTACCAAGGTATTATGGGGATCATCGTAATACCAACCATTGATAAAGCCCGCAAAGATACCTTCTGCTGCCATCACGTATACCAGCATTGCATTCATGCCAATCCACTCCAATGGCAGAAACAGAAACCTAATGTTCCATATATCGACCTAACATGGAGAATTTGTAACTAAAAACAGACTACAAGGATGGAAGACCTATTCTATGTTTTGGTAACAATTAAGAATTATGACATGCGAGGTCTAGATTTTGTACCATTATGTAGAGAGCAGAGAACACTAACGCTGCTGCTCCAGATGTTACACAAACATAGCTGAGGGTGTATAGTTGCTTATTCAAAGGAATTGCTGCACCATCATATATATTCATCAGGAAATTTGAGATACAAAAGAGGATGATATTTGAGACGTACATACCATTTGTAAAGTGGAGAGTTATTCCAATAACAACAAGGCCAAGTCCTGGGACCGCCCAATGTTGAAGTCTACTCCTATGTTCCTACAACTTCACCATATTATATTGAACCTACCGTAATTGTCTGGAATAATGCTATTAATACAGACCTTTATGTGCACGAGAACATGTCCAAAATGAAGTCCAATGATTGTGGAGAGGATAGCAGAAATTGAGCTGCACTAAGAGACCATAATAATCCGTTAACATGCTCCATACTTAGCACCAATTTCACTTGCAATAATATGTCCAAATTCAAAAAATGAAAATTTGACTGTCCAACCTTAGAATTCCTTCAGGTTCAAAAGGTGCCCAGCACCAGGATGGAGCATCACTTCGGAAAGGTCCCTCGTGCGGAGAGCTCATTGTGCAAGCCTGCAACACTTGAGAATGAGGACTTTGAATAACCAATATACGAGACAAAAATAAACCACTCACTTTCGATCTCTTCCAAGCTGGATGCGGATACATGTGATTGATTCCAATCACTTTTCTATCGATATAGCCTACTGCATTACAAGGAGGATCCAGTTTCCCTCTCACACTGCAAGCTACCTGAATATCAAAATTTCTTGTCCAAACAGTTTCATTTGAGAAATAGTACAGTTAATGGACCAGAAATATCTTGATATCCAAATCTTTTTTTCAACTAGACAAATTAATCTAGCAATGAAAAGAGAAAGGGCTTACAGTAAGAACTTTCCCAAAATCAGGACT
Organism: Salvia splendens; assembly: GCF_004379255.2. NCBI lineage: Eukaryota > Viridiplantae > Streptophyta > Magnoliopsida > Lamiales > Lamiaceae > Salvia > Salvia splendens. The sequence continues at coordinate 35,478,289 of NC_056033.1, read as the reverse complement.
GTCTGTATTTTGCACCCTGAAGTGCCAGTCGGGAACATATATTCCATATAACACGGCCAGATAAACACTCAGAACACAAGCTGCAAAAATCCTGCGAATCGTAGATCACTAGTTGATAGCATGTAACCATGAACGTGAGACAGCAGAAGAAATTCAAGAAAGAAGAAAAGGGATGTGGAAGAGAAGAAGCGTTAATAATTATCAAAGCGCATTCGAATTCTGTTAGAATATATCGTAGCTAAGTAAGCAGCCACATCAGATTAGTTCTTAGGAGCAGTTTCTTCCAGTGAAACAACTCAATATACAGACCCATTGTAATGGATGAATATCCAAATTCAATCTGATAAATGTGAGAACTCTCAGGAGAGAGCTTTGAGCAGTTCTCATCTATTGTTCTATCTTCACTGTTCGATCATCTATGCCAATCATTCAATGAGTATTCCAGCAAACACTCTACACAACTTAACTGAAAGTTATTCCAAATCAAATTTACCAGCAACTGTTAGAGAACACTCACCAATGCCAAATATATAACTTGAACACAGACAGCTTTCCAGCAGGTGATAGGTCTTTTGGAACAGAGCATCTCGTCAAGATTTCTACGAAAGCGACCACTAAATAGGCGAGAGCTATTCTCTGCAAAAGATAAAACAATCCAAATCTCAGTACAACTTCATTTGATCAAAGATGAATCAGTCTAAATCTAGAAATAAGTTGTCATTTTCACCTGAAGAATTCCACACCACCTTATCATTTTCATGTCAACCCCATATGTTAGCTTGTCAGGGGCATGTGAATAACCTCCTGCATGAAACCATCGGACTCAGTTAGGATATTACCTAAACATGCAAACTCAAATAATTTATGCAGAGCAGAGCAACAACTAACCTTGCAAAAGGAGGCCCCAAAAGAGAAGTTTAATAGTTCTGAAAATGATTTTTCTGATAGTTTCTGCCCTACCTTGTATTCTCTATCCATAAAAATCAGCAAAAGAGTGTATAACAAGAATCAATGACATCGAATTGGTTAAAAGAGTCGAACCTTGAGCGCCAGTGCAATGGCCATTCCCACAATAAAGAGGAAAAATGGCATAACAAAATCAGCAAGATTGCAGCCATTCCATGGGGCATGACCTATAACAGGCCACTCTTCGCCCGCGTCATCCACCAAGATCATCAACTGAACTCCAATATCATTCAATATATATTCACAGATATTTCCAATTTCATGATTACCATAATAAGCCTATTCAAATTTCCAAATCAAAGCAATAACTAGGGTTATGAACTTAACGAAATCAATTTGAAGAGAATAATCATCATATGAAAACGAGAAAGCATGGAATAGTTGAGAACGCAAAAACATTAATTACCGCGACGGTGAGGCCTCTGAAGATATCGAGCGACGCGACGCGCTTGGGTTTTGGGTTGTGTTTTTGTGTATGTTGTTGTATGTGTTGGGATTCCGAGTTTGGAGCTCCACAATCCTCTTTGATATCCGCCATCTCACTACCTGATTACTGAAAACCATATTCTGAGTGCATACCACTTATATGTACACTATATTATCTATAGGTGATGTTGAAATGTGTTGTTATTTGTCTCCTCTTTTATTTATCCTTTCGTCGTCTTCGCCTCGTCTTCTTCTGTCAACAACTGCCAAGTCTTCAATAACACACCTCCACTAATTTATTGTACGGTATTAGGATGTGTTCAGTTTCACAGATATGGCCAATATGCCTCCAAATCTGCCCAATTACTGATGTTCACTTGCCAAGATAAGTTTCTGCCAAGCCCAAGAAAAGGGGCTGCGGCCCGCACTTAACAAATCACTAATGAGTGGTTTTTATTTCTGGAGAGCCCAGAATTGGAAGGAGTCAACGGTGAAAAGATGAATTTGCCCTCGAATTGCACACCCAAAATCGACGCATTCATCTCTATCTTTGGACGCGAGGATGTTTCGGCGGCGAGATCCCAGAGGCAGAGTTCGTCGTCCCATGAGCCGGAGAGGGCGAACTGGCTGTTGGAGGAGAGGATGACGTCTTGGACGAAGTGAGAGTGGCCGGTGAAGGACCAGACGATGATGGATTTGTCACGGAAGGCAGTGACAATCATGTCGGATTTGTCGATCGGGGTGGCGATGGCAGTGACCCAGTCGGTGTGGGCACGCATGGTGTCGCGGAGGATCAGCTGCTCCTACGCCATCGGTGGGATTGGGGATTGCAGCGACAGATTGGGGTTTCAGCCTGAAATCTGGGAATTGATAAGGGGTAGTTTTGTCACTACACTTAAATCACATTATTATCACTAGTAGAAAACACGCCCAAATCTAATTCACCGAACACCCTATTCAATTCATGTATGGTGGGCCACCCCATCCCCAATTCTGGGTCAGTTTTAGTAAGAGCATCCACAATGGCGGAGAGAGCGGACCGGTTAGTCGATCACCGGCGTTAGCCGATCCGCTCGCCGAACTATTGTAATCGGTTTGCCGAATTTGGGCGGAAAAATCGGTAAGCACACGCCGATTTCCGAGTGCTGGCCGATGAGCTCGCCGATCCGCTGGCCGCCATTGCAGGCTCCGGATCGGCGAGCGGATTTTTTTTTATTTAGTTTTCGAAACACTTTATATACGCGATTTGCACGTCATTTTCATTTGCACCGCTTGTTTTAACGAGTATTCTCTCTATCTTAATTTATGTACAAGAGCAAGTGAATGCTCATATTCGACTACAAAAGGATTTAATTGAAGAGTTGTAGGCGCGAAGGACTGCACGACGTTAGTTTTTTTTATTATGTAATTTTTTTAATGTACTTTTTTTTGTAATTTTTTAATGTACCTTCTTTTTTAAAAAATTAATGTAATTATTTTAATTAATGTGCTTTTTAAATTTTAATAATATAATTGAATTTTCCCGTATCTGTGTCTTAAATTTAATTTCGTATTTTGTGTGATTGTTAATTATTTGTTATATATAATTTTGAGTGATGTGGCTAGGCTATTGCTGGACTATTTGCTTGTTTTGATGATGTGGCAATAGGATTTTTAGTGCTGATGATGTGGCAGGAGGAGTTTGTGGCTAGGCTATGGCTGGGCTATTCTTATTATGAATGCTCCGAAGAACTAAAGATTACCAGATAATTTTTCGTAATATAAAATGATGCTCTCTCCTTTCTTACTTCTGAGCAAGTTGTGGTAAAAAAATTTAGCACAGAAATTAGAAATATTAAATTGCAGGAGAGAAAAATAAAATATGAGAGTAAATGATGGAATAAAATAAAAATGATGAAATATTTTATTTTATTTTTTGTTCAAAATAAAAAAAGGACTTTAACTTTTAGTTGGGACATTAATATTATAAAAATAAAATAAAGTTTCACAAGTCTTGAATGTGGGGGATATATCCAGATGTGTCTTTCTTTTTATTAATTGATTACTACTACTCCATAAAACAACTTAAGCGGGAATCATTCGTTATTTGGGTGCCGGAAAATTTGAGATACGATTTTTATAGTAATCAAAACGATGGTATATTTTAAACTACTACTACTACTAATCATTGATATTTGATGAATAAGGTTGGTTCATTGAAAATACTTTGATGCATTATTACAAGATAGGCCATTTCATGATCGCAGTGATTGACTGATTGTTGTGGTATTACATAAGCTGTTCGGACGTAGTAGCATATAATTCACAAATCATATTTAGATTGTAGGGTATAGTTTAAGTGTTGTTTTTATTTAAAAAATAATCATTTTGTTGATACTAGCGTAAGCAACAATTATTTGTACACAGTAAATTAAATGATGAATTTAATAACAAACCTCGTTGGACTGGATACATAGTAAACTAGTTTATCGGCACATTTGCCCCGGAGTTGGGCGGCTACTTTCAGGGGGGTGTATGCATAAAATTTGACATGTGTATTTATTTTATATTTATTTTTAAAATCTAAATTAATATTTTGATTATATTAACTTTTATTTTGTAAAATAATCTCTCACCGATATTTCATTGTATTTTTATTTTTATCTCAATAAAGGGTCATTTCATATATTTGTATTCCGTATTTGTATTTTATTTTTAGCACAATGAATAGACATTTCATTTATGTGCATTTTAGTTTTAACACAATGAATAGTTATTTCATTTATTTGAATTTTGATTTTTAACGCAATGAATAGTGTTGGCTTTAATGTAACAAATAAAATAAAATAAAAGCCCAACATATCTCATATCGCATACAGAGCGAAGAAAAATAAGAAACCCCAGTGTGACTGCCTTTTTAATTCAAACCCGATAAAAATCAAAGCATAACATAATATGACAAAGGGAAAATAAAAAAGAAAAATCACGTGTTTCAAGAATCTCATTTTGAAGGAGAGATGCGTGAAATTGGTAGCGTAGCTTTTGTGAATTGAAGAAGAGATGCGTGAAATTGGTAGCGTAGCTTTTGTGAATTGAAGAAGAGATGCATGAAATTGACAGAGTAGCTTTGTGAATGAAATTGACAGAGTAGCTTTTCGAATTAAAGAGATGCGTGAAATTTTTGTGAGAATTGAAGAATGAGATTCGTGAAACTGAGAGCGGTGAAATTGATTTTGGAGAAATTCACGAAAAAAAAGGAGAGAGGAAGTGGAGAGGCGCTCGTCAAATCAATTCTCTCAATAATATAGTACTCCCTCATCTCCGTCCCATAAAGATTGTCTTACTTTGACCGGGCATATGTTTTAAGAGCATCTCCAGTGGGCGGACATCCCACTAGGACATCCACTAGGACATCCCAAAAACACCTCCTGCCACGTCACTAGGACTTCTCATCCCACTGCCACGTCACTAGGACATCCCCTCCTATGTCCGCCCTTCCCACTAGGACATCCCGCAATAAAAAAAATCACAATAATTTAATTACGTAAAAACAGAAATATAATTTTGACACGGAATACGGGAAAGCAAAATACGGGCAAAAATACATATTCATAAAACATAAAAAAAACATAGTTAGAAAAAAAAGCAAAATACATAGTCATTCAAAAAAAGAAAAATACATAATCCAATGGGCCCGACTCACTCCGCGCTGTCCTCGTCGCCCGTGCCGCCCCCGTCACCCGTGCCGTCACCCGTGCCGTCACCGTCGCCCGTGCCGCCCCCGTCGTCCCCTCCGCTAAGCTCGGCGCCATCATCTCCAATGGGGGGCATCCCCAAATCGCGCCGACATCCATCGATGACATCCTTCAGCATCCTCTTGTACAGCGGATCGGTCGTGCTATGCCACCTATGCATGGTCCGGACCAAGCTTGTCGTTAACTGCGTGCGGGCGAGGCGGACGATATCTTCTTGGGGAGCAAGGGCCTCCGATTCAACCTCGAACGACCCGCTACCGCTGCTGGTTCCCCTAGCCCTCCGTTGCGCAGCCTTTTGCCCAACCGGGCGACGGCGACAGCGAGAGTCTGATTGCGGTAGCGGGGACACTTCATCGGCTTCCGGGAGCTCGTGCGAACCAGCACTGCTGCTGTATTCACCGGAAGCGTTGATCTTCGTCCGCTTCGCCCAGCCCGATTCGACTCCCCCACAAAACTTTGGGGAATCCTTCACCACGAGAAAGGCCTCCCACTGGTCGAATTGTTTGAATTTCAAGGCTCTGTCAGGGTACTGAGAAAAGGCACGGTTCCGGACATCCTCCTCGGACATACCGCTGCTTGCCTGGCGGAGGTTGTTTTGGTAGAGGCCAGCAAATCGATTAAGCTTAGGCCTCAACCGCTCCCACTGTTTCCGGCACTGTTCGGGAAGGCGACGCTTCGCACTAGCCGGTTTGTGTGTGTGGTAGGCTTCAGCGATCCGATGCCATAGTCTGTCAATATGCTGGTTGGCACCGACATAGGGATCCTCGACAATTGCAATCCAAGCCTTCGCAAGCGCGACGTTTTCCCACTGGCTCCAGATCGTCCTCTTTCCCGTCTCCTCATCCTCCTCCTCTGCCACCGTTCGTGAGGAAGACCCTGGGGCTTTCCCCTTGCCCTTGCCACGTCCCTTCCCCCTGCCCCCGCTCATATCATCGGGCGTCTGCCTGACTGGAGATATCCCCAACTCCTCAAAAGAGAAAGTGTCTATGCCGGTGAACTGAGTATCCGGAACATAAGTGGAAGGGGTATCAGTAGACTGCATATCCACAACCGGCCGATAGACATCGTCCGCTAGTGGTTCAGGGCCCCTGCCACCACCTCCCACATGCATCATCCCCGGCATCATCCCCGCCATCATCCCCGCCATCATCCCACCCATCTGTCCCATCATATTTGGGGTCATGCCCCCCATCCCCATCCCCGGCATCATCATATTTGGGGTCATGCCCCCCATCCCGGCTGCCCTGGGCATCATACCACCCATACCGCCCATCTGTCCCATCCAATTGTACATATAAGGGGACATCATCCCACCCATCCCACCCATCTGTCCCATTCCCGGTACTGTTGTCGCATTTCCGCTGGCGTTTCCCTCCAGGTCGATGGGAAACGCCGGAGTCTGCGACTCGCTCGTGGCCGGGGAGTTCCTATCGTTCTCCATTAAAAGTAGAAATGAAATTTGTAGTAAAAGAAGAGAGAAACTTGTTAACAACAAGTGGTGCAAATGAAATGAAGTTCAACGAGCCGTATATATAGGGTTTAAAAAAAATAAAAAAATTTCGGACGTCCGAGCGGGACGTCCGACTCTTGCCACAGTGGTGGACGTCCGCCCGCCAGTCGCAGGGACGTCCGAGGACACCCGACGTCCTCACGGGACGTCCGTATCCGACCCCAAACGCCACAATGGCGGACGTCCGGGTCGCCCGTCGCGACGTCCGACCGTATGTCCGACCGGACGTCCGCCACTGGAGATGCTCTAAGAAATGTAATGAAAAGTGGATTGAAAAAGTTAGGGTAAGGTGAATCCTAGTTTTATATATTAGTTTTATAATAAAATGTGAGTAGAAATGAGTTAGTGAAATATAAGATCTATTACAAAAATGGTAAAAAAGTGAAATTGAACAAATTTTGTGGGACATAAGGAAATGGAAAAATGGAAAATGTAATGAAAAGTGGATTGAAAAAGTTAGTGTAAGGTGAATCCTAGTTTTATATATTAGTTTTATAATAAAATGTGAGTAGAAATGAGTTAGTGAAATATAAGATCTATTACAAAAATGGTAAAAAAGTGAAATTGAACAAATTTTGTGGGACAGAATGAAATGGAAAAATGGGATAATCTTTATGGGAGGGAGGTAGTCATAAGATACAACATGATTTTCACTAAAAAAAATACATAAAAACAATGCTATTTAAATTTCTCTCTCTCTAATATGCTTCTTTTTTTGGATGGCAGTACTATTATTTTGTGAAATGGAAAAAAAATTAAGTAGACATTAAATGTTTTCATTTTAGCAAAATTGTGATAAACTAAGAAGAAAAATGCATTTATTGGAACATAGAGATATTTACTGGTCATGTTCTTGTGCATTTATTTTTTGGGCTTTGGGATTGGTTTCACACAAAATATATAGTAGTAATGCTTAACTTTTTAAAAAATATTAAATGAAAAATTAAATATTTAATTTATTTAAATTTGTAGTTCCACGGATTAGCGCTCATGCATGTTTCTTAGCTCGAACTGCATATCTTCATATTTCCTAGCCCCATTGAATTTTGGGAATTTAGGCAAAATAACATATGGGTGTGCCAAAATAAGAAGGAACAAGAGGTGAAAAAAAAGATGTAGGAGTAGAAAACTCGTATGGATGTAGGTGCATTGCGTGTCCAAAATCTCACAAGACACGCGCCCACACAACGCAAGCAACTACTACTACTAGTGTATACTCCTTCTGTCCCTCAAGAATGCAATATTTCCTTTTTAGTTCGTCCCACAAGAATATGCACTTTCTAATTTGAAAACTCTTTTTTCTCTAATAAGGTGGGATCCATTCTTCACTAACAATACTTTATTAATTATGTATTAAAACCCATGTCGAACAGAAAATGCATATTCTTAGATGGGGAGATAGACATTGTGCAGAGAAGTGTATATTCCCATCATATCTTGTCCCTCTATTTACACTCAACTCTTGCTCATCATTACGCCATTTCTTGCACTGCTGCTATACAACACCCACTGGATTGAATTCCCGACATGATTTCTTGTTTAACACTGGCGAGCCCAATTCTAAAGCTGCAAAAACTCCCACTTTCTAAGTTTGCTTGTGTCAATGGTTTTGCGTAAATTCTCTTTTCTTTTTCTCGGACTTTCAACCCTCATCCTCCGTTCTTCACGCAACTTAATTAATTACGCTTCATTACATACATTTTACATATACATACATGCTAATGCTACAATTGAGCACAAAAATACAATGACAAAATAGGAATTATTTTATCACAAATTAAATTACTACTCCATGAAATACGGCACTTATCAAAGATACTTATTCACCCACGGTGGAACTAATTGTATAGGATTGTGTTATCGTGGAAATTCTATGTTCACTAAAAAAACGTGAAAACAAATTCAACGGATAAGGTTAATGAGTTCGCTGTCAAATTTAGTTCCACCAAATAACTATCGCTCTCTTTACCAAAAAACTAGAAAATAAAAGGGTCTTATATTTTATACTTTCTTCGTCCCACTCTAAATGGAGCCTTTCTAATTTGGCACAAGATTTTATGTAGTGTTGTTTGTAATTAATTTAGATATAATTAAATATGAGAGATGGAAAAAGTAGAAAGAGTGATGTTTCTACGTAGAAATGTGTCAATTATAGTGTGCATCCCAAAATAGAAAATGTGTCCCTTAGAGTGAGACGGAGGGAGTATAAATATAAGTTACAGTTATGGTCCCCAAACATCATAAGAACGATTTGATATCTTTGTATTCTCTCGACATGCTAGTGAAGAATGTATTTGATCGTCTTGAATATTCATAATCACTGCAAAACAATTCCATCATTCAATTGTAGATGGATCAATGTATGTTTTCGCTCTATAGTTTCTACTCCTTCTTCATTGTTTTGGTTAATAATCATAGAGAGAGGTTTATGGAACTGTTCATTCAATTATTCCAACAAAATCTTCATGATCGAATGATTAAAATTAGTTATCATTACTCACATTTTTAGGAGTTCTTGTTTGATCCATCACATGTATTTATATAGGTACAAACTTAATGATACTCATACATGTACGATATAAACAAAACTTGCAAACAAAATGAATTTTGAGAAAATTTTTCGAAGAAGATATTCTGTTGGATAATAAAAAAGTTACTCAAAGCCATAAACTAATAAGCAAAGTCCACCACAATTTATAACAAAATAAATAATTGCAAAAATCAACATAACATCAAAAGTACAATAAAAGAACAATGTAGAAACAAACAAATAACAAAAACCAACGACAATATATAAGGCCAACAAAATCTTGCTAACTCACATAATCTTGCAAGAACCACAAAATTTAAACAATAGTATAAAAAAACAAACCTGGTAGAAATCATTGTGAAATCAATCTATCATAATTTAAAGTGCCCACCAAAGAGACAATGATACCCTTTTTGGAGGGAAAATGGAGAGATGAAGTGGCTTTTATTTCTTTATTTTATTTTGAGTATTGTTCAACAAAATTCTAGCTTCTTGAGAAAGTTTTGAAACACTTTTAAATAGAGTCTGCCATTAGTTGATCTACATTTATGTACCATTTTCTAATTTTCTGATTGCAAAATAGGGGTGGCAATGGCTTTGTCAAAGGAACAAACATATCAAATTAGCAAAAATCTATGTATAATCTTTCAATTTATACATTTCTGAAACTTTGAATAACTTAATATTGGTTTTAAATTCTATATTCTGAAACATGAAAAAGATACTTCATCGGGGATGAGGCCAGCGCCGGAGATGCATGGCCGGGACGGAGGCAGCGGCGATAGAAGGGACGGAGGCAGCGGCGACGGCGGAAGGGACGTAGGTAGCAGCGGCGGCTGGAAGAGAACCATCCGGCGAAAGAGACGGATGCAGCGGCGGCGGTGCAGGAACTGCAACACTGCAAGAGCCATCCGACGACACCATGGCCGACCAAACAGACAGTTAAGTAGGATGAAAGGAAACTCGGCGAGCACGGCGGTGGGCGTGGCGGCGTCGATTGACAGAGAGAGGGAGGTGGCGAGGCAAGGCAACGAGAGGGAGGTGGCGAGGCCGATTGAGAGAGAGTGTGGAGGCGCAGGAGAGGAAGAGAGAGGCGTGATTGGGAGAGAGATGGAGAATAGGGAGGCGTAACTTTTATTGTAGGGTTGGTAGGGTTTATTTAGGTTTTTATTGAGTTGGATTTTTGGAAAATTTTATACTCCATTGATTGATTTTCTTTTTAATTGAATATAGTCCTAAATTAGGTATTATTGTGTCTTAAAAGTTAGATTTAATTTGGACTATTAATTTATTGGATTTAGTATATACTTCATATATTTTTTTCATTTTTTTTACAATTTAGTTATAAAAGTAGTAGTATATGTTAATTTGCCTTATATTTGGATTAAAATTGAAATTGTGCTATAGAGTTTACTTTGCCTTCCATTTATTTAGGTTAAAATTGCAATTTAATCCTTCATTGTAATATTTTTTCTGAATTAATTCACAAGCTAAACGACAACACAGATATGTAATGTTTACAATTTTCATCCTATAATTACTCAATTAAAGTTTTCAGTTCATATGTTTTAATTAGTCTCTAATTAATTAAATAATACTACTAAATAGTTGTATAAATTACGGAATAAGATGAAATTATATATACATGTAAAATTAAATCTAACTTATAAAGTTTGTATAACTTTTAAATATAAGAGTAGTGTAAATTTCATATTATTCAAAACAAATAAGATGCATAAAATATTATCATTATTTTAAGTGGCAATTTACTTTTTATACGTGTATGTGGTGGGAAGTAAGAAATTTATTCTTTCCAATATTAACAACTCATTTAGTCTTTGGCCATATATATCAAGTTATGCTACGGTCTGAAATTAAACGGAAGAAATAAATAGTCAAATAAAATGTGATTATCGGATAATACAAAATTTAGTATACATAATTCTACAGTTAAATTTAGTATACATAATTCTAATTGAGTTGATTTTATTTTATCTATTATAAATAATTAATTTTTTTTCTGAATTAATTCACAAGCTAAACGACAACACAAATATGTAATGTTTACAATTTTCATCCTATAATTAATTACTCAATTAAAGTTTTCGGTTCATATATTTTAATTAGTCTCTAATTAATTAAATAAATAAGCACATAGAGTTGTATAAATTACGGCATAAGATGAAATTATATATATATATATATATATATACATATAATTAAATCTAACTTATAAAGTTTGTATAACTTCTAAATATAAGAGTAGTGTAAATTTCATATTATTCAAAACAAATAAGATGCATAAAATATTATCGTTATTTTAAGTGACAATTTACTTTTTATACGTGTATGTGGTGGGAAGTAAGAAATTTATTCTTTCCAATATTAACAACTCATTTAGTCTTTGGCCATAAGTTATGCTAAGTCATTAAAACCTATAGTGTTAAAGATCCATTTGGTACTTACTATTATAATATTTAGTGCGATTTAAGTATTTTTTTATTGAGACATTTAATTTTTTTATAAGTTATTATTAAGATAGTATAACTATATAAAATTTTATTATAATTTTATTTTGGATGAAAGAAAAACAAATTCTCTAAAACTGCATAGTACACATATTCAAGAAATGTTAAAATATTAATTAAGTAAAATGATAGTGTTTGGGTGATGATATTCATAGGATGAGATTGTGACAAAATAATTTGCGCCATGAGATAAGATTGTGGACACTAAATGTAGTATGAAAAGGTACAATTTATTTGATTTTGATTTCTTTTATGAGATAAGATTTTGTTCTTTATAACTTTGATTCCTATTTCTCTTGTATGCTTCTTAAAATATTATATTTATGTACATTACTCTCTTCGTTCAATAAAAATATAGGCATATAATATGCTATGGAAATTAAGATAAAATTTGTAAAGTATGAGAGGGGGGAAGAGTAGTTGAAGTAATGTTTTAATGGTGGTATAAGTTATAAATAACTTGGTGTATATGAGTAATAAATTGAGATAACTTTCCATAAATGGAAATGACCATATTTTTGTGCGTACTAATGTAATAGTTGGGTGAAAGATATAGCCATACATGGTTTATGGTTTTATATATTCATTTATTTTGTATTTATAATTTGAAACTTTTATGTCCCGTGCATAGCACGTGTGTTAATACTAGTTGATTATATATAGGAGGTGTAACTCATCCGACTTTTATAGCATTGTCAGTTTTCTCCTTATACCGATATTACATAGACTTATTTTTGTTTCTTTTAATGAGCATTCACTCAGCAATTAAATTTTACAACTCTAGGATTAAATTCACTATGATTAAATGAGCACCTATAGATGAGGTAACTAGGTAATACTAAGATGAATCTTATTTATGAACATATTCGTACGTCACGGGTGCTATTCTAGTTACTCATGTAAAAGTAAATTTATAGAAGAAAAAAAAGGGTAAATGAATTTATCGCCTAAATGATTTTTTCTAGATTTTAAAAATCTTACTAATATCCAAATCTCCACTAATTAACTTAATAGTAGGTAAATTGGACTATATTACAGGTAAACTATACTACTATTTGATGGTTTATGTCTATTAATTGTAGCTCTTATTATGATTTGTCACGTGTAGTGATAATTCAATGTTATAATTAATGGCGTAATCAATAACTAAAAGTGCGTACAACATCACATTAAATTGGAAATTCAATGAAGAAATACCTAAAAAGTGAATGTTAATTAAAGATATTCAATATTAGTATGGTGAATTTTGAATCTTTTAATTATAAATTCACCTTTACTATTTCCCCATTCAAGAGGCGCAAAGCTCCTATTTTGCACCATGCTACTTTTGATGTTTCAAAACCCATTTCACTCGCATTTATTTCTCTGATTCACGTTTTCACCCTAAAAATAGGAGTAATGTCTTTACAATCAATACATATTTTCCTTTTGAGAATCATAAGTAAATTAAATTTATTTTTCGTAGATATTATACCTCATTAGTAAAGTACGATTTGCCAAATTAATTTATAATCTACTAATATTAAGGCGCAACATACTATATAATCAAATTACATCATTGTACATAACGAAATTATAAATATGCAAGTAGCATATGTGAAGGAAAAATATAAAAATGAATATAGCAAATTAATGGACCAAATCACCATTAAACTAGGGTAATTAACTCGGAGATCAAAAGAAGTTAGGCTTCACAATTCACAGAAGTTAGGTGGTCAAAAATTAAATACTAGCTACGTACTACTACTAGTATGAGAAAGATTTCACAATTAAGTGATTAACAACGCAAATTTGTCGCTCTAACACGTCATAGGTGATTTATTACATTATTTACAAAGCGTTTATATTGGGAAGGTTGATCCACATCAATCTGGATATTTTGTCCACATTTCTGTATAAACATATCTCAGGATTCTCAACCGCATTACACTCATAATTAAAATATGCAATAAATATATAATGTGTATATATATCGACGACATTATTGTTTTTAATTTTCACTTTTATTTTTTAGGCAATCAATGGCAATATTGGCCTTTTTATAACCGATATAGAACATGAAGAATTTTTAACTCAGAGTTCTTAATAGCAAAAATTGTTTTCTTAGTTTGCATGCAACAGAAATATACAGCAAAAGTACGATGAGAAGATAATTCAGTTAATAAAAAGGGGGAAAAAGATGCAAGGAGATTTTACAAATTGAGATGGCTTTATGCAAAGTGATTTTTGGTGATCTGATTAAAATATAAGCAGAAAATCCAAGCTTCTAGCTAGATTGCAGTGGACCACTATATCTATATTATTTCTGCTCCAAGAATATTACCCCCACAATGTTTGTACATGTGTATGTATGAACTGACAGATTTATATGGATGCAGAAAATGTTACATTTGCTTGCTGTCCCAACTTCTATATGTACTTTATCACATAAATTGTCTGCTACAACTAGGAATCTCAAAGAGAGATAGAGAATTCAGGTGCTTACTAGCAAAATGAAGTGGTAACTTCAAACTAATTAAGATGCGGAACTCATGTTGGGGAAGGAGAACACGTGCAATTACCACAAGTCGACTTGCAAATTTGCACGTGCCCTGCTTCTCCAACGGGAGCTACGCGCCCGCCCGATAAATTACCATTGCTCAGAAACAAATAGCACCTCTTTGATATTGTAAGTTGTAACCTAGAGCAGTAATGGCACTTGCTTGCTCACAGCAAAATGAGCAAGGCCTAGCACAATATTTATAGTGGGAGGGAGATGAGAGAGAAAGGGGTAGTAGCCTAGGGTTAAAATTAAAAGGGATGGGTAGATTCATCATCATCGATCATGTAAGGAAAAAGCAAGCAAGTAAATATTAATTGATTGATTTTAAAGCAATTTATATTTGAAAGGGAAAGAACACAAGTCATTGCGTTTTCTTCGGGCCATGCAATTTTCAAACATATGATGACATAATCTCTCTTTTTTTTTCTTTTTTTTTTTAGAGAATTGATTGCGCAGATTTTGAGTTGAGATTGGGAAACATGCAAGCAAACCAGGGAAAGATAAAAGGGCTAGATTTTATTTGGAAGGATGCGACACTTTCTACTTTCCCTTTTCTTTTATTTAATGATGGAGTTTTAATTGTTTCACGCAATATCTTAAATTTGCATCTACCCATACTTGACACGCCTCCCACAACACCCCCCCCCCCAAAAAAAAAATTTAAATTAAATTAAATTAAATTAAATTAAATTAAATGAAAAAATGATACTATTGGGAAAACGGATGTATATACAATATGGATCACCAATGCATAATATAATAAAATTAAATTTTAGCCAATTAATAATAAAAGTTTACTTCTCATAAAGAAAATTGTTAGCCATGTGATAAGATGTAGTCACATGAATTAATAAAAAAAAGGAAAAAAAGGATGGGATGGAAAGGGGTGGGAATGAGATGGATATGGATTAACGAAAGAAATAAAAGAAAGGAATGGATGAGATATAATATTGATTAATAAAAAGAAAAGAATATTCATTTTAGTAGGCATGGGATAAAATGTAGTAATATGGATCAATAAAAGAATTGAGAAAAAACTTTTCGATCTAATTATATTGAAGGATGAAACATCAGTATCAAATTTTGTAAAATTAAATGCTAAAGCCATATCCCCATGTGTATAATTTTAAATAAATATATTATTATTATTGTGCTGAATTAATTTTAAAAGGTGGGCACCATCCTCGTGTACATGTGCTGATTAACAATGCTAATAATATAAAATTAAGTGCACCCAAATTTGAACCCGTGATTCACTTTGAAATATTATAAACCAATTTGAAATATTATAAACCAATACGACTTTAATAACAACTTGATAACCAAGAGTCGGTACAATATTAGATTGTAAAACCTTATAATTAATAGCACAATATGTTTGGCACCAACATGTCCCTCCCATAACGTATAACAATAAAAAGACGAAATTATGGAACCTAAGATTCTAGTTTTTCACATTATTCCTGATCAAATTTTCATAAAAACTCAAAGAATGATCAATTATTTTTTTATATTATTACATAAACAAAACATTTCATGCTGCACATAATAACTTGTTACTTGAGTTTTAAAATTGCATTAATTATATAGAATTAGATGTCATAAAAACATGGCCTAACTCAGAGTAGGCTCATGGCGCTAAAATTGGTTTTGCAAATTTCTTTTGATAATACATACTGAGTATGAAAATTTGAGGCTCCTTAAAATGTACAGTACTCCCCTTTACACACCCAAAATTAGATTCAATAATATATACTATGTGAATATGTACATATCAATGTGACAAATGAGAGAACTGAAACTTCGTGATTTAGTATTCTCATTTGAATTTTATGGAACTAATCAGAATTTATTAGTGATTTAAATCGTGATTTAGTATTCTCATTTGAATTTTATGGAACTAATCAGAATTTAATAATGATTTAAATCGTTAGTAAGTATTAATTCTATAACAAATAGTACTAAACACTTTTCAATATATAGGGGTAAAATGTTCCTTAACTTCTGGTGAAGATCATGAGGTGATATAACTTTAATAGACTTCAATCACATATATTGCACTCAATATTCAAAATTTAAATTATTTATTGATTTTAGTGTTTTTTATAGTTGTAGATCGATTTAATACAATCTATAAATGCTTATGTGATTTCTATCTGATTTGCTGGATTCAGTCCCAATCTGACAATCTTATCTGGTCCGATTCTTTTTCTTGAATTTTTATGGATACTGACTGTCGACTGAAACCTTTGAATATAGTAACCATATTTACATTTGATCTTTGAATATAGTAACCATATTTACATTTGATGTTGCTAATCTGAATCATTTGTACGGGTCCATTCAGTACACGGAATTAGAATTGGAATTCCATGTAATTGAATTAAAAGGAATTGAATTCTAATTCAATTCCAAATCCTTTGTTTGGTAAATTGAAAGAATTGAAATGGAATTGTATCATAATTCCAAATCCTTTGTTCGGTAACTCAAAACAAAGGGCTTCGAATGGAATAGAATTCAAAATTCAATTTTTTTTTCAAATAATAATTTTTTTGATAACCATCACATTTTTACTTTTTTCTCAAGCTCCAAAATTCAATATTTTCCATTAACTATAATAATATCATAAAAACAAATGCTATTAATAAAATAATAAGCAATGATAATTAATCTCTATGATGTGTCTGTCTATATAATTCAAATACAAGATAATTATACACGCGTATGGTCCTATTCTCTCCATCTTTAAGAGTCTCCAATAAACCAGAGTCATGTTTGTCCTCATATCACTGTCTTTATATATTTGTCACTTGGTCAGATATTTCAGAATCTCCTCTTGCTAGATAGAATATACAACTGCAAAACCAAACCAAAATCAGAAACTGAGTCCTGAAATTTTTCCAACGATAACCACTAGAAAAACAACACTAAAAATGAGTACTACTATTAGACATGCACTTTCAGATTAACACACAATATTATGGTGTATCAAATCAACTGGTCCAAATAAGTGACTAATTACCAGAACATAGAGATGTCAAATTTGAGTATAATTGTGCATAAGCAAAGCGATGGACCAATTATGCCACTTCTTTAAGCCCAATGTGATCTCTGCATAGCTTACAATATAGCAGCTCTACAGTATAATTTCATAACAATGATTAGATAGACAATAAATTTGTCAAACATCTTCAAGAAACCATGATCAAGTTTAACACAACAGATTGCTTACATATAAATAACTGCAAATGAATTCATAAAAGAAGCTAACATGCTGGAAAAGGTTACAGGATAATAACT
Source organism: Salvia splendens (assembly GCF_004379255.2). Taxonomy (NCBI): domain Eukaryota; kingdom Viridiplantae; phylum Streptophyta; class Magnoliopsida; order Lamiales; family Lamiaceae; genus Salvia; species Salvia splendens. The sequence goes on along the minus strand of NC_056033.1, from coordinate 35,460,753 downwards.
ACTCCATATATGCAATATAAGACAAAAAAAACTATTTAAGCCTTTGGTTGTTTCTTTTCAAACTTTGATATTGTGTTCCATGAAGGGGCTGCCTTATGTGACTGAATTCCAATCATTTGATGCAGTTTAAGAAATAGTAATTCTCAAAGCATGAAACTTTATGCTCATTTATAGCTTATAATTGTGTTTTGTACACAAATAAGGGGAAATTTGTGAAACACATCGAATGTGTTTACCACAAATCGATCAATTTTTTATCAGCAAAAAAATGGAACAACTTATACGTCAATACTGCAATAGCTAACCACCACCATACTACCACACAATCAATAATTACATCAATCTGGCATTGAAAAATAACTAGCCAGCATATCTATATATGTAGTGGTATCGAGGAAAAAAAGAAAGAACCAACATTGATATATGAAGAGAAAGATGAAATTTAAACAAAAAAGATGGGGAGAAATTTGGATCATTACCTGATTATAATCAATCGATCATTAGAGCATCCGCAACGGTGGCGACGGTCGCCACCACCGCTCGCGCCGCGCCATCGAGCAGCTGACGTGGCGGCACGGGATTGAGCAACGGCATAGCCGTTGCCTTCAAAAAAAAATTTTATTTATTTAAAATCGGTTTTTAATTAAAAAAACCGATAAAAAAAAAAATTCACTTCCCAAAAAAATTATAACAGTTTATTACCGTTTTTTGCACTTTTTTTATTTTTTATTTTTATTTTTTTCCCCCCAAAAATACACACTTTCATCTATAAATACCCCCACTTTCACACCCAAAAATTCACATCAAACTACACAATTCTCATCTTCATTCTCCAATATCCATTCTCATCTTCATTCTCCCATATCCATTTTCATCTTCATTTTCTCATACCCTAACAATGTCCGGCCAAGGCGATGACAACCCGCCCTCTCACGGTTGGAACCCCCAATGGTTCGGGGGACAACCGTTTCCTAGTCCGGAAACGGAATATTCGGCCCCTCCTCTCACCCAAGATTCGGCCGTTCCGGGTGGCTACCGGCCATACCCAATCGACGACCAAGGTGCCTCCGAAGGGCGATACGGGTGGACACCGGAGCCTAGGTCGACCGCCCCTTCCCAAACTCCGACTCCTCCTACTCGCGCCGGTGTCCGCACACCGTACACTCCGGCGGAGATGGATAAATTGTTCAAGGCGTACTTCGAAATCTCCGAAGATGCGGCGGTTGGCACGAACCAATCCGGCGATCACTTTTGGTGGCGCGTCTCTCGCCGGTACAATGCAAACCGGCCGCCGGGAACGATCGAGCGCAACGAGAGTATGGTGCGCAACTGCATCGGCCGAGCCAACGAAGAAATTGGCAAGTTCAATGGCTATTTCCTCCAGGAGTCGGGGAATGCCGGGAGCGGCCGGAGCGAGGTCGACATCATCACTGCCGCGCTGAGCACATACCAATCCTTGAACGGAAAGTCATTCAAGTACCTCAACGTTTGGCAGGAAACGCGGTTCCACCCGAGGTATATGGGAGGCGTAACATCCTCCTCTAGCGGCTCCTCCAAACGGTCAAGGTCGGTATCCCTATCCGACTCCGGCTCCGAAGAAGTGGCTAGCCAACTCGCCGGAGCTAACTTGGGTAGCCCCGACGCCGGACCAAGCGGTTCCCAACGCCGACCGCAAGGAAGGAAGAAGGTGGCGGCCGACCGCCGGCGCTCCGCGACTCCATCGGCCCCCGCCCCCGAACCCGCACCCTATGTTCCACCTCCACCCCCGAACAACTCGTTGTGGACCCTTTTGGCCCAACTCAATATGGCCGATAGGTCAACTATGACCCCCACACAACTTCAAACGCACGAGGACATGATATTGGGTCTCAAAAAACAATTGGGGTTGGTGCCGCCGGATGCGTAGTCTTCCTCGGGTAATATTAGCCAATAATCATGTAATTTTTTATTTTTAGGAGTTTAATTATGTAATTTTTAATTTTTAGGATTTTAATTATGTAATTTTAAATTTTTAGGATTTTAATTATGTCTTTTTTATTTTATTTGTAATTTGTAATATTTATTGTGGTTTTTTAATGAATTTTAGTATTATGGAAATGTTTTTGTGTAATTGAATTTTAAATTAATTGTGCTCGTCCTTGCGGAAGAGCACAACTGTAGGTGTTGTGCTCTTGCCAGAGATCAGGCAGAAAAAGTGGGGTCGGGCTCACGACCGTGCCGCTGGCAAGAGCACGGTTATGGATGCTCTTAGAGATGAAGCGGGGGCGCATCACAGTTTGAGAGAGATCTAGAGAGAGGAGAGGGGCTAGGGCACGCGAAGAGAGAGGGAGAAAGGGGAGAAATGATCAATTTTCTCCTTTTTATATGACCCGTTTTGTATTTTAACCCGGGAAAAAATCCGCGCTTTTTATAAAATTTGACCCGCTTTACGTGGAATTGAATTACTGTAGAATTTTTTTGTTGAGATATGGAATTGAATCCGTCAAATTGAAAAGTGTGGAATTGGTATTCAATTTCAATTCAACGTATTTTTATATTGTCGAACAGTGGAATTGGAATTGGAAGCTTCAATTTCAATTTCAATTTCAATTTCAATTTCAATTTGAAGCCCTGAATTTCGTGATGCCGAACGCACACTACAAGAATTTAGTTTATCAGTAATCTGATTGAATAATCAAAACGCATTTCATTACCAACAGTTAGATTTAAAAAACTAAATAACTACTCCATCAAACAGTTATTAACATAATTTCCTTGATTTTCTAACAATACACCATTCCTCTTTTTAAATACTACTATAATTTTTTCCTCAATTTATAGTAGGGGTGGGAATACGGGTATCTGTGGATACCCAACCCGAAAAAAACGGGTACCCAAACCCAAAAACCATCCAAAATGTCTACCCAAAACTCGACCCGATATATTTTCGGGTATTCCAATACCCGCCCCAGGTATCCATACCCGACGTATCGGATACCCAAATACCCAACTCTTTAAATGTGTTAATAACTAATAAAAAAAATTAATTTTATATATTAATATCCATATAGAAATATTTAAACTGACTAATATCTTTAATGTTGCATTTATTTTGTAGTATAAAAATACAAAAAAAATGGGTCAATTTTATTTTAAAGTATACGATTATATTTATAGGGATTGGTTATGCAATATGTAAGTAAAATAATAAAAGTTACGGATTTAATTAAACTGTAGAAACAACCAGTAATTAGTAAATAAATTAGCCCAACTCTTGAAACCCCAAAATGGCTAAACCTAATTTAAAAAATGCTTTAAATGATAAATTGGATATTCGGGTAATACCCGATACCCATTCGGGTTACCCAATACCCGTTTTATCTTAAATTTCAATACCCAATCTCATATCCAATCCCATAAAATTAGATTTTGGGTATCCAATACCCGCCGGGTATTGGGTCGGGTACGGTTAAACCCAATACCCGATATCCGTATTCCACCCCTAATTTGTAGTATCTATAATTCAATATGTCGCATTGTTCTCACAGTGTTATTTTTTACGAAGTTTCTAACCATTATTAATAATTAACATGTTTATTAACTTTTATACTGTTATATATACTATAATTTTAAGAAAGAAAAATACTACTTTGGTCTATGGCAGCAAAAAATCAGAATTTAATGAAAAAATAATATAGTGATGGTAAATGCTAGAGAAAGAAATACTTGAAAAATTGAATGAAATGAGCTCAGTGACGAAGCCAAAAACTTTATTTTGGGGGGGCCCAAGGCTTAAGTATTTTTTAGTGTTGGCATCGCCGAAAATTTTTGTAGCATAAGCAATGGGGAATTGCAAAAGATATAGTAGTAGATGAATAATGAGAGGAAAAAAAATGAGAGAATGCGTAATAGAAACTAGAAATATTCTATATACTTACTATCGTTATAAAACAAGGTGCAAGTAAATTATAATATAAAATTAAAAGTTGGATATATGCAAATAAAATAGCAGTGAGAGTAAAACTAATAGACATAAAAATGTAAGAAAATAAAACAAGAAATTTTTTTTTGATTTATAGGTGGAAGGATTTGAACTTGGATACATAAAAATATACTGTAAGAAAATAAAACAAATTATTGGAAATAAAAAGTGCTAAAAAATTATTTGTGACAAAATGAATTGAACTTTGGGAACATAAAACGAACTCCTAGACATAAGAGTGTAAGAAAATTAAGCAAGGAAAAAAATTGATTTTTAGGCTCAAGGGGAGTCGAACTTGGGAGCATAAAAATGTAGAACTTGGGAGCATAAAAATGTAAGAAAATTATGCAAAGGATAAAAAAAGACCGATTGCAGGCTGTGGGATTCGAAATCGGCTAAGCAAGGACACTGATCTAAACTGAAACCAACTGTGCTACTCACAATCTTTATCTTTTCAATAGCATATATATACTAATAATTTCAATAGCTGAGGGGCCCAGTGGCCCCCAGGCTCCAATGTGGCTTCGTCCCTGAATGAGCTATTGGTAGGATTCAGGATCATTAGGAGTTGGATCCTTGGACATTATCAAGATTTACTGGAGCTTGCATATAGGACACTGATCTGAACTGAAACCAACTGTGCTACTCACAATCTTTATCTTTTCAATAGCATATATATACTAATAATTTCAATAGCTGAGGGGCCAAGTAGCCCCCAGGCTCCAATGTGGCTTCGTCCCTGAATAAGCTATTGGTAGGATTCAGGATCATTAGGAGTTGGATCCTTGGACATTATCAAGATTTACTGGAGCTTGCATATAGAATTAAGTGTGGATTTTAGTATGGTGAGCTTGACTTTATAGATATGTTTCTCTTTCTCTTCATACAGTGGGATGTGCAAGTCCTGCCTTTATTTTAACGTGCTACGGGTTGATTTCGTGGTTTCTATTGTCCCTATATATTTTGTGATTTCTCTCTAATTTTTGCTTTATTGCCTTCGGCTTTATAGGTTTATCACAGCCTACTTTAGGCCACTATTATCATTGACCAGATTAACCATAAATTTACGTACTACTTTTCTCCATATATAATATTTCTTCTTCACATAATCTCTTGTTTATTTTGTGTCTAGTATTTGTAACAATTATTTTCAATTGTTGTAATTTATGTTTTTGCATAGAATCGAAAACACTGAAAATTAGATTTATAATGATAAGAAAAAAACGAAATGAAGACAATACAATTAGCAAAAGAATTTGATGTTACAGTTTTATCGGCATAATCACGTCACACAAGTATTTGTACTACTGAGAGACCAAAAACGAGCACGACTGCATAGATACTAAAGTCCATAGACACTGCTCCAACAATCTTCTGCATTAGCAGCCCCAACTCCAGAGCTCTCCCCAGTTGATCAGCCAAATCATTCCCACCAGCATAACTCCTCCTTCTCGTTCTCGATTCAACACCTCGCGATCCCACAATAAGGCGACCAAGTACAACGGTTATGTTCGTTAACAAAAGCAGATAAAAGGGTCTGAAAAGCATGATGCCTCGGAGGCCAACTACAGGAACTCCCACAAATGATGCGATTACTAAAACAGCAGCTGCTATAGAGCAAAACATACGAGTATTCTCTGAAGCTGCAACTGCCAATCTAATTTGGTCGGGTGTAAACAGGGTATGCTCACGTTGGCGATCTTGTACAGGTCTTTGTTGTGCGGATGATGGGATTTGAGAGGGTTCTTCGTTGGTACTATCATGCAAGGCCACTGATTCAGATGGAATGGTGCTGCCATTATAGCTGTTGAGTGGAGGAGGCTCCACCGTGAGGTCAGAGAGAGCAGATTCATCATTATCATTTGGTAGCAATGAATTAGAGGCTGCCTCTTCTTGTTGAGTAGAATCTGAAATATCAATAGGGTAAGAAGCAAAGACATTCAAATAGGAGTAGTTGCTAAGTTGCAACTCAAATTCAAATATGGAGAAATCATCAATTTGTGAAGGCTAAAATTGTAACAATGATGATTGATGATGATACTAAATCATGATCAATAGAGTATTATTATTAGCTTAAAACAAAGAAGCTGATACAACAACTCCCTGTCTATCTGTGCTTTGCTTTCTTTTCCATATGCAGCAGCTTACACTGAAATACATGTATCCAGATATGGAAGTCGGAATGAAAAGAGTAACACCAATCGGTGCCATTTCATAAATCAATGAATACACACAAGAGCTTGTAAATCGGAATTCATGATTTTCATCTACCCTGGGAAGTGGAATAAAAAACAAGCCGAATCTATATGGATCAGAGGAAAACCCAAAGAAATAAAGAAAGAGCTCATCGGTTTACATTATGACCTTGCTAAATTTAATACTAGACCAATCCTAAATCGATAAAACATAACTACAGCCAAATTAAAACCCTTATAGACCAAGCAAACGCAGCAGCATCATAGGTATGTCTCCAAAACAACAAAAAGACAAAGCCTGAGCGAAAAATTGCACCAAATTCCGGCTCAAAATCAAGTAATTCAAAATGAACAAAATATAGAGAATATACCAATGGCAGCAGGGGAAGAAATGAATTGGTCGGGGTCTGGCGGCAGGGACTGGATACGGCCGGAGATTAGGGCGAGGCGGTCAGATCCTCGCTCCATGATACGACGTCGGCGTGCCTCCCTGGCGAGATGGATGGATCCCCCTGTAGCTGCCATTGCTCGGATGACCTAATTGAACTCAGTTTGACTAATTGTTTACTACCGCTGGCATTCTATTTGCACCGTTCATGTATAAGTACTTTACCAATTCTCTCTCTTCTTCTCTCTATATCTATAGATGCTGAAGCGTAATAAAATATCGATACTTTATTCCAATACAACGAATAATTTGTAATTGTAACTTTTCAATTTTTAAAGCCCAATCATATTGGGCTGGGCCTCCATATTAGATACTCGACTGTGTTTATTTCCTCCAACCGTATTTTGGATTGGACCTAGATGACATGTTTTAAGACCACTCATAGTCCTAAATCTTGGTATCTATACTTCTCTGTAATCCACCTTGCAATTTTTATACTCACAAGATAAGTGTTAAGTTTGTTTTGTATTTTTTCTAATTGAAAGATAAATGATTGGGCCTTGCCTTTTCAGATTTACTAATGAACGTAGTGTTAATTAATAAGCCATAATAATTCTAATATCCTTAATAAAAAGTCACGTGACCGACTCTGATGTTTTAAAAATCAAACTGATAAGCGAACCGATGAGGCTATCGGTTCACGGTTTAACTAGTCGGACGGATCGAATCACTGGTTGAACCGAAATACTGTAGTAATAATATATTTATTACATAAAAACAATGGCGGAACTTGCATACACCCTACAAGCCCCTAATGAATTGAATATTTTAATACTTTTCTACTAACTATTTTAAAAATTTATCCAAATTTTATACAAATCATTATACAAAAGCCACTGTTAATAATTTAAATCACTCAAAAATAAATTTTCTGATAAAATTTTAAAAATATAGCCCCTATTAATATCATTTTCTGCGTCCGCCACTGTATAAAAATATATATAATGTATTTTTATATAAAATAAAACTCAAAATAAAGAATTCAAAGTACTCATCCGAGCGTAATCCCTATGTAATACGTACTAGTATACTACTACTTGAATATAAAAGCATGCCATAGTATAATTTTGATAAAATAGAATATAAATTAGTAAATCCTTTCCCACCCACCTATATGTCACATAACTACTTTTGTTAAAATACCAAACCCTATTTTCAATCCCCACACCCGCCGCATGTCAGAAAATTGCCCTCCCCCTCCATCTCCATTTTGAACCCCTCACTTCCTTCTTGGTTTGAGATATTCCTATCAGTTACCATGTTTTTTTCAATTCTCTTATTTTGTCACTCAATCTTGTGCGTCACTACTTTAGATCTCTGCATATTTTTGATCTATTGGAGAAGGGGAAGAAAAAATTTCAGTGGGCAAGTGAATCTCATAATAGCAGCACCGGATATTCTCGACGACTTTCAAAAAATCGGTTCAAGGCCGGTTTTTCTGATCTAAAACAGCTCAACTAGCTGACGTTATAAATGAGCAAACCGGACCAGAGAACCAGCCGGTCCGGTTTTAAAACAGTGCGTGACGTGCTCCACATCGGCTCATGAAATATCGCCACGTTGGCGGCTAGCATTCAGCGCTTTTACTTCCCTCCTCGATCTTATCTACTCCTCACGTGCTGATCGATCGGCCATATCCTAGATCTGATCCAACGGCTGGCATTCCAAACAATCACTTTTAAATAGCAGCAATGATTGACTTGGTAGCCTAAACTTGCAATTGCAAATAATGGGGTTGCTTGACCACCTCTGGGACGACACCGTCGCCGGTCCCCGTCCGGATACCGGCCTCGGAAAACTCAGAAAACACCCTACTTTTAGCTTTCCATCCAACTCCGCCAACGGTACGGCGAGATCATGATTCTCTAAAATTTAATTACGCCTAATTAGAGTAATATTTTCTGATCGCCTTAATCGTACGCCTTTCAATCGTGATAAAAATGATCAGTAAATAGAAACGGATGCTCTGTTTTTGTAGCGTTGATAACATTTTTGTGTTGGAGTATATATCAGCTTAATTTATCGCTTTCAATAGATTTGAGAATATGCGTGAACTAGTTTCTAAAATCTGATGGTTCATCAATCAGAAGTTGAAAACAACATGGGAGGTGAGGATGCAACGAGAGTGACGAGGCGTATAATGATCGTGAAGCCGCCGCAGAAAGACTCGCCACCGGTTTCCCCTGCCGGAAGCACTCCACCGGTATCCCCTTTTGGCGGTAATATTCTTTTTTCACTAATTTAATCTCATCTCATAGATGTTAAAATTATAGATCCCTATGCTTTAGGGCTGAGAGATGTTCGAGAAGAATCCATTGAATCTAGGTAGGAGGGCAATAATGATAACTCAAAATATAATAATAAGTTGATAATGTAAGGGCCCGACGTGTTGGTGCAATTATTTGGCTCTATAACTTTATTAGGAGTGGAGTGAGGGAGACATTAGCTCTGTGGAACGTTACGTACGTGTATAATTAATTAATTGGATAAATAATTATTAATTGTTGGTATGGTATTAAAAGTAAAATATTGAAATTGCAGGAGGAGGGCGATTCAAGCGCAGGTCGTCATTTTCATTTGAGAAGGCTAGCGGTGTGGGACCAAAGAGCCCTCCTCCTCCCTACGACCTCTGAGAGACTGCCACCTTCTCTTCTCTTCTCTAGATATGCCTATGTGTTTTGCATGAGTGTGGGATATATTTGTGTGAGAAAGTTTTGTATATATACTCCTATGTATGTGTGCTAATGAGTTTTGTATATAGATGAGCATATGCAGTCTCATGAGTTGGATGTTGTTTGTCATGTACCAAACTCTGAATACCACTTTCCCTAGTTGCATCTACCAGTACTTTTATTACTACGGATTTACTATATTTTTGTTGAATTGATTATTATTATTATTAACTGCTCAATTTTACTAATTAATCTTCGTTAACTGTTACGGACGTTCTCCGCAACGACTCCGTGATCTTCCTTCTCGACGGAACAGCGATCAATCCACACGACAAACTCGCGGAATTGTTCACGGATTCTGCTGGTTTGTGGACGTCTTCCACTCTCCAACAAAAGATACGAAAGTATTTGCTTGGAACACACGATAGGTTTAGGGAAATTATTTCATTCATTCATTGATTAATTTCTTAATTGCTACAATGATGTAACCTCTCCTATTTATAATACTAGAATACTACTACCCTAACTTATTGACTAAGAAACAAATATCTAAATATAAATTGGAAAGATATGGTAAATCAAATATGCAACTAAATAATTGGGATATGATCGTATCATTAACCGCCTCTAAAATTCCAGCTCTCAACCCAATTGTCAGGATTTTGACACATTTAACACTAGAATCTGCAATACACATAATCTTGATTTCTCACTTTTAGAATTAGTTTAAAGTGACTTCACAGATTCTAATGTTGGCAACTTGCAACTGTTACCAATAATTAATCTCGATCGTTATTTCTGCAACAATTGTGTTTATCGTTATTGACATGCAAAGGGCGTTGATCACCTACACCGAATTTTGGATCATGATTATTTTAGAGATACTATTCGGGTTTGGCAAAAATAAAATAGAGATAGCCTCAAGCTCAAGCTCAAGCTCTAATACCCACTCTCAATCATCTCCAAATCCTGATCGTCTCGTCTCGTCTCGTCTTGCAGCCCTCTCTCTGATACCCAATCCACACCCTTAATATTCAGATCTTGAGATAGTTTGGCCGCCAGGAGAGGACTTCATATATTGCACACTACACTTACAATGCACACACACAAAAACTTAATTTACTAATTAGTTTATATTATGTTATTGTACATATAAATAAATTAAAAATAAAAAAATAATTCAATTCAAAATTAATGCCAATTTTTAGTTAATCCTTTAACTCACTGAATAAAGAATTAGCATTATAATACAATTCTATACCGATTGTTTAATTTTAACTAACACAAAATTTAAAATTGAATTCGAATATTATAATTTCATAAAAATTGTAATCACTATATAAAAATTCAAAGTCCATTATATATACACACCCTAATGGTAATATTGTATCAGCTTTCTTTGATTTTTAAAAAATAATTATATTTTTTTATTTTATGATAAAATGAGTTTCTATATATTTATGAAACCCTTTTTTTGTGGAATAAAATGGGTATTATAAATAGTTGCTTAATTTTTTTAACTGTCAATTTTTGCATTAAAAATTCGAACTTTGATGCCTCTCACGAATGCTCCGTTTGTTCTCCATGTTGTATTTGTATGTACAGCAAAATAATGTGAAACGCTCAAACGCCTCACGGAAAAGATTATTTTAGTAGATTTCAGTTTCGAAAATTGACCCATTTTAGGGTTATAATTTCAGAGGAATATCCGATTGTGAGGCATTGAGTTTTTCCCAATTCCAAAACAACCAGTCGAGGCCACGGTCAGCGGCCAGGATTTTCTCTTCACGATTACACTCTAGTTTATGCCTCAAATTCGATACTGAACTCTAGAGTATACGTGATCGAATTGTGATGAGGAGATTCCACCATTTCTGCATCTTCTTCTTCCTCAACTTCATTAATTTTTATTTTCCGTGCGCCTACGGTGAGTATTACTTTTCTCTTTTTCGATCTTCACTTGATTCTATGCTCATCAATTGCTTGTTCTGTTGCTTAGCCTTCCGAAATTTTCAGATTGTACAAATGTGATAAGTTGCAAAAGTATTCTGCAAAAGGAGTCTTTATGTTTAGAATATGAGTTGCAGTAGGGTTAGGAGTCTATTTCAATTTCTAAATAAAATCCCTTGAGCTTAGGGAGGAAGACGTCTTGGTATTTGGTTTATATCGGCTTGGCCGGGCCTCGCAAGAGGAGTATTGTTTCATTCATTCTACTAATTCATTCAGCAAACAGTTTGTGTGCATCACGTTTCTAAGTCAGTTCCATAAACACTTTGCATACGTTCGTCCACCTTTTACTCCTAACAGCATATGTATTGCAATTTGCAATATTAGGTGTGGATAAAGATCACAGGGAAATACTAGTAAATATTACCGCACGATGGTAGTCTCCTAAACCTAAGAACTAAGACAGACGAGCAGATACTTCAGCTCCTATGACTCGTTAACATTATCAGGAAAAAGTAAAAAATCTGTTGATCCTATATTCGTTCTGTCGTTCAGCTTTACAAAAATATGTGTATTTGGTATATATAAGAAATTTGTACGTATGATTTACTGGGGAGAGATAGAGATCATTTTCATCATTTACAAATATGATGCTAGTTTGCCCAAGTATTGCCTATATTGTTACTGCAGGCAAAAGAATACCAAAAGTATTCTACATAGTACATTGAACAAGCATCTCCAGTGTTTTATAGAGAGCATCCTATCGTATGATCTTACTAACTTGACCATAAACTTCAGCAGCAGCTACTTTATCCAAAATAGGCCGTGCCACATTGTTGCAGAATTTGCTTGGTCCAGTCAATGTCCAAATAGTCCTGGCAGAAATGCCCATATTCCCCACTAATAGTAGTATTATTACTTTTCACTTATGTACCAAGCTTATTTTTTCTTTTAACTTTCACACTGATATTTATATCTTATTTCCATCCCCAAACAACAGTTTCATTTTTTCATTTTGGTCCGTCTCATAAAATTAGTCAACTTCCATTTTTGGCAAGTTTTTCTCGCCTATGAGGTGGGCCTCATTCTACACTAACAATACTTCAATAACTGTTTCTTTCTCTCTTTCATACTTTATCAATTTCGCATTAAAACTTGTGTCATCCCCAAGATCCCTATTTTTAGGGGACGGAGGGAGTATGTAAAACAACTAATGTAAAATGGTTGTGTGGCTAGAGGTACTGATAGGACTTCTTGCTTCTCTCTCAGGGAGCCCAACACCAAAGTGGAAGCTTAGAACAATTTTACGGTAGTGAAATGGATACTCTTAAAGCTAGCAATTCATTTCCTGATATTATGGATGGAGGCATATAGAGTTATATAATGCCGACAAGATTTTTTATCCCACAAAATGACAATGTGCACTCAGTCAAGTGATGGGAATAGCCACTTTTTGTTTAATACTCCATCCGTCCCATTAAATGTGAAGCATTTGCTTTTCGACACAAGATTTTGTGTTATGTTGTTTTGTAAGTATGTAAGAATTTAGATGCTCTAGAATAGAAAGGTTAGATGAGAGAAGGAAAACACATTCCACGATGCTTTTTTCGAATGTGATCTCTTTTCTCGTTGTCTATCTTCAAGTATTTGAAAGTATGATGTACCTTGTTTAAGAAATTGTTTTTGTGAAAACTTATGTTTCTAAATGGAATGAGGAAACATCAAAAGCTCATTAATTATGTAGAAGTCTGTCATTAATTTTTGTTGTTCTTGATGCAGGTAAAACAAGTGAAGTTTGTGTTTCTCCCGGTGGTCGATTCCCCCCATTTTCAAATGTAGGCAAACCACCCAAGAAAGCAAGCAAAGGTCCCAGAGATCTTACACTTTGTAGGGTTTTCCGCAAAAAGACATGCTGCGATGTAACTCAGACACACCCTGCTTTGCTATCCGTCAGGAGACTTGCATCATCTGGAGAAGCTAGCCAAGAGTGCTTGCAGCTATGGGAATTCTTGGAGTGTTCTATCTGTGATCCAAGGGTGGGGGTACAGCGAGGACCTCCTATCATCTGTGGCTCATTTTGTGATAGGGTTTATGAAGCATGTTCAACAGCCTACTTTGCTATGGATGGAAAGACACAGGTTTTTGTTGTACTTTCAGATATTTTACATTGTTGCAACTTACTCATAGTCTAATCAATGATATGTGCCTATGCTTTGAAGCTAATCTCTGATGCAAGAGCTTGGAGAGCTTTAGTGTTAACTGGCTTAGCTAAAAGTGATAGTACACAATTTTGGTATCTCTTGAATGATGAGTTGAGAATAATAGTATTTCATTTTAAATGTTATCTTTTCAGTAAATTTCCTGGTTGAACAATCATATTTCAGGCACTAGCACCATGCAGCCAAGATGACTTTGTTTGTGGTAGAGCTTCAGAGTGGGTCTCTAATGGAACTGAGCTCTGCAATGCCGCAGGTTTCTCTGTCAAGCCTCTCGATGATCCTGAAGAATCACGGTGCTATGGTGGGAAGGGTAGTCTAGATTATATTGCAAATTCCTGGAAATCTTCACGTTCTGAGAATATACGCGGAGAACAGAATACAGAGGTTGTTCAAGATTTTATGCAATTGATAGCTGATATGCCATTGAGCGAGAGTATTTCTTGGGCTGTTGGAGGAATGATACTTACAGCTGGACTTATATTTGCAAGGTCAGCATTATTTTGAGGGATATATTTATAGCTTCTGCATATTTTTGTGTATGTGGTGTCTCAAAAAAAGAGATATGAGGGGAGATAGTTAAGGATTTTGGAACTGGATTTAACTATTTGACTTATTTTGTCTGTATTTAATGCCTTAGTTTAGGTTATTTAGTTTCTTAAATCCACACCTCTGAACATTGAACATAGCACGTTTACTGACATTGAGAATTCTAAAAGAATATACAATCGTGATTCATGAGTGGGATCACCTTCATTCAGAAATGGAAGAAAAAAATAAACTTCTGCTGCTAGATCTTCAATGAGGACCTAGTGCCTTCTTGTTTTAACCAATGAAAGAAGATATTGGTATCAATCCCATGCTAGTATATTGTGATTGTAACGTCTTTTATTTTATTGATTGATGTACTTCAAGTTTACACCGAGATTACACATTAATAAATCAGTACTTTTCCTCCACAAGAATATTATGCTGTGGCTTATCATATTAGTTCAACTGATGATGCAGTAGAAGGAAGATCCGTGGTCAACGGCGGACGCAAGCAGCTATCCAGGGCAGTGGTAGGAGACTAGGAACTAGGATAAGCCCCCCTGCATCCCCTGTTAGCCAAGGGAACAGAAAGACTGTTAGAAAATGAGTGCAAAGCAAAGCATATCTGTATATACTTTTCCTTTGTTACAGGTGAGTAGGATGTACAAAATGCCACCTACCACATCCTCTTTCCTCTTTGCAATTTTGGCTATGGATATTTTAGATTTGTATCCCTTGTATAGTCACATTTCACAATGCTAAAAAAAATTCATAATACATGGAAACATCTGGGATTAGGAAGTGTTGTGCTTAGTCGATATTATATTTACTTGTCTCAAGATTGCATAGACTAAACATCACTGCATTGATCTTACCTAAAGTACTTATCTTTCAATACTCTTGAACAGGGCACTCGTACTAACTCGAAGTGTGATTATTACATGACTTGAAGGTCGTCTCGCCACCATCCTCCTGGTTTAAAGGAATCATATTCTGAAACATGGGACCTATTCACCTGATTCGTGGCAACGAGATTGGCCTTTATGATCTTTGGTGTAATATGTTGAGCTTTGTTCAATAGATTATGGGTGTCTTACCAAGCCAATGTTTTTTCAAGTGACATTTAAGTGGATGATGCTGATGCACTAAGTTGAGAAGTTTTGTTTTATAACAAAACACAATTCCACTCTTGCACTTTAATTGATTCCATGAAATACTTTACCTTCTAGTTTTACCAAACAGGTCAAGATCAGCATTTTGAGTTTGGAATATTCAATCAAATTTGCCTCTCAACTTTTAATTAACCAAAGAAGAATCACAACAGCAAATTGTTTTCAAATTGCAGCGATACAATTATTTGATCGAGATACACAAAAAAGTTATTGACGTTCCATTAAATCCAGATTGATTTGAACTTCAGGAGGCGCAGAAGAAAATTGTAAATAACCTACACTCAATTTTCCCATCGAGGAACACACGTATAGAAATAAACTTTTTAAACCAAAAAAATGAGAGAATGGTTTAGACATTAAAAAACGATAAAATGCAAAGGTTAAGCCTGACACAGCAATTAATCCTCCATTCCTCCTCCTCCTCAGCCTCATTCTCGGCGATGTTGAAATATCTTAATTCATAGACATTTCGGTCCTTGTCAGAAGCTATTACCCGCAGCCAGTCACGCACATTGTTCTTCTTTAGATATTTTTTAGTCAAATACTTGAGGTACCTGGAAAAGACAACCAAACATACAGTGGTTAGAAAGTTAGAACATATAGGTAGAGTGGTAGACAATAGGACACAAAGTTGGTTCATTGGGAACGAATCACTGAATCTATCCAACAGAAAAGAACCCAACCCCATCATAGCTTTTCCTTATGTGAACTCAAAATTGTCACAGCACACTTACTGATAAGAATTATGTATATAGAAGTATTAAGGCGTAATTCTCAGATAGACAATATATACTACTCCCTCCATCCCCAAACAATAGTCTCCTTTAGCTATTTTGGTTGGTCCCACAAAATTAGTCTACTTCCATTTTTGACAAGTTTTTCTCTATTATGATGTTGGCCTTGTTCTACACTAACAAGTAACAATACTCCAATTACTTTTCTCTTTCTTATTTCTCTCATACTTTACCAATTTCGCATTAAAAGTCCCTATATGATATTTCTTTGGAGCATTCTGCAAGATGTTGAATTTATTTTGTGTAACCATAACACAATGATGAGAGTTTTATACATGCTCACCCCCTGATTTATGAAAACTATCTAGTAATGCCTTCCTTGAAGAAAATCAACTGACCCTTAATCAGGGGATGATGCAAAGTATACAAATATACATTTAGGGGGTGTTTACTTCTAAGGATAGAATAACCGAAGCTAATCTACCATTTAATATGATGTTTGCAATTGTCAATTCCACATTTTATTAATAAACTTATACTACTTCAAGACAATTTCTTTCTTTCATAGAGCAAATTCTAAATCAATATAAGTCATTAAACATGCACAATTATATAGTAGCATCGAAAAAAAAAATGAAAAAAGCTAACAGCAACTGTACCTTTTGGAGAAGGTGGTGGCATCGGTGGCGGTGACTGAGATCTTCGTCTTGTCACGGATGACGGTGACGGAGTCGCCGAGGGCACCGGGCTAGCCGCCGACCTTGATGCGCTCCTGGAGGAACTTCTCCAGTGAGGCGATTTCCATAATCTTATCCTCCACCGGCTTCCCGCAATCGATCACGAACGTCGCCGTTTTCTTCTTCCCTCCCGCTGCTCCTCCTTTACGCATCATCTTCGCACCACACAAGCAACAGCTGCATTTTCTGATGTAATATGACAGAAATTAACAAGAGATAAGAAAAGTAAAAAAACAAGCGCACCTTTGATCGGAGCGAGGACGACGACAGCTAGAATGTTGAAGGCTGATAAATTAGGGTTTTATGGAGTTTGGGTTCTCATTTGGGCCTCAGTTTTGGGCTACGGATGGACTAATAATATACAAAGGGTCGTTTTTCAGTCCATTTCCTCATGTACAATAGAATTAACTCTTTTAATCTAGTCGGCCTTCAAATTGTTATTTTAGGAGATTTGAAGTGGGATATTACATCACTGTTTACAGAGTACTAAGAAATTTTTATTGGTGGATAAAATTTGACGGATTGAATAAATTTTCCACTATTAAAACATAATATTATACGATTAAAACTTAATATTATATAAATTAATTTGATTTACACAAATAAATACTCTATGATAGGATTATATAAATTACTATAAACGTACAGATGCCTCAATTTTATTGTTTTTTTATTTTAATATTAAATGATGTCGTTTGCACATGTATATTTATCAACGTGTAATAAGGATTTTATCAAGCAATTCTAAAATTTGTGAGGGAAGCTGAAAAATGCCACACTACATGTACTATTAACTACTTCTGGATATGAAATTAATTTTGAAATTCTAACAAGTCGTAGTATTGAATATTCAAAATTTAATACTAAAAATATTTTAATCAAGGGGGATGTTCTCGCACTTTAGTACCAACTTTCGCTTCATTCGCTTCCCTTTCGAACGTTCTACACTTTTCATTCTCGCTCTCTGCCAACCTCCGCTGCTCACAGGTATCTCCCTCTTTCTCATTTCAATATATTTCCATGTTTAAACTATTCTGCCGAACGTTTTCTTTTTCCAATTTCCTGTGTGAAATTTTTGTAACTCTGTTAAATTTGGTTATTGATAATCCGATGCCTTTCAGTTTTAGACCTATCTCCTGGTGTTGAATTCAATTTACTGAAAATAATATTTGCTGCTTTCTAGGGTTTTTGTTCGTCTTGAGTTCCTTTTCCTTTTACTATTTGATTGCACTAATGCGCATGTATCCATTTCATAGATTTTGCCTTTCCAGAATTGCCCGTAAAATGTCATGCGCAGATGCTGATATATGGGTTTCTTTGTGTATTACAGCAAAAATGGGCAGATCAAGCAGAACAATTTATGTCGGCAATCTTCCTGGTGATGTTCGCCAGAGTGAAGTTGAAGATATCTTTTACAAGGTTTAGCTATAAGTAATTGAGAGTTTTTCGAATAAAATATTGGAATCATTACTGCCAGTTTCCATTACCTTGAATGTATTATGTATACTATACTAGTATGTGGAGAAGGAATCTGCTGAATCTTTTTGGAACCTTAGCATTTCCTTTATGACAAAACAAATACAAAACTCTAACATATTGATACGAACCTCTATTAGTTTAGATATTATAGGGATTTAGCATATCTTTTTCTATATCTTTGTTTTCTTGTTCATTAAGTCAGTAGCATTATAAATAGGATAGACTGTTATCTTTTTTATTCATTCAATCAATTAATGAAATATTTTCTCTCCCAAATATAACGTGTGTTTTCCAATCCTAATTTTGGATTCCCTCCGCCGATCCTAATTGGACGCCGGAGTATTCTATCAATCGCCGAGTTATCTGCCCGACGGGAGCGACTCCCGCGCACAGAAACTCTGCAATCGTCCTCCGAGCCTATTGGCCGCCGGAAATTTATCTCCACCGCCGAGCGAAACTCGCCGCCGGTGCTTGTTAAGGGAAACGTCCTTAACAACTGGTGCTTTCATCCAGAGCTCAGCATCCTCCGTCTGCGTTCATCCATATCCCCAAATAAATCACCACCATTTCTACCACAACCACGATTCAGTCCGTCGACATGTCATACGACTACGCCAGCTATTGCCATCGTAAATACAATTTCCCTCAACTCGTGCAGCCGTTTCACCCTTGCCATACCCGACAGCCCACTTGCTGGGACCCACCATGGACCCGTCGGACCACTGCATATCAACATTCTTCATCCTACGAGCTAGATATGTACTCGCCATCACCGCCCAAGCGCCGACCTACCTGTTGGGACCCACCGGCGCAACAGCAGGACCGCGGCTACCCGACCGTTGACCGGCCCCGATGCTCGGAGACGTGCTGGGACCGACCTCGCCCTCGGGAGGAGGTGAGAGCGCGAGTCCAGCCCGCCTCCCACCAGCCCCGCTACTCCACCGAAAAGCCAATGCGAGACCTGTACAGTCAGCCCGCACGTGTGACCAGTCAAACTCCGGAGCAGCCATGCCTGCCTCTAATACGGGTCTCCCAGGCGGAGAAGTCAGAACGGTCCAGGTTGGGTCTCTGCTGGCACTGTCCCGAGAAATGGGTGATGAGACATGTGTGTAAACAACGCATTCTCTGTTATGCGGATGATGGGGATGAGTTTGAGGAGAACATTCAAGATGAGAATTTAGCCGAAGAGAAAACTGATAATACTCCCACTATAGTATTCGGTGATGATGTTCCCAATGACATTACCGACGCTCCTCTTGATGTTCCAAACAACGAGTCCCCTGGAGAGTTCCTCAAGAACAAAGGGATTGTCAAGAACGACAATGAGCCACCGCAAGTGCTCGTTGGGGTATCTGATGAGAAGATTGGTGAAAATGAGGAGACAATGCTAGAAGATAAAGAGGAGGATGGTTCTATTGGTGAAGTGGAGAAGATAATCGCCTCACTCAATGTTGTTCAAGTGTCATCCCAAAATGTTGTTGGAAATTGTTTGGGCAAGAAAGGAGATGGTGCTTACACCGAATTGCCCGTAATTGCTTGTGTCAATGTGGATTTGAATGTCGGTGATGTTCCAAGTATGAATCATCGATCAACATCGCTCGACAAAGATGCAAGGTTGATCCCTCCGAGTAATGACATGCCATGCTTGGGCATTCTGGGAGGCGTGGACAAGCTTTTCGATTTGGCAAGGAATTTTTCCGCCAAAGTTGGGTCTCCTTTGTTGATTTTTTATGGAAGTGAAGAAGGGAAACGTTCAACTGTTCGGTGTGTGTTTGATCCAGGAGGAGTTGCCTCGCCGAAGCTTCTGCTTTCAACTCTCCTTTTTGCTTCGTGGTTCCCACCTTGAGGACAAGGTGGATTTTAACCGTGGGGGAGTTGATACGAACCTCTATTAGTTTAGATATTATAGGGATTTAGCATATCTTTTTCTATATCTTTGTTTTCTTGTTCATTAAGTCAGTAGCATTATAAATAGGATAGACTGTTATCTTTTTTATTCATTCAATCAATTAATGAAATATTTTCTCTCCCAAATATAACGTGTGTTTTCCAATCCTAATTTTGGATTCCCTCCGCCGATCCTAATTGGACGCCGGAGTATTCTATCAATCGCCGAGTTATCTGCCCGACGGGAGCGACTCCCGCGCACAGAAACTCTGCAATCGTCCTCCGAGCCTATTGGCCGCCGGAAATTTATCTCCACCGCCGAGCGAAACTCGCCGCCGGTGCTTGTTAAGGGTAACGTCCTTAACACATATGCATGTACTTTGTTCTGATAAAAGAATTATTTGCAAATATTAGGGAAAATGCACATATTTTAGGTACATTTGTCAACGTCCCTTGAAATTTGCCTATCAAGATTATCCCCAAATTTTTTTTTCCACATCAACGCCGATCATTTGATTTATCTGATTTTATCACACCACATTTAGAAATTATTTTTTACTTAAATCCAAAAAGTATAATGGAGACCAAGGAATGAGATCACTTTTTCTTCCCGTAATAATCCTTTACTCTTCTTTATGAATACAATCATCTGAAAACAGTCTCACCATGCTGGGGATAATTAGTTGTTTGGATTATTTCTAACCACTTTCCTTTGTTTTGGTTTGGTTTTTATGATTTTGTTGGGCTTAATATTTTTCTTTTTTGTTCTTTTCCTCCAGTATGGCCGTATTGTTGATATAGATTTGAAAATGCCTCCAAGACCTCCTGGTTATGCTTTTGTTGAGGTAAGTACCATTTTGAGCCAGCAAACTATTTAATGCTGTATTTCTTGCCCTTATCAATTACTGATTTTCAGAAGATATAACTGCCCATTTAGATGCTAGGCTAGTTTGTTTGTGATTCTGCCTTTACGGCTTTACCAAAGATTCTCAAATGGTATTGTCCTCCAGTTTGAACATTCTCGCGATGCTGATGACGCCATACGTGGCCGCGATGGTTATGATTTTGATGGATGTCGTTTACGGGTGAGTTATATCCTATTTCTATAATGAAAAAGTTGCTTGTCACTGTGTGCCTCATATGTTATGTTGTTTCTGCCTTTCTGTCTTTAATCTATACTCCATTTAATAAGCAGGTTGAACTAGCTCATGGAGGGAGAGGCTCATCATCATATGACCGTCGCAGTAGTCACAACAGTGGAAGTAGTCGTGGTGGAGTTTCAAAACATTCTGACTACCGGGGTAGATGTAGTTGCATGAATAGTTTGATTTAATCTTATTATTTTCTGGTCCACATCTAGTAAAATTCTTGATATTTCAGTGGTGGTTACTGGACTTCCTTCTTCTGCTTATTGGCAAGACTTGAAGGTAATGGTTCACTTTTTACTTTCTCTTGTGTCTATCATGATGTCTCTCCTATCATTACAAGTGTATCAACTGACATGCTAATGCTAGCACCTTATTTGCTGCTCCTGATCTTAGGATCACATGCGTCGAGCTGGTGATGTTTGTTTTTCTCAAGTTTACCGTGAGCGTGACGGTGAGATATTATATCTTTTGAAACTACTACCCTTGCAGCCTTGGTTTCGGTTTACATATTGCCAGTAAAAAAGTTATAACTCATGTGTCTGCTCAAACCATCCTCAAGCTCTCTGATGATGGTTCAACTGTAGATACCTTACTTATATGGAATATTTTGCTGATGGTAGTTGTACTGGGGGTGTGGATATATATTATAAATTTGTAATCCATGCAGGCATGCGTGGAGTTGTCGACTATAACAACTACGATGACATGAAATATGCAGTGGGTCTAATAACTTCTCTCTTTGCTTGCTCATTTTGATTTTTATTTGAATTTTGGAAAATTTTTAATCAATTTCCTCCTTTTATCTTTTTGCCCCATCTTTGTGATCTGGTTCTTTGTGTAGATAAGGAAGCTTGATGATTCTCTCTTCCGTAACCAATTTTCAAAGGCATATATAAGGGTACATTTGAAGAAGCTTCAAGTTTGTTTTTTGTTCTTTTGTTGTTTTTTTTTTCATTTTTTTATGGTTACTGATGCAACTTTATATCTAGGTGGAGGAGTATGACAGGAGACGTAGTTACTCCAGGAGTCCTTCTAAGAGTCCTTACTCAAGAAGCAGAAGTATCTCTCGCAGCCCTGATGATCGAGCTAGGAGTAGAAGGTCAACTGTATTTCATAATTTTGACATGTTATTTTGTACCCCAAGTATTTATCTTTGCCTCTTATATTCACAAGCAGTGCTTCTCCAAGGAAGAAAAGTTCTCATCAATCTTTGTCTAGATCCCGTTCAAGGTCTGTTGCATCCAAATCAGAATCTGGCTCCCCTCGCTCTTTATCAAGGTATTGAATCATTTCGTGAGAGCTCCAAAATAACCTTTCTTCCCAAAGAAACATAAGAATCCGTATTGTAGAACAGTAAAATTTAGATATAAGCGGAAAAGTAAATAGACATAGTAGAGAAAGTAGTAGTGTATTTGGTGTATCTTATTACTCAACACATGCCACATATATATAGTACAAGATCCTAAGCTAGGTTATGTCATATCACCGATGTGGGACAGAATACTAATATTCTTAACACTCCCCCTCAAGCTGGAACATCTATATTGTCCAGCTTGGTACAAAGTTCTCAAAAATGTTTTTCCTCAAACATCGGCAGCAATAGTAGTAGCCAAAACTATAGGGCAGTAGTAGTTGCAGCCATTGCATAAGTAGAGCTGCAAGGCAGAATAGTAGTAGCTGTAGCAGAGTAGCAGCTATAGGGCAGTAGTAGCAGAAGTAGCAGATGCAGAGCAGTAGTAGCAACTGTAGCAGAGTAGCAGATGCATGGTAGTTAGTATCAGCTGTAGTAGCAGCTGGACAGTAGTTGCAACTGTAGCAGATGCAGGGTATTAGTATCAGCTGCAGCAGGGTAGCAGCTGTAGGGCAGTTGTTGCAAGTGTAGCAGAAGTAGCAGCGTCAGAAACCCAGTTTGGGCAGAGAAGAGCAGTTGTGCAATATAGTAGTGGTAGAAACTCAAATTTGGGCATCATAGCGCCAGTGTTGTTAAAAACGCGACCCGAGCGCGCTCGGGGCGTGGGGCGCTCAGGTCGAGACCGGCTTTGCCCCGACATGGGTGAGTCGAGCGAGATTGAAGGGGCGCAGTTGGGGCGGCGGGGGCGGTGGGGGCGACGGGCGACTGGGGCGAGCCGAAGAGGTTTTCCTGTTGTGTTAACAAAATTTTTTGGGTTTTGAAAATGGAGATGTGCTTTAATGGGTAGAGAATCGAGGCATTCATTAATTTAATCCACCTTTTCCTCTATTCTAGATTAATTAATTGTTTTCTCAGCCTCATCATCTCTGCGACCCACTTTTTGATATTTCCCTAGATTAATTAATTAGTTTTTATACCACTAGGTTAGTCTAATTAAATTATTAATTCTTATTCACCCACTCAAGTTAGAGTCTGTATCAATTCCAATGCATTAGTTAGTGTAGTTATTTTATTACTCAATAATTCTTTTTTTACCCACTCTACAAGTTAGAAAAGTAAAAATTTTAGTTTTTTTAATTAAAATATTCATTATATTGATTAAATACCTTTAAATATTACTACATAAATGATAAATAATCTAGAAAATGGTACTTTCACACCAATAAGTCTTTTTCACACAATGTATTTCATTAACCTGTATTAAAAGTATAGATATAGCTTAATTAGGCTAATAGTACGCCCTGATTCGTGGGTCCATATTCAGATGTGATATGGAGTAATGATGTAGGTAGATTTATTTGATGTGATAAACATTCAAGCAACAAACTTATAAAAGAGACACAAATATAATCATCATTCGGCTATTCTGGCGCCCCGATTCGTGGGTCTCTCGCCCCGTCGCCCCATCGCCCCGCGACCCGGGGTCCCCCCTCATCACCCCGGGGCGCCCCGCGACCCTAACAACACTGCATAGCGCAGTAGAGCAGAACATAATAGCGACGGAAGAGTAGAGTGGGGGTAGTAGAGCGGGCAGCGGCAGAAACCCTAATTTAGTTCTTTTTTTTTGGAAACCCTAATTTTCTGGAGACGGATTCGAATCCTCTCTGATACCATGTAGAACAGTAAAATATAGATATAAGCGGAAAAGTAAATAGACATAGTAGAGAAAGTAGTAGTATATTTGGTGTATCTTATTTCTCAACACAGGCCACATATATATAGTACAAGAGCCTAAGCTAGGTTATGTCACATCACCGATGTGGGACAGAATACTAATATTCTTAACGCGTATTAACATGATGGATGTGATATACCAAATTAGAGTACAAATAGCTGGTTGATCAGGCCAAAGAGGAGAGCTTTGATGATCTGTTTATAGAATATGTGTAGCTACTCCACAGATGGGGAAATCATTTATATATTTGTAATACATTTAATTGCACTGAGATATATCCCTTTTTACTTCCAAACTATCCAACATTTTGAATGAAAGAGAACAGGTTTTGTGAACTGTTGATTTGACTGCTATTCAGTTTGGGGGGTTGAATTTTGACTTTTTACATGCTTTTGTGTTATCCTCCCCTTCTGGTTTCATTGTGGTTCCAATATTTTGGACTTGATGAGGAGTGTATTGGGTAAGGATATGTGGGATTTAAGTACTACTCCATATGGTACTATGATCATGAAGATTGCCCTTTTGTTTCTAGATTTGGCCTTATGTGGCGATCTGGGGATTGCATGTTAGGGACTTGATGGCTTATGGTGCTCAGTTTCTTGCGACTCATTTCTTTCTGGCAATAAGCTGTAAGTCGATGTGCACCCACTGCAAGACCCAGATGGTAAATTTTATTTAAGTATGCTATATGTGGTCGATGACCTGTAACAAAAAGATGTGAGGAAAACTAAGTTGATGCTTGAAATCTAGATTGCGTCCACAACTTCACCTACTTGAACTCGCGTTAATTTTCTCAATTGTTGTGCATTAAACAGAAGTTGGATCAGTGGTAGAATCACTATCTAGTAGTATTTCCTATTAGAATATAGATGGTGTGCTTCAGGATGGAGTGTTTTTTTGTTAACTTATAAGTTAGGGTGTTATGTCAAGGACTATATGAGGTAACAACTAATATATTTCAATAATACAGTATTACTTCACATGTTGAGCAGTAAATGTGTTTTTGCTTGAGTTGAGGTTTGCATCTTCCGAGCTTAAATTTACAGTTCATGAAAATTGCAGATCCAGATCCCCAAGGAAATCTAGACCTGCAGTGTCAACACCAGTACGTATATATTCTACCACCATATTGTAGTAGATAAATATTGAATAATTCTTCCTGACCCCCAGTCCTCAGTAAGATAATTACGGGACCAAGCTTGGGATATTGTCAGGCTGTTACAGACATCAGTCATGATTATTTTATCCCTTCACTAACTGTTGATGCTGCAGCCCCATCAATCCAGGCATGGGAGTGCCAGTATGAGCAGGAGCAGGAGCAGGAGCAGGAGCAGATCGAGATCTAGATCTAGATCGGTATCCTATTTTCCCTGTGGATGAGTGCCTGTTTTGAGATAAAATTCTTGTGCCTGTGAGAATTTGCGTCTTAATATTGTGGTTTGCAGGTGCATTCTGATTGAAGTGAATTTGCGGATGAAAGATTGAAAATGAAAGATTGTGTCTAGCTCTACATTCAGGAGGATTTGTGTGAGTCAACTGTCAGATTAATGGATCGTCTAATATTTTTGCCAATGATTGTATTCATTTTCTTCATCATGTTGGCCATCTGTTCTGTTATGGCGTTTGATGTATCATTTGGCACAATCAATACGATGTTGGTAAAAACACTTGTTCGAAGGTTACAATTCAACGACATATGATAATGATATAATGGACGCATCCTTATTTTGTTATGTTGGTTTAGTGGTCCGATGATATAGAATCCCAAATGATATAAAAACATGTGTTATTTACCTCAACGGCATAGAAACAAGAGGAATTCCATCACCATAATTTTAGACATTATAGACAGACTGTCCTTAGCTCAAGCATATATATGTTCGGGTTGGGTTCTCACTCCTTAGTTGTGAGCCAGAGGCATCAAAGTTTCATCCCAACGATATAACACTTACGTTTGATTTTGAGATGGCATCCTCTCAGACCCATGCCTCTGCCGGAAATTGCCTGGTCTGACACCGGAATCAGATGAAGGGTGAAAAGACGTCCATATTGCATCCCTATCAAGCTGATTCAAGGTGAAGCCTGGCTGCTGCTCACGGTCCCAACCATGAAAGTGGTCGTGTGGGGGATTTTCGGCATCTTGAAAACTTCATCCTGATGGATTGGAGGAAAAGAAATAAAACCCATCTGATGATGTGGCCACTGGGCTAACTTGAGGTAAACCCCTATGGCTGCCGGATCTTCATCCGGTGGAAACTAAAGAGGTGCGTGCTACTGGTGCACCAATGGATTGCTGGGCAACAGGTCCAGGGTAAGGTGGAAGCACTGATGATGTGATAGAGCTGGGAGCTGTCAGAAAACATGCCAATGTCACTACTTCCCAAATAAAGTTTGATCTATTACTAACCTGCGACCAACAATAAAAGGATGCATTCCAGGTGTTGGAATATCAGAACTCCTAGCTGTCCTCTGAGCGAGAGATGGAATAGGCGGTTGATCTGCGCTACCAATTCGGTTGCTTGCAGCAAAATGAGAAGGGTGTTCCCAATTGTGGTGATAATGACCATCCATTGAAGGGAAAACATAGGAGTTTGGTACTTCACTAGGAGCAGAAGACAGCCCACTCCAGTGATTACTAAAACTGGACCCATCACGCGTATTCCCACTTGATGTTGAAAAGGGTGGGTGGAATGTTCCAACATATGCAATATATGGACAAGGATGAGTTGCAGAGGACATGGGTGCATGTTCCGCAAAGATAGCATGGTGTCCGACAAGATCTTGGTCTACAATACAAATTATCATCGTGTTGTTAAAAACTTTGAGGTAAGCCTTTACAGTTACCTTGAGGAATGAAATCTTACACGCACTGGATGAAAATTCACCTTCACTGCAAATAAAAACAAATAGACATAAACCTTGTTAGCTGAGTACTAAATGGGGAAAATGTTGGGTTGCAAACACATATATCACATCAAAGAAAAGAGTAGAAAGAGATTATAGATGTACTGACTGCCACAGAATGTGTAATGACTAATGCAACACAAATGAAAAGCATCTGCAAAAAGGTAAAATCTTTAGAAAAAAGTGAGATTTGAATACTTTCTAGCATCCACCATGCTGGCACAGTAGACCTGTAAGACTTATTTGGATTGACAAGAATGAACAAATGATTAGTATCTCTGCACTTAGAGGTCATGATTACTTGTGATTAGGCTATGAATAATCTTATCTATTGTTCGGTTGCGTTTTTCTCAAAATCTCGGCCCTTGACAATGTATTTTGACCTACCTCCATAATGCCAAGACTAGAGTGTTTCTTATGATTAATCATCTCACCTTCACCAAACCTATGACTAATTCAATCCTAGACAAATGCTATTGTGGATTATCCCATATTCAATCTCACTATTCTCTTGTCTAACGAACCAAACGTCACCTTTGTAGATAAAATAATCCTACTACAACAGAGAGGGAGAACCACTACATGGAATAGGGTATATGAAGATTTCCAGAACTTTGCAAACATGCAGCAAGGACAATTAACTAGCAGAAAATCAGCTGAAGGAAATTATGCCACTTCAGGCTTCATAATATCTAGGGAAACTGCAAAAGTGATACAAAAGACATGGTTATTCCAACCCTAGTGATTTTAAAAGAGAAAATTTCATGATCCTCACACAGCTGACCGACATGCTCTTTCAGGAATAAAAAATATCATATTCCAGACTCCATATAATCCAGTTATAATGGGTACATTATAACTGAGCAATCTCAGCTGGTAGAAAAACATTTAAAACAAAGCGGAATCTGAAAATGGTTAAAAGAGATACCATCTGTAACACCAAAGGAGACATACTTTGGAAGTTGGGACTTATCAACAATGAACATAAGGTTCGAAGAGGCTTACTCGGAAGATGACGGAAGTCTAGTTAAACCGCTGTAAGGACACCACTGAACTCCAACCGACTGCAGAATCAAAGAAAACAAGATTATTTAATAAAATTTAATTCTAGACTTATCCTTGTGGTTAACAAGTAAAGTGGACAAAGGATAGAACTCAATGCTTTCAATCTACAGCCAACACTAATTTTTACAAGTCCACTAGCCAACAGATTAGTACTCCTACATTTTCAAATAATCCAAAACCATGCAAGAAGTTGATGACATAGCACATCATAAAATGCATAGTCTCATTAGAACAAAAATGTACTCATACAGATGAAACTGGTAAAGTCTGTGAAAGCATAAAAATAATAACCTCCATATTTTAATAATGAGGTTTAACGAGGAAATTACCATTTCAGAATAACTTAGATCATGCAGATCCTCATCATGCGGCCAATCATCCATGCTAAACTCAGGTAACTGACGACCACCATTTGCATAGAGCCACTGTCCTTTCTCAATTTTCCGGCAGTTAGGGCACTGCATTGCTCCCTTTATGTTAAATGCTGAACCTATGCAATCTGCCAGATCACATGC
Organism: Salvia splendens; assembly: GCF_004379255.2. Classification (NCBI taxonomy): domain Eukaryota; kingdom Viridiplantae; phylum Streptophyta; class Magnoliopsida; order Lamiales; family Lamiaceae; genus Salvia; species Salvia splendens. The sequence continues at coordinate 35,432,056 of NC_056033.1, read as the reverse complement.
AAACCTATGACTAAGACTAGAGTGTTTCTTATGATTAATCATCTCACCTTCACCAAACCTATGACTAATTCAATCCTAGACAAATGCTATTGTGGATTATCCCATATTCAATCTCACTATTCTCTTGTCTAACGAACCAAACGTCACCTTTGTAGATAAAATAATCCTACTACAACAGAGAGGGAGAACCACTACATGGAATAGGGTATATGAAGATTTCCAGAACTTTGCAAACATGCAGCAAGGACAATTAACTAGCAGAAAATCAGCTGAAGGAAATTATGCCACTTCAGGCTTCATAATATCTAGGGAAACTGCAAAAGTGATACAAAAGACATGGTTATTCCAACCCTAGTGATTTTAAAAGAGAAAATTTCATGATCCTCACACAGCTGACCGACATGCTCTTTCAGGAATAAAAAATATCATATTCCAGACTCCATATAATCCAGTTATAATGGGTACATTATAACTGAGCAATCTCAGCTGGTTGAAAAACATTTAAAACAAAGCGGAATCTGAAAATGGTTAAAAGAGATACCATCTGTAACACCAAAGGAGACATACTTTGGAAGTTGGGACTTATCAACAATGAACATAAGGTTCGAAGAGGCTTACTCGGAAGATGACGGAAGTCTAGTTAAACCGCTGTAAGGACACCACTGAACTCCAACCGACTGCAGAATCAAAGAAAACAAGATTATTTAATAAAATTTAATTCTAGACTTATCCTTGTGGTTAACAAGTAAAGTGGACAAAGGATAGAACTCAATGCTTTCAATCTACAGCCAACACTAATTTTTACAAGTCCACTAGCCAACAGATTAGTACTCCTACATTTTCAAATAATCCAAAACCATGCAAGAAGTTGATGACATAGCACATCATAAAATGCATAGTCTCATTAGAACAAACATGTACTCATACAGATGAAACTGGTAAAGTCTGTGAAAGCATAAAAATAATAACCTCCATATTTTAATAATGAGGTTTAACGAGGAAAGGGCTGAGCATACTTGACTAAGGACAATAAATGGTATTTCCCAATAGCAAATACTATAAATATACCCTCACAGTCATGAATTAAATCCAGGAAATTACCATTTCAGAATAACTTAGATCATGCAGATCCTCATCATGCGGCCAATCATCCATGCTAAACTCAGGTAACTGACGACCACCATTTGCATAGAGCCATTGTCCTTTCTCAATTTTCCGGCAGTTAGGGCACTGCATTGCTCCCTTTATGTTAAATGCTGAACCTATGCAATCTGCCAGATCACATGCAATGAATGAATATATAATATCACAACCATGCATACAAACATCAACAAAAGCATTCTGATTCTCGAAACACTCATCATCATTCTCATCAATCAGAGTGTAAACCTCATGCTTCACATGACTACACATAGTTGCCGGAACAAAAACAAGAGGATGGTCAATGAGATTAAGAGGAAGTGAAAAACAAAACGATAAAATTGCTCACGTGATTTAACCTGTTTACATTACAAGTTACAACCATGGTTTCGAAAAAACCAAAACTCCAAATACCCCTTGGGATTTATATTTGCATTAAAATTCCATTGCAACCCCAGACAAAGCAACACACTTGCACACACTAACGATGGAAATCGATATTCATCGGGAGGGCCTGAGAATGACATGTGAACTCAGGTCTCTCACAATTGTAGTATTAATTTGATAAATCTGAAATGCTACACAGAACTAATCTCCCCATTTCCTGCCTGATGCCATGTAATCTTTGTTTTCCAATTTACAGGTCATGTTTGCAGCTAATTTTCGGTCTACAACTTGATGCCAGTTCCTAAAACAGGTCAGCTAAACTCCGATGTTTTAAGCAAGATGATCTTTTCGCCTAAACTAAATTAGAAATCCAAGTGCTGTTCTATTTGCTCCCAAAAAATAAGGAAAAATAAAAATTCAACAGTTGTAATGGAGTCAGGCAGATAAAATAAAAGCGATCAGATCTTAATTCATGATGGATCAAATCGCGAAATTCATGACCCACCGAGATGGAATCGATGGCCGCATTGAGAGGTAATTCTTTTTTAGTTCTAGGGGTTTTTTTAAATTCCATAAGTGTATTGGACTTTTTTTTATTCCAGCTTTGGGAGAGACGCATGACTCTCATGCGTCGCCCGTTAATGAAAGGCATGCGTTGTTAAATGTTTTAAATTTTGTTTAGAAGACGCATGAGGGTCATGCGTCTTTCAATAAAACGCATGAAAGACATGCGTCGCTTAATTTTTTTAGACGACGCATGAGGCTCATGCGTCTCTATTTTAAACAAAACAGACGCGAAACAGAGGCAGCAGCTCATTCTGTGCAAGAGAAAGAGAGAAAGGGGCAGACGATTTCCGGCGATTCCGGCGATTTCCCGTCATATTCAGATATATTTCGGTAAGTTTTCTTCAATCTTTCAACATTTATCCCTTATTCGATGTTTATTGCATATTTTTTGTAAGTTTCTCCCCATTTTGTAAATTAGGGTTTATAACAAATTGTTCAATTTTGGCTGATGTTTTGTTGTTTTGTTAATTGTAATGGATTTTATTGGTGAAATTCATTCTATTGGTGAAAATTTATGAACCACCTTTTTTTTAGTTTTTTCTTATTCTTCTTTTGTTTTTATATTTCTGACGTTTATATTTGAGGCAAAGTGCTTTTATCCGTTTTACTAGTGAACTGTAAAATTACAAGTTACATGAAAATAAATGTTCTATAATTCTATTAGTCTAAGAGCATCCCCAAGGGAGAGAGTAAATGAAGAGGTAAAGAAAAATAATTACCATATTTACCTCTTCTTCATAAAATTTCATGCTCTAATGGAAAGGGTATTTGAGGATATATTATATTTTTTTTCATTTTGAGAAGATATCTTTATCTCTTTTATTAGAAAAGGTAAAAAGTTAGTTATTTTGTTTGCCTTTTAAATTTACCTTCTTTTTTTAGAGTCCATTACTTTTTAAGAAGGTATAATAATCTTTTTGAGAAGGTAAATGAGAAATATAATCTTTTCAATGTGCCAAATTCAACAGCTTTTCTACGCTAATTTTCTCAAATATCTGCGGCTTTTTCTATAGCTTACTAGTACATGACTATTTTTTCTATGCATTGTTTGATACATTCTTTCCAAGCATAATATGGATTATGGAATGTACATGTAAATTTTTGAATGTACTATAAATTTATTTATACAACTTTTTCGAGCACTTGTACATGTAGATAATAATATGTAGGACTCACATTAATATATTTATCCATGAAAATAGTCCCGAAAATAGATAACGTGAGTTTTAAGGCAATATTATAAAATATTGTGAGAATTTGTGACTAGTCAATTTTGACTGGCTAGAGATCAATATTGTGAGAATTTGTACAAAAGCCTAAATACATTAATATTTATGACCTAGTTTAAAGTTGATTAGAAATAAGCAAGATTTTGCCAAAGTTGATGGTATTTGACTATTTTGACGAATGGGAGTACTGTTTTTAAATGGAGTATAATACTTAAATGAAGTTGAAAAAAAATGGAAAATGGAAGAAACGATAAAAAACAAAACAAAATAGAGGAAGAAAAGAGTGAAATTTGTGGTTAAAAAAGTGGAATTGGAGGAAAATGACGCAACTCAGTCTTTGATTATGCAGCAGCAGCAGCAGCAGCATTTCAATGTTAAATTGGTTCATGCACTTGGCCAATTATTATGCTGGATTTGTTGATAATGTTGATTGACATGCTAGAGTAGACGTTTTAATTCTATGATTTAGTAATTGAGTTAATATAATGTGTTATAGAAAGTCATTGACTAGGAATTGCTAATGATCATGATTCGATCCAGTCCGTTATCAGCTTTTCAATTATGATCACAATTCACAACTAATTGAATACACATGCAGGTTGGGAACTGAATAATATACTTACCAATTTACTCAATGATTCTCAACTTTGCTTAGTGCTGCTGATTGAAATACAACGCTTTTTCTCTTTTCTTTAGATCTTCTTGGACTTTTAGTTCATCACTCAGAACTAGATCACTGATTCTAAAGCCATTGGAAGTCTAGGATATAGCTTAGAAATAGAATAATTCTGTGTCATACAATCTTTTTGGATTGAAGATTGACCATTTACTTCTTTGCCAAAAGAAGACTGGTTGGTTACCATATTCTCTGCTCCAAATTATGGTGTGGAGAGTTTGACAACGCAGACTGGTTACCGGTGTGTTTCAGTTTGAGAAATGTTAATTGTGCATAAATAAAATAAAATTTCTTTTATCAAATTATAAGAATATGTCTTTTTGACAAACCCAGTACACACATCATAAATCAATACAAAATATACTAGAATGTAAAAAGGGCACTCACATCTATTCTTCTACTCTCTTGCATCTTTTTTTTAATAAAAATAATAATAATCACTTAGAAATAAAAGGTAGAGATCAACAGTTTGGCAGAAGTGGCTCTGTTTGTGAAATTTGATTGGTATCAAATTCGGGTGGAGAGCTATCTGAATTTTTAGGATTTCTATAAATGGCATAGAGCAGCAGCTGCAGAGCTCCTAACGCAAATCCTATTGAATTTGGAACCTGCATATTTCACAGATATTAAATATGAGCAAATTATTACATTATTTCCGTTCTTGTAGTTTTCAAATTGAGAAGAAAAAGTTACTTTGATTATTTAAGCTACCATAGTTAGGGAGAGAATCTATGTTGAAGTCTCTATCATGCTAGCTGGCAATAGCAGTCAATTCCAAGAACGATAACGTGCTAATTTTTAAGGTGGATTTTGAATGTCCGAATTATATATGGGGTCCATGTAATGAAATAATTTCCTTCTACATAATAGATAGTCACCAGCTAACACTAGTAGGAGGGCCAAATTTATTATGAAGTACTAGTTGATGGGTTTGATTTATTTTAATTTCTCCATATATCTGTATCCATAGTCGGTCCTTCAAGATTATATTCATACCCAAAATTTTGATTTCATTTTCTTGCAACCTCATATTTTACCATTCATTTTCCACGACATTATCTCATCCCATTCAATTATGTTGCATGCATCAACGCGACAAACTGCACCACTCGAATTATAACAATAATTACTCTTTTAAAAGCATATAAATTTTTTTTATATATGTAGGTCAAGTTAATTAAGTTTTGAGAAAAATTAATGAAATGGAGTAAAGTTTTTTGATATGCAATATAGCAAAATTGATGATAACTGAATATATTTAGAAATTGGTGAAATGATTACATTTTTTCCATTCTAGAGCTCTAGTTTTTTTAATTAAGAAGAGAAAGTGATTTGATTTATAAGCTACCATAATTAGAGAGAGAATCTATGTTGATGTCTCTACTCTGCATCAATTATCATGCTAGCTGCTTCTAGCAGTCAATTTCAGAAGACAAGTACAATTACAAACGTGCTAATTTTGAATGTCCAAACTCCAAACTGTATATGGGTCCACGTAATTTAATAATTTCCTTCTACATAGTAGTATATATTGTCACCAGCTAATACTGTGGGAGGGCCCAATTTATTATCAAGTAGTAGTTGATAGGTCTGATTTATTTTAATTTCTCCATATATCAGTATCCTTCAAGATTATAATCAATACCCAAAAACTTGATTTATTTTTCTTGTAACCTCATATTTTACCATTCATTTTTCCACGGCAAAATCGCATCTCATTTAATTTTAATTATATATGTAGCATGCATCATTCTGCCCTATGAATTGATCAGAGGAAAAAACTCTAGTGGACAAACTGCAGCACTCGAATAATAACAATAATTACTCTCAACATATTGTTTTAAAACCATGTACACTTAAATTAATGAAAGATGCTCCTGGAATTTTGTAAGGGTTTTTAGATTGGATTATCCAATTCATATATATAAATATAGATATATGAATACTATATAATCTCTTACACTAAGGTTTTATAATACTACCTAGCTCTACCTATATGTATTATAGGTATATAGTACTATAAAACTTGTTGATTAGGTTTGCCTAAAACACGCAACTTGAAAGAAATACTACTAATTAGATTAAACTTTTTTGGTATGCAATGCAGTAAAATTGATGATGCTAAGTGAAGATTAGAAATAAAAGACTTACTCCAAGAAACCAGTCATCCACAAGTATAGCATAAAAAGTCCAAACTCCACCATTTAGAAAAAGGAAAAATGAGAGAAGAAACGGCATATACTCCGCACTCTTTGTGGTCACCACTGTTTTCTGCATCAATAAATATAATATCTTCATCAATAATAGAGAAAGCCCTATATAACTTATAATGTGTTACTATCTAATAACTACATAAATTGAATGATTAATTGAGATGTCGGCAATGCATATAAGCTAATGAATTATTGTTATATATATACTAGGTAGTAGTACTAAGTTATAATGGATGATCTTACCATGGCAGAAAGAGGAGAAGCATACATGAGGATGTTAAGGCCTGAGCTTATGAATCCAATAGCATCAATCCTTAGATCTATTTCCAAAAGAAAATAAGTAGCTAACAAAGTTGCTGCTAGAAACCCTACATTCAATATTCCCACAACTATTGCTGTCCTAACCCTTTTGTTAGGGGGAGCGAAGATAAGGAACAAAGCAACGTATACGATCTCCACCACAACTCCAAAGCCGTTGACAGTGGCAACGAGGTAGCTCCCGGGCTTGATGATGCCGTAGTAAGTCCAAAGGGAAGAATTGAGGAGGGTGCATACGTAAGGAAAGCTCTCGAATTCCTCCGTCGACTTCTTCTTCACTATTCGAACAAAAGTCTTCCTGCAACCATTTTTTTTGTCTTTCATTATAAATCAAATTAAATATCTTGATTATATTAATTCTTGTAATTACTCAACTTACCCCGGAGAAAGAAACATAAGAACCGAGATCACATTCCCTGAAATTATTTAAACAATTAGTATATACACTCCATAATCGAAAGAAAGAAAGAAATTAAGATTTGGTGGTATTACCTATGACTCCAATGAAGAAAACAAGTGTGTCCATGTTTGGAGTGGAATAAATGAAATGAAAGATAGAGGCAAAATATAAAGGATGTAGATGTAGTAGTCCTTCTCAACTACTACCACACAAATCCACATTAATTTTTATGTTTCTTTTTTTTTTTTGCTTTGCTTTATAGAATTCTAAAATATCACGCGGCATAGTACTAGTATATAATTAATCAAACGTGGTTCTAGTACTAGTGTGAACCTTTTCCCCTATTTTTCTTGGAATGTTTCTATTCATATAGTATTATACTAGTTGATATGTATTATCATATAATAGTCAAATACGGGATATAATTATAAAAAAAATCTAACACAAAAATTAACATGTGATTTTTATAGTGATCGAATTCATATGCATTTGAGGCTACAAATTAATTTGTGGGTTCATACATGAGACGTGTAAAATTTGACGCGTGTAGACTAACATATGGAGTTTGAATTAAATCAAACAAAGATAATTGGGAATTTAGTTCATATATGAGTTTATGTTATTTATTTATAGTTCTCTATGCAAGCTCTCTAATCTATATAGTACTCCTACTACTGTTTGAAGTAGTACTTGTATAATTTGTTCTTTGAATAGTTTTCTATAATAAAACAAGAGTTGATAGCTCATGAGTAACGCGACAATCTTCGAAATATAGCTAGAAATTATATGAATCAAATGATCAGCAAATGATGAAACTAACAAATTGTGACAAGCAAAATAATTGGGTATATGGTTGGAATAATTTAGTCCTCATATCCGTGGGCTTATGTTCTCCACTACAAAACAAAGAACCACTATGCGTCTATTCGTTCTTCAAATGCTATCAAGAAGATTGCATAAATTAAACTATTGAAACCTTTAATAGTAGTTAGAAGCGCCTGTGGGCTTGAATTGCACATTTAATAGTACTAATTAATTAGCTTGCACCCACAAATTAGTGAAAACTATCTCTTCATTTTAATTGTATATGTCAACATCCAAGCATAGTCACGAGTTTTATTTTATTAATTGTCCTTATGCACATTGAGAAGGCAAAAAATATTCCAACTACCCAAAAGTATTAGTACTAAATAACTAAGTGGGAAAATATCTGGAATTAGCGGTAGACAAAGCTCAACATATTTCGGTTTTATTTATCAACTTGCCGTTTTTTTTAAAACAATAAATTCATGTCCACACCACAACCACTTATATATATTTAGTCTTATGCCTACCTAACGCTTAATAATACTATAAGGAACTTGAGTCTTGACGAAGAAATTTTTAAACATAAGTTAAAGAAATTTTTTAAACAAAAGTTGATTTGTTGGGAGATGAAAAATATAGGATAATCATTCTTGAATTTTGATTGGAAACTCTACTTATCAAGCATTTGCTAATCCAACCCCTTTTTTGTTGGGGGAGTCGAGTTGATTGTCAAAAATGTCGTCCTCACTACCTAATTTGCTTTTTTAACCCTTTGATCATCATTAGTATTATTTTTAAACCTTTTACTATTCCAAACCATCTCATCAAAATTCAATTTCGTTTCAATATTTTCATCTTGCATTTCGTGTATTACTCACCCACACACACAATTTATAATGTAATCGAATACGTAGTTTAGACTTAAATCTAAAATTAGGTTAATTCTTAACTTTTCTCATAAAAAGAGATAATAGGTAAAAAAAATAATGCTTGTGAATAATTGTTGACAAAGATCACCCATAAAATCAAAACCGGCCCCAATCTTGTCATATCTGAACCTCTTAAAAATATTACATAATGATTTTGATACAATTTAAAAGCATCAATCCCATCTAATCTTGCATCCATTTGCTTCCAAGGTCTGTATTATTTGAGGTGAAAGCAGTCGCCTAAGAGATGCGCTAAGCTTTACCTTTTTGAGGCACGCGCAGCATGCTCGGAGGGCGACCTCTACACCATCCGCTGATACACGGGCAAGGTCCAGCAGCTTCGCATCCTGCAGCCGAGTTAAGTTCCCCATCAGCATGCACAGCCCCACGTCCGAGATCGCACACCCACTCACATTTATCTGCCACCATCAATTTTCAAACCAACCTCAGACTCAGCCTTAGTCAATACTCACAAATCAAGATCATTCTTCGACAACACAAAAAACCATTGTTCAACTCTGTGACGACACTATACAACAAGAAACTCTTCCCTCTCTATCTACTAAACTATACTACAATGTGATCATTATTCTATTTTGTTAGGTCACTCATGAGTCAATTTCACACTCATCACTAAAAAGGAAAAGTTGATCTTGATACAAGTTCAAACTTCACTAGTTAATCAGATTAATCCACAATTAGCTTTGCTATGAGAAAGTAAACTCAAACCATTTTCTCACTTTTATCTTATCTTTTTAACATCTTTGAATTTGAAACAGAGTACTACCAAGCATAAGTACAAACCTGTTGTAAATTCCTCGAGTAGTAAGCCAAAGCCCAAAATCCCGAGTCATCGATTCCCTCGCATTTTTTTACATCCAATTCAGCTAATCTCCGGCAACCTGCAGCAAGCTTTGTCAAGCCAGTAGCAGTGACGTTTCGAAGAGATCGCATTTCAAGGCTGGAGAGTTCTTCTAGCGAGCTTAAATACGCCATCCCTTCGTCAGTGACTCCATCGCAGTATGACAAATTTAGCGCCTTCAGTTTTTTGCAGCCACGCGATATAGCAGCTAAGCCTCCATCGCCTATTCCTTCGCACCTGTCTTGGATGGAGTTAAATTATATCACACCACAAGCTGTACCCTCAAATAATATCGTGGCTGAAATTATAATGCCATACCTGTATAAAACCTCCATCGCCTATTCCTTCGCACCTGTCTTGGATGGAGTTAAATTATATCACACCACAAGCTGTACCCTCAAATAATATCGTGGCTGAAATTATAATGCCATACCTGTATAAACCTACATCGCCTATTCCTTCACACCTGTCTTGGATGGAGTTAAATTATATCACACCACAAGCTGTACCCTCAAATAATATCGTGGCTGAAATTATAATGCCATACCTGTATAAATCGAGTTCACCTGTCTTGGATGGAGTTAAATTATATCACACCACAAGCTGTACCCTCAAATAATATCGTGGCTGAAATTATAATGCCATACCTGTATAAATCGAGTTCTCGAATCTTTGAGCAATTTGAAGCCATATAAGACAATCCTTAGTCTGAAATGTTAACACATAGTCGAAGTTTCAACGATACAAGCTCTGAGCATCTTGATAGATATTTCAAGCCTGCCAAATTCAGCACAAAAAAGTTTCAAATGAGCATTAAACAGAGAAAATAATCACAATTAGGGGTCGTGAGTGAAGCATGCAGTGTCGAATAAGAAAACAAACGTTTATGTTCGTTTAGATTTACCTATATCATTTATTCCAAAACAATCTGTAAGATCATTCTCCTCAAGAAATCTGCAGTGAGACCCGAGATGGTTGAGACTCCCCTCACCAAGCAAGTTGCAGCATTCCAACTTAAGACACGAGAGATCCCGATAAGAACGTGCAATAGCTAGTATGGCTGAATCAGTGAGGTCACCGCAGCATGTTAAATCAAGTACTTTGAGATTAACATAGCCCGACACAAGATGACAGATGCCCGTGTCCGTCACTCTGCATTTTCCAAGTCCCACTTCGGTCAAACACTTGCAGTTGTTGCTGATGATTTTTAACATAGAATCCCGAACTCATGCCCCATCAATTCTCAGCACTTTAAGGTTCTTTAGGTCCTTGAGCTGGTTGACAAAAGACATAGAAAGCTCCTGGCAGTCCAATGGCACGTTTTACTTACAGTTGGTGCACAAAAAGATCTTCTCGATAGCTCAGAGATATAAATAGGACAGCACTTACTGAAAAACAGTAGCCTGAGTGAAGCTCTAATAAACGATCATGTCTGTGGATAACGGAACATAGTGCATCCATGCTCAATCTGTCGCATCTTGATATATCCAATACCTGGACACTATTCAAGAACCCGAGATTTATAGTTTTACATGTTCTTATTTAGTTGGTATTAATGGGGGTCATTTGAAATCATCTCCTTTAACAAAAACTCTGATAAAACTACAACCTCAAAAATAGAAACTTTAGTTCTGAATGCTACAAAGTCATTTTGCATTCAACATTGTAATCACAAATAGCACAAATTACATACTGCAAATAAGAAGGAACAACTTATTTATTATAAAAGTAACTAACTATATATGCAGTTGCCAAGAATGTATAAGAAAACATACAATTCAGATGACTTAAGCATGCAAATCAATATTGCATTTGATTGTGAATTGCACTTGTTAGGGTGCAAAACCACATTCCACATCTGGCAATAAGTAAAGTTGCAAGCAATATATAAAAGCTTTAGGGTGAGGCCTTTTGTGAAGTGTCCCAAAAACAAAACCTAGCCCAAACATACTAATGTGTAGTTCAGGTTTGAATCGCTGAACCCTCACAACATTATAACCGTGATAATGAATGAAGTGACTAACCTTAAGCGAAGCACATCCATTTGCAATATGCAGCAACCCAGTATCATCCACCGATCCACACCCAACCATTTGCAGAGCCTCCAGCTTCTCCATTCCACTAATCCACCGCAGCGACTCATTGGAAACCTAAATAGTAAATCCAAATCCAAGAATAGATGAGACTATTATTAACACATTACATACTGCTATTGGCATCACCAATTTTACAAATTACACAAAAATCAAAGATGAATCGATTACCTTCAGGTAGGAAATATCAAGGCGTTTCAAATGCAGGCATTTGTGAGAGAGAAACCGAATCCCAATGTCGGTCACATCGAAGTACCATTTGAGGGAGAGGCTGTCGAGGTCGGGGCATCCGGCGGCGACCTGAACCAGCCCCACATCGGTGACGTTGAGACATTTGTCGAGATTGAGGTCCCTGAGGCTAGCGGCGGCTCGAGATCGCCGAAGGCGGTGCAGTAGGAGAGGCCGAGGGTTTGTAAATGGGAGCAGGAGGTGGCGAGGGAGTGGGGAGGGAGGGCGGAGCAGCGGGCGAGGTGGAGGTGGGTGATGCGGGGGAGGAGGAGGGAGACGGCGGCGGCGTCGATGCGGGGGCAGACGGAGAGGTCGAGGGAGGAGAGGGAGGGGAGGAGGGAAGGGAGGAAGTCGGGGTGGAGGAGGCGGAGGTGGGTGCGGTGGAGGGAGTCGAGGAGGAGGAAGGCCTTGCATGTGGACCGGACTGATTTGCTGTCGGTATCAACCTTCCTCTGTGAACGGACTACCAATTCGCTCACCGCCGTACACTCTAGGGTCCAAGACTCCTTGATTAGACTACCCCTCCTAATCTCCTCACTTTTTCCTCCATAGAAATAAAAACCTAGAGCTTGAAGGCAACACCAAAGTTAAGTTGGCATAATAAGGTAGGAGCTCAACTTTTGCTTAATTCGCCTCGTAGACACGAAATTAAAACTCTCTTACTTTTCGATTTTGCGCTGTTTCCTTTAATTGCTTTTTAGTGGAGTATTTTTACCTGTTATTGGAGACAATGTTTATCCTTGTTTCATTTTATGAACTCTGGCTTATTTTATATATATATCGGTGACATGTGGAAGACTAAATATGTTTGAATTAGTTTCTGCATTGCCTATTATAGTTATGAAAATGGAGATGGAAATTTCCAGAGTGAGAATATGAGTTTTGAAAATTACAATTGTACTTTTGAATTTGTTGAATTTATTACACTGATGGATTGAGAATTCAATAATATTTTACGTTGTACTTTCTTGTTATTATATAGTGGTGGATGAAATGTTATAGCCTTGGGATTATGTGGAATGGCACATAGATAGTCCGTTGGATGTCAGGCCTATCCTATGGAATGATTAGAGCATCCACAACCGTGCTCTTGTCAGCGGCACGGCTGTGGGCGCGGCTCCACTTTTTCTGCCTACTCTCTGGCAGGAGCACAACACCCACAGTTATGCTCTTCCGCAAGGACGAGCACAATTCAATTTAAAATTCAATTAAATAAAAACATTTCCATAATATGAAAATTCATTAAAAAACCGAAATAACATTACAAATTACAAATAAATTTAAAAAGACATAATTAAAAGTCTAAAAATTTAAAATTACATAATTAAAATCCTAAAAATTTAAAATTACATAATTAAAACTAAAATTAAAAAAACCACTACGCGTTGCCGAATTTCGCCCACATGTGTTTGATTAGGTCTTCTTGTAGCTCAATGTGAGTTCGGGTATCGTGCATTGTGTGCCTTGTCTCGATCCTCTGGTCCACCGTCGTATGCACACCTCGGCGTGGGGGAGACCTCACGGTTGAGCTTCCGGCTTCATCCTCGTCGTAGAAGCTAGCCGCCCTCGGTCCTTCATCGGCTATAACCATGTTGTGTGAGATAATACACGTGAACATGATGTCGGCGATATTATTGACGTACCACAGCCGAGCCGGGGCCTTCACAATGTTGAATCGGGCTTGAAGGACCCCGAAGGCTCTTTCGACGTCTTTCCGCGCGGACTCTTGACGCTGCGCAAAAAGAACCCGTCTCGGGTCGTGCAGGTTGCTGAGCGTCTTCACGAAAGTCGACCACCTTGGGTAGATACCATCGGCGAGATAGTAACCCATGTGGTATGCATTTCCGTTGACGGTGAAGTCGATCGCCGGTGCTACACCATTCATTTCATCATTGAAGAGTAGTGAAGAATAGAGCACGTTCAAGTCATTGTTGGATCCGGCAACGCCGAAATATGCATGCAAAATCCATAGGCGGTAGTCGGCGACCGCCTCAAGGATAAGTGTTGGGCCGCCATCTTTGTGACCGCTTAAGTGTTGCCCCCTCCAAGCAATCGGGCAATTCTTCCACCTCCAATGCATGCAGTCAATGCTGCCAAGCATGCCGGGAAAGCCATGGATTGATTCGTGAAGATGAAGAAACCTTTGGCAATCATCGGTGGTGGGTACTCGAAGGAATTCATCACCGAAGGCTGAACGAACGCCATCGCAAAAAAATTTTAGACAAAGGATTCCAGTTGACTCACCAATATGCAAATACTTGTCGAAGAGGTCGGCCGTTTGCCCAGTAGCGAGTTGTCGGATGACACACGTACACTTCTGCAACGGCGTGATACTTTGCCGGCCGGTTGCATCTGGACCTGTTTGGAAGAATTCAACACGTGCGGACAATGTGTTGACAATTCGCATAAACAAGCGCTTTGACATGCGAAAACGACGCCTGAAGTAATCTGCCAAAAACCGCGGCTGGTCGGCAAAATAGTCGGGAACGAGCCTTTCCTGGGCTCTCTCCTGGTCACGATGGATATAGCGGCGAATTGATCTAGTTCGTTGAGGAGGAGGAGGAGCGGGGGTATTCGCCGCGACATATGCGTCGTAAGCGGCACGATGTTGTTCGTAGTATTCTTGTTCTTCGCGCTCCGCTTCCGCCATAAGATGAGTGAAATCCATTTGAGGTTTTGAGTGAAAGATGAAGATGTAGATAGTTTGTATGAGAATTATGAATGAGAGATGAATGAGAGATGATTTGAAGTGATAAATGGATGATGAATGTGTGTATTTATAGATGATTTTGGGGGGAAATATATAAAAAAATCAAAAAAATTCAGAAAAACGGGCAAAAAGATGGCCATATTTTTTGGATTTGGAAAATATTTTTTTTATCATTTTTAAAAATTAAATACCCAATTTTTAATTAAAAAAATTCAAAGGCAACGGTTATGCCGCTGCCCAATCGCGTGCCGCCACGTCGCCTGCTCACTGGCACGGACATGCTCTTGGCAGCGAGCAGCGCCGTGCCAGCGGCGCGAGCGCAGCGGCGGTGGAGCTTGTCCGTGCCAGCGGCACGGACGGACGCCGTCCGTCCACTGCTGCGCATGCTCTTAGCCTCCATTCTGTAATATTCTATGGATGGCATAACTTCCATTCTGAATCTATCCCAAAGGTTAAGTAGTCTCCATCTCGTACTCGTTATAGATGGTTTAGTTCCTATTATGGAGCTTCTGTGATGAAATATGAAGTATTTTAGAGTCTTGGTTCAAGGCCTTTTGTATAAAGATTTAATATTCAAATAGTTTGTGTGCACATTTTATTTAATTATTGGAGTGTGTATGATATTGCACTCTGTTATTTATGTTGTTGCAATCCCACTAATTTAACCAATAACTTACTCTTTTATTGCTTGCATTCTTGTAGATTCAACAACGGAAAAGTAGATTGGGGGAAATTTGGCACGATAGCAAACTTGCCTCCGTTCCTTCAGTGCTGCTCGTATATATTTTTGAACTTAAACTCTAGTGGCATATACTTAAGCTTTTAGAGTGTATTTATTTTGTTTGCCTGTAACTGACTTTTGGTGATAAAGTTTAATTAGCTATGATCTTAGTTAAATGTTTGACATTAGAAATTTTCATGAGCCGTATCTTCCATGTTGGGTTTGGGGTGTTACAGTTGTAAAATCCCAAATTGGTTACATTATTTTTAATGATCATGATGATAGTAAAAGCTTAGCATATGTTTTCCATCAAGATTATGATTCAAATATGGTCCACCAAGCCGTTGACTGTAACATTCTCAAGCCAGAAAATTAAATGTAGCATACCAAATTTTATACATGTACCAGACTATATATTTAATGATTTAAATACACAATTTATTCAGATTATTTATCTATGAGAATAATTTGTATACAGGATATTTTTCTTGCCTTGCAGAAAAAGTACTATGAAAACGCTTACAAGTCGCCGAGTCTCTAGAGCAATCTAATTAGAATTTTGTGATTTTTTTAAATTGAAGTCTTTTAAATTTAGTTGACCGTTATCATCTGGTATACATATTCATATCGGAATAAAAACCTACTCCTACTACCTTCCTCCATGAAAAAAATCTTTATAATAGACAATATATAAAATTTTAATGTAACATTAATAATGGAAAGAGGTTAAAATCGGAACAAAACATAGTATTACCTTCATCCATAAAAAACAATCTTAATAGTTGACATTAAAGTTTTAGTGCAAAATTGGTAAAGTAAGAAAAAAATTAAAGAGAAATGCGATTAAACAACCTTCCTTGGGCGGTACGAGATTTTATACTCCCTCCGTCCCCCATATTTTGTCATAGTTTGATCAAGCACGAGTTTTAAGAATTATAATGGAAAATTAGTTGAAAAAGTTGATAGGATGTGAGTCCTACTTTTAAAGTACTAATTTTATAATAAAATGTGAGTAAGAATAAGTTAGTGGAATGCGGGGTCCATTATAAAAAATGGCAAAAAGTGAAATGTGACAAATTTTGTAGGACAGATGAAAATGAAAAAATGTGACAAAATTTTAGGGACGGGGGGAGTACAATTTTATTTTGTGTATTGGGTGAAAAGAATAAAATAAGATAGATGGAATAAAGTAGACATAAAGAGACTTCTATTTCTACTAATGAGTCATCTTGGGTGGGACAACGAGTTATCTTCGGTATCGGAGGAAGTAGTTGACAACAGAGTTTTAATGCAAAATTAAAAATAGGATAGACATTAGAAAAAAATATATTTTTAGTGAAAAATAGAAACCGTAAGAAAAAAATATTCGAAAATAGATAGATAGTAGTACTAGTTTTGATGGGTCCAAAATGAGTAAAACAAAGACTATTTTTAATTGACAAAAGTAGTATTCAATGTTTCTGATCAGATTCACATAAAGTGTTAAGTTTGAATCAACTCAAACACACCAAGAACGATGAACTAAAACACACAAGGGTTTAACGTGGTTCGATCGTAAAGATCTACGTCCACGGACAACGGTGATGGTACTTTATTCACTTCGCACTTTCAAGATTACAAACACTCAAACTCTTTCTTTCTCTCTGTAAATCAACAAGCAAAACCACAAAGAAGCTATCGATTGTTTACAACTAAACCCGAGAGAATATGAGTGAGATCTATCTCCAATGAGTGTGTGTGTGTTGCTTATATATGAATGGCCTAACAGAGAATGAAATGGACGTTGATTCAGCTGCAACAAACTTCGAGTTGTTACTCACCAACTTTGCATCTTCAAACGGTTACTTCTGGTTGATGACGTGGACTACCGAATTTCCAACGGCTATAACCACCTTTTGAATTGCTCTTCACTTTGCATGAAAACAAGACCCTACTTCCTTCTTCATTTCTAGCTTCATCACATTCACATATTACAAATCTCCACCTTGAATGTGAAGTATAGCAACACCCCGCTGTCAATCCTTATCTTGAATCATTTCTTCACCAAATTCACCAACTCCAAACAGTACTGAAATTTGGCAGTTGGCAATGGCTTAGTAAGCATGTCAGCCGGATTGTGATCAGTGCTGATCTTTGCAATTCTGATCTCTCCCTTATCCACTTCATCCATGACAAAGTGCATTCGAACATCTATATGCTTACTCCTTTCATGAAATACTTGATGCTTTGCAAGGCACAGAGCACCACTGCTGTCACAGTTGATCTCTACCAATCTTTGCTCTATTCCAAAATCTCCAAGTATCCCTTTTAGCCATTTTGATTCCTTGACAGCTTCAGTGAGTGAAATATACTCTGCCTCTGTAGTGGATAGAGCCACAACCGATTGAAGACTAGACTTCCAAACCATCTGAAAACTGGGGTGTCAAAATCAATGGCTGAGCTTGGGCACATGTTAATCAAGACTGAGGCCGTTGAAACTGCCTCTGCCCAGAACTTTTTAGGTACACATGAGCCAAGAATCATGCGCCTGACTCTCTCTAACAGTGTCCTATTCATTCTTTCAGCCGTGCCATTTTGCTGAGGATTATTAGGCACGGTTCTATGCCTTTTGATCCCCTTTCGGGCACAATAATTCTGGAATTCATTAGATAGAAACTCTAAACCATTGTCAGTCCTTAAACATTTCAGAGGCTTTCCTTTCTCCACCTTACTTCACTACACCAATCCTTAAATTTCTGGAATGCCTGAGACTTATCCTTCAAGATATACACCCAAACTTTCCTCGAATAATCATCTATTATGGACAAGAAATATCTGCCTCCACCCTCAGAAACAATCGGTGAAGGACCCCATAAATCTGAATGTGCATAATCAAGTGTTGAAGTAGAAGTGTGAATACCTGTCTGATAAGGGAGCTTTTTGCTTTTCCCCAAGGTGCAGTTCTCACAAGTTGACAAATCCTACTTGGATCCAGACTTTATCAGATCTCTCTTGATCAACTCTTTCAATCCCTTCTCAGAAACATGCTCGAGCCTCTTATGCCATAAATCCATATCATTGCAGATTGTGGCATTTATTTGTGTTCTCACCTCGGTTTCACCAAGCAGATAGTAGAGGGTGTTGATTCTGGATGCCTCCATGAGTTTCTTGCCATCTTTCGAAACCATCATTTGCCCCCCCTTTGACATGAATACACATCCTTTGGATTCAAGAACACCAAGAGAGACAAGGTTTCTCCTAACCTCTGGTATGTACCTTACCTGAGTTAGGATGAGAGAGGAACCATCTTCATTTCTGATCTTGATGTCTCCTACTCCCTTAACTTGACATATTTGATTATTTCCAAGTAACACCGTTCCCTCACTCTTGTTCAAATTCAAGAACCAAGACTTGTGTGGACTCGTATGGAAACTACACCCGGAGTCCATAATCCATGAGTTTCCTATGTCTTGATCAATAACATTCATTATCTGAGGCATGTCCAGATCCTCAGCTATGTCAGCCTCATTTGCCCCATTTTGCTCCTCTGCAACTTTCTTTTTCCAGGAATAACAGTTCTTTTTCAAGTGCCCCGGCTTCTTGCAGTAGAAGCATTCTCTTGTTTCCCTTTTCTGAGGCTCTTTGTCCTTCTGCCACTTTGGCTTCTGATTCTTTGGCTTCTGGATTGGCTTCTTGCCTTTGAACTTGACATTTAGAGCCTCCCCTGAGCTATCAGTAGTAACTTTGCTAGTAGTTTTCTGCAATTGCTTGGCTCTCAAAACGGATTGAACTTCATCAAGAGTAATCGTTTTCTCTCGCCCATACAACATCGCATCTTTCAGGTGATCGAAAGATTTCGGCAAAGCATTAAGGAGGAGGATTGCCTTATCTTCATCACCCAAACTTACATCTATATTCTCAAGATCATCAACTGCTTTGTTGAATTCTTCCAACTGCTCCTCCATTCCTCTATCTTCATGAAAACGATAAGAATATAGCTTCTGCTTCATGAAGAGTCTGTTTGCGAGAGACTTCGTCATGTAGAGGCTCTCTAGCTTAGACCACACGTCCGCAACTGTCTTCTCTTTCGCAACTTCTCGCAGGACTTTATCTCCCAAACAAAGGACAATTGCGCTATGCGCGCGATCAAGCATATCTTGCTTCTTGATTGCAGACTTTTCATCCCCCACTGCAGTCGCATCATCCTTTGTGGTGGGGTTAAGTGCATCGGCCAAACCCTCTTGCACGAGGATCGCCTTCATCTTGATTCGCCACAGACCGAAGTCGTTGCGGCCAGTGAATTTCTCAGTTTCCATCTTCGTCGTCGCCAACATCGTCCGCTTCCCACAGACGGCGCCAGTTGTTAAGTTTGAATCAACTCAAACACACCAAGAACGATGAACTAAAACACACAAGGGTTTAACGTGGTTCGATCGTAAAGATCTACGTCCACGGACAACGGTGATGGTACTTTATTCACTTCGCACTTTCAAGATTACAAACACTCAAACTCTTTCTTTCTCTCTGTAAATCAACAAGCAAAACCACAAAGAAGCTATCGATTGTTTACAACTAAACCCGAGAGAATATGAGTGAGATCTATCTCCAATGAGTGTGTGTGTGTTGCTTATATATGAATGGCCTAACAGAGAATGAAATGGACGTTGATTCAGCTGCAACAAACTTCGAGCTGTTACTCGCCAACTTTGCATCTTCAAACGGTTACTTCCGGTTGATGACGTGGACTACCGAATTTCCAACGGCTATAACCACCTTTTGAATTGCTCTTCACTTTGCATGAAAACAAGACCCTACTTCCTTCTTCATTTCTAGCTTCATCACATTCACATATTACATAAAGTTTGTCGACAATGTTCATATTCATCATCACTTTGATACCTATCATTTCCTTTCCATCCCAAAATCAATTAAAGATGTCGAGATTATAATTTTATGTAGCCCAGCTAATCCAGAACCTTTATCACAAACGATACAAAAACTTTGAGAGAGAGAATGTGAATGAGTCATGAGAGAGAGCTTGCCAGAGAAAAAGACGGCAAAAATGAACTTCTCTTTCATTAGCTCTTGAAAAACTATGCAATGTTACAAAAGCTCATAAATAGGTTGAAGCAACATCAAAACTGGGCTGCCTCAGATCAGATTAATTAGTCACAGAATCTCACATACAAAAGACACAGCGTATATATATTTACATACAAAGAATGGCACTAACTACTACATGCTCTATTATACATTTCTGTACCTGATGGATGATTCCTTTAGAACAACTCACATACATGAGGCTGAGGCAGTGAAAACTAACCGAGCATTGAAACCTCTGCAAAAAAATAACATGAGGTCCACTTTCACACTGTGTTGTCATCCTCCACATGCTCAGACAGTTGCGAATGGTCTGTACTTTGTTCTAGTTCCAGTACAGGTTCTAAACTTTTCTCCACCACGCAACTTTGCAACTCCATCTCCTCTTCAACCATAGACATTGCATTCTTGCAAGATTTCTCATCCCGGAACGCCAGAGTCCATCTTCCATCAACCAAGGCTTTAGATTTTACCTTGCCATGGGCAGTATATGTAGCAGTATCAGTAAATGGGAACGAGGAAGGACGGATTCGAAGATGCAGCCACCTTAAATGTTTATCGTCTACTCTTGGCTGAAACAGAAAAGGGAAGCATGTGAATATGGAATCAGGCAGCTGCCATATCCTTCAAGTTCAATAATTTTGTGTTAGGTAAGAAACAGTATGTCCTTACACAAGGCACTATAAATGAATGGATAAAATACTAAGTTCATAATCTGTAATTGAAAGCACAAAAAGATACAACTGGAAAAGCTACTCAGCTTTAATACTTCAGATTCTAAGAGATCATTCACCCAAGTCTCACATGCCATTCTAAGAGATCATTTACCCAAGTCCTACATGTCTAAGGACAAAGGTCTCAGGTTCGAGTCCTCCGTGGCGCGGCCTTTAAATTAAAATTCATTTACCTATAAAAAAATGATGAGGAAAGGTTCTCTTGTCTCTCATGCAACCCTCCATTTTTACTGAACACGGTTTACTATTACAGTTTCTCAGCATGATTCATTGAAACACTAATCTTTAATCATGGGGTAAAAGATTTATTTGAGATAGCAACTAACCTTACATCCAGCCAATGGTGCCACAACTCGTACCAATCCTCGTCCAGGTTTCACTGGTAATTCCTCCGCAAGGACAAGCCAACCTGAGCTACCCATAGAGAGGGCTAGAAAGTAGAAATGGCGTTCTTTACCCCTTTCAAATGCAATTCGACAAGGAATTCCACCCGCTGAAAATAAATGGGAAACCAAGTCCATCAAAAGAAAGCAAGTGAAATCAACACCTTGATTCAACTAATTATTCACATGCATGCTCAGTCCATATATGACCTATTGACGCTTCTGGGAATGCAAAAGCAGGAACGATGATGGAAACCCACAAACAAGATGGAATGCAAATCTGATTTACCAAGATTTATTTCAGTATTTGGTTTAAGTTCTGGAAGATGTAAACCAGCAATCCTTGCTCTGGACTTCTCTGGAGTATCAACAGAACAGAATACAGGAGGTTGATCTGGCAAAACTTTACCAAGCGAGAAAATGTGGAGATGATGAAGCAGCGCAAACACCTATGGAGGTGAGAAATTTGTCAATAATATACAAGGATTGTCTACAGAAGTGCAGGTCTAGGTGCTACAGAGTACATAGTATTTGTGCATCATTCTAAGCCTACTGTTATGACTTTATCCTCATATTAATCAAAATATAATAACAGAAGGACAACCTTCACTGCTTCACACATTCTCTCTCCAGCAGCAAATGATGATTCAGATGATGCATGCTCTGTAAGACAAAGAATAACAATAATATGCATGTTTCTAAAAATGTTCATAGATCATTCATGCAGGGGGAGGAGATGGAGAGAGAGTGACCGTCGTTGGCAGATTTGAAAGGCGGCAATAGGATACACTTAGGATCTTTTCGCGGAGAAGATGCCTCAATTGCTGAACAGATCAATTGTTTACCATGAATTACTAGCCACACAACAAATCATTCTTTGTTAAATAGGAGAAAAGTGAGAAATGGCATACCTCTTTTGCACTTTCTCCACTCATCACAAATAACTCCCAATAATAAATCAGACCACGTTCCTCTAGCCTCCTCTAGAACACGAGCAGTGCAATGGTGAAACGAATCCTACAGACAGAGAACCTCTCATTATATGCTTAAGTACTTAACTATTTGCTGATGGTTTATACTCCACTTATAACCAAAGGAATACCACAAGATACTTATTAGAAGTTTACGGTTTGGTTAGTGAACTTCTCATTCAGATTTCAGCATGACCATAAGGAGGATAAACAATATCACAGTAGATGGTTATGTCAACAGAGTAACATTTTCCAGCGATCTACTCAAGAGAGTTTTCTCATTATCACTAATCAAGGCTCTGAGATAGCACTGTTTGTAAGATGTCTCAAAGGCCAAAGACAACTAAAACTTCCTCACAACTAGGCAAGCAGATATCCATTTGTAAGTAAACTTCCGTTTTCATATTTTCTTACTTACTCTGAGTAAAGTAAGATGATGGCTGTTGAACTCCGCTTTGCTGTAAGGTAACAACTGCCGCAAAAGCCAACCACCATCCCACAATGTTTCTGCAGAGATATTTGATCTGCAGAAGAGACTAACCAACGAATTGAGTACCTAAAAGAGCAATAATCCGTTAGAACTTAAAAAAAGCATTTGAACTAAAAGGGTGAAATAAACAATGACCCTTCATATAATATAACAAGACAATATTATATAATTTATTTCTTTTAATTCTTCTCTCAAAATCAGTTTGGTTCACTGTTTATCAAGCAGTACCAAGGGATCCACTTAAGTGTGTAAATTGATTCGGCCTCCTCAGAAGGATTAGACCAGGATGTAAAGGGAAATACAAGATGATTATACAAGGGAAAGTTAACTTTTCTGGCTGAGACTCAGCATACTTTGTCTGTTTGAAGCAGCAAATTTAACAAATTTACCAAATGGACTGCATATAATTTATGATTTCATTATTAGGATTATTGCCCGAATACACTACTAAAAATATACTTGCACCCACAAGATTGGATGCTACCTAGTGAGCCTTAGCACTTTATGACACTGGCATAATATATAGGCACACACAACAAATATTATTTTCTAGAATGTAAAAAGTACATACTTGAAATCTATGCACACGAGGACTCGCTCCAACCTCAGGGTGTGCACATGAAATTCCAGCATACTCCTGCTGGACGTAACAAGGTATGATAAGCTATATACTACTGACAAAATTAAGATTGAACATTATTACACTCATAGCCCTTGTTAAATTGATCCACTAGACTTCAAAAGTAACAGACAATAGCAGCCAGAGTCTGAACGTAGATTTATGACCAGATGATGGTTTCAAATGCCAAGTCATGACATGACGTTTCATAACTTGATTGTCTAGCCTGCTTTGATGCCAACAAATGATTTGTGGTACTAGAATCACATTAGAGGAGCATCACGAATGTATGAGTCTTTCCCATTTTAAGTGTTACAGGAATCTGGATACATACCACTGCTCTGACCCTTGGGGTGTCAGAACTTATCAAGCTAAAAGGCAAAGTCAAGAAAAACAAAGAAAATGTGGAAACAATGTCTAAAATAAACTGAATATAATTTTTATCAATAGGAAAACACAAGCAAGCAAAACTGCTCTGAGCGCTCTCAAGCATCAAGTAACTTAGAGAGGCAGTCGTTAAATCCAACTCCAGAGAGCTAAATACTACCTCAACATTATTCTCTCTCTTACTTTACCATTTCTCCACTTTAACTATTTATTATCATTTGACGGAGGGAGTATATCCCTTGAAAAAAGATGTTAATCTCATTTTTTCAAACATTGATGTGTCACTCAAGAAAGCGAAAAAAACAAGTTAAACAAGGAAAAGCAGACGTAAGAATTTCTATACCTTCAATTTTTGCAGATAAAGATCAAGTTCGCCACTAATGCCATCTTTGACCTTAGCTCCTTCTGATGAGAAAAGTTGCTCTTCTGCAGAATCTTCCCCAACCAAGGCTTGCTGTAGGCACACAAGAAAGAGGCATTACTGAAATGTGCAAATAATGTACATGCTGGTCCATCAGCGGCAAAAGACTGCAGCACCATGATTAACTTGAACAAAAAAAGCAGGCAGTAGCACATATTATTCATGCTACTGGCTAATATTTATGAAACTTCGCAACTAGTCAACAGAATAGAGGATAATACTTCCAACCGCATACCAGCAGTTTCTTCTTATGTTGTTTGCGTTGTGGAAGTATGCCAAGAGCATCAACCATTGACTCGTCTAGTTCTGCAAATGCATAAATTGAGTTAGTTAATTGCTAATGAGGTTTATCAGCCAATAGCAAGAGAATCTGAGCTTTAGGACCTTTCGTCTGCAACAATGTTGCTAGAACATTTAAGGAGCCTACAACTTGAACTTCATCTCCACTGACAACAAATGAAAGTAAAGTTTCCCTGTACAATTGCACAAATAAAACATATTAGAGTTTGATGCAGAAGGTACAATGTAAATCTCTTATTTCTGGCAGTAATGAAGGCTAACAATATCTCAGTAAGTTTCATTGAATAAACCGGCAATTTTCAGCAACAAATTATCACTACTTCCACCTCATTCAGCAATTATTCACCAAACAATCAGCTAGAGGAATCTCTCCAGCAAGCACAAAAACCAAATGAGTGAGCATGCCAATATTTCAAAAGCATCATGTGGCAGCAAATACAGTTAACTGGTTATCTATGGCATGCTAAGAAAATACTCTGGAAAGGAAAAGGATCTCTAAGAACTTAATCAGGCAACAGCAATTCATGTGAATTTCCTGAATCCATGTCATTGATTTGAAGTCATGAAATAGTAAAAAATACTTCGGCCCCACAAAGATTGAGACACAGGGTATCATCATTCTCTATTGCGCTATGCTACCTGATAGCTACAAGACTATTTCCAAATAATGCAATAATGACAGAAGGCATACATTAGCGTCATGTTCAATGTGCCACATAGGTTCCTATCCCAGTGATAATATAACATTAAACTCAACTACAGACTGACAGGAGATCACCAATCTATATAAAAAATAATATTTTCAATGAAAGAGCTGCTCAGCAATCAAATGCAAGAATGCCTTGAGAAAAAAATAACTAATAAATAAACGAAGCTATATGTGAGAAAAAAGGATTAAATACCTCGGAGCGAATCTCATACTGCTATAGTTATGATTGAAGGCACTGTGAGGTGTATGATTTTCGGTATCAGATTGAGAATTTTGACTGCTTGCGTCATTATTTTGGCTTTGTACATTTGAAGAAGCATGGCTCGGCAGATTACCGTTGAGCTTAGCCTCCGAACTCTCAGGAAAGATATCTGGATAACATAGAAGAGCAGCAGCAACAATATTTGCCAGATCTTTGATTTTTACTATGCGCAGAATGCAACAAAGTAAATATAAAGAAGTGACAGCCCAAAGACTTGATTCCTGAATGTATACGACTAAGATAGTCACAAAAATATTTATATATACCCATAAAACCAGCAACCAACCAAATATAAAGAGCTCATAACAATTCCCAGATGCGTAGAAAATTAAAACACACACATAAATTAGGGAAAATGAAGAGGGTGGTGAGTGTGTACTTTGACTGCTTCAGTCCTACTAAAGGATGGGAGGATCAACGGAAATATCAGAATCCTCAGAACTTTGTTCATTATCAACCTCCCAACATCAGGGATTCCAGCAGAAACAACATCACTAAAATAATAGAGATTGTCTTCAATCTCGTCAACAGCAGAAAGAATGGAAGACGAAAGTTCTGCACTTCGGCTCCTATTCAAGAAACAATTATTCATGTGAGCAACAACATAAAAAATCATAGGGAAATATGACATTCCGCATCTTACTTTTTAGCATTTGAAACAATCGAGTTCAAATGGATACACCGATCTCGAAAAAATTCAATCAAGTTCACAAAATAATCTGAATGTGGAGCCCTGGATACGAATATATTTACAGTGTCATCTCCAACTGCAAACCAGTCCAAGCTTATTGTTTAATACATTGGGTCATTATGAGTTAAACCATATTGGTTATGAAACCATAGTCAAACTAAGAAAAACTCACCGTGATAAACGTTCAAGGTTAAAGCACGAACAGCAGTTCGGATCATACTTTCTTCATGAAATGCAAACCGTATCGCCTCAACATAAAGGGGGAAATCAACTACTTCCTCCTAAAACCAATAGGAACAAAAGGGGGAAGAACAAAGAAAATGAGATACGTGAAAGCAACATGGAGTATATTTTTTCCATTCAATCTTTGTTGCTCCACATTTACTAAGACAAAATTGGCAGCGGCACAGGTGTTGAAAACATAGCCATCAATGGCCTGTTTCAATTTCAGTTTTCTTTAGAAATTCTCAACTATATTCTACTCAAGAGATGCAAAACTCTTAAAGGCAATTTCGTACTAATTGTTGGTAGTGTCATGTGGATATTGTAAGATAACCCAAAACATTTCCAAAAGACAATCTCTTGTAGAATCAAGATACTCACTTTCCTTTTATTTCCGGTTCATAATATGAGAAGGCCAGGGTGACACCATAACTACTAACTATGCACACTCTGACATGCACGAAAATAGTAAGATGCGCAGTGTAGCATATCCCATTTGTACTGGTTTTAGTTGTCCTAGGCCTAGCTAATCTAATGCTACAATTGATTTGGTAGTCTACTTGAGCTTGTGGAGAAATACACCTAGCTCTAAACTTTCTTTAGACATACTTCGGCCAAGTGTTCAATTTAGAAGGTCAACTAATTAACTAAATCAATGAAGTTAGATTTATAACAGAAGATAAGCTTTTAGCACTTCTAACAATGGATTACCAGATGAACTGATCCAAAGGTACTCCCCGTAACTATTATGTATTTATGTTCAAAACTCTTCTATACAAAATAAATGGTAAAAATTGTGGATACTAGTAATAAACTTATTCTGAAAATAATAAACTAAGAATAATAGAATAAAAAAGATGATTCATAAATAAAGTTCAAAGGCCAGGTTGAAGATATGTGCATATGCACATCATTCAATCCATGCTTGTAACAAGTGACAACTGACAACAACTGAATTACAGAGAAGGTGCTAGGAAAAACAACACTGTCATTGGTATTAGTAAAAGACTCATAAACTTACACTTTCTGTCTTAACAAGGAGTGAAATTGTATCCTTGTTCAACTTCCCACTTATAGCTCTTTCTCAGTCCAGATGCAGTGGCAAAACCAAAGTCAGAAATCAAAAACATATGCCAAGTAGTCGAGAAAGAACTGCAAGAGAAAGTTACTCCCTCCGTCCATGAAAAATAGAGCACATTTGCCATGTTTGGTTGTCCACGAAAAATAGAGCACATTTAAAAAAGGAAAGTTTTCAACAACTTCTCTCTTACTTTTTTCCCTTCTCTCTTACTAATAATATGAACCCCACATTCCACTAACACTACTTCTCCCTTACTTTTTTTCCTTCTCTCTTACTTTACCAATTCCACGTTAAAACCTGTGTCATTCACAATGTGTCTTATTTTTCGTGGACGGAGGGAGTATTTTATAACACACCTTAGGAAGGATATGTAGTAAGATAACAACTCTTCATTTCTGAAGTCAAAAGGATATGCTATGAGGTAGTTAACATGTTCATTGCTAAACATATAGTCTGCACAATATGCAAAGAAAAACTTCTTAGAGAATCCATGAGCTGGACAGACATGGAAAATATGGCTGCATAAGATTCAGAAGTTACTATGCAAGCTTACATATGGAATGATCACTTTTCAGGTTCTGGATCATTATGCTCATTGTCTGCAATAGCTGGCGTGAGACAATCAGAGATTTACATATTCTTAATATGCGTACAAACTCGCCCATGACCTGCTTCTCCATGAAAACCCTAAAAGGTACCAAAGTGATAAGAATTGAATGAAAAAGAACATTGTATAAACTTTAAGAGGATATATGAGCATATCAAACACAATGGATTGAAGTCCCACTCGAAATAGGCAGCATCATGCTGGTCACCATATGTTATCAACTCCGCAATAGATCTCAAAGCCTCAATGACAAACTCCTGCCCATGTACCACATAATGATGAGGTTAAGAAACAGAATCTGGAACACCCAACAGTGAGAGCAAGACAATGACTTACTTTGTTAACCTCATTTACGACTTGAACTTTTATCAGTTGATCAACAATGAATCTGGGGAAGACAAAAAACACAAGGAAATAAAAGACGGAGATTTAGAGCCAAACATTTGTGTTGCATTCGGGATTATACACACATACAGATGGTGCCAAAGATATTATCAGACAGAACACAGAGAAATCATCTTAAGCTCATGGGGATGATGCATTCTAAGCTTGGTGGGTAAAATTATTTAATCTGATATTGCTAAACTACTTTAATTAAACATTATACTCACTTCCTTCACAGCACCAAAATGCCAATCTCAGTTATGATTCCACATCTAAAATTCCAAGCTTCCCAAGAATCAGAACGTGAGAACACCGTAAAGGGGTCCAGCCATTGAGTAAATCCCACATTCTTAATGAAATTTAAGTATATAACCCAGTGTTCCATAATTCTTCAGATCTTTCTAAGATAAATCAAAGAAGTACAATTTCCTAAAGCCCATTTCATCTATTCTTATTCCTTGAAAAGATAAGCTATAACCTATGCCTTAATGCATAAAAAACAGTTAAGTAAACCCAAACAAAAAGACCCTCAATAAGAAACTAAGAAAAAAGATTAACATTTCTTGAACGCGTCAATCTACAGAATTGCCAGAATATATGAGTCACTATGCATTAGGATTGCACAAAATGTCTAGTACGTGCCAAAAAGGCAGTAAATGTAAGCATTCATGGTACACTAGTTGCAATGACTACACCCTTTTCTTGGAGAATATAAATGGGATTTGCACACTCAAAGAACAAATTCAAACCACATATCCATTCCTTCTTATGAAGGAAGACGCTTAAGTTGTTTTGACAGATCTCAATAGAGTTTTTTTTACAAAGACATCAATTCCCTCAACCTATTGGATAGAGGAGAAGCATCTGACCATTTCATTGTCAGATCTCAATATAGTTTGGTCCCTAAAAGGTGTCACTTTCGGGAAAAAATTTAATTTCTTGCTCAGTCTAAGGCTCTATTCACTTGGGCAATAGAAGCATAAATTTTTACTCCATAAGATATCATCCATTCAACAAAAGGTATGGTATGGCTCTAAGCTAATTCCGATCCGAAGAAAGAGAAATCACAAGTAAACCAGAAATCGTACACGAAAAGTAGCATAAAAATATGCAGCTTGTATAGAAGTACCTGAGTTCATCTAACGACAGTCTATCCCTGGATCGCCAAAAGGAAAACCACATCCTTTAAAGAGGTAGCGATCACCGATTACTTCAGTGCGGCATCAAAAATCATCCTCAGAATCCGAATAATTCTGTAACCTCGGACAAAATGGCAATGGGAAGCAATTAGAGGAGAAGGCTGTCGAGAAAGGGGGGTTAGGGTTTGCGATTGCTTCGACCGGAAATTAAGAAGCGCCAAGAAGCAATGAATCAAATGAAATCAAATAGTAAAAGAATATCCAGAAAGGCGATGGTAGAATTAATTAATTGAGAGATGGTGTGGGGTTGGGAGATCATCATCGGGGTTGGGTTAATGGGTCGGATACTATGTGCTTGCGCCGACATGTCATATGTCATTTTTAATTGGATTTTCTCCAATTATTTTCTTAAATGATAATTTATCAAATAAGTACTCCATACTAAATTATAAGGCCATCCACAACGCTGTTCCTATACCGTTCCTTAAACCACTATTTGAGGGCCCCACTGTACTTATTTACTTCATTCCTTAACTAAGGAACGGAACCTGCAATCCTCCGTTTCTTATCCGTTCCTTAACCGTTCCTTAAATTACTATTCATTCAATTTCATTTTTTATTTTTATTTCCAACCCAATTCAATTTAAATAAACATACTTTAATAAAAAACAAACACACTTTATTAAAAAACACACAACATTAAAAAAAATTAAAACTTAAACTTAAAAAAAATAAAAAAAAAACACACAATTCAAATCCTAAAAAAATAAAAAACACAAAATAAACATGGAAAAATAAAAAAACTACTCCGCCGGCGAATCATCCTCCGGAGGCGGTCAAGGTTTAGGGGGAGTCGGAAGGCCAAGTTGTGCTGCCATAGCAACAATTCCGTTCCACCAGGCCGTGAATTGGGCATACGAGAAGCGGGAAGGGTCCGCCATTGTGGCGGTTATGTACGCCACCATAAGTGTGTCCGAGCCTCCCCGCGAGCCCGATCCCGAGACCGACTGGCTTGATTCGCCTCGGCCCTTCCTCGCTCTAGCCGCCTTCGTCCCTTGCGGCCGACGGCTCCCACGGCTGGATCCCCCGTATTCGCCGGGCGTTGGATCCCAGTACCCCCAAACACCTGCGGTTCACCCTCGCTGGCCTCACCGGTGTCACCAGACGAGTAGTTGCCGGTCGCCGTGTGCTTCGTGCGCTTTGAGGTTGAGCCCGAGCTCGAGCGGACACCGCCGGCCCACCTTTCCTCGTCCTTGACGAGCTGCCAAATATCAACATATTTGAGCTGTAGACCGGTGTCCTGGTAGAAGACGCACAAAGCCGCCCTCAGAATGTCGGCGCCCGAAGCTCCGCTTTGGTAGTTCGCCTCTTCGGCCGAGTAGATGCCGCAAAATTTTTTGACCTGTACGTCGACTCGGCCAAAGTGAGCACGGAGCATTGTATATTTACGCTTTCGGGCCCCTTTCGGCTTAGTCTGGTGGTAGACATCGCGGACCTTTTCCCAGAAGCACTTGGCGGCTAGTTGATTCCCGACGATGGGATCGTACGAGACGGTGAGCCAGGCGGTGTACACCGCCTTTGTTTCTTCGTTGTTGTACGGATGCCGGCCCAGATCCTCCGGTTCCTTCTCCTCCGCCTCCTCGGCCTCCTCCCTGGGTGGGTTCAACGGGGATATTCTCCCGAATCTGGGACAAACTCTGAGAAAGCCGCGAGCCGGGTGGTCGAGCGTAGGCATCCACATCGAAAGTGGGTGGTTGGTACCCACCCGGCGTCGCCGACCCCTGGGTGCCCGGCGTCGACGACCCGGAACCACCAAGTGTGTTGTACATGGTCTGCCAATCGCCGAACGCGTTGAGATCCCACTCACCGGAGCCGCCACCGCCGTAGTTGCCGTCGCCGGACATTTTGTGTAGAGATTGAATATGAAAATTGGAGAGGAAATGATGTTGGTTGTGTGTGAAATGAGAATGAAGTAGGAGTATTTATAGAATAAGAAAATAAAAATAAAAATAAAAAAAATAAAAAAAGTTAAAAAAACGGTAATATTACCGTTATATAAAAAAAAATTAAAAAATTAATTTTTTTTAAAAAATAATTATTGCGTCAGCAGGTGACGTGTCCCACTCGCGGGCCGGCGAGTGGGACTCACGCACGCCGCGGGGAGCGCCACGTCGCCGAAGCGCGTTGCGGCACAGACCGTGCCGCGTTTCGTTCTGTCGGCACCCGGCACGGAATGGGAACGGAACCGGGACGAAACCATGCGCCGCAACGCGTTCCGCTGCGAAACCGTTCCGGCGGAACGGCACGCGGAACGCCGGCGGCCCGCGTTGCGGGTGCTCTAAGATAGGCGGACGTCCCCTATAGCCCCACCCTTTTTTTTCATAGCCCCAATTTTTTTGTCCACGGTCCCAAGTTTTTGTTTCCGCCACTATAGGCGGACACTTCCAATAGCCTCGATTTTTTTTGTTTATTTTAATTCAACTATAAGTAATTAAATTTATTGGATTATACGTAATTATAAAAAAACGGCTATAAGTAAAGAAATTAAAATTAAACACTACATTTTCGTCGTATTAAAGTGGGGGAAAAATTATACAACGAAAAATGAATCTATTGAACATCATAATAATGTTCACACTACGCCGCCACCTCCCCTACGTGCCCATACTTCTTCAACCAAATCGGCCTGGAGTGTGGTATGTGTTGTGCTCCTGCGCATATCACTGAAACGTTGGATCAAATATTCATTGCTCCGTGGTACGCCCATCTGGATCAGCGCGGAGGCAACACCGTTACTTGTACTTGCGCCATCTTCCGGTGCCCAGCGCTCTGCCGCAAATCCTTCATCTTCTATTATCATATTATGCAATATGATGCAATATGATACATGTTAACATAATATTCGCGACATCATCTTCGTGCCAAACTCGTGTCGGGCACCGTATAATGACCCACTGCTGTTGTAGGACACCAAAAGCTCGCTCAACATCCTTCCTAGCACCCTCTTGTTTCCGCGCAAAGTATTGTTTCTTCGGTACCACCAGTTGGCGAATTGTCTTGACGAATACGGGCCACCGAAGATATATCTCATCTGCCAAATAGTATCCCCTACTGTACTGCGTGTCGTTGGCTACAAAGTTGATTTCTGGACCCTCACCCCGGCACTCGTCATTGAAGAGCGGCGATGACTGAAGAACATTGATGCCGTTGTTCGAACCTGCAACACCGAAATACGCATGCCAGATCCGCAAGCGGTAGTCAGCAACGGCTTCCAGAATCATCGATGGGTGTTTGCTTTTGAATCTAGTTTTGAACTGGCCTTTCCACGCCACCGGGCAGTTCTTCCACTCCCAATGCATGCAATCGATGCTTCCTAATATTCCTGGGAAACCGTGGATCGAACCGTGCATATCCAACAGTCTTTGACACTCATCAGGAGTGGGCTTTCGTAGGAACTCCCCACCAAATATTTCCCGAATCCCCTTACAAAACTGCCTAAGCACCGTGAGGCTAGTCATCTCACCCATCTGTAGGTATTCGTCCAACATATCAGCTGGTCCGGCGTACGCAAGCAGCCGGATTGCAGCGGTGCACTTCTGAAGCGTAGACAACCCTATCCGGCCAGTGTAATCACTCCGGAGGGTGAAGCACCGATAACGCTCGGCCAAATTCGTCGCTATATGGTTGAAGAGCCGTTGCGACATTCTGAATTGCCGGCGGAAAATCTCGGGTAGATAACGGGGTTATCCACAAAGTAGTCCGCCATTAGACGCTGGTGCGCTCTGCTATGGTCTCGTTGTATGGTCCACCGATGACTAATCGCACGAGGGATCGCGCCCTCTGCCACTCCCGCCGTACGTTCCGCCGCGCGCGCTGCTTCCTCCTCCTCGGTCTCGTACTGCACCTCTTGAATCAGAGAATTCCACACGTCGTTCCATAAATCGTCCATTTCAGTCCACAAATTCTAGTGAGAGAAAATATGAGTGATGAAGATGTGGAATGGTGTGAAAATAATGAAATGAATGAGTTGTATTTATAGGTAAAAAATGAATTTAAAAAAAATAAAATTAAAATCAATCGTCCGCCCCAAACCGGCGCGCCGGGCACCGCCCAGCTATAGGCCGGCGCGCCTATCGCCCCGCCGTCGATGCATCGCCGCGTCCTCGCCCGCAAGTCGCCGATCGTCTGTCTGCCCCCTTTTTTCGTCTGCCTCGGGGCGGACGTCCCTTCCAGTATAGGGCGCCCCGCTGTCGCCCTCTCCGGGGCTATAGCCGCGCCGGGGCTATAGTGGATGCGGTAATTATCTGAATATATATTAATACATGAGACACGTTTCGTACTTAAATTATATATTTTCATTTACTTAGGATTATATATAATCAGTAAGGGAAGTGATCAAAGTATAACTAATATTAAGTGCATAACTAGATAACAAATCTCAGTCATTAGATCAAAATGATCTAGTTCACTATATAGGCGACTTAGTTAACTATAAGAGTAATTTAGTTCAATACAAGAAGGAGTGAACCAAACACCATTATAGTAAAGTATTTATTTCGTGAAGAATTTAGTTCATTGTAAAGGCGTTTTGGTTCACTCTTTCCTATAGTGAACTAAATCGCTCTTATAGTGAACTAAATTCGTATTATCTAGTTATGCATTTAAGTAACGGTTTTCCTAGATCACTACTCTAATTGGTAAAAAATAAGAAAATGTCCATCGTTCAAGTCTAAGATAATTCCAAGTGACAAAAGGAATAAAAATATTTTCAAATATAACAATACATTTTATACTTTCATTTACCTACAATTAAATATGATGGATAAAGGAGAAAATGTCCATCGTTTGAGATAACTAGTTTTACCACCCGTGCTATGCACGGGCCAAAAAACTTGTAATAAATTCTTAGATAAATGAACTTAAAAAAAGTAGATGATAAATATTGTATTATTATGCTTGCAGACAGAGAATTCGTTGTTTGTAAAAAAACACATTGTAAATATCAAGATAAATACATAAGTTTCTATTTCCAATGAACAAATAATTGTTATAAATTTGAAACGCAAATATGAGGGGAATAAATAAAATATAATACAGAATAAAGATGAGAAAATGATACATATATACATACATAATAAGTACGAGAATTGTAAAATAAGTTTATTAAAAAAAATGCAATATTCATAAATAGGAACTTACACAAACATCAAAAATCCAATAGTTCATAAGTTTTGAAAAACTTATTTATAAACAATGTTAACAGTAGAATCACCATTGCTTTCACCTTGTTCATCTTTACACACCAAAATCTTCAAACCTTCATGACTTGTGACTCTTGATATAGCAACATACAGTTGTCCATGATTGAAAACAGGTTTTCTAAAAAACAATCCAACATGAGAGAGTGATTGACCCTGACTCTTGTTAATGGTCATTGCGTACGACACAGCCAAAGGAAATTGTCTTCTTTGGAACTTGAAAGGAAATCTCGGATCAGATGGTATTAAGGACATTCGAGGAATCAACACTTTATGGCCAATATTATGGCCACCCAATACATGTCCCTCTAACACATAATCACCTAATCGTGTAATTATCAATCTTGTGCCATTACACAACCCGTTTGACAGGTCTATGTTCCTCAACAACATCACAGGTGTACCAACTTTCAGCAACAATTCATGGTTAGGTGTACCAGAACACTTCAAACTATTCAAAAACTCAACAGAATGTATCTCAGCAAGACCATTTGATGTGGAATCAGAGTTTGAAATACTATCAGAACTTAAGTAAACTCGACCTTGAGACTGATCCAAAGAAATCATGAATTGGTTAACCTCATCAACTACCTCTAAAGTAGGAGCAAGTATAGCACGACCATGCAAACAACTAATCAATTCTTCAGGATTCATGTAAGAAGGATAGACGTTTGAAACAATAGTTCTAAGAGGATCACCAGAATTTGACAAAACAATGTCAATAGGAAGTTGAATACCCACTTCACCATCATTTGGACCACCAATAACACCATCACCAATAGAAGCAGCCCAAGAGGAAAATTCCTTCAATTTAGAAGCTTCATCAACATTTTCCACATTCAAAAGCCTCATATTTTTTGCCAGCCTTAAAACTGTGCAACTCTTCCAAAGATAAGATGAGTTAATGGTAGCATTCACAACATCTTGACGACTGCCTTTAGGAACAACTGGCAAGATCTGTCTAAAGTCACTACCAAAAACAACTGTTTTTCCACCAAACGGTTTGTTCCTATTTAATTCATCACATACACGCATAATATCTCTTACAGTTCTATCCACGGCTTCTATGCAATGTTTATGAATCATCGGTGCTTCATCCCATACAATAAGCTTAGCTCTCACAATCAACTCAGCAAGTGCACTGCCTGCTTTAATATTGCACATAGAATCTTCATTCACATTAATGGGAATTTTAAACCGAGAATGAGTTGTTCTACCACCAGGCAATAATAAAGATGCTATGTCACTTGACGCCACATTTAAAACAATATCGCCCTTCGAACGAATACTTGCAGACAATGCTCTCCAAAT
Source organism: Salvia splendens (assembly GCF_004379255.2). NCBI lineage: Eukaryota > Viridiplantae > Streptophyta > Magnoliopsida > Lamiales > Lamiaceae > Salvia > Salvia splendens. The sequence continues at coordinate 35,395,728 of NC_056033.1, read as the reverse complement.
GAAAGTTTTCCAAGTACCTCCATATCCATTAACAAAAAATATTCCTCCATCATTAGAATACACAGACGACATTATAGTGTCATGCACATAAAGTTGCTCATCAGTTGGAAATACATTCCGAATATTCACTTGCTAAACCATCGCGATCATAACACAACTCATCAGTAATCAGTCTATTTTCACATGATTCAAAATACTGATTATCAGGATACGGTAAACCATGAAAATCACGCAAAGTTTTGCCCAGATTCTGCAGCAATTTGTCTATTTCTGCCAATGCAAAATTCTGAATTTCATCCTCATTCAAGATCAAACCTATAGTAATTAAAAATATATTGCAAGAATTAATGATAAATAACATAATAAACATGCAACGAAAATAATTAAAAAAAATAACTTACCAGGATAATTTGTTAATTTTTTACGGTTATAAAGAACATCTTCGGACAAATATTTCCAACAACTTTGCCAAACAAAGTCCGGGCGTGAAATAGATTCCGATGTTAACAAACTCACATAGAGCAACCTCAAAGAGTGAGCTGAAGCCCAAAACGAAGCCTCCACAATACCATCAACATATTCCTTATCATCATCCAACAACCCTAAAGCAAAGCAAGCATCTCTAAATGTAGCATACTGAACGCCATTAACACATCTGATGTCTTCATAGGAAGAAGCTCCTTTAACAATATTCAACAAACATCTGAGATAATACATATCACCAGAACCAGGAGCAACATAAAACAACCTTCCAATCGAATATCTTTGTTTCCTAGGTTCCCAATGATTCTTCTTCCATACAAATTTCGTCGGAAATTCACCATAAGTGAGGTCCCTACCTTGAGAATAAATCTTATTTGCTTCCATCCAAGCCAAGAACTTACTTTCATGAATTGTCTTACGATTCAAAACAGTATCCAAGTCATCAGCTTCATCAAATATGACATGTTGTTGATCTGGAAGATGAAAACTCAATCTTTTAACAAGAGGATCCTTATATTGAATTTCAAATCCAAAAATTCTCCAGGCTGTTTCACAAGACGATATATACCTACAATCGTAGTACAAACTTACTTCATCAGTACATCGTTCAGCACCATCCGCACCAGATTGGAAAAAAGAAGTTGTCACACGATCATAGCCCTTATTTATATACTTAAACAAATACTTAATAGATTGCGACTGATTGCACCACTCAACGTTGACATGACCGCCATACTTCATAAGAAGAAAACGATTGTGGGGTACAACATATCTATTATCTAAGGGCACACCATCCTTCATAACAACACGGCCATTTTCTATACGTCTGTAAGTAGGATAGCCATCTTCATCAATGTTTGTGGCCGTGAGATATTTTTTGGGAAAATATTTGGAACAACGTCCATTGAGCATGCAAGGAGATGATTTTCGAACAACACCACACGGCCCATGCATCATGAATTCTTTCACATACTCATAATAGTGAGGATCAGTTACTTGGTCGGGAAGTTCAGCTGAAATAATCGCATCAATGCGTTGAGGCTTCGGCTGTTTGTCCTCATTGCTTAAAAACAACAAAATATGCGCATGAGGCAATCCACGTTTCTGAAACTCAACCGTGTACACAACTGCACAAAATAATTCAACTAAATTGCTTTTTCGAAACAAAATAACTCAACCTCTTCTGATGGGTTCGTACAAAAGTAAGACGTCTAGTCTCAATCATCGTATAGGCATCAACGACAAACTGCTGAAACAATCGCCTTCCAAATAAAAGAATAGAATACTCAGAAATTCTTTCATGTTAGCGAAACATAAAAAATTCTTTAGGACTATGAAGAAGAAGAATTTCTAGAAAATCCAATATCTTCTCTATAACCATCCTCCCCATAAGAAAACAAAAGTGGATACTGAAGTGGAAGATAAGAAGGATGCAGTTCACTAATGCGTTGTAACTGCCCTGACTTCTCTACAACAACAATATCTCTGTCACCCAAAGCTTCATCAAAATCCCCAACGACAAGCACAACAACCTCAGAAACAGAAGGTAGGTTATAAGTTCTTCCATCCTTACCTCTCTTACAAAGCAACCTCAAACTTACATTGAGTCGATTTTCATGTCCAATCGTTTCTTTGGCCATACGGAAAGACTTTACTAACGCATTTTCTTCATCCAACATATGTTGCAAATCACTAACAATCTCTAAATGAAGATTATTCACAGCATCCCTTTGCCTGTTAAATCAAAATTACTATATTTATTTTTTAACACAAAAAATTATAATTTAATGTGTTACAAAATGAAAACAATTTACCTCACGGACGTTATTCTATAATTGATCTCATTGCCCGTATCATAAACACTATTATCAACTTTACCTCCCATGGAGGTAAAACCAAACATCGAATTATATGAATGAATATTTTTCAAATAGTGACTACTTTTGGCGTCATTAGAGAACATTAATTGGTGAAAAACGTCGGGCGGAGAAGTCAATTTTAGAATCTCAATATTTCCATTCATACAACAACCCGAATATCTTGGATTAGTGGCCTTATTTGGTTTGCCAAGACGTTCCTCATACCAAAATAATACCCCACAATGTGAACACATATACGAAGGATCACCAATATCCCAAAATTCTATAAAAACAAAATGTTAGTAAAGCATAAATAACAAACTGATACAATTTTAAATATACAGTCAAGCAAATAAGAAATAAAAAAGTAACCAAGCTATGATAAAAAAATACCTCCAGCTTCATTAATATTGGATGCATCAAAAGAACTCTTATTGACAACAGACCGAATGTTTTCATCAAGCACATCATCACTTATAACAATAGGACTTTCAAACGATCCACAAACATCAACTACAAAATATAAAGCAAATTTAGTAGAAAAATAGTACACAATATATAAGTAGAGTATTACTTTCAAAATTAAAAGAAATACAATAGATTGCCAATAAAATTTAAAAATGATTTGACAAGAAATAAATAAGAGCATAAATAGATTACTTCATTCTTCACATTTTACATATAGGATAAGAGCCCAAATCTAATAGCCCAACATATTAAGAAAAATATTAATAATGAATGGCCCATAAAACTGTAAAAAATGAATTTCAAATTTCAAATATAATCATGTGAATCCAAACAAACAAAATTATTATAAATTATATTTTGTAAAATATATTACAATTACTAAAATTGGCATCATACCTTATGTCTTTTTTGAATACATCAACTTTTTCAAATAAAAAGTCTTTTTAAATACATAAACTATTGACTAAATAAATAAAACAAAAAATATATAAACAAAATTCATACTTATTAAAAAAATTCATACTTATTAGATATATAATGGCCTAACACATTAAAAAAAATTCATACTTATTAGATATGACTTATACACAATTAAATGGCACAACACATTAAAACAAAATTAATACTCCGAATTATACGATGTTATGGATGAAAATAAATACAACAAACTTTATAATTAATATAGAAAATATTAAATAAAAAAGATACAAATTATTTAAATAATATTCATTTATACATAATTATTAAATATAATTCATGGATAATAATTATAAATACTAATACACAATTAAATGGCCCAACACATACCCACAAAATAGAATATATAAGCCCAATCTGATTTATTACATTGGTCCATACATCTAAATAATGCAGGCCCAAAACATAAGGCCATCCACAACGCTGTTCCTATACCGTTCCTAAACCGTTCCTTAAACTACTATTTGAGGGCCCCACTGTACTATTTTACTTCATTCCTTAACTAAGGAACGGAACCTGCAACCCTCCGTTCCTTAACCGTTCCTTAAATTACTATTCATTCAATTTCATTTTTTATTTTTATTTCCAACTCAATTCAATTAAAACAAACACGATTTATTAAATAACAAACACACTTTATTAAAAAACACACAACATTAAAAAAAATTACAACTAAAACTTAAAAAAATAAAAACCACACAATTAAAATCCTAAAAAAATAAAAAACACACAATAAAAAACACACAATTAAACGTGGGAAAATTAAAAAACTACTCCGTCGGCGAATCATCCTCCGGAGGCGGTCGAGGTTTAGGGGGAGTCGGAAGGTCAAGTTGTGCTGCCATAGCAACAATTCCGTTCCACCAGGCCGTGAATTAGGCGTACGAGAAGCGGGAAGTGTCCGCCATTGTGGCGGTGATGTACGCCACCATTGTGGCGTCGACGAATTGGAACCACCAAGTGTGTTGTACATGGTCTCCCAATCGCCGAACGCGTTGAGATCCCACCCACCGGAGCCGCCACCGCCGTAGTTGCCGTCGCCGGACATTTTGTGAAGAGATTGAATATGAAAATTGGAGAGGAAATGAAGTTGATTTAGGAAGAATAGATGTGTAGTTGTGTGTGAAATGAGGATGAAGTAGTATGAGTATTTATAAAATAAGAAAATAAAAATAAAAATTAAAAAAAATGAAAAATGTTAAAAAAACGGTAATATTACCGTTAAATTTTTTTTAAAAAAATCGATTTTTTTTTAAAAAAATGAATTATTGCGTCAGCAAGTGACGACGCCCACTCGCGGACCGGCGAGTGGGCGTCACGCACGACGCGGGGAGAAGCCACGTCGCCGAAGCGCGTGGCGGCGCGGACCGTGCCGCGGGTCATGCCGTCGGCACCCGGCACTGTTTGGGAACGGTTTGGCATCGGAACGGAGGCTGCAACGCGTGCCGCCGCGGTTTCATTCCGGCGGAACGGCCCGCGGAACGCCGACGGCCTGCGTTGCGGATGCCCTAAGTCCAAACTTACCAAAAAAGTGGGGAATTATTTGATTTAATTAGCCTATAGTTTATTTTAATTAACCCACTTAAGAAACAAAACCATAATTTATGCAACACATTAAAATTTCTCTCCTCATTGTTGTCGGCGCCGACAACCAAACCCTAAATACCGACTCATCTCCTCCACCAAAATTTTGGCGATCCGTCTTCAATCGCCAGTGCGGAGGACAACATCACACCTCTACAGCCAAGAACTACGATTCCTCTCCAGATTTGCAACTACAATCCTACAAAAACAGACTCAAAACCTAGACTTTTCTGCGAGCAAAACCCCCGAATTCTTTTTCTTCGTCGACAGCTTACCGAAGACTCCGTCGGAGGTTCATCCTAGACGACGGAGAGTGGCGTAAAATCGATAAACCCAAGCAAAAGGCCATTGATATGCTACTAAATCAGATCACGTTCGGTTTCGAAAATAGGTATTTTCGAACAAAATTTAGACAAATACAATGTGAGGTCCGAGATTAGGTGTATTCTGACTTTTTTCAGTCTTTTTTTCCAGAATAGCAGAATGAGTGAATTCAACCAGTGGATACATCGAAAATCGGTGAAAAAATATCTTCATTATTTGGAAAAATCCCATTCTAAGCTACCGAATGAGATAAGTTTTCTCACACAATTTTCATTTCTGGAATATTTTTCTCAATTACAATTGTGATAAATTTTGTTGGTAGATCTATTCAAGCAGATCTACATTTTTGTGACTATAGACATTTGTATATTGACTTCCTTGCTAATCAGGATAATCAGGATTCATAATGAATCATAATATATTGACTTCTTTGTTGGTAAACCTATTCAAGCAGATCTACATTTTTGTGACTATTGACAAATGTATATTGACTTTCTTGCAAATCAGATAATCTGGATGCATAATGAATCATAATATATTGACTTATGCTAATCTATCATATTATGATTTGCAGATCATAATGTATATGTATGCTAATCATCAGTTTTATGTCATTTTGTCACGTTAAAGTATCATTTTATCAGCTTATATGCTATTTCTCCAGCTAAACTATCATTTTTATAAGCTTACTGTCATTTTATCCGCTTAGATTATCATTTTATCAGGTAAAAGTATCATTTTATTAAAAAAAATGTCATTTTATACACCAAAATGCCTATCATTCTATCGGCTGAAAGTATCATTCTACCCGGCAAAACCTTCATTCTATCGGCTGAAAGTATCATTCTATCCGGCAAAACTATCATTTTATCAGTTTTATGTCATTTTGTAAAGTTAAAGTATCATTTTATCAGCTTATATGCAATTTCTCCAGCTAAACTATCATTTTTATAAGCTTACTGTCATTTTATCCGCTTAGATTATCATTTTATAAGGTAAAAGTATCATTTTATTAAAAAAAATGTCATTTTATACACCAAAAATACCTATCATTATATCGGCTGAAAGTATCATTCTACCCGACAAAACTATCATTCTATCGGCTGAAAGTATCATTCTATCCGGCAAAACTATAATTTTATCAGTTTTATGTCATTTTGTCACGTTAAAGTATCATTTTATCACCTTATATGCAATTTCTTCAGCTAAACTATCATTTTTATAAGCTAACTGTCACGACCCAATTCTCGTTAAGGATAACAAGAATGGGTGATTCGCGACTAATGGGGGATTAAAGAAGCGGGGATAGAAAAGGGGGAAAAATCTGAAGAACTTATCAAAGGCCAAATGTGATATTATCAAATAACAGTCAAGTATTCGATACAATCTCAAAATAGAATGATTTGACATGTCAACTGAATCAGAGTTCAATGATGAGACATTACTATTCTCATTCGACAAAACACAGCGGAATAGGTCCCTCTGAACGACTTCGTGTATGGAGACACGAATCGTCGAGAAATCCACAAGCTTATTTAATAGCATCGACTCCGATCAATCTTTACTCCATCTTGATGTTCAACCTGCACGTTTATAAATACATGCAGGGCTGAGTACAGGAGTACTCAGTGGACACATGCCGAAAGCAAAACATACAATATAAGTTGTCACCCATCAACAGTATCACCCGGGGGTTTTTTTCTTAAAAGGCCCGAGCATACTAAATTCTTTTGTGATCTTAAAAGTTTGACTGATCAGTCTAAGTTCTTTTGTATTCTGCCATGTCTGAGAAACTAGTGTGCCGTGAAGGTGGCCACCTTCAACGAACACCCTCGCCGGCCAACCTCTCTCTAGGATGGCTCACAGCTCTTGTGCACTTTATTCCGAATAGGATTTGCGGTCCTATTGGGAACCGAATTCGTTACTAAACCTTTTGGCATTGCCAAAAGTCTCGGCATATAGCCCTATCAGACAGGTCTCAAAAACAAATATTTTATGGCATGACAACAACTTTAAAAGAAATGATCACATTTTCATTTTTCAGAAAAGATATTTCATAACTTCAAAACATTTGCTTTATATCCACACTATAGTGCTGGATATTAAAAGAAAGCCCACCTTGTGTGCTTATCTTCACTTAAATTCCTCGTTAGGCCTCACTTGCCCCTTGATTATTTTCTCCCTTGAAAATAAATAGCGTAACATGCTAATTAGTACTTGAACTGTTTTTCTGAGAAAGAATGCATGCATCCTATAGGATAGCATCTATCTCTTAGTCTCGACTTATAGGATTTCTCTTTAAATCCTAACTCGGCTTTACTGCTCTGCAGCACTTAATCATTCTCTTTACTTCTTTGGAGAAATTCTATATTCTCTTAATAAATATGGATCCTTAAAATCCCTCCTTAAATTCCTTCTTCTTCAAATTTTTCTTAAGGCATCTTAAGATCTCTTAAGGCCGCCCATGGCGTCGCGGGGCGACGCCGGTCGGCCCTCGCTTCTCCGCCTTAACATTTTTCCATCTTCGAAACTCAATTTATTCAGAAATTAATTTAATTAAGCTCCAAGTTCAATTCTTTAAATTAATTCCATTCCAATAAAAATTCTCTTCCAAGGCCCAATCGCAAATGGGATACCACTTCCATCATTATTTCAGCCCAACTCATCATTTAATTAAAATGACCAATCTTATCATTTTATTACTAAGCCCAAGCCACAATTGATTTGAAGGCCCAACTGCTGACTTGATTAAAGGAAGCCCAAGCTCCACTTCTCCTTTCTCTTTATTCATCTCTGGGCCCTAACAATTATTTTAATGAAATGGCCCAACAATTAAATCCATATACTCCCTTCCAACCGTGACTATCTCTCTCTCCCATTCTGATTCTTTTAATTTCTCTCAATTTCCACAATGAACAGCATACTCTTCTCCCCCACGCCCCTTTTCCCTTTTCTCGAGTCCTCCGGCGAATTCATGCCCGGAGTGGCTCCGATCTTCCTCAAATCGGGCTTTTCTCTCCCTTCCCTAGCTCCTCTTCCTCAATTTTACACATTTTAAATTCTCCAACAAAAAATATCCCCAGATTGCATGGTGCCACAGCGTCTCCTACCCCCTTCATCGGCGAATTCGTGCCTTCTCCGTGTCGCCGGTCTGGAGTCGGCCTCTGCCCCTTCTTCAACACTACAATTCTACAATTAAGCAATCACCAATTGAAGTAGCAGCAGCTGCCCTTTCTCCGTCGAGCTTGGCCGTTCAGCGCGCAAGGCTGCCGCTTGCGGCGTCGCTCGGCGTAGACTCCAGCAGCTCGCCGCCTCGTCGGCTGCCCCTCCGTCGAATCCTTGCAGCGCCGGTTCTTCCTCACGCCGGCGAGGCTTCCGCCGCCTCCGACGGAGTTACCGACGCGGAGGAGGCATCGCCTCTCTCTCGCTCTTCTCCTGTCCGACGAAATCGCCGTCCGATGCTCGGCTCTCGCCGGACAGCCTTACACACTAAGCTAAGTCCCCTTCCCCTATCCCCTTTCGCCATTTCAGGATCTATTCCGAGCTATGCAGCAGTTTGCTATTGTCTTGTTATATTAAATCCTTGTTCTTGTGATTTTTGTGCTTTGAGGGGAAGTTGGGCAGTAGCTTGGTGGTATGGGGATTCTTGGCTATGTGTTGTGAATTATGGGAGCATTAGCTCACTGGAGAGATTCTTTACTGCAGTGGCATATGTGAAACCGATTCTTGACTTTTCCTTGATTAGCTTATTGTGGGAAGACTTGATGGTTTATTGTTGTTCTATAATGGATATGAGGATCCTATTGGCAAAACTAAGTTCTTGTGCTATCTTTGTTCTACATGATGCAAAGAGGGTGTTATCGAGGGGATTACCTCACTCGGTGATTCCTCTCGGTTCTCGGCTGCCCCCTTTTCTGCCGCCGCCCTCACTCCGTCGTCCTTCACTCCGTCGCGCTCCTTGCGCGAGAATTTGATAGAATATGGTTGTGGAGTGGGGAAGAGGGCGGTGGTATTTATAGGCAGCTGCCTTGGCCTCTTGTGGCAGAAACTTGGGGCATTGTGATCCCCCTTTTGGTTATCACCATAGCTCCCTTTCGAGCTCTATAAGTATGTTGAACATGCTACATTTGTGTAAGCCTTAGGGCTGTTTGTAGGCTGATTCTCCAGCCTAGGATTGTGTGGATTTACCTTGTTCCTTTGAGCTAGGTGATGAGCTCACTTTATCGAGGCCTTTTTGACTGATTTCCTCTTTGATGATACCTTGGGAAAAACCGATTGGCTGACTCTTACAGCTTTTATTTGGTTTCTTTAGCTATCTTGTTTAGCTTATCTTGTCCCCTTCCACATTTTGGTTTGGTCTTCCCCTATTTTCCAATTATGAGTCTATGCTAATCCCTTTTTTGTGTAAATTAGCAGGGTCCTCAAGATGCACTCGCTGCCACAATTGCTTGGAGCTTCATGGGGATCAACTTCGAGAAGGAAAGAGATAGAGGAAGGGAAGAGAATCAACCCTTGCACTACTTTGGTTTTTATACCAAATTAGGATACTCTCTAGAATTCTATTACTATGAGTCTATGCTAATCCCTATTTAATGGTATTGAAATATTACATAAAAATCATTTCTTTATTTACGGGACAATTGGTTTGGCAGCAAGTTTCCTTCGCTATTGATAGTCACTGGTCAAAAACACGCAAGTCACTTGGTCGGGTGCCATGTCAAGACACGGTCACAAACCTATCGCTCGGTCTATGCAGATGGGCGGGGATGTTGGGCGAAGGCATCACATAGGCCGTGAAGCCGGTGGGCAATGCACACGGTTCGTGCATGATTATCCTTTGAGCCATTTCTCAATCAAAGTTTCATTCTAACTTCGCTTTCATATCTTCCGATGAGAAATAACATAATTATTTGCGAATACATAAACACAATAAAAACCTAAAAATTTAAAAGAAAATGAATCATATTTAATTCACATTAAAGAAGCAACGTTTTTAATTTCACGTATCAAGTGAAACTAGTGATCTTATTTATGATTTACCTAAATATAATTCTAGCTCGCGATAAAAAATAATAATAATGGAATAAAAGTATAATTATAAAAAGTGAAATACACTTTTATTATTTAATACCACGTCTCAACTCTCAATTCTCACACGACTCTCCATTTTTTTTTAAATGTAAGCCTCACAACAAAAAGGAACAAGAAATTCCATCCAAAGAAAGAATGCTGACATTTAAACTTCACGCTTTTAGTTCACCCAAAGACAACCGCGCTTTTCAGCTTCTGCTTTAGCCATATCTCAAGCACGACTTTTAGTTTAGTCTAATTAATTTTTAATCCAACCGTATTGCTTTCACTATCAATCACAGTTAGAAGACTTGTTTGGAATTTTCATAGATCTTTTTTCTTACCAACCTTATATATTCCTTACCAACCTAATATCATTTTCTTGACTGCTAAATTCCAAAATTAAAAATGATAGTTTTGTACTAGGAGTATTTCTTTATTTATGTGGAGTTCTGTATTAAGAGAAGATAAAGTTTACGATTTGTTAGCATCTTTCGGCACATAAGCCAAACAATCATCTTTGGAGACAATTTCAAGTCTGGAGCAGAAACTCACATTGGCCAACGAGGAGCCACAATGGGGATATAGAAAATGGAGTGTCCAAGTAGAAAGGTGCTGAGGAACGATGTCTGATCTTGGAAAAATCGAACTAGTCTCTTCACTCTGAGTTGAAGATCAGAAGATGGGAACTCAATCTCAAGAGCTTACTGAGAAGCAAGAAGGAACTGGGAAGCCTTTGGGCTGCTGTACAAGAAGAACGATTGCGCTTTGTAGATGCTTCTAGACTACAGCATTTGCATGCACAAACTCAGGAGGAGCTCCGAGCTATGGCTTCTGAGCTGCAGAATCGGGCTCAACTCTAAAATCACACTTTACAAGATGAAGTTCTAAAGGTTAAGCAGGAGAACAAGCATCTAGATGAGCTGAACTCATCTTCTGCATTATCAATACAGGATATGCAAAATGAGATTTCTAGCTTAACGGAATTCAACAGAAAAACTTGAGGAGGAAGTTGAGCTAAGGCTAGACCAGAGAAACGCACTGCAGCAAGAGATCTATTGCTTGAAAGAGGAACTAAATGATCTGAACATGAAGCACCTTTCAATTTTGGACCAGGTACATGAAGTAGGCTTGAATCCAGAATCCCTTGGGATCGTCAGTGAAGGAATTGCAGGATGAGAATTCCAATCTGAAACAAACTTGCCAGAGGGAATGTACTGATAAAGCAGCGAAATTGGAAATTATGGAACAGCTTCTCTAGAAAAACTCGCTCTTGGAAACCTCCCTTTCTGGTTTGAATGCTGAACTAAATGCGGTTAGAGGGAAGATAGAAGAGCTAGAACAATCTTGCCAATCTCTTATGCAAGAGAGATCTGGTCTTCTCGATGAGAAGGAGACTCTCACGACACAATTGCTGGAAACAAACAAGAATCTAGAGAAACTCACAGAGAACAACACAGTTCTAGATCTCTCCCTGTCTGATGCACACCATCAGCTTGACCTTTAAGTCCTTCGGTAGCTGCACGTGAGATCTAAGTCCGAAGCAATTGTGGTTGAGCATATTGAGAGAATGCGGTCCTAACATTCCTGATGAGGTATGAGAGACCGAGTGAATCTAGTGTGTGGCCGAGAGTTTGGGTGATCTTGACAAGCAGATATACTGATTGGGAAAGAAAAGGGGGGCGACAGAAGTTCAAAGCTGTCTAAGGCCGGATTGCACCTGATCCTGAGGTAAGGGATGGTTGAAAATATAGCCCAATCTTTGTGTTTAGTCCTTCTGTGTTCGTTTATGTGTTTTTCTTTACGTCGTAGTATAGAGTATAGTTTAGGATTGAGTCGGTCAGGGGAGTAACCAGGCTAGATTTCGACTTATTTCTTTTTGTTTGTTCTTCACGCTTGAGGACAAGCATGTGGTAAGTGTGAGCAGTTTGATAAGTCGTATTCTAGGCCTTGGTTACTGGTCAGTATGATGTGCATAATTGGATTATATCTGCAAAACAGCTGCTTAAGTGTGCAGGCTGAGTGTTCTAGCCAGTAGGCAAAGCTTCAGATGCTTCAGGTGAAAAGGGCGCCAGGATGATTACTTACTGACCAGTATGCATGCAAAAATGGCTCGAGATGGAGAAGAAGGATAGCTGGGACTGATCGACCACAATTAAGGGCAAAGAAGTCATCTCGCCACGAGATTTTACCCTAAAATCAAGGGTAAGCCTCCCTATAAAAGGAAGCCACTTGGAGAGAGAATCATCATCAATTGGAAGATCATCATCCATTCTTAGGTAGAATTCTCTCGGTAGTTCAGTCCTTTAGCCCAGTCCAGAGCCTCATTCCTCGCCACAACCATGATCACCTGAGTTCCAGAAGCCTCCGGAGTTCCAGACGTTCTTCATTCAGTCATCAAGATCGTAGTTAGAAAGTTCCATCGCCCCGCATGGCAAAACACTTTTTATTTCGCTTTCGTAGTTTAAATTGCTTGTTTTCTTTCGTTGGATCTGCTGCATTTTCAGTACTTATCATCCTTTGAAGTGTTTTGTTGAGATCCAAATGTTTTATGCAATGAAGTTGTTTTTATGCATCTCTTTCTGTTCAAATCTGTTTCCTTCTGCCTAGGTAGCTTAGATCTAGTTGTTGCAGTAATTTCTAAGTGTTGGAAGCATGGTTTCATTTGGAGTTGTTCGATCTGTGATTTGTTAGTTCAGTGGCTGTTTAGATTTATTTTCCAGAAGTGTCTTAGTGTGAAATCCGAGTTTACGTTATTCTGCCACCCTGCATGTTGACCAGTAAGCATAATTGCAGTTTCAGTGTTTAATCTTTTGATTTGGAGTTTAGATTGTAGATTCGTTTTTGTGAAGTTGTTAATCTGCATTTCTCGTTCATGGAACCTGAGTTGTTTGATTTGTGTTCAGACTTGCTGTAGAAGACAATGTCCACATCCAAATTTGGGATCACATTTACTTTTTAGTTACTTTTTTGCTTTTGTCCTTTACTTTTCCTTACTTTTCAGCTGTTACTTTTCAGACATGTAGGCCTAGTCACCTAACCACCTCTTTTCCCTCTGATATTCTGTTTAACCTTTTATAGTAAGCTCGTACCTTCCACATTTATTAGCCAAAACCATGTTCCCCACTTTCCACGTACACAGCCGCCTGTCCAACACCTTTCCCGCCTCCTAGTCAGTAGAGTATTACATTAAATTCCAGCCTAGATAAATCTCAACCCAAAGCGTGGTAGCTAACCAAACCTTTCCAGAATATCACCACAATTCCCAAAACGCATTCATCTCTGTGGGATTCGACCCCTACCTTCACTATACTACCCAGTAGAAGAGGGTTGAGGAATTATTGATACCAGGTTTTAGGCTTAGCAGGGGATTGTTTCATCCTAATCAGTAGGATACACCCTTTGTTTGAAACGACACCTACGTAAACCTGCTCTTTCAAATGGCGCCGTTTGTGCTCTTCCAACTCGACGGCCTCTACTCTATCAATTGGTGGGTGAACGATGGTGAATTCTCGTGTGGACGCGCGTTTGGACAGATTAGAGAAGGCTGTCGGGAATCTGGAGAAAAGTACGGTCTCGTTGAACGCTGCGGTCGGCGAACTAAATGCCCAGTTTCTCAAAACTGATGAACGAGTGACTGCGATTGGGTCTAAGCTCGAGACGTTCATCGCGGAAGTATGGGCGGCTCTTTCGTTCGAAAAATCAACCACCAAATCTGGATCCAACGACGACGACTCTTCTGACGGCTTGGGGTCACACACGGCGGTTACGGGCAGCACCCCGCCGATAACCTTCCCCACGTTTGATGGCACTGATGCAATCGCGTGGCTTGCTAGGGCAGAACAATACTTTATGGTTTCCAATGTACCACCGGAAAAGTGCGTGACAGTTGCCATGGTGGCACTGGCGGGTTCGGCCCTGCCATGGATCCAATTATTGAGGAAACGAATTCCGACCCTATCTTGGGATCGGTTTACGCATGAGATGATGAAACGCTTCGGGGACAACGGGGCTCTCGATGAATATGAAGCCTTTGCTGCATTTCGACACGACGGCTCCCTAGCTGAATTTGTAGCGAGGAAGGCTACCAAGATAACCAGTTCCTCGGATGCAGTCAAATTAACCCTCAACATCGACCATCTGTCGGGAACTCAACCTTCGACTCCGGTCTCTGTGCCAGCCGCCACTCCGGTGCCCATGAATCCAGGGGTTCCAGCGCGATCGTTCTCAAAGGGATCCTCTCAATCACCTTCTTCGTTTTCGACAGCGGGCTCCTCCGCGTCGTTTTCGGAGTATGTCAACAGAGGACTACAAGAACCATCTCGCAGCAGGCACTTGTTTCAAGTGTGGACGGAAATTCGGCCCCACCCATAGATGCCCCCAAAGACTGAATTATTGGTTCTGTGACGATGACGACGAGGCCCCTAACATCGTCTCACCTGACGATAACGAGGAGTTTGATTCCGGAATTGAGCTGCAGCTGTCGGAATTATCCTTCAATGGTAATTATACCTCTCAGACTATGAAACTTTTCAGGGCGATTGGGCAGCACAAGCTGATGGTGATTATAGATAGTGGCGCCAACCACTGTTTTATCTCGGACCAGGTCGCCCGCACACTCCAGCTCCTGATCACTCCTACCGTTCCGTATTAGGTGACATTGGGCGACGGGTCTTCAGTCCGGGCCGCGGGTTTTTCAGGTTTTACAGGCCCATTCTCTCGTTGTCAACCCAAAGAAATGCCTATTGGGACGCCAGAGTGTGAAATTGTTGGGGTTTGAAGCCCCTTGCACAGCGGAAGACTTGTACAAAACAAATAAATCAGACGTGGGATCTATTTGACCGATTACGGGATTAATCTATTCACATGTTAACACAGAATTGCATGCTAGAACGCAAATAATTCATGCTCATAGAATATAAATCCTAAACATGAATTCTACGATTTAGAGTTACCGATTTGATTCTCCAAAGAATCGTCGATTGCTTGCGCCTTCTCCACGATGATTTTCAATACTAGACCAACAGATCTTCTGACTGGTGTCCCGAACTGTATTCCGACATCAGGGTGGGCTGATCTTATCGAAACACTAGGACTCGAATAAAGAAGACAGAACTTTCTCACGGAGGAGGAGCTGAAAAACTCACGGAGGAGAGCTGAGAAATTTTCATCCCCTACACTGTATATGTGTGGGACGAAATTTTCATCAAATAAAATTGTATTTTATGTCTCTTGTATTCTCCTATTTATAATAGTTCATATTGGGCCCAGTCAGGGATCTATGGAAGGTTTTGGATATGGGCTCCCCCAATTAGCTTTTTACTAATTAAATTGAACCCACAATTTAATACAAGCTTATATTGAAATATTACGAGCAACCACTACAGAAGTAATATTGAACTCCCCATCCAAATCTGAAATTATAAGTATTCCGGGTCTCCATTTTGTTTATTATTTATTTCTCGCGCTTAAGATATAAATGCCCATTAATTAATTAAAGTCTGCTATGGACTTAATTAATTAACATCTTATTAATTCCAAGAGTAGACTTAGCAAGAAACACTTATTTATTATTCATAGAGTAATAAAACTCCAACTGGCCAGTCTGTGAATAATAAAACCTTGTTCAAGCTCCTCTTGAGGACATTATCAAACGAGACTCACCTCGTGCACGATTCAACATAATAGCAATCCTAGCACCGCTAGATAATGATCACCATTACCCAATATACCTGGATCGTTGGGTGACGAAAAACCCGCACCTTTGGTAAGTCAAAGTAGTAGATACTCAATGTCGTATGCTCAATGCTAACGTATGTAGATTAAGAAATTAATTATCAAGACCTCGTCTTTCAGTAGATAGCATAAAGACTCGTCTTGCTGTTAGATCCATTTAGTGCTATACCACACCAATGTCATCTTATTTCAATAAGGCTTAGAAATAATCGGACTGACATTGCAACCTTTCACGATAGGTAGCCAAAGCCTATCTAGGTTGTGAAATTCTTCTTTTTCTTTTGCAAAGCATTGCATAGAACCGACTGTAGTTACCTGATAAGTCGTATTCTAGGCCTTGGTTACTGGTCAGTATAATGTGCATAATTGGAATATATCTGCAAAACAGTTGCTAAAGTGTGCAAGGAAGTGTTCTAGCCAGTATGAGAATGTTAGGAGAATTCAGGTGAGAAGGGCGTCAGGATGTTGCTATCCTGACCAGTATGCATGCCAAAAAGGCTCGAGATGGAGAAGAAGGATAGCTGGGAAGATCAGCCGCAAGTAAGGGGGCAAAAGAGTCATTTCATGTTTGTAGTCTACCCTAAAAATCAAGGGAGGCCTCCCTATAAAAGGAAGCCACTTGGAGAGAGGAAAAAAAAACAATTAGTTCATCAACTCCTATGCTTAGTTAGCAATCTCTCTTCGGTAGATCAATCCTTCAGCATTATCCTTCATATTCCCGTTCCTCGCCGACAGCCATGGTCACCTGAAGCTCATCAGTTCGCCGGAGTTCCACATCTTTTTGTTCCAGTCAGCGTGTTTCGTAGTGTTAACAGTTTCATCGCCCGGAGTGGCAAACAATCTTTATTTGCTTTCTTAGTTAATCGTACTTTGTTTTCTTACGTTGGATTTGTTGCACTTTCAATATTTGCTTACTTTGCAGTCTTAGTTGTTATCCAAACGTTTCTATGATATGAAGTTGTTTTTGTGCATCGGTTCTTGTTTGATCTCGTTCTTTTATGCCTAGATAGCTTAAATCCAGTAGTTACGGTAATTTCTAGTTGTTGCGAGCATGTTTCCATTTCCGAATTGATAGATCTGAGTTCTTGAGTTCAGTTTGCTGGTAGATTTTAGATCTGAAATGGTTAAATGTGAAAGCCTAGTTTACGTAGTTTCTGCCACCTTGCATGTCATCCAGTAAGCGTAATTTCAGTTTCGTTAGTTTAATCTTTTGATTTAGAGTTTTAATTATTAGATCTGTTCTTGTGAAGTTGTTATTCTGCATTTCTCGTTCATGGAATCTGAGTTGTTTGATTTGTGTTCATACTTGTTGGAGAAGACAATGTCCACATCCAAATTTGGGACCACTTTTACTTTTTAGCTACTTTTGCTTTTGTCCTTTACTTTTCTTTACTTTTCAGCTGTCACTTTTCAGATCTGTAGACCTAGTCACCTAACTACCTCTTTTCCTCTGATATTCCATTTAGCCTTTTATAGTAAACTCGTACTTTCCATATATTTCCTGAAACCTATGCTCCCCACTTTCCACGTACACAGCTACATGTCAATCATCTTTCTCTCCGCCTCCTAGTCAGTAGAGTAACATCTTAAATTCCAGCCTAGATAAAGTTTCAACCCAAAGCGTGGTAGCTAACCAAACCTTTCCAGAATTTCACTACAATTCCCAAAGCGCATTCATCTCTGTGGGATTCGACCTTTACGTCCACTATACTAGTCAGTAGAAGTGGGTTGAGGAATTATTGATACCAGGTTCAGGCATAGCTGGGGTTCCATCCTGATCAGTAGGATACATCTTGTTCTCGACACGACACCTGTAGCACCCCGGAAAATTTTGACTTTTTTAATTATTTTTATTTGATGGCTTATTTTTGTTTTATTAATGTGGATGTTGATTTGGAAATGCATTTTTGGAAATGCATTTCTATGTGATTGTGTTAACGATGTGAAATTAATGGTTGAGAGTTATGTGGAATAATATGATATGTTTTTCAATGGGGGGATTTAATTAAATAGGATCATGCATATTTGTGCCAACCACTTTATTCGAATTCTTTTCTGCCCTCCTATCCATTGGAAATAATAATTTCTTTTTTGGATTTAATTAATTGCTTTGGGATAATTATTCAAATTAAATCCAAACCAAATTATCCCTATGCTATTCAACATAATTTTTGCCCATATGCCTTTCAATTACTTGTGGGATTAATTTATTTGTTACCTATTTTGTGGGAGTCTTTTCCTACAAGAAATTATCAATTTAAATCCTATTCCTATTTAATTGAGGATTTGAATAATTTTTTAAAATACTCCCCTAGTACACGTCCCTTTTCCCTATTTTCACTCCACTTTTTTTATTTTTATTTTTTTGTTTATTTAAGTAGGGAATTAATCCTTGAATATAAAAAGGGAGAAACCCAAACCCTAGCCCCACTATTTCAACGCTTTTTCCCCCCTCTTCTCCCTCCCACACGTTTTCTCCCTCCTCTTCATCCTCTCCAAAATTCCTTCCAATCCTTGTTCTTGCATCCATTGAAGTTTGATTTTCAAGAGTTCCCGACGAATCGCATCAATCTTTGCTTCTACCGTTTGATTTTCGATCCAAGAAGGTATAATTGAAAATTTTCCTCATCTTCTCCATTGAAACCTTGTTCTTGATTCCTTCATGCATATAGTGAGTGTAGGAATCTTAGATCGCATAATTAATCGGTGGGAATTTGTGTTTGTATGAGAACAATTGTGAATATGCGATTTTGAATCAATATGTGTGGAGTTTGAATGAATCATTTGTGAATGATGTGTGATTATATGAGAACATGATTGTGAGAACCTTTTGAAGCATGATTGTGTGTTGGAAGCATGAAAATTTGTGTTTGGATGAATGAGGAAGAAACCCTAATTTCGAAATTGTGAAGCCTGAAAACTATGGTGTTTGGACAGTAGATTCCGACGTGTGTTTGACTGACCAAACGATCGAATTTTGACACGAAATTTTAACTGAGTAAACTTCAAGGTGTTTTCTGTGTTGTGTGTGAATGTCAGCCCCTTTTGACGAAATATGTATTTTTAATAAACTTTTGAAGTTGACTGCGCAATTCTGCCAGAAACTTGTATTCTCGCCCAGAAAGTTTCGTTTTCTATTTGACCGACCAAATGGCCTCCTTTTGATGTGAAATTTTGAACTAGATGAAATTTGAAGTGTCTTCTGAGTTGTGTGAAAATTTCAGCCTCATTGGACATCGGATGGATTTTTGGTGAATTTTTCAAACCAACCGCGCAGTTCTGCCAGATTTGTTGTTATGTGGAAATATCACTTGTTGCCAAGTTTGAGTGAATTATATGATGCATGTATGATTTAGGAATGTATCTTATGACGTGGTTATGTGTTATACGTTGATGTATGCTAAGGTGTTGTTTCGTTATGGTTGTGAACGTTTGGGATGGGTAAATTAAAGAGACGATGAAAGGAACGTTAGGGCATGCATGATAATTGTTGTGATGGAAGACTAATTGTGTTATATATTTATGGTGTTGACAAGGGTTGTTGTGCGTACGTGGGTACGAAGAGCAAGTGTTTCAATAAAGTTGTGAACAGTGTTTTGTAAGCAATCGAGGTGGGCTTTCTTTAACTAAACTCTTTTATTTTTCCAAAGTATGATTGTGGAGCTATAAGGGTGGTTTAAAGTGTTATGTCATGCCATGATTGTTTTGATGTTGAGATTGTTGCTTGATGCCTAGTTCGTTTGAGCTTGCTCCGGTAGGCTATAGAGCTATGTTGAGATTGTGCTTGATGCCTAGTTTGTGAGTTCACTCCATTAGGCTATAGGGCTATGATAAACGAATTCGGGTCTGAGTAGGGCCGCAAACCCTATCAGGCTGTGTACACAGGTGGGATCGGGAGCCGTCCTTGCCAGTCGGCCGGTCTCGTGGGCGAATAGTGTGGCCACACTTTCGTCGCACTATGGTGAGAGGAGGTGATTGATTGATGGATTGATGAGAAAGTGGGGAGATTGTTTTGTCTGGCCAGACTATGAAAATGTTTTTGTGTTCTCGATGATATTTCTTTTCTAAAATGTTAAAACTCGAGTTCACTATGGTATGGATGACATAACTTTTATCAAATATTTTGGCGTGTGTCCACTGAGTATATCAAGTACTCAGCCCTGCATATGTTTTCTTTATGTGCAGGTTGAGTGGGATGTTGCGGCGGATGTTGAGTGAGCTTTAGGAATTCCCGGATGCGTCGTGTCTTTATACATGGGCGTCATCCTATGACTCTCCTTTGATACTTGTTTTTCCGCTGCCTTGTTTCGAATCGTTCTTAGTAAAGTCTTTCGTTTTTCCCCACACTATGTTATGACATTATATCGATTAAAACTTTTCTTTTGAAGCTTTGTTTAAGATTTTGTCTTTCATTGTTTTCCCCTTCTTCTTCCCCGCTCCTTAGTCCCTCCCCTCGTCACGTTTTCCCCGTCTTCACTATCCTTAGTAAGGGCGGTCTTGACAAAGTGGTATCAGAGCTTCGTTCTTTCGCTTTGGTCCGAGAGTCTTCTTTCACCTTAAGTCTAGATTAGTAAACCTTATACTAGAAGTGTCACGAAGGCTCAACATCCAAAGCATCACGCTCAACCAAAGAAAGTGAGGTATGTTTTAAGTTATTGAAAGCATGTGAGATCGATATATGAAATTGATGATGATATGATGAGGATGTTTTGGCAAGTGTACGTATGTGAATAAACGTTGTGTGAAAATGAGACTGTGATGATGTGATTATGTGGAATATGAGCATGATTGGCAAGATGATCTAAGCACGTGTTGTATGTGCGAATACGATATTGTTATGGTGTGATTATGTGGGACATGAGCAAGATTGGCATGGTGTCCTAAGTATGTGTTATGTGTGAATATGATAATGTAATGATACGATTATGTTGGAACATGAGCATGAGTGACACGATGTTGTAAATGTGTGCTATGTGTGAGAAAGTGTGAAAGTACTACGACATAAGCATGCGAACATAGGAAGCCTTAGGACGGCCTCAAATTTGGTGATGCTTGACGAACCCTAGATCTATCACAAGGAAGTTATGATTTTGATAACAACGAATACTAACAACGATGCTAACATGTGTTTTGGACCAGAATGCCACCGAGACGCAGACGTGGCCCATAAGTGGAGAACAACGTGGGGGAACAGTCAGAGGGAAGTGTCGGGAATCAACCCCCGCCTCCACCCCCACCCCCACCTCAACCTCAAGAGAGAGAATACATTAAGGCCTTCCGAAAGGAAAACCCTCCAAAGTTTGACGGACTGGGAGAGCCCCCGAAGGCAGAGGCTTGGATACGCGACCTCGAGCGTATATTTGACTTCATGGGATGCACCGATAGGGAACGTCTGGCTTGCGTGACTTATCAACTGACTGGACCTGCCGATTTTTGGTGGGAAACTAAACGAAGAACTATGAACCCTGCTCGCTGTGAGACGCTCACATGGGAAGAATTCAAGGAAGAGATGTACGACAAGTACATTTCCATGAGCTATAGACGGGCGAAGATAGTGGAGTTCCACAACCTGAAACAGGGAAACATGACGGTAACAGAGTACGACCGTGCTCTTTGTGAAATGACCCGATATGCGCCCGAGTTAGTGGACACCGATGAGAAGATGGCCACAAAATTCCGTTCTGGCCTTAGACACGAGATAAGGGTAGCCGTGGCCAGCCGCAGAGGAAAACATCATAGAGCTTCAGTGAAGATTTCAAAACAATAAAAGTTACATAAGTTACCTGATGTTGTAGATGTTAACTGTTCATGAGCATAACTCTTAAGTATAGCAGATCTTTTTAGCTTCTTCATTGATTAAGAAGATAATAACACCCTATCTGTGTCTTAATAAGAAAAAAACTTCTGAGCACAGTGAGGACGTATTAATCTCTGCAGAACTGCATATATAAAGCTTTAAAACTTCACAAATACCAAGAAGACCTTTCAGATTATCCCACAAAACATGCTCAAATTTAAATTGTAATTTCAGAAAATAAAAGGCTGAAACCCAAAAGATTTTTAACTAACATGATTCTTAGATTAAGCTTAATATTGAACTTAGCATAATGGCAAAAACAATTCTTGTTAATTTCCTGAACATGCTACATATTAAGACTTTAAGAAAAAAGATGTAGAAGAAGCTTAGGTCATAACTAATACTTTATTAGACAACTTTTAATGACAAATGCTCTGATTTCCTCTTAATTAACACTCAGATTCTACATATATCAAGAATAATCTATAAGTTCTACAGCCATACTGCCCACTGTAATGTCTACAATTAGCTAAAATCCATGCATTGCAGGGATTATATAGGATTTTCATTGGGTATGATTATCTCACAAAAAATCCAAGTTAAAAGGTCATGTTCTTTTTGCAGAAATCTGATAGTGAAAGCTTTTTGCAGATTCAAACTCAGCTCCTATAATTAATCACAGCATTTGATGAAGATAATTGGTAGGCTCAATGAGACCATTGGAGTGGTCCTTGATTACTGGCAAGATGCAAATGCAAGATTATCTTCATAAAAACAGGTATTAATACTATTTCCAAGAGATTAGGGTTTAGGATATCCCACTGACTGAGATAAGTTATACATGTATTAAACCTATTAAACAAGTTAAAAACCTATCCCACTAACTCCATTCTGATGGAGTCAAATGATCTATAAGACTTAGATAAAGAATAATCTATTTGATTATTTGATTATGATTCTTGATACTATTTGATTATTTGACTCCATCAGGATAGATTATAGTTGAGTTATATATTTCTTTTTAATTTATACAGGATTTGAGAATCTGATTTGACTTGATAACTCATTGGGTAAGATTTGAGATATTAGATTCTTTGACTCCATCATGTTGAATATTAACTCATTAAAATACTTAAAATTTAAATATTAATTACAAATTTAAATATTAACTCATTAGAATACTTCAAATTTAAATATTAATTCATTAAAATACTTCAATATTAATTCATCAGGTTGAATATTAATTTATACTTCAAATTTGATTTGACCTCATAACTTATTGGGTAAGATTTGGGATATTTAATTCTTTGACTCCACTAGTTCTATAATTGCCTTTATTTTTATTCATATATTAATACTCCTCTACTGACCTTCATCATATATTTCAAACTTAAACATTGTCAAATATTAAAATACATAATATGGGGAAAAAATGAATAATAACTCAAAAACTTCAACTCAAAATTAAGGGACAGCTCAACCTCAAAAATTCTTGATGAAGATCTCATCTTACTAACTTGACACATGGAAAACATTCATATGCCAGAACAACATCAATAAATTGTCAAGTTCAGTGACAAAATACAAAACCAATACAAAAATACAAAGGATGAGAATTCTTTTAAGTTGTAAATAAAACAAAACACTGCAAATAGTAAACACCAACTTTGTTTGCCCCTCTAATATTCACCAGCAATTTTCTCTTTCTTCTTCATCTGAATTTCATCAACATGATCACATCCGTCAAATTCTAAATCCAAACATCGCTTTACAGATCCTTCAACACCCCATCCATGAGTTTTCTCATTAGACACCAAGGACAAATCAGGTGTAACAAACACTTTCTGAGAACCCTATAATAATGATGACAGTTAATTATAAAACAGGAAAATAATTACTAAATAATCAAATGAGCTAAAATATAAACAGAAATACCTCAGCAGCATCAACTCCAGAATTAAATTCAGCTCCTTCAACAAACAATTCACTGATATTCTCATTAGCAACAATGGACAGATCAGTTGTAACATAGGACTTCCGAGAAACCTATAAGTTAAAAGAATCAGCTAAAAAATAATATGAACTTTCTGAAAACAAAAAATATAGCTACTGAATAATAAGATAATATAAATACCTCAGCAAGATCAGCTCCAAAAAGTAGATCAGATAACCTCGTATCAAATTTAAAGATCTGTTCACCCAGGTCTTTAGGAGTATACTTGTCAACAATTTCAGGGAGATTATAAACTTTGTTAACAGTAAAAGGGTAACTTCTGTAATACTCAATATGATTTTTCAACTGAAGTTTAAAAAGTACATTCTGACCCACAAGAATCTCTTCAATAAGTGCAGGAATGGAATTCTTAGGAGCATCCTGCTGTTATAGAAATGAAATTAAAACTCACCAATGATAAAGAACAAAGACTAAGTTTCAGTGTTTAAATATACAAACCAGACCACCATTTCCTAAAAATCAGTCACATTTCTCCCTAACAATTGGCTGCCTTCCCTATCCCACAATAATAAAGATGCATTGCTGGTATGATCAACAACATTCACCACAAACTTGAACCTGAGTATTATTAACTATATATGAGTTGAATTTATATATTAAAAAGAATAAACTGAGATTCAGAAACCTAGTATCAAACCTTTTAACTGCATAAGAATGAGTTTTTGTACATCCAGAACAGTTAAACTTATTATCCACTTCTCTGACCTTCTTAACACATGTCTTACACGCCAAAAAATACCATTCACCATAATGACACTCAACTGACTCGATTTTACCAAATACCCAACATGAACCTTCCTGTGAATCACAAAATGAAATAAACTATTGAAATATTACACAAAGTACTTCACTAGTAGATCATCATATTCACCACCAGATTAATACTTATTCAATACCTCTAGGCAAGACAAATCCTCAAGGGACTTCATTTGTAGATCATCAAATTCACCACCAAGCCTTTGCCCTCCTTGAATGACAGAAACTTGTTGCACAAAACTGCTATCATCTCTTATTCTACATAACACAGAATGAAAAATTTGATAATTTGAGGAACAAATAAATAGAACTGAGTAATAGGTAACACCCATGCAGCGGTAAATGTTAAAACTAACAGTTGACTTCAAAATCCAATAAATAAAAATTAGTACATCATCCTAAAATCTTTAACTTCTTTAACATCAGCATTGATCACAACCTTAGAAGCTTGAAAATGTGTAGAAATGCGAATTTCACGCACAAACATAAACACTTGCCAGTTTAACACATATAATGACTAAAAAATAATTAAAACAGCAACAAAACATCAAATATAAACAACCTCTAAATAGATTGCGCTTGCAAAACTGAATAATCACAATTGGAATTGTTCCTTCACTCTTTTTCAGTTGATCCAGGTATAAGTCAACGTATGATTCCCATATGGTACAAAATAGTTTGTTATGGCTGTTAAAAAGAAATACAATTAGTTTAAGAAAAGAAGATAATAAAATGTGACTGCCCAAACACAAATAAACTTACTTCTCATCAGATATTTCAATCTCAATCAATCTATACTTAGATTGAGAGATAACTCTACCAGGTCCGGTTATCACACCAATGACATCTAAAAGTAAATCAGTAAGATTAACAAAAAACAGCTTCAATACATACAGTACAATAGGTGGTAGACTGAATAAGCACACTAAAGTAAATGATAATAACAAAAAAATCATACCAAAGAAAGATGAATCATCAACATTTTCATATTGTGATATTTCAGCAAAGGGCTTGAAGTCAAACATTTCTCTCAAAAACCTAAGATCATTAACCTCAACCATCTCCGTCTTGACATTCATTAGCAATCTAAACTGGTGGTTTGCTGCTTTGTTTCTGAGAGTATTAGGTCTGACAAAGAAATTTTTAATACAAAATATCCCTCCTTCCCTGATTATATTTCCAAAATTCTGGACTAAACTGTTGGGAAATGTAGCTTGAATTCTGGTACCCTGAAAATCAATACCAAACTATATGTTAGAAAGAATAACATTTGTTCTTAACTATAGTTCAGAACATAGATTGTGCTATCTTGCATATTCTCCAAAGATTATCTACCTTGGAGTCATGAAACACACATTCTAAGCTTTTATCATTCTTATCTTCAGGTAAACCATGAAAAGCCCGAACACACCTCACTTTGATTGTGGAGTTTTTAATTGCCTTGCTGAGATTGTTCACACAGGTAATGAATAGAGCCATTATTTCAGAATTACTCCTGTAAAAAGCCAATAATTTGGTTCAATTCTATAAATATGTAATGATATATGCAACTCACATACAAATATTATTTAACTCTCTAACTTACTGATCTGCAGGTATCTATTTGAACTATCAATAATGCAGGAGTGAAGTCCCCAAATGAAAGATACAAAGAAAGGTTATGAAACCCTCTATTCATTGTAAATCATTTAGTAATATTTCTTGCCACACAAAGGTTATGAAACCCTTTATTCATTGTAAACCCTCTATTCCATTGCAACAGATAATGAAGTTCTTTTGTGAAGAATGTATATTACATCAGCCCATAACTACAAATTCCACATATGTGCAGATATAATGCAACAAAATGGGAGATATCAGTGACACAAAAGGGAGACCAAGAACATCTTAAACCAAAATGGTAAGAATGTATATTACAGTAGCCATAACACTTAGTGTACTGCACTTAAAACAACAACTTCCTCACTATAAACTCCACATATGCACAGTATGACAAAGATTATCAAATGGAAAACAGGGAAATTGGTGACATGGCAAAGATGATTCAATGCAAGGGAAAAAGTTGATGACCAAGTAAAAAAGAAACTACATCATACAGAAAAAGATCAAAGGCAGAGAGACCAACAAATAAGGAAAAGAACAGAAGCTGGCATATCATCAAAGGTCAGATATACTAAACTAAACTACTGAAACATCATTATGGTATATGAAATTTGAAGTAGTAAAGTAGAGGAAAGTAGAGCTGCACAAATAAATAACTAAAGACACCGCATATATGATTAGGCAAAATAGTTGATGAGTATGAGAAATAGACAATGGAAGTATCATATACCAAGAAATGAATGGAATTCTAAGCCGGTGAGGAAGATGTTGCAGGGTGAGTAAAAGAGAAGCACACTTGATTATTTATAGATGTTTGGTGATGTATATATGCAAACACAGCCGAATAAAAATAAAATAAACATTAGAAAAAGTAGATGCAGAAACCCTAGTCTAACCCTAGTTAATAGAACAATTTAATATATACACACTTATTATAGATTCTTGTGCGTGCTCTATTAATTATAGGCCCATTAATTGGGTCACATGTCAGCCGCATTAATGATACATTAGTTCTTGTTGCCCTATTAATATTAACCCTATTTTGCAGGAATACCAAAACAAACAAATAAAACCTAATGACAAAAGAGCCGCCTCTAATTTTCAAGAAGGAAGAGAGAGAAAGAATGTTGCAACCAATAAAAGATGTAACTACAGTTAAAGGATGCACGCCTATAAGCAAGGGCATATCTGCAGATATGCCTCTTTGTGTAGGTGAAGGAGAGAGAGTAATAGAGGCAATCATTACACAAAGAAGAAAGAGAGAAGATGCATGCTTGATCCGTTTATATTCTACACTCTACAATGTGGAAAAGAGCTAAGGAAGAAGAAAGAACACAAAATAGGTATCTACTTCCATTTATTAGATTGAATACAAAAATTATTGCCAATTTACCACGTACATTTAAACATTCTTTTGTTTACATTAAACCTTAACCAAATAACACACCTACCTTTTGTGGAAGAGAGAAGAAGATGAAGAAGAATTTCCAATTATTTGGTAAGACCTTTAATTTAAAGACTTTAAGAAGTATATTATATAGACCTTTAAGACCTATATTATTTTCAGATTAAGATACTAAGGTACAAATGATTACATTTGCAGGATATCTGCATCTTTCTCTTAATGGAAAAAAATGAACAACCAAAAACAAGTATTATTCTTATTTAATAGATTTGCAAACTTGGAATTATCAAAACAGGTATCTCAAAGAATATGAATTCAAGGTCTAGGTAAAGGAATTCATATAATTATATCCAACTGCAGATCTATTACACAAAACATTAAATAATACATTTTGATTATGCTACTTGACATTCTTAAATTAGCACTGAGATACATGTATTAATCACCATATTTGGCACCAGAAATAATTCCATAGAATATATGCATACCCTAGGAAAGTCAGTACTAAAATAAGTTAGTTAATAGAACAACTTAATATATACACACTCAGAATAGATTTTTGTGCATGCTCTATTAATTATAGACCCCATTAATTAGGTCACACGTCAGCTGCATTTATGACAATTAGTTGTTGTTCCCTAATAATATTAACCCTATTTTGCAGGAATACCAAAACAAACTAAGAAATCCTAATGACAGAAGTCTTCCTCAAATTTTCAAGAAGGAAGAGAGAGAAAGAGTGTCGCAACCAATAAAATAGTAAACTACAAATACAGGTTGCACGCCTATAAGCCTCTGCATATCTGCACATATGTGTCTTGGTGTAGGTGAAGGAGAGAGAAAAGGAAGAAGGAAGAACACAAAATAGGTATCTACTGCCATTTATTAGCTTGAACAAATATATAATTGTCGGTTTAATATTTTAATTTATACTTTACTTTGTTTACAGAATATATCCAAATAACACACCTACCTTTTGTGGAAAATAGAAGAAGATGAAGAAGAATTTCCAATTATTTAGTAAGACATTTAGTTTCAAGATCTTTAAGAAGTATATTATATAGACTACCACAATAATCAACATCAGCTTTGAGAACTATATTATTTGCACTTTAAGAACTATATTATTTGCAGATTAAGATAATAATGTACAAATGCTACATTTGCAGGATATCTGAATATTAATCTCAATGGAATAGTTCATGAACAACCAAACACAAGTACTATTCTTATTTATTAGATTTGCAAACATGGATATTGAAATCAGGACACTCATTGAATATGAAATCAATGTATAGTTTCTTAAATCATATGATTATAATGCACTGCAGATCTATTAAAAATAACATTAAATGATACATTTTGAATATGCAACTTGAAATTCTAAAATTAGCACTGAGATATTGAATACATTTTCCATATTATTATACAAAAGCAAGTTATACCATAACATTAAATGATATTGAATTCTTAATTTCTATATATGTATTAGCACAGAGATTTTGTACTCTAAGCAGCTTTCCTCAATTTCTATATGTATTAGCACTGAGATTTTATACTCTAAGCAGCTTTGAAATTCTTAAATTAGCACTAAAATATTGAATTCTTAATTTCTATATATGTATTAGATTTTGTACTCTATATTTGGTACTAATATATCTTTCATACTTGTTCAGGTAATTGAAGCACTGAATTTGCAGAATATATGTATCTCAATTACATATGAAAAGTGTGATGTATTTGTGTATAGGATTGAGGTTTAATAGTTCAAAAAATAGTGAACTGCACAAAACAATCAAACAAAAGCTACCAAAAATCGAATAATAAAAACAGCAAAGCAACATTGAAACCATGAATGACAGAAACAATATTCATAAACAAAGGCAAAAAAAACAAAAAAAAATCCGAAGAAGAAACCTCATTTTCCCTCCAAAATGCTGCCAGATGGCAGACAAAAAAAACTCTCACTTTAGATATTGATAGATTCTAAAGACAAATATTTTCAAATATAATAATACATTTTATACTTTCATTTACTTACAATTAAATATGATGGATAAAGGAGAAAATGTCCATCGTTTGAGATAATTCTAAAGACAAAAAGAATATAAATGTTTTCAAATACACCAAGAGTAAATGAAGAAGGGGGCTACGTCTAGAGGACAATACAAATTGAACTTTGTCTACACAAATCAAGACCAACCAAAAGTCAGTAGTAAGTAGCATACTATAAAAAAATACTCCTAACGTACGAAAAATAGGACATATTGCGAATGACATGAATTTTAATGTGAAATTGGTAAGGTAAGAGAGAAGTAGTGTTAGTGGAATGTGGGGTCCATATTATTAGTAAAAGAGAAGGGGAAAAGTAAGAGAGAAGTTGTTGAAAAATTTCATTTTTTAAATATGAACTTTTTCGTAGACAACCAAAAATTGCAAGTGTGCTCTATTTTTCCTGAACGGGGGGAGTACTAATTTGTCACTAATTTCTATTTTCGTTTGTCCCTAAAAGTTTATCACCTTTCACTTTTATCATATTTGATAGTGAACCTCACATTCCACTAACTCATTTTTACTTATACTTTATTATAAAACTAATATATATATGTGAATGGATGTGCCAATCCGCAAGCCGAAATCAATCCCAAGAGAAAATTGAATGACACCGAAGAACAAGGAATTTAACGTGGTTTGGTCGTAAAACCTACATCCACGGAGAAGACAATCTAAGACTTTATTCAATCACACCAAGCTAGTACAAGAACTACAACCGATCGAAGAATAGATCAAGAACAAACAAGCTCACACACAAGTTTCTCTCTATAATCACATTGAGAAAAGTAAAAGTGAACCTAACAAAGATAGTGCTTCCTTTATTGACGATTGTCTCTATATATGAGGAATGAGCTGCTTCTCTTCCTTATATCTGAGATGCTTCAATTGAAACTAGGCATGCACACGGGTCGGAAACCGCCGGTTCCGGTTATTGAACCGGCGGTTCACGGTTCATCATTCCCATGAACCGGAACCGGCCCGTCAAGGGTCCCGGCGGTTCCGGTTAAAAAAACCGCCGATTTACGGGGCGGTTCAAAACCGCCAGTTTTTTGGCCTGAACCGCCGGTTCCGGACCTGTTTGGCGGTTTGTCAACTTTTTTTGTTTTCTATGAAATGTGGGTAAATAAAATTCAAAAAAACATGATGAAAGTTGCAATTTTATTGAGATTACAAGTTACAACAATTACAAATCACAAAAACCTTGAGGTCTTGAAGTATTAAACAAAAATTTAAATACAACTAGACTACTAGTCAACAACGAAGCTAATTACAAATTACAAAAAAGACTTAGAAGTTCTGAACAATAAATTTATAAGTATATATACTCTTAGTCGGCGAATAGGATCTTTCTACATAACTAAATTAAGGACACCTTTAGCAATTCAACTTTAAATGTTGAGTTAGTCAAACAATCAACAATTATAGTAGAATTGTCAAAAGTTTCTCGGATTTAGACTTATAGAGAAATCTATTTCATCGACTAGAGTATATACAAATACAATTATTTAATTGTATTTGCATATTTTTAAAGTAGAAACAAATGGGAAAAAAGAAATAAAGGAAAAAGGACTTGAGTTCAACTTAAATTTAAAATTTAAGTTGAGGTGCCTACGTATCCCCAATGCTCATTTGCATTAGGGAATCAAAGTCCACGTAGTTCTCTTACCTTACTTACCTATTTGGCTTGGCCGGCGGTTGACGGTTGGCCTACGATTCATCCCCGGTGAATTCTTCTTGTGATCCCTCCTAACGATCATCCAATCATTTTCTTGTTCTCTGACGTCAGCTTTGGCCCAATCATCAAGCAACATCATAGCTTCCATATTTTTCGCGGAGAGCTTACTTCTTGATTCATCCAACACACGCGAGCCAACACTAAAAGCGAACTCGACGGCGACAGTGGAAGCCGGAACAGAAAAAATCTCCTTGGCCATTGACACAAGTATGGGAA
The DNA here is from genome assembly GCF_004379255.2 of Salvia splendens. Lineage (NCBI taxonomy): Eukaryota > Viridiplantae > Streptophyta > Magnoliopsida > Lamiales > Lamiaceae > Salvia > Salvia splendens. Next base: position 35,364,147 of record NC_056033.1, on the reverse strand, counting down.
AATCTTTCTCGTGTGTTCCCCACCAATCGAGGACGTCGATTTGGGCGGGAGGAGTAGGACCTTCATCACCAAAGGAAAAGAGTGAATCGAAATATAAATCTAACTCACTTACCATACCTGAGGACCTTCCGCCGGTGTTGTAGCTGTATAGGTCGGCTAATTGGGATTGCGCATCGGGGTCATCATAATCGGCTTGAAATGCGAAGCCAAAGTTATGTTGTTGAGGAGGGGGAGGTCTTCTGACTTGGTGGGTATTGTTATACTTGGTTTCATATTCGGTGTAAAGAGCACGCAAATTAAACTCGAAGGTTTGTTGGATAATTGACCGGTTCGGGAGGTTTATTTGAAATGTTTCTGAGAGGTCTACTCCGAATTCGTCACTGGTATCCGATTGCAATGCTTTAAGTGGACTAAGATCAATAGAACTCAAACTGTTATAATAAAAATCTAAAATCTTGGAGGTACCGACTAATTCCCATTTTGGATCCAAGACCTTTGCAATCAAAAACACCGTTGGAATCTCACTGAAATACTTAAGCCATTTCTCAATCATATAATATAAAACACACATCAATTCAGGTGAAGAGTAAGCATTTTTCATCGCAGTTTTAAAACCAAGTGATATATACATGCAATGCTCTAAAACAGAACAATAGTGCAATAATAAACACCTGAAAATTCAACAGTTGCATTTTTGAAATATTTGAACAATTTAAATAAAGCCACGCTATGATCCCAACAACGATGGGAAAGATATAAATCATGAACGGGATAGGTTCTAAAAAAATCACACAAAGAATCTTTATGCGTCAAAGTAGAATTCAGACAATCATATGTTGAATTCCATCTATGAGACACATCCATGGTAAAATTCGTATATCTTACATTCTTTTGATGGCAATACTTCTTCCAAGCTCTGCCAATAGGTGACTTTTGATAGATTAATCTAACTGCGGTTCTAATAGGACTGCTTTTGCCATAATTCAAGCGCATCTTGTACACATAAATTCAAAATATGACATATGCATCTTTGATGAAAATACTTACCTCCAATAACCGGAGCACAAGCCACAATCAAGTCATTAATACTTGCAGTGTTAACAGTTGCATTATCAAACCAACAGAAAATATCTTGTTGCATAATTGAAATTCATTCAAAACTTGAATAATTAAAGAAGCAATTTCGGGTGCAGTGTGTGGTGTCTCAAATTCTCTAAAACCAATTAAACGTTTGTTCAAAGTCCAACTATTGTCCACAAAGTGAACCGTAATGCCCATGTATGAATGTCGGTTAAAACAATGAGTCCATACATCTGAGCAAATGTTCACTTTGTGTCCCAAGTTTAGTAAATAACGTGATAATTCAACTTTTTTCTCTAAACATTGTCTAACGGTAGATCGTTGAATGGTCATTCGACCTACTCTTTTGATAGCTACGTTCAAACCACTTTGCATAGTAACCTCAAATTTTTTGTCGTCATAAATATTAAAAGGAAAATGTTTCATTGCAGCCCATCTAGTCATAACGTCAGCAAAAAAAATTTGATCATATTTAAAAAGAGGCGTACCTGACAAACCTGAGCCACCGGGTTGGAAATTTAGTTGGGTTTGGGTAGAGGTAGTGCCACTTCTACCGGATGCTTTGTCATTAAATGACGACGGAGGGTGCCATATCCCCCACCACTCACAAATTTGTAGACTTTATCACAATAGTTACAATATGCATGAAACGTCGATGTCTCTTCTTGAGAGTGCGGATCATGAGGACTTCGAATCACCACCGGGACCTTCTTGTAGTGTTTAACAAAAATATCAGATTTCAAAGCTTTTGCAGTGTTAGTGGGTGGAGGGGGAGGAGGCATGTCCTCAATTCCGCCGGTGCTAGATGGAATATGAGAATGAGATCTATCATCATTGTTGTCCGAGTCCGACGATATAGACACGTCGTACTCGTCATCTTGTTGTTGGGACCTACCACCGCCCCCCACCTTGATGCATTTCAGCGAGTAGTATGACAATCCTATGATCTTCTTCTATCTATAAATATTATATAAATTGAAGTTTTAATTAGGAACACAAAAAAAAATTAAAAACTCAATCTTATGAAATTATGAATTGTACAAATAATTTTATTTTTTAGAACTTACTTGCATGCGTTCAGCCACCACTCGGGAAACCTCTTCCATAACTTCTCGACGGCTAGGTCGCCTTGATTTTGAGGGACAACTACTTTGATCTTGGGCAATTCCTTTGCCCCGATCACCACGTCCCAGTCCACCACGAGAAGAAGACATAGTGCAAAATGAAAGTAGTATGGAATATGGAGTATTGAATAAATGGTAAATTACGAACACAACAACAAATATAGTATTAAGTAGTAACTAGTAAACAACTTGAGCAATTAGAGAGAATGGGGAGAGAATAGAGAAATTGAGATTGAGAGAAGAAAATCCCTGTTAACAAAAGAATGAGGTGAGTAAAAATGATTGGGGAAGTAGGGTATTTATAGGAGTAAAATTGGAAGAAATAAAAAAAATTCAAATTTCAAATTCGGCCGGTTTACCGCGGTTTCTGAAACCGTCGGTTTCTGACTGGTTTTCAGGCCTATACACTGCTACCTACGCTCTGCCACCTGAAAAAGCACCGGAACCGTCGGAAACCGCCGGTTTTTCTGCACACCTCGCCTGCAACCCTACGCCCTAGCCGGAATCTGCCCATTGGGACTGTTGAACCGCCGGTTACGGTTTGTCATATTCCCGAACCTGAACCGGCCCGCTTGAACCGTCGAACCGCCGGGCCGATTCGGTTTGTGCATGCCTAGCTGAAACCGATCAGCTCACCGGCTTCTAACTCCCCAAATTATCGATCATTTCAAGTTCCCCCAATACAACTTGTTAAATGTGACTTAAAAGTGAATTATTTTGGGATTTTATTTAATTTTTTAAATAATAAAATACGTAAAAACATATTGTAATTTATTAAATTATAAAATATATTTAAAAAATCGGGTAATTTGAAGGTTTAGGATAACCCGATATCCGATCATCCAAAATTCCTATACCCGATCATCCATAAATTGGGTATCGGGTATCCAATTTCCAATATCCATTTTGACCACCCTAGACTATTCATTAGTTAACCTACTAATTTAATTATACTATAGTATGCCATTGTTTCCATTAATAAACCTACTAATAGTAATTATTTGAGATTTACGAATACAATTATGGTTTTAGACTTTTAGTAAGACAAAGCTCTTCGATTAAGAAACTCTTCAGACTTCAGGGCAACATAAAAAATACAATCTCTTTGAAAATTGGGAATTAGGTTTTCGGCCAAAATCTCCATCTCTCTCTCTCATGGCGAATCGAACAGATCCCCTCGCCAAGAGCATAAGGGGTACAAACCCCCAAAATCTGGTGGAGAAGATTTTGCGGACCAAAATATACCAGCACACTTACTGGAAGGAGCAATGTTTCGGGCTGACGGCGGAGACGCTCGTCGACAAGGCCATGGAGCTCGACCACCTCGGCGGAACTCACGGCGGCACCCGGAAACCCACCCCTTTTATGTGCCTTGTCATGAAGATGCTCCAGATTCAGCCCGACAAGGAAATCGTCGTCGAGTTCATAAAAAATCCCGAGTACAAGTAATCTATTCTATTTCATGCTCGATTCTCCTCATCCTATTAAATTATAGTGTTTGTGTGTAACATTTTTACGAATATATAGAGCGGCGTTTCTTATCTATTTCAACTCATTGAAAAGCTGATTGTCTAGTTTGATTAGATGAAATGCGTTTAAATTTGTTAAAATATCTATTCAATTAGTGCCGGGTGTCTTACAAATTTCTATCACGTGGCCGTAATTCATGGATGCGGAAAAATGCGTGATAGCTTTTGGTCGAAGTCCGGGCAGAAGGAATTAATCTCTGGCTCTCCATAACCACTGATTTTTAGTAATGTGATTTGGGTTAAATGGATTGTGATTGGTAAAATAGCATGAACTTCAAATTCCAAGAAAGTCTTTGCATTATTGTTTGCATCTTATTCCTGGCTGATTCCAGTTTTCTCGTTTTATTGTATAAGCCTGTTTGTTACAATGTTACTAAATGCTTTTCAAATGCCACACGATTCTGTTTCTGCGATTCTTAACTAATTTCGCATGGTCTTTGATTTAGATATGTTCGTGTGCTTGGAGCTTTTTATTTGCGTCTAACGGGAATGGATGTTGATGTTTACCGTTACTTGGAACCTTTATACAATGATTACCGAAAGCTGAGGCTCAAGCTAAATGATGGAAGTAAGATTATCTAACCCTTATTTGAGATTTTTTGTTCAATCTCAATCAGTTTGTTTATTGGTTCAAATTCTTTGAAGTGTCGATTGTTCTACTGTGTGACAGCTTTTCTTTTTCTGACTTGATTGCTACAGAATTCACATTGACACATGTTGATGAGTACATTGATGAGCTTTTGACAAAAGACTACTCATGTGATATCGCACTACCGCGAATCAAAAAAAGGTATCTGAAATGCAATGTGGGCAAGGTTCTGACGGTGTTTATGTGTTTATTTTAATATTGTTTTAGTATCTTGACCTTTGTATGATAATATGTTAGTCATGTTGGCCCTTTTTGCTTGTTAGTGTTGAGTTAGGTGATACCACCAGCTACTGTCAGAATGTTAATGTTGAAACCCACTAGCTCTGAAAATTTGTAGAAGAGAATTACGAACAGAACTTAATCTTTTGTCTAGGCCTGTTAGTTGCTATAAATGGTGAGTGTGGTTCTATAAAGGTGGAACAGGTAGCTTGAGAATATAATATACTCCCTCCGTCCCTGAAAAGTATGAACTATTTCCTTTTTAGTTCATCTCTGAAAAGTATGAACTTTCTAATTTTGGAAATTTCTCTCTCTTTAATGAGGTGGGCCCATTCTCCACTATCAATACTTTAAAATTTTTTTCTTTCTATCTCTCTCTTACTTTTCTGATTATGCATTAAAACTCGTGCCGAACCAAATGTTCATACTCTTTGGGGATGGAGGAAGTAGTTTCTTACTACCTCCATCTTTGAAAAATAGAATCTTTTTGAAACGGCACGGGTGTTAATGCACAATTGGTAAAGTAAGAGAGATGGGGAGGAAAATGGGTAAAGTCAGAGAGATGAAGAGAAAAAGTAGTGGAAGTAGTGGTAGTGGATTGTGGGGGCCACTTCCTAAAATAGAAAGTTTAGAAAGTTTATATTTTTAAGTTATAGAGAAAAAGTAGTGGTAGTGGATTGTGGGGGCCACTTCCTAAAATAGAAAGTTTAGAAAGTTTCTATTTTTAAGGTACGGAGGTAGTATTATCTTATGATTACTACATAATAACTTTAATATTTTAATGAACATAATGTAATGCTTTATTTTTCATTTTAAAGTTACGATCAGGTATCATATGAACTGGTACAAATGTTACTCTATAATGTGAACAATTCATGCCTGACCCACTACTTTGAGCATATCTGAGTTCTGACTTCTATTATGTGATCCTTTTATGTGAACAATTCATACTTGCATCTGTAGATTTGTTAAACAAAGTAACCCATTTCTTTGAGCATATAAAAAATAACTATTCCATGTTTGAAAACTCTTATTCTTTCATTGGTTGTTTCTCTTGTTTGAAGGTCTCAATATCAGCAATATTTTCTGCTTGCAGATGGACTCTTGAAGGACTTGGTTCGCTTGAGCCTCGAAGAAGTGCTCTTGAAGATGATTTTGAAGAGGAAGAGGAAAAGGATGAAGATGACCAACTTGCTGATGGATTAGATTCTGCTGCCGATGACAAGGTCAATACACTATACACAGCATATGATTTTAATTTGCCTGATTATTTCTTGTTTGGAGACCTTCTCTTATTTGATTATTTTACACCAGGATTACTACCGGGCACGAAGTCCAACTAGGGATAAAGATCGAGATAGAAAACGTGATAGTCACAGATATAGGTACGACCAAGTACTTCTTTTGTACATTCAAATATTGCTTGTCATCAGCAATTTGTTTGGTGATTCGGGTCTAGTGTGTTACTCATGTTTCATTTTCCGCAACCATAGTGAAGCAAGAAATTTTGCTTTTTGTGGTGTTTAACTTCTTCTCTGTTTTGAATGGGAGTTCTGAGTGAGTTGGATGCTGTTGTTTGAATCATGAATGTACTTGATCGTACATGTCACAATACTGTGATTGCCTGAGCAACATGGCATTTCAAGCCTCTGGTGGCTTATAACAGCATCCTATATTAAAACATCGCGGTCCTGCCAGGTTTCTCTGCACTGGCAGTGTGCAGCTGAGAAGTATGATGTATCGTACAATTGTTCTCTGTAAAACAGAAAGTGTTAAGCACAATATTTCCCCTTAAACTTTTTTTGTTGCACTCCATCTCCGGTTGTATTGGTGCTGTACCTACATATACATAATCTCACTTTTGAGGTAACAAAAAATTGGAGGTTGTGACATTGCGAAGAATTTGCATGTGTGTTTATTTTGTTCGTTATCCAATTTTTCCTTAGTGCACAATATCCTACTGTATGCGTCTTATGTATGTCATTGTGGTATTTTGTGTCCGTTTGCATTGGTTTTAAGGAAATGCTCCTCTACTGTTCAAGAAATCAAGATACGAGGATCAACCATTTCTACCTAGTAATTTTCGAATATTGATTGATTTTTATGACTTAAGAGTATCTTTTCCTATTTGGTCCGTTAAAATTCTCAGTTATAAGGGAGGGTTATTGTGCTAACCAGTTGCATTATTACCCTTCGGTTTACCTTCAATTAATTTTTTTTTTGTGATATTATCTGGTGAAGTACAGAAGGATAAAGTTAAAGCTGTATTGACAAGAACTGACAGACGGTCTATCTTTAAAAAATTTCAGGGACCGTGACTATGACAGGGATCGGGACTACGACAGAGATAGAGATAGGGACTACGAAAGAGATTATGATAGAGACCGTGGAAGACGAGACAGAGATCGAGACAGGGACAGATATCGCCTAAGAGACGAGAAAGATTATGGGCGTGATAGAGAGCGAGATAGAGAAGGTAGAGACCGTGAAAGACGAGAGAGGGACCGCGGGAGGAGGATGAGCCATTCAAGGAGCCGCAGTAGAAGTAGGGATCGCAAGGATCGTGATGAGCGTCGCAGACGGCACCACTCCAGCACGAGCCCCAAAAGACGAGGAGAGGCACCTGAGGATGAGCCACAAAAGAAGAAGAAAGAGAAAAAGGCAGCAAAGAAAGACGACGGAACAGATCATCCAGATCCTGAGATTGCAGAGCAGAACAGGCTCCGTTTGTCTCTAGGATTGAAGCCTTTGAGGGTCTGAAACATCAATTAATGCTTGTAATAAAGATTGATGAATCTTAAATTTGTATTGATATGATGCTTCAGTTTGTTCATCAGTACACAAGTTTTTCATGGAAATGGTAAAATTAGAAATACATTGATTAGATGGGTGAATTCTCAAATACATGAAAATCAATGTTCAGGTAGGAGTATTCCATGTTTATCATATTGAAGAACACCTGATAGATTCAAGGCTCTGCACTTGTCTCCCATGAGTATCCTCTTCTTGCAGAGCTCCATAGCCTCGGTGTTGGTCGCCGTCTTTGTTCTTTTGAGCCTAAGCTTGACCTTTTTAAAACTGATTTTCCACTTGCTGGTGAGGATGGCGGAGGCAACCGCGATGGGACGTCGTCGTTGGCATGGCAGCACGACACGGTTTGTGATTTGTTGAGTCTTGCTTTCATCATCGGCAGTAGCAATGCCGAACCCAAAAGGCATGTTTGGTGATCTGACGATGCCACAGGCAATGGAGATGGCACCAATTTTGTGAGTTCTGAGTCTTGCTGCTTCCATCATTTAGTTGAAGCATCTGCTTGCCTTGTACTCAACACTTGATTGCTTCTTCTTCTTCTTCTACATAGAAAGAAGTGGTTGCTTTTGAAATGCACATGACATATTTGTGAATTGTGACTGTGGGTGGTGGAAGTGGATGTTGATAGGCTGTCTATTTTTATTTGCTTATGTTCCTACCTTATAATTAAGAGTTGCAATTTACTTCACAAATTTGATGTTGCAATTTACTCCAAAAATATGATCACTAACGTATATTGATGAACATTAATTACCTTTATATCCTATCGTATATAATCAGTATCGTCTTATATTGTAGATATTGGTTACAAGGAAAGGAAGGATATCGAACTATAATTATTGGAAATAGTTCACATGTTTCCTATATCTCGAGCTATGAGTTTGTTATACTTTAGTGGATACGGCCTACTTGGATAATGCTTCACTACCAGTCTACCACCATCAAAAGAAATTTATGATAAAAAAAAAAGAACGAGAAACAAATATAAATCGAATGTGTGCGTTTATATATGCAGTCTCACAAAATAAAAGTGCTAATGAGAACTGAGTTGTATCGTGCAAAAGATTGAAATATAAATACAATGTATAAGAGTAGCACAAATGTGTATCGCAATTACACCACCCCCTCCGTACCATTTAAGAATACTACATTCTTAAGTGACTAGAGATTTTAGATGGAGTTGTTTAATGAGAAGAGAGAGAGAGTTTATTTCAAGAATAGAGAGTGATCATTTTGATTGAAAAAAAAAAGAAAAATAATAATTTTGATTGCGACTAAGAAAAGCAAAGAAAATATAGTCATCTTGAATAAATACTAGTATGGATGCGGATGGGTCAGAATATATTGCAAACTATAATTCAAAAACACTAAGTACTGTGATGTACTCTTAATTCACGAAAATAATATTTAAAGTGTTAATGGAGAGAGAATAAATACTCCTAAGAAAGATGAAAAAAAGAAAAGGGTAAATCTTAAAAAAGACATTGATATAGTAATTGTGTTTATACATAAACCCTTTTGATGTGGGTGCCTATTTTCCTGTCTTAAACCCTTGTCAACTCACTTCATCCTCTCGCCCCTAAATTCCGCAATCTTCCTAATTTCTCCACCGGTAACTTTTAGCTCTGCATTCTCTCAGTTTGATTTTCACAATGTTAGGTTAGATTTTCACCTAGCCACTTGCATATCTGCTTTTGGATTTATTTTCAATGATTTTATGGTATTAATAAAGCCTGTGACTTTGATCCTTACACCAAAATTGGGGATTGACAGATTATAGTTTTGGGGATTGTAAAACAGCGGCGTGTCTGCAGAGGAGCTCGAAGGTTTTCTTCTCGACTGATTCATTCAGAGAGGCCGGAGTTACAGCTCCAGGGCGTTGATCCCAGGAAAGGCTGGAATTTCCGCGGCGTGCACCGTTTATGCTTCTGATTCTATTCAATGATCGCCTCAGCTGATTTATAGGAGTATCATTAGTTATAATACTTTATTATATTCAGAATTTCAGATACATTTTGGTCAAATTGAGACTACTCTAATTTCCTAGGTTTAGCTTTCTATTGTTTGAGTCTTTCATTGTTCATTTGAGATGTTATCATGTGATCCTGGAGCTTTATCGGAGAACTGCATCATTAATCGAGAACTATCAAGTTTGGAATACATTCGTGGAATTTCTTATCTTGCATAGGATCCTAGTCAATTGTGTGGTTTATTTGCTTGATTTATCAAATATTATGTATGAAGATCTGCTTATTCACTAATCACTAGGACATCTGTTTTCGCCAGGCTACTATATGCGGAAAAGTTGGTCAAGCCCCCATCCAGAAGATCTTGAGGAATGGTAAAACTGTAACCACATTCACTGTAGGAACTGGAGGTATGTTTGATCAGAGAACCGTAGGTTCTCATGACTTGCCAAAACCAGTTCAGTGGCATCGTATTGCAGTTCATAACCCTATGCTTGCAGCCTATGCAGTGCAACAAGTTGTGAAAAAGTAGGAAGTTGTCTTCTTTTTTGTTATTTATAAAATTAAAATTTTACATTCCTGTCTTTTTCTTGGAGTACCAACTGATAAATGGAGCTCAATCCAGTTCTTCAGTTTACGTTGAGGGTGATATTGAAACAAGAGTCTACAATGACAGCATCAATGGAGACATAAAAAGCATACCAGAAATTTGTGTGCGCCGTGATGGTATGTGAATTTGAATCTCTATTGCTTACTGACTGAAGATCAAATATATGCTGTTGTTGCAAAGTAGTAACTAATTAAACAGTGAAGCTGCTGAAAAAATGCTACAAACATATATGCCTTGGGGAGTGAAGATTGATTTGTCCTACTTGTAGTTTATCATAGTGTATCAGTCAGAACGTGTGGACTTATCTGCAAGCATTGTGACCTCTAACTGGGCATGCATTTGGCTTGTATGACCAACTTGTCCCCAGAAAGATAGGGGCTACCTAGAGTTTTCTCGTTGATCTAGACCAGCATTTCCATTCCATAGAAGTGTTGAATCTGAATTTATTCAAACATTATCAGCCATAACATTTTCTAGTGCGATTAAGTACTTATTTTTTGTAAAATGTATCTGCTCTTATAGGAGCATATGTTGCATTTTAGTTCACACCATCTCACCATTGTGTCTCTCTTCAGGAGTTTATACTTCATGTTGACACCTAAAGCATCAATGATTAGACACTCTGGACTAATAATATACTACTATCAAAATTAATATCTTTAAAGCCTCCAGCTTATGGATCACACGATTTAAGTTCTTTTATAACTAAGATAGGTTGATAATCGTTGTAAATTTTGAAGTTGTCAATTGGGGGATTCAAATAGTTTGAGCTATTGTTTACAACGTACTTACAAAACTAGTGTTCATTTTGTACGTATATTTTGCATGTACGTATTATGTTACTGTTCATTTCTTTTCATGTTAACCCCATTGTGGTGTGATTACCTAATTTTGCAGGAAGGGTTCGGCTTATAAAGGCAGGGGAAAGCATGGACAGTATTTCCATTGATGAGCTACGTAAGTCAACTTATATACTTGTTCAGTTGCGATCAAATTTCTTCCAATTTTTCGATTTGTTATCCATTTCTCTTATTGGGGGATATTTATTTGCCTGCAGGTGAAGAATTATTTTAGTGATATCCAGTAAAGCATGTGGGGCTGATGAAGATCTCAAAATAACTCAGCCTTGAATACGTTTCTCCTTTCTATTGATATTTTTCTTAAATTTTTAGCGTGTAACGGTTATAACTTAGAATAGATATAATTCATATTTGACAGATCATGCTGGTGTCAAATTTGAATTTTAATGATTGACCCTGCTGTAGAATGCATATTACTTGACCCTTTGCTTATCAGTACTGTTAGGAGGTTCATAAATCATAAGAAACTTTTGCCATGATAGCAATCTTGTCATCATCCCTCTCTCGAGTGACCCCTGGAGCATGGGTTCGGTCGGAGGCAGAGATGGGAGAGTTGGTCAGAGCCAAAACGCACTCAAGTTCCACTTTGTGATGGCCTTGAGGTCACAACACGAATCTCAGCATCTCCACGCAACACTTGGTGCATTGATCTGATCGAGTCTAGCTACATAGTATATATACTAATGATTGTTACATCAAATATACGTTTTATTATTCCAATCTTGACATAGGGTGGTAGTCTGAGCTTTAAACTATGTCTTGCAATATGGTGCATTGGTAATGAGTCAAATAACAAGCATCTATTTTTTTGTCACATTGGATAGCATGCTAGTCTCATTTAAATCTCACGGCATACGAGGGAAATACATATGGTCGTTAATATAAACACAAATTTTCACCTAGTCGTTCTTTTTCAAAATTGAGTTTTTTTCGGATATAGTTATCATTAAAGTAAATAATACCGAATCAAAATTTTCTAGCTAACAAGTCAAGACTCAAGATACGTGCAAATCAAAGCAATACTATTACTAGTAAAATCTGAATCAAAAGACCTAAAAGAATGAAGACAATTAAGTAAAATGAATAAATCGAAAGATATTTCCTTTAACTATTAGTATTAAGTTTTAAGATCATGACTCAAATAGTTTGATCTAGACGCAAGCTGAAGAGAATGCTTGTACATCAACTTATTCGCCGACATTGACATTTGAGGTTTAAGATACTACGTGAACAAACACAAACACAAACACAAAGAGAAGTTAATTAAAAAATGTCATGTAATGAAACTTGAAATAGTCCCAAATATACATTTACAGATATCTGCTAATTTAGACAGCATATGAGCAAGATACATTAAGGAGAAAGATGAGTTCATATCTGTCAAGCTTAAAAAGACATAAAACATTAAAAATTTTGAAAGACGAGAGACAGCAAACACATCCAATGAATAATTTCCGTTTGCAAACATCATTTCTCTTACATACTCAGAACTGGTAGTTGTTACATACTCATGAATTACTGTGTCTGTTAGGGTCGAGCATCAGTGAGATAGCCGAGCTCAGACACAGATAGGAACCACAGCAAAAAAAAGGAGCGCTCCCTATAATGGACAAACCACTAGATCACTTCTTACACACACACACACACACATAATGATCCTCCCAGAGGGAAAATGGAGCACGTTAACAGTATCACCGAAAAATATTTACGAATAATTTGCTAGGTTACCAGATTTATGCAGTCACTGCAGGCGATGTAGGCCTCTTCCCTTCCATGGCATCTTTCTTCCTGCGGCAACTTACACAGAGAAAGGGACCTTCCCAAGGCTTGGATCCAGGTGAGAAAAATGGGCCTGAATTAACGGATAAGCCCTCACTGGGGAGCTGATCAACCTGGCAGATCGCACATCTGAAGAGCCCAGTATTCGACTCCAGAGGAAAGTCCTTGCCCAGCCTGCATGTAGTTGATTGGAGTTTAAGAGGACCCTTGTTTAAAGGAAGCACCAAGAGTTTTAATTACTCCATAAAAGGAGCAAAATTCAAAATGAATATAAACCTAAAAGTACCTCTCAGCAAGCATTGCAGAACCCTCCTCAAATAATTCCTCAACAACTCCAACTGCAGATAGCTTGTTAGCTCCTTTACTAGAATTTTGAAATCTTTTCCCAAATATAAGTGAATAAAGCAAATTTTGCTTCTTTTTAGGCGGTAGGGCCATGACAGGGGGGTCAAAAGGAATAATATCAACAACCAAGCAGGTTGTATCATCCTTCAAGCCTCTTGACCTGAGGGCTTCCTAAAATAAAAAATGCAACGAAATAAAATTTTCAACCAGAACACTAAGAGACCAATTTGCAAATACCTGGTTTACAAAATGATAAAATACCTTAACAACCAACTTTGCAGCAAGCTCTGCCGGTAAACCCCGGCAAGACTGAGCAGCAATATCAGAAGATAAAGCATCCCATATTCCATCAGAGGCAATTATAAGTCTCCCTCCAGCATTTGAAAGCTGATAGCCGCAGAATAGTTATGAAATAAATCATTTTGGTATAACAGAGGTAGGACTTCCAATCATTGTTAAGGATGACAGTATAAGAACCTTGACTTGCTTAACATGAGGAATTGGGATGATAAACTCCCCAACGTCTGTATCACCAATAGACCTTGAAAGACATAATCCGCCAGGCCAGCAACGTAATGGACCAACCTATACCCAATCACAAAATCTTCCCAGATCAAGAGAAAGAATCCCTCACTAATACTATATTCTTACAACTTGAATTTGAGAGGAGAAAACTAAGATGGGACTAAGCAAACTACCTCATTTCCTCCAAAAATATTGAGCCTTGCTACAGCAGCCCCACTTGCAGTTATACGCTCCCGTTCCTCAACATTCTCTTCTAGTCGATGGTCAACCGTCAAAAGAGATACGACCCCTCCTTGGGTGTCCAATATGCACCGAGAATCTCCAACAGATGCAACAGTCACAGTCCAACCATCAATAACGACAAATGTCACAGTAGTTCCAGATGTCTCACCTGCCAGTTGTAGTGATCCCAGAAGACACATTAAACAAAAGTAAAGTGTCTGTCACAATAAAATCAATTCTGAGACCATGATATATACGTGCCTCGCTGCTGAAACTCTATGTCTGTTTTCACAAATCCCGCCACCAATGCCCTGGGAAGGGCTTGGAGCCACTCTTCCCTCCCAAGTGCTGGGGGAATAGCGCATAATACATTGTTCAGTAAATTCTCTTTGGTGAAAATAGCAGCTGATATTCCGTTATGCCCATCAAAAATCTACAAAGAAATAGAAATTCAGAAAATACATCAACGGAACTGTTATAAACCAGATATCAATTTCAAACAGCTGAAAGTTAACACATACTGCAAATACTGAAAAAGAAGTTGCTGTATCCCCCGGAACTCTTTGACAATCAAGCTTAATGAGAAAATAGTCCTCTCCTTTCTTAGCCAGAGCAGCCTGACCATACTTCACTGCCGGATTCTCCAACTTGTCATTTCTCAACTCGCGACCAATCAAAGTCCCAAGTGGAACCAGCTGTTGTTTGTGCCTCATTTTGGTAATACTTCAATGTGGCATATATCAGGTTTTCAACACATTGCAGTTCTCATTCTCCAAGGCTCGAACCCCAACCACAGCCTAAATTAGAGGACATTCTCCAGTTCATTCACATAAAGTTCAGGAAAATCGATTGAACAGAAACCCAATTTTATCCACGTAATCTGCAACCAGAAAAATAATGACCACGCCTGAAGTTTATCATAAGCAACGTGAGAGAGAAAAAGAGAGAGAGTTTTAAATCACACAAATACTAAAACAAATAAACAATTTCACTAGAAAACAAGTAACAAAATAAAATGAAAAAAGTAAACAACGTGTTCGGTAATCCGCATTTAGCTCCGACTACCAAAAGGATGCAGATTGCCCATTACTAAAATTGATTTTATTTAAAAAATAAACCCCAAAAATGCGAAGAATTTCCGGAAAAAGGGAGCAACTAGCGTGCATGTGGCCCCAAATTGCATAGATTTTTATGTTTTCACATACATTTACCAGCATTAAACAGAAATGCAGCTTAAGAGCTGTACAGAACTGAAAAAGAGCATTATTTAACAAAAAAAGAAAAGAAAAAAAGGAATCAAATCGAGAAGCTTACAGCGCAGAGGGCGATGAGGTAAACTGCAGTAGATCGCCGCAGGTGTAGTGCTGAAAGCCACGGAGAGAGAAATCAAGTGATGGAGTACGGACTAAACAAGCCCAACAGCAGTGACGGCCCATCAGCCCAAAGCCCAAGGAAGAGTATCAGATCGGCATTACCAAAGAGTTCGGCCCCAGCCTACAGCTCGGTAAAAGCCAACCAATCAGTTCGGCATTACCAAAGAGTTCGGCCCCAGCCTACAGCTCGGTAAAAGCCGACCAATCAAGCTCTACTCTCAGACCGGCAAAAGCTGCTCGACAATAGTTCAGCAGTTCGGTCTCAGTATTTGACCGAACTGGGAGATAGTCAACTCATGTCAGAACCTCCACGATCTCCACTACACCCACGATCTATTTAGTGGTGTCAAGCAGTCATTAACTCATGCAGGATAGTGGGCCCATGCAGGATCGCATGACCTCCACGACATCCACAACCATCATTAGTGGTGATGCAAGCCACGATCTTAGTTCGATGTATAAATAGAACTTAGATCAAATAGATTGGAGAGACTCTCTCTCTCTCTCGCTCTCTAGAGATAAAAATATCAAATAGCAAGTCTGTATTTGTAAGCTGTAGAAAACAGATCAAGCAATACAACTCTGCCCTCTTTTCTTCCCGTGGACGTAGATTTACCTCAGTAAATCGAACCACGTAAAATCTCTGTGTCGTGATCCGTATTTTTACTTGCATTTATCATCATCAGAATTTCGCGGATTCATCACTGGCGCCGTCTGTGGGAAACAGAGAACCAAATTTGTGATAAAGCGAGTTTTTGATCCTCTTCTACCAAAAAATGCATACCAGATCACATAACACCCGTGCCTCCGTCCGTGATAACCATGAGGAAGCTAATCCAGCAGCCCATAGGCCTGGAAAGCAGCCTCGTGAAAAATCTACTTCCAGTTCTCACGGAGAAGGAACAAGCCGCTCAAAAGGTCCACACACCGAGTCTTCCCAGCAGCCTGATTTGAATGAGGCTGTCAAGCTGTTCTTGGCTGAGAAGCAGGATGAGTTCTTAGCCTTCCTGCAAAAGAGCCAAGAGCCGAAGACGAAAAGGGTGGATTCTCCTTCCTCCTCCAGACATGAAAGTCACTACCGCAGTAGTGCCGTGTCTTCCGGAAAGAAGAATCCTCAACCCCGACATGTTCCTGTTCCTCCTCGGTACCGGAACCACAGGAGAACTCCATCTCCTCCGTACCGAAGAGATGTCAGTTCGTCTGAAACGAACTGCAATAAGCCAACGATTGTGAAGTCCAAGCTTCTAAAGAGGATACAAGACCACAATTCAGCTTAAACAAGCAGTTCGTCTAAAACGAACTGCAATAAGTCAACGATTGTGAAGTCCAAGCTTCTAAAGAGGATACAAGACCACAATTCAGCTTAAGAATCAAGCACGTCGTCTGAAACGAACTGCAACAAAAGTCCGATTCACGCGATAAAACTTGCCTGAATTAGGACAAGGGAAAGTCCGATCCACGCGATAAAATTCGCCGAATTAGGACAAGGGAAAGTCCGATCCCCGAATTAGGACAAGGGAAAGTCCGATCCAAGCGATAAAACTCGCCAAATTAGGACACAAGCTTAGTCCGGTCAAAGATGTTTATTTCATCAGACCAAAGACGAGTCCGGTCAAAGATGTTTATTTCATCAGACCAAAGACGAGTCCGGTCAAAGATGTTTATTTCATCAGACCAAAGACGAGTCCGGTCAAAGATGTTTATTTCATCCGACCAAAGACGAGTCCGGTCAAAGATGTTTATTTCATCCGACCAAAGACGAGTCCGGTCAAAGATGTTTATTTCATCAGACCAAAGACGAGTCCGGTCAAAGATGTTTATTTCATCCGACCAAAGACGAGTCCGGTCAAAGATGTTTATTTCATCCGACCAAAGACGAGTCCGGTCAAAGATGTTTATTTCATCAGACCAAAGACGAGTCCGGTCAAAGATGTTTATTTCATCAGACCAAAGACGAGTCCGGTCAAAGATGTTTATTTCATCAGACCAAAGACGAGTCCGGTCAAAGATGTTTATTTCATCAGACCAAAGACGAGTCCGGTCAAAGATGTTTATTTCATCAGACCAAAGACGAGTCCGGTCAAAGATGTTTATTTCATCAGACCAAAGAAGAGTCTGGTCAAAGATGTTTATTTCATCAGACCAAAGACGAGTCCGGTCAAAGATGTTTATTTCATCAGACCAAAGACAAACATCAACTTACCCCGTACCTTTATCCAGAATGCCGAAGTGACTCGCTTCGCCGAAGTAATTCACTTCGCTTTTCGGGGGGGGTAGTGATGGAGTACGGACTAAACAAGCCCAACAGCAGTGACGGCCCATCAGCCCAAAGCCCAAGGAAGAGTATCAGATCGGCATTACCAAAGAGTTCGGCCCCAGCCTACAGCTCGGTAAAAGCCAACCAATCAGTTCGGCATTACCAAAGAGTTCGGCCCCAGCCTACAGCTCGGTAAAAGCCGACCAATCAAGCTCTACTCTCAGACCGGCAAAAGCTGCTCGACAATAGTTTAGCAGTTCGGTCTCAGTATTTGACCGAACTGGGAGATAGTCAACTCATGTCAGAACCTCCACGATCTCCACTACACCCACGATCTATTTAGTGGTGTCAAGCAGTCATTAACTCATGCAGGATAGTGGGCCCATGCAGGATCGCATGACCTCCACGACATCCACAACCATCATTAGTGGTGATGCAAGCCACGATCTTAGTTCGATGTATAAATAGAACTTAGATCAAATAGATTGGAGAGACTCTCTCTCTCTCTCGCTCTCTAGAGATAAAAATATCAAATAGCAAGTCTGTATTTGTAAGCTGTAGAAAACAGATCAAGCAATACAACTCTGCCCTCTTTTCTTCCCGTGGACGTAGATTTACCTCAGTAAATCGAACCACGTAAAATCTCTGTGTCGTGATCCGTATTTTTACTTGCATTTATCATCATCAGAATTTCGCGGATTCATCATCAAGGAATTTTAACTCTATGATTTACAGGAATTAATTTGATCGGAATATCAAAATCTAGAGAGAGAGAGGAGCGCGCTTCGGGCAACGACCGGGATCCCGATTGATTTACAAAAGCCGATTAATAGCCTTTTTATTTTATTTTATTTTATTTTATTTTATTTTATTTTATTTTATTTTATTTTATTTTATTTCTTATACTCAAAAAAACAATGCCTTTGAAAAAGTAATTTCAACAATACGAACGCAAATTTAGCAGATTTTGTATAAGAAAAAAAAGACAATTTGCTTATAACAAAAAATCCCTTTACAAAACAATTATTTCAAAAATAAATTATTGTTCTTTTATGGAAGGAAGAACCGCTGTTACTAGGGATGTCAATGTAGCCCGCAACTCGTGGGCTGAACCGAATAGTCCGCCAAATTTACAAGGTTAGGGTTGGAAATTTCTAACATGATAAAATTAAAACCTTATTAGCCCGCACCCGATTAACCTGCGACCCGTTAGGGCTAGACCCGAAAACCCGATTGGCTGGCCCGAAAACCCGATAAAATTTCTATTATTCTATTTTTTACTCCTAATTCGACACTTCATTGATTAATTTTATAATATAGATAACTAAAAAATAACTTTCAAAAATATATTAAATATACAAATTATATATTGAATTTTTATTAATATAATAATTGATAAATAAATTAAAAACTTGAAATTCACTTAAAAAATATTTACATTTTTAAAACATGCATTAAAATTTCACGAAATATCTCAAATATTAGTATTTGATTATGTTTATGATTGAGTTTGACCATATATCTCAAATTTATCATAATTAAATATTTTACATTTTATGAATATAACTAATTTTAATAATTATTTATTGGATTGATCACATTTCAATTTTATCCGTAGCAACCCGATTAACCCGCTGGGCTAGCCTGAAACCCGAGCTTTTAGGGTTAGGGTTGAACTTTTACAACCCGAAAGAATTCACAACCTGATTGACCCGCAACCCGAGTAGGGCCGACCCGATTGACATCCCTAGCTGTTACCCATATTAAATTGCATCTACTCATATATGTGACCTATTCAAAACCAAATACACCTAAAAATAATGTTGCTAACTAAATGCGGTAATCTATTCACCAATTAATATTCCTTCTGCCCATATAAAAATCTCCTTTTTGTTTTTAGAAGTATCTCTCCTTTTACTCAATCTGCGTCACTATATTGTTGAATGTTGATTATTCTTTTTCAACCACTGATATTCATGGGTAGGAAACTAAAGATAAAGTGCAGTTTAATTGGCAAGATAACGCATTTCCAATCATTTCCATCCAACTGAAAAACTTAGAGCAAAATATACCGTTTTATCTTGAAAAAGAATGATTAAATAGGAGAAACATTGAGTTGTAAAGCCAAAATCTTTCAAGTGATAATTAAAGTTTTTATAGCTAATATCTTACAGGTAATCAGTTTAACATTTATTTTCTTCAACACTAACTCAAATAACATTTGCAGCAAATGTGAAACAAAGCAACAACATTTCATCTTCCCTCAATTCTTGTCCAATTTTCGTCGTCACATATAGATTCCACAGTTGATAAAAATGTTTAATCTTATCAGTGCACCTAAGATTGGAATGAATGTAATAATTGGAGAAAGGCACTGCAAATAAGTGTATATATACTTCTTTCAATATGCCATGCTTCTCTCTTCTTGTACAGTGAAAGAATTACATTTACAAAAAAGAAAGAAAAAAATATACAAAGAGAACAAAAATCAAACCCTTGTATACAACGCCAACACACATCTGTGGGATTTTAAAAAAGTAAACAAAACAGAAAGCCTAAGAATCACCACTGCAAAATGGAAAACAAGAACATATGATAATGAGAAGCATTGGCATTGGCATTGCCATTTCTGTGAACACACTCCAATCCATGAATGCATATCTAAAGAGAAAAACACAGATGCATCCTGTGCAAGATATCACTTCCCACCCGTGGAGGTCGGCTTTCGCCTCCCATCAACCGTAGCTGGTTTCTTTCCATTTTTATTCAATGGTGAATGAGATCCATTCCCGACTTTCCTCGTTGGTGGTTGGGGAATCAGGCTCCTACAAGTTACAAAGAGTAAAAACATAAGCGTCCATGCTTTGATATCAACTTGCTGTGCTGTATCTTAAACTTGAGCATTTTAAGTTGATCAGTATCCACATTTACCTTATTTCTGGGCTTTTCATCTGCCTTTGATTTGGAGTAGGTTTCTTGGCTTTTGTTCCTCCCCCTCCTTTTTGCTTAGCACCATTTGTTTGGCATTGGTAATCTGATTCATCACTAGCTTCTACTTCTTTGTATTCTAATTCATCACTGGCCTCTGCACCCCCAAATTGAATCCTACCTGAACGGTCGTCTCGTCTTAGAGTTGCAATTTTACTGAAAGACTGTTCCGGATATACCTTGGAAGTATCACATCTACTAATCTGATACACTATATCTGGTGAATGACCGCCATCTTCACCTAGGTGCCTCTTCACCATAACCTTATCAACCCAATCCCCAGTGATGCTTCTTTCATCTTCTGTTGACACCACACTGATGGGAGAAGCCATAAAGTCCACACCATCAAAGCTTTGCCTTCTGGATACTGCTAGGGACTCGGTCTGTCCCTGCTGTGGACAATGCAGAAACGTAAAACAACTGCTAAGAAAAGCTTCCAAAGATTGTTTCATGGTCTGAATTTCCTACCTCTCCCTTACTAACATCTCCTATACTTTGCAAAGATGGCGCTGGAGAAGACGTAACAGATCCATTCATGGATCCACTCTCTTTCCGAAACAAGGCCGCTTCAAGATTAGCTATCTGAATGTAGTTGGACACTAATGATGGATTAAGGCGTTATGTCATCAAAGCACGTAACAAGTGGAAAAGGAAAGGTGTCAAACCTGTTCTTTTAGTTCTCTGACAT
Organism: Salvia splendens; assembly: GCF_004379255.2. Lineage (NCBI taxonomy): Eukaryota > Viridiplantae > Streptophyta > Magnoliopsida > Lamiales > Lamiaceae > Salvia > Salvia splendens. The sequence continues at coordinate 35,343,121 of NC_056033.1, read as the reverse complement.
CCGGACTATCTTTGTTTGCTCGAGCAGCACCAAGCTCGACAGTAGACACACGTTCAGCAAACTTTAATGTGCTAACTGTTTCTCCGAGAGCGTCGGGTTCAGGGCTGATGTGAATGAACATTAGAGTTTTTGACTGACCCCCTACAGAAACATGAATGATTCAGATATCAATAAGAGCTATGAGAGAGTAACAATGTAGACTGGCCACGGATGCTGTCTTAGTCTTACCTAGGGAATCTTGAAGCAGTTGCGTGAGCTTACTGTTTCTGTAAGGTACATGCGATTGCTTTTGGGCAAGAGAGGCTATCACGTCACCTAAAGCAGATAGGGAATGATTAATATGTTGAGCCTCCGTCAACCTGTCACCAGCCACACCAGTTTTATCAGCTCGTTCGCTTCCTGCCAGGTCAACCAGATGCATACTACCACGAGTAATCGAGCCAGATGTCAGATTTCTTCCTTGAACATGAACAGTCATGCAACTGCAGACGCATGCATAGATTGAAGGTAAGTTTAACACATTATCAAAATAATGGAAAACAGAATCAAGAAAAGAGAGTAAGAAATTGTGCCTGTGAGAGCGACTACTTCGGTCATTCATTGGAGTGGAACCAACTGCGCGATTTTTAAGCCCAATGTTCATCAGCTCGATGACATCAGATATCGATGAAACAGGCACAATATTTGTATTTGGTAGGTTGATACCATTCTGGGAGCTGTTGCGGATTTCTAATGTACTAACGGAGTTAAAGACAAAAACATGAGCTCACAAAGTATGCAATAATATCATCACAAAGCTATGAAAAGAAGCACTTTCTCCAAGGATATTTTTCTTTGACACCATCAGAGACGAGGAGGTCTCGAACTTGCTCATTGTAGATTTCTATCATCTGAACAGAGACATCATACGACATGCTGTCTTTTCTCTGCTTAGAGATGGCAAACAAATCACTCAGAGCTCGGTAATTTACACCTAAGCTTTCGGGTGTAAGTTCCTTAGGGCCAGTCTGCAGATTAAAGTAAAATATGAATTAAACAGAATCACCTTCTGAAAGATTTTTAACCAACATAATTTATCTCTTACCATAGTATATGTTTTTCCAGAACCAGTTTGGCCATAAGCAAATATGCAAACATTATACCCGTCAAGCACAGAACGAATCAGCGGCTGTGTATCCGAAAATATTCCTTCTGCAGAATCAAGTAAAATTAGTACTTATGAGAAGAAGTATATGAATCAGAGATTAATCACATACCTTGGCTGGCAGATGGACCGAAAACTTTGTTGAAAGTGAATAACTTCTTTCCCTTGCCATTTTTTGCAGGAGTGATTATTGAGATAGTCTGGCTATCCAGAGCTTCTGCAGTGCTCAAACCAGGTAGCTGTCCCGGCAAAAAAGGTCGTATTCGGCAATATACCCTTATATTTCCTGTCAAAATTCCACCATCACATTGCATGGACACTGCTCCAGTAATATTGAAACCAATAGAAGCTTACCTTTGAGGTCCTGCACTTGATTATAAAGTTTGCAATTCTCCTCAAGAACCTTCTGGTATCGAGAAGCCGCACCAGCAAGACCATTCAAGTGTTTACCTATCATCAAATAAGATTAACTTCTCACTTTCTGTTTTCTCTAATGGAGGGTTTGGTTTAGCATATAGTAACAAATAGATACCTAAATATTGGATTTCTTCTTGATACTTCATGTGTAGAAAATGCAGGTCTTCCTTTGTCGAGTGAAGTGTACTTTTGAGTTCCTATAAAATGAAATATATGTTTTTAAAAGGGTCAAAGTGGAGAGTGGGAGTTGTTTACAGCATCCAATCTCTTGTTTGAAGGACCTGTACGCTTTTTTGATAGTATTCAACCAAGTCATGACGCTTGGAACCATGTCGTTTTGGATTGCCATCACGCAAATCATTCTTGGACCAACTTTTATCTTTCATAATGTTTGACACCTTGCGTAAAATCAAGAAAAATTAGCCCTTTTAGTTTGAGGTTTGTAATACACAAATCACCGAGATGCAGAATCTAATTAGACCTTTACCTCACAAGTCGCGTAGGAACTTGGAACATCTGTGTCTCTTGAATTTGTTCCAATCTGTTGTACCAAGATACTGAATTGAGCTTAAGATAAGTTAAAAAACATAGAGATGAAACAATCCATCAGACCTCGACAACTTGATGCTCGTCAGAACTTGGGACATCCACACATCTCAAACTTGCTCCAGCCTATTGTACCAACAAATGCAGATTACTTAGAACTTAGTTCATCCCTTTTATAGAAATCATTTTAACTAAGTCGAGTTACTCTATTGCCTGTGCATAAGCATTGTGAATCTATCAAACAGTAACCAGCAGGAGTAAGCTTTGATTGAATACAATCATCAGTCCCACCTGCTCATTTTGTCTTGCTAACTGCTGTTCAAATTGTTCCATAACTTTGCTTAGCATACTCCCAACAATCTGCAAAAACAAACTCCTTGAGTTTCTCAGAAGTAGAAAAATGCTATCTACAATACCAGAAAGCAAATGCTGATGACAGAAAGAATGGAAAGACAATACATTTTGCAATGAGTGATAAACATTTTGATCAAAAAGTTTTCAGTAGCATTTACCAGAGGGACATCTTCTTGCTTCTTACCAGAAAGAAGCTCGCGGACAAATAAGTGCAAGGCATCAGGTGTACCCTGAAAATCAATGCACGGTATCACTTCTGCTCCATTAAAAAAAGCTAAGGTGATACATATTTCGAGCAGTAAGCATACAAACCATTTCATTGAAGTCCTGACTGTTCTGCTCAACAATGGATGAGGTCCTCGAGAGTGAATTCGCAAATTGAGCAGAACTCTTTTTGACAAATTTCTTGGATGCTGAATGAGGCTTCCAAGTTCCAGTAAATTTCCACACTCCTTTGCCACCTCCTTCCTTCCATTCACAGTAAGACTTGAGGGCCAGCACACAATTCACAATTCTAGAACTCTTCCCTCCCTAATATAATTGTCACACATTGCAGAAGTTCAATCAGATCATTGTTATCTACATATGGACCTTTCTATTGGTGAAAAAACTAACTGAAAAGTAAAACAACTAAACACCTGTTCCAGATCAGAAGCTTCAAAAACTGGGATCCCTATTTCCTCTGCAGAATTAAGAAAGTTCCTAACATTCTCGAAATATTGAAAGGCCGAAACAGCCCCATCCGGAACAATCGCACTACCTGAAGGTGCCTCGGCTACCTAGATGCAATCCCAGCAATCAAATTGCAACATCCAATAATACAATACAACAAGAAAGATCAAGATAAGACCTACTTTAGGCACGGCGCCTGGCTGAATCATGTTTAATGCATTGCAAAGTATAATACCACTTCGCAAAGCAAGTCGAAAATCTTCCTCGGATGGCTGACCAGACAAATCCCTTGCTGTGAGCACACCTACCATCTTCCTCAACCAGGCGGCCGCATCATATCTTCTCAATGCTGCAACACAATGTCTCTCAATCAACAATGAGGGCAGCAATTGAAATTGACATTCAATCAACAACCAAAAACAGAATTGTTAACGATCATCAATGCACAATACATGGATCAACATCAGTATTGAAATGGCCGATTACAAACAATTAATTAACATGATTAAGAATGGTGGAAAGGGCTTATCATCATACAAGCTTCTTCTGCTTTTCTTGAGGCCAAATCCATGTCGTTGGGACTCATGCCTAGCGCGTCCTCCTCTGCCGCTGCAGCGTTGATTCGCAACATTCCATCCGCCATTAAAAAGAGTGTGTTTCTTCAACTTTCAAAAATTAGAATGCAATGCATGCTGTTCTGTACATGTATTCACGAGATTCCCAATTCTTTCCACCATTAAGTGCTGGATTGTTAACATGTGAGGAGAGATTGCAGAGAACAATCTTGGTTGAAGATGGGAGCAGAGAAGGAGAGAATCGGCGGGGAAGTTATAGCGAGAGAAGATTGAAAGAAGAATAGAAACCGCCAGGAAAAAAAAATGCAACTTAAAAATATCAATAATCCAAAATATCTTTGTTTTTTTTTATTTGATGATAATTTATTTGATTTCCCTCGCTTTCCTTTTTAGTCAATTTTGTTGTTTAAATTTATTTCTTTTTTCAACAATCTCTTTCCGGATCGAAATGTTCGGTATCTTGATGGTTCTGACTTCTGATTTAGATAATATTTATGCCTAATTATATAATTTATCATTGTCACAATAAGAGCAAGTTTATAACGAATAAAGCACTCTAGATACATTATGGGGTTAATTGACATGCAACTACTTAATCAGCATTGTTAATTTGGATATTTACAGAATTTCAAAAGTAATACTGAAGCTTTGTGTGATTCGCCTAACTTGCTAAATACCTATATTCAATGACATGGAATATCTCAACACTTTTACATGCTCCCAAGTTGGCTTTCAAATAATAGGATATACTGAATCTGCATGTAAACGAAACATAAAGAATTTATTTTTTGGATATTAGAAATACAAAATACAAAATAGAAATGACAGTGACAGAACAAACATATGCTAGTTATTTGTACCAAACTATTTATATAAATAGTTGATTAAACGAAGGTTCAAAGCTTAATTTACTCAGGTGAAGTCATAATATTCCATTGTAGATGACTAACTTCCTAATCCAAATAATGCCCAACTAATAATTATTGAAAAGTAGGGGAAGATATATAAGTAGTTAATTAGTGATATACTATAATTAATTAAGATAAATTATAATGTTTGAAAAGCAGATGCTTTTGGACTTAGATGCCCCTTTGCAACTCATGTCATGTCATGTCATGTGTAGAAGGGCTCCATCCGTTTACAATTCTATTATATCAACTCAACTCATAGCTCCCTAATTCCTGATTCCTTATTCCATGTTAGATAGGGGACACTATCTTTTTCTAGCTATCTAAATTATTTAGTTTGTCATTTTCACCACCAATATCTAACTGGATCATTAATTCATACATAGATTGAAAAATAACTAGTACTCCTTCTCATTTTCAACACCCCAAATCTCATTTTCACCACCACTAGCCAAGTTGATACCTTGTTATGTTACTTTGCTCCACCTGATCTCTTAGCTAGCTGCTTGAGGTCCTCTTGCTGGTTTGGTTTGTTGCCTTGTTGTGCTTAGCGGTGTCTTCAAAATGTGTGGTTTTACGACTTATTTTTGCTCAGTTTTGTTTTATGGGTATCTTTTGGTTATAACTTTTAATAGAGTAGGTGAAACTTTTTTTTGTGTCTTGCTCGTTGTTTCGCTCGCCTGGCGTTATGGCGCGAGCACTAGACCTTGTCCCTGTTTTATCAAAAATGGTGAAAAGAATCCAATAATTATATGCTAGTTCATCTCTATAATAGAATGCTGAGACAAAAGTTATTTCAAAGTAAAACAGGTTAAGTATAAGATGTTGTAGTGATGCTATAATCTTGGTATTAATTATATAAAGATTAACAATTGGAAAGTGGCAAAGCTGCTGCCAAATCCTGGCCCAATATTGTTTATCTAATACTACAGAAATCATGTCACGACAATTTAACAAAGCTGGTTTAAAGCCCCAAGATTCCAGGGCCTACTTTTTAAGCCCCACATACTGCAGAATTAAAAATACTCCCTCCGTCCCGGGCTACTCGCTCATTTACTTTTCGGCCCGGAGATTAAGGAATGAGTGTATAGGAAAGTAAAAAATGACGGCTGTAGGTGAAATTTTTTACTAAAAATGGAAAGAGTGCAAGTAACTTGGGACGCCCAAAAAGGAAATAAGTGCGAGTAGTGCGGGACGGAGGGAGTATGAATTATCCATCTTATTATATAAGTAAGCTTCTTAATGATCCCACCACTAGGAATCATGACTTTATCGTTATCCCACAACAGATACATTGATACAACAACTACTAATATATTGATAATTATATGAATGTTTATAAACATTGGGAAAGGAGAGCACTAAATATTACTACCTGGTTAGATGAAGCTTATTCGGTCTTTAGAAAATTTAACCATAATTATCAACAGCCAGTAAATTAATTATTAAATACCTATAAGTTTCATACATTACCAAAATTAATTGTGGAAAATAAATTAGATGCCCCAACTAAAAAAGTCATTTTTATTTTCATATATACTTTAGCAAAACTAAACATCAAATGTGGGAACGAACATAAAGTAACATATGCTCTCATGCATGCTATTTCATGTACTCATATAAGTGCCACTTTTATGTGTAATTTTTTTATCCACTAATATATTAGTATCAATTTTAGTTTATTCTCGAAAGCCAAATAATCCTATGCCAACCAAACTCATGATAACCCCAAAACTGATTCATCTTTTAAATAGAAAAAAAAACTAACTCTTATTGAAGTGTTCCAAACAATTCCAAGGACATGAGATTGAACTCCAAAGTCATCAATCCATGTCTAGTCATACAGTTTTTAGTTTATCAAACCAAAGTTTATTTATGTCCAATCTTCTTTTATGGAACAATGAATCTAGAGTTAGCTAGGGGTTTAAATCTAGTTTATTTCAAAAGCAAAGGCCACATTCATTTAATTATCTTCAAGGATAATGACCATATTATAAAATATGATATGGTTAGGAGTCCCTTAAACTTGCCTATGATGTGGTCAATTGCCTAAGAGATTTATCACAATAAGCAAACACTTACAAAATCATGTGGGATGGGAAAAGGTAGAAGAAAAGCTCATCAAACATTTAGATTATAGAATGGGTCCAATGCAGAAAAGCATGGCTAGGGATTGATTTCAAAAATATAATACCATGTTCATTTAACACAATTATTTGTTGATATTCTTGATAACATAATAGAAAGTTTAGTAATAAGAAATGAAAAAAGGGAATTGTTGAGTTGGGAGAGGCATATTCTCCTTCTCTTTTACTGAAGAATGGAAAACTGGTAATAAGCGATCAAGTTTCTTTCCCCTTTCTACGCTGGGTGTCTAAAGAAGATTAAATTGACAAGAATCTGATGAAAATAGAAAAAAAAATAGAGAAAACCGATATTCAAATTAATTAATTGAATACAACTTAGAACAAATTGGGCCGATCTAATTCACAATAATGGGCCAATGCTGCATAAGGACTTCCGTGACCACTCTCCAAACACAATACATGATCCCCACTCATTTTTACTAAACAAATACTACTAGTTAATTTATATGAGTATTTATAATTATTAGACCTTTACATCGTACTTAAACTATATAAAGTGTATTAATAACATTAGTTAAAACTATTCCACATGTTTAAGTAAACTCATGTTGTTAAAAAATACTACCTTTTTTTAATCACGAAAACCATTTTTAATTCTTGGATCTCAAACATCACCCGTGTTTACATCTTGTAAATGAATGAAAATCGTTCACGAGTTTGAATCTCAGGTGCAATAAAATTTTCTTTTTAATGCAATTAAAACCAGTAGTGCGAATGCAGTAATCTTTATATGTTTAGTGCAATGTTGTCACGTTCACAAGGTAAGAAGTGTTTCTATTTTAACCAATCCTTGAGTAAGAAGTGTTTCTATTTTAACCAATCCATGCTCATGCATTATATTCTTTAGAAAAGAACCCTAAGTTAATGAGATTTAAAAAAAACCTAAGTTGGTGAAAAAAATCTGTACATTTATTACATAACATCAACATCAACATCAACATCAATTAAAGTTAAAAATTCCAAAAAATGTTTGGTGTTAACAAGATCACAAATTTGTTAGTTATCCAGCACCCCTATTGCACAACTGACAATACTATTTAGTTCACTTTCGTGAGATTTTGCATACACCAAATGAAGTATATTATAACGCATAATATATTGAAAATACAATGCATGGTATATTATCTATACCAATGAAGATGACCTATATATTTGTCTTTTTTTGTCGATCATTTATAAAAAAAATACTACTACTAAGTATCTACTTTTATTTTGTCCATAATATAATACTACTATATGTGTATAAAACAACACTACATAAAATCTTGTGTTATTCGAGAAATGGATCATCTTCATTTGAATTTAGGCAGTATAACTCCTTGGCATGGACTATTTTTTCAAGAACAAAATACAACAAAAACTTATAGGAATAATATAATATTAAACCTCAAATTATATCCGTTTCATGAAAAATGTACGTCCTAATATTTGAGAGAAATATCCAAGTAAGTCATCAACTATAAGGTTGGTGTTGAGGTTTATGTTGTGGACCTTGCTTGTGGTCTTAGTTTGATATTGGAGATATCTCCCTTATGGCTTCTTTTTGTCGTCATTTTACTTATTTAGTTTATTGGTTTCTTATTTTAATGGTTTAAGCATTTTGCTTATTATGAAAAAAAATGTGAAATGAGATGTGCGGATAAGATGAAAAGAAAAGGTAGAGAGAGAGTTATACTCCATGGTCTCAAATTTATAAAGGACTACTACAGAAGTTATGGTAATGGACAAAGTTATTGCATCTCTTACCCTGTCCAGTCACACAAAAACAGAATCATAACACTCTATTTGTTGCATAGTTATAATTGCAAGTTTGTGGGGGTTGAAATGTTACAATCAATCATCATCCTAAAAGCTTGTGGCTATCCATCTCATAACAAAATATATGTACCATCATTCATCCAAAATAACTTCTCAACCCTCAAGTGGGCTTTGGATCTAATAAAAGGCACTACTTATATTTGCAAACATCTCATATTTGAATCTATTGGAGTATATATTTAGAATTATACCACCTTTAGAAAAGATAAAGATATTATACTCACATTTTCTTATTACTTACGAAAATGATCATTTCATTTTCTTTGCACTATGTAAATGTCAACATCTCCGAAAACAATATGTATATGATTTGTTGTGTTATTATTGTATACAACTTGTTAATGTGATGTATATCAAAGAGACAATACGTCTTGATCGAAAATTACCTTTCTTTTTCATATTTAATATCCCTCATATCCCTTTTCTTCAAATATTAATGTGATATATCTCGTCTATCTGTTTTTCTAAACTGAACACACACTGTGCGAATATGTGTAGCAAAAGGCTAATGGGACAAAAACAAAAATGCTTACGAAAGTGGTAGATGTCTATTAGCATTTAGCAATAATTAAAAGACAATTAGGTCTACAAACAATGGACAGATTACAATCAATACCATGTGATTGTACATTACAACCTCAGTAGACTAAGGCACATGAAAAGACAATTGTGCTTAATTCACTTCTTAATTAATATGCAAAATCAAATGCATTTTACACACATAACATACATATATTTATCTTTTTAATATTTATCTCCAAATATCTTCTATTATCATCTACAAATACCACATTTAGCCCATAAATTTTTTTTTCGCACTCAAAAGATCTCTCTTACCCTTAATTTTCACTCTTAATTCTTGCACTATGTCCAGCGACGACGACCAATGGCAACAAGTCCGATGTCACCATGTTTCCAGTGACAATTGGCACCCATGAATCTTCGACGCCCCATGCATTGACACTCCAAGATGACTACATCTCCCATATGTCCAACATGCCAGAAGCACCCACACATCTTTTGACGAATTTCAACTCTCCAACGACAGATTCAACATTCGTGCATGTTGCCTACTCTCACGAGGAAAGTAGGAGAATCTTCGAGGGATGAGCTAAGAACCGCGACAATGTCAGATTGGAACGAATATAACAAAGGGTCAAGGCAATGGACAAGACAGTGCTTCGAACAGTGGGCACTCGATACCCAGAGAGGTTCGTGAAGCGGGTAGAAGCCTTGTGTATAGTCTTTTCCATAAAGCCATAAATGCCGACACGAGCAACATGAGGCTGCAAGTACTATAAGCACACTTGATGATGATTACTATACTCTAAAAATATTTGAGTATCTAGTTTTATTATGTATTTTATCAATTTTTTCAGGATTTTAATTATGTAATTTTTTTTAAAAAAATTGTGCTATTAATTATGTAATTTTTGGCTTTAATATGATTTTAATTATTTAACTTTAATTTATTATGTAATTTAATTATATATATATATAATAAGTAAATTAAAATAATAAATGAATAAAAAATAAAATAATAGGATCGATGAATACAGAACCCGATTGGATTATGGATTTTAATTTTAAAGTAAAGAATACAATAAAAAGTGTCCTGAGATATATAAGTAGTAGTAAAGAGAATGAATTATTTAAGGATGAATAGTGGCATATAAAATAAACTAAACAGTTAGATGTTACTGAATGCATTTGTTCAGCTCTTTTTGTCCATTGTGAGTAGTTTATTGAGGTAAATTTCGCTTTACTATAGTGTGTAAGACCATCCGCTACGCGTCCCGCGCCGGGCTCGCGTCTCGTCCCTGAGGGACGGGTCCTCCGCGGGACGCGTTGCAGCGACCATCCCGTCCCTAGCCCGCGCCCGTCTCGTCCCGTAGCCCGTCTCGTCGAGACACGGGACGCGCTGTCCCGCCACGCGCCAGCGACACGTGTCTCGTCCCCATGCGTGCGTGACGCCCACTCGCTGGCCCGCGAGTGGGCGTCGTCACTGATAACGCAATAATTCATTTTTTTAAAAAAAATCGACTTTTAATAAAAAAAAATTCAAACGGTAATATTACCGTTAAATTTTTATTTTCGTTTTTTAAATTTTTTTTTATATATTTTACTCTATAAATAATCCTATTTCATACTCATTTCAAACACAAACACACATCTATTCCTCTCAAATCCTCTCTATCACTCCAATTTTCATCTTCAATCAACTCAAACAAATGGATCCTTTTGAGCAAATGCGTCAATTAATGGAACAATCACTCGAAGAAGATCGACGATGAGAGGCGGAGGAAGCCGCGCCACCCCCACGACGCTCCCGGAAGTACATCAATCGGAACCGGGAGGAAGCCGCCGCACGGTTAGTACGCGACTACTTCTGCGATAACCCGATTTGGGGAGATATCTACTTCCGTCGCCGTTTTCGCATGCGGAAACTGCTATTTCTCCACAGAGCGAATACTTTGGCGGCCATGGAAGAGTTCTTCCGAGAAGGGTTCGACGGGGTCGGCCGTCCCAGCCATACGACGCTGCAGAAATGTACTGCATCCATCCGGCAGCTTGCGACTGGACAAACGACCGACATATTCAACGAATACCTGCACATCGGAGACACCACTGGGCGCATGTGCTTGCTCAACTTCTGCAGAGGCGTCCGGGCAGCCTTCAGTGACGAATTTCTCCGGAGGCCAACCACGGAGGATTGTCAGTTCCTTCGTGAAGTGGCCGACCTTCGTGAAGACGTGCGGCAGGCCTGCGAACCCAAAGCAGGCTCTTTTTGTGCAGAAGCAGGAGGCTGCGCGCAAGGATGTGGAGAGGGCGTTCGGGGTTCTCCAAGCGCGCTTCAACATCATCAAAGCCCCGGCTCGTTCGTGGTTCATGGAGAGCATGGTCGACATCATGTATACGTGCATAATCTTGCACAACATGATTGTCCGAGACGAAGGACCCGATGCGGGAAATTGGTTCGACCCCGAATCCCCCGGAAGCTCAACCGCAAGTAGTCCGCCGCGAAGTGGAGCGCATCCGTCTATACAAGAACGGTTGGCTATTCGGGTAAACACCCAACTCCAAGAGGATCTAATTGAGCACATTTGGGAAAACTTTGGCGGAGCAGATTAAATTATGTCATTTTTATTTTTTTAGAATTTTAATTATGTCTTCGTTTTTTTTTTTAATTTTAAGTTGTAATGTTGTTTTAATTTTAATAAAGTGTGTTTGTTTAAATTGAATTGGGTTGAAAAAAAATTTATAAATGAAATTGAATGAATAGTAATTAAGGGACGGTATAGAGACGGTTAAGGGACGGAGCGTTGCAGGTTCCGTCCCTTAGTTAAGGGATGGATGAAAAAAGGACAGTGGGACCCTCAAATAGTGCTCAAATAGTAGTTAAGGGACGGTTTAAGAGACGGTATAGAGAAATCGTAGTGTATGGCCTAAATTACTATTCTCCGATTACATAAATTGTAGGTCCATGACTTTATTGGGAAACACAGTTGGCCTATCAATTAATAAAATTTAGAGTCGTCCTAGACGCATGTGAGTGTACTTCCAAAAACCAAAATAATTCACTTACCAAATATTCTACAACTAAATTATGTATTTTCATTTCACTTTTATGATTCTATCAAACTTGCAATTACCGAAATTAATCTATTTTTACATATATTTATGAAATGTATAGTGTATTAGTACTTTTTATTGCTTTTGAACTTAATTTAATTGGTTTAATACAAGTATTACATTTGATAAATAATTACTCACGGCGAGTTTATCTTTATTGAGAGACATTAATGTTATATTGTTAATTACATATCTTAAGTGAGCATTGTTCTCATTGAATATACAATTTATTTATTTTGATTTATTTATTCAGTTTTCATTTCAATACCTTAAAATTGATATTCAAATATAAATTATCTAAAAATTAAATTTCAGGTTGTTGTTTTATTAATTTATTTTAAGTTATAAAAATTGAACAAATAAAAATTAAAATTTATGTAATTTATAAAATTAATAACATTGATATTTTATAACATTAGAATAAAAATAAAATAAATTAATAATGTTAATATGGACTAATCAAAATTGATAATAAAGGATGTAAAATATATTATTGATATGTAAAGTGCGTGGAATGTATCATCAGTAATCTATCAGAAAAATAAATTAAGCATCCTGAATACTCTCATGTGTTCTAGAAAACTCAAGATATATGTAACTTTTTTTCCGGACAACACGAATTAGTTTGTTTTTTAATTTTGAAAAAGTCCACTAATTTCTATACTTGTTTAGAACTTTAGATCTGACATTATCATGTAAGTGAATAATAGAGTATTAAAAGATTTACATAAATAATTGATCTAATTAATCAGATTTTTGAATGATTTTACTAAAAAAAGGATGTGAAATTAATGGATGGCAAGTGAGGTTAAATTCAATTAAAACAATGAGAAAATCACTTATTAGGAGTATTTCTTAAAAATGATTTAGAAAATCCGCACCCTCTATTATAGGAAAAATCCTATGTATGTGATGGGTGAAGTTACTACTTCCTTTCAATGACCTCAACCAAGCGACACAAACATATGTGATGTGTCTAATTATCTTGGATATAACGTGTTGCTCAATATGTTCTACAATTGATTGATTTGTCATGTAAAGTGGTAAGAATTATAAGATCCTTTAAATTTGCCACTTTTAATACAACCGGAAATGCAACTAAATCACTAAAAAGCACCTATATTCATGTGTCAAAAATCTAAAAGCACATGCACATGTACATGTTAGATTATTTTTAACCCCTATGATTTATTTTAGATATAGATGGCTTTATAATAGTGAGATAAGTATAATATGGGATAAGGTAGAATCTATCTATAATTTAAATAGTCATAATTGTGAAGATGAGATTGATAAAGTACAACATAATTTGACATTATAAAGGTATGTTTGATAAGCTTGTAAGTCTAAAACACAATTTCTATGACTTTCATGAATTTAGAGCTTTTCTACTTAAATTGTCTAAGCCAAGCTTTTGAGAAATACATAAGTGAACAAGAGATAAGATTAGTCATATCTAAAGTTTTGCTTCATAATATGAAAAACTCAGTCTGAATTATTGATGTTGGTTTAAATTATGTATGATGCATTTAATTACATCCCATGTGACAATTATAGATGTGGTAGGTCAAGACAACAAAATATCGACTGTTTCCATCACCATTGATTTATTCCTCCACAGCAGGGATGAACGATTGCTATTACAACTTAGTACAAAGCATTGAAAAACAAGAGAAAAATTATGGAGTAGTCTCTCTATAACATATAAACACTATATAAAGTGTCGATCGGTAGGCTAAATATATAATCACAAATACTAATTTTCAAGCAAGATCTTGTATCGCAATCGCTACTCCATGGCGTGAAATACATGTAGTGTATATGATTTTAGAATAAGAGATACCAGTAAAATAGTGACTGGAAACAACTGACTGAGCTTGTTACCTAGAAGAAACAGTAGTGAATGCTCTAGCAAACCCATTCATGGCGCCATAGCTCTTGGAGCTGAACCCCAAACACCCCAGCAGCCCTTGCCTGTACGGAAGGAACGTCTTCTTCTTCATCTCCTCCGCCTGCGCTCTCTTCTCCGCGTAATGCGCCGACGGAGAGATCAACCTCCTCTTACCTCCTTCATTTCTGTTCACCGCCTTCTTTTTCACCTCCTTCGCCTTCGCATTGCTCGCCAACGGCGCCATTTTCTTCTCCTTGTTCACCGGCGAAAACGACAGAGATCCCCAAAACTTGTGCCCTTCGTTTCGCCCTTCGCTCTTGCTCCTGTACAGAAACTCTTTCAGGAAAATCCACCGCTTTGAGCTCCTCCCCGCCGACGACGACCTCGACGCGCACGGCGCTCCGTCGGCTCCTTTCTCCTCCTCGGCGGCGATTGCGCGGATTTCGCCGGATTTGTCGTCGTCGGCGTTGGATCTGGCGGAATCGAACGGCGTCGTTTGGCTCCGCATTGGCGACATGGATCTGGTGCGGCGCCGCAGGGATCCAGTGCGGAGCTTCAGATCCCTGCCGCGGGGGAAAATCTGGTCGTCGTCGAAGGCGTCGTCCGATTCGATGAGCGGATCGAGGATCTGAGAGCGCTGGAGGTGCGTGGAGAGCTTCATCGGGCGGATCTGGCCGTTGAAGAAGAGCTCGTCGGCGGAGGTCATGTGTTCCGGTGAGGCGGCGGCGGTGGAGGGGAGCGTGGCGGAGAAATCGAAGTCGAAGCAGCTGGAATCAGCAGCGGCGGCAGCAGCGGAGGGGTAGGATTTGAGAGCGGTGGTGGAGAGGACGAAGTGCATGGGGCTGGCGGGGGCGCTGTAGTAGAATCCAGAGAGGGGAGCGCCGCGGCCGGGACTAGAAGGAGCGCTGACGTAGGGAGTGGAGCAGCAGCTATCGATGTCGTCGACGGCGTTAGGGTTTTCGATCTCGTGTTCCATGATTTAGGAACGTTGACGGGGGAGAAGAAGGAGGGGTGGGGTGTGTGTGTGTGTGTGTGTGCGCGTGGGGAGGAGATATATAAACGGAGTGATGGGTATCAAATATAAATACAAGCTTCGCTGTCAATTTATTCTGCAAACCCAAAATAAGTTTTTCATTTATGAGTAAATCATTTGTTTTGTAAATTATTTTATTATTCATTTAATACGCCAGCCAAACCTGGGTCACCAATCAGAACGTTCTGACCGTTTCAAACATAAATGCATTACTCATCCGAACCTTCATGCATTATTGCAAAGAATAAAGCTATGTGGCCACACATTATGGCCGGCCATAAATTAATTAAATAACATAAAAAATTGATTTTTTTTGAATTTTTGGTTTAATACAACTTGGTTTTACTTTTATATTATCTTCATTATTTGTTGTTCAACATGTTAGTGTTACTCTTTCGTAGTTTTTGCTCAACTTATTACTACTGTCATTTCTTGATTATTTCTCAACGTATACACTAATTCGTGATATTAATGTGTTTTACGTAATGGAATTCAAAGATAAGTATCAACTCACAAGTCCATTCACACACATATAAGTTTATATCGATAATTCTAATTTTTTATACATGTAAATAGACTAAATTAACTTTTTATGGCCGGCCACATTATGACCATTTAGCATCACTCTATTGCAAATTAGTATAGTTTCTATTTACCATATTTTATATAGCACACTATATACAATTAAAACGGCGAATCTAAAAAAAGACCGCGATTATTTCTCTTGCCAGGTTTCAGATCCCTATATAAAATATAACTTGCCGTTACCATAAATATTACGAAAACTTGGTTCCCTTCCGTTTTTAAATTATACTCCTATTCACTTTTTCATCTAAAAATAAAAACTTGGGGCAATATATACGTGATAAAAATAGTTAAAGTATTAATGAATAAAGAGACATGTATCATTTGTAATGTAATACGTGGTAAAAAAAATATTCAAAAAGTTAAAATATTTGGTTTTAGTATACTAACTAAAATGAAAAAACAAACTTGAGAACGGAAAGAGTATATTAGTTGATAAGCTTCTACAAGAATTGACGCTTTATGTAAAGCACGTCAAATGATGTGGTGAAGGTAGTGACATCACTAGAATGACAATGACGGTAGAGGCTAAAACCGTTGGATCGAGGGCAAAAACGAAGCATGCGTGAGACAGAATGAATGAGAGATGGAAAGAAGTTTTGGTGTAAATGAGGTTATTTAAAATTGAAACTAAAAAACATCAATCAATATCGACATACACTAATTTGTGGATAATTCAGAAACTTTCATTTAGTTAAAATAAATTTATCATTACTGACAAATAATTATGTCAAAGATCATGGAGGATGTCGGTATTTTGATCTGGCTCCAAGATTGACTATTATCCCTATAAACGATATAGTACTAAATATTTATAGTGTGTTTAGTCATTATAAAAGATTAAGTTTAATTTGATCTATTCTCTTTCTCTCTGTTTCTAATAGTTTTCCTCCAAAAGTTTTGTTGTGAATATGCTATCATCAATCTCTGCATAAATATTACTCCACTACTACAGTAGATGTAATTTTATTAACTCATACTATACACATATAGTTTCAATGATTAAATTTTTTTTTCTTGTGTGTATTTTATTTATAAAAGCAATCTGTATGTGATCCATATTATATATATATTTTATGATTAAGGTAATCCATACATGTTTATTTTCTAAATAAATAGTTTTGTCGTACTATCTATAAAATGTTCAAAAATAATTAATAATAACAAAACAATGTTATTTTATTATTAAAATCATAAGAATGTTAAGAATTTGTTACGTGATAGTAATATTTTTATAATATAAAAATTGTTAAGTAATACTATTATTATATTAATAATTCTAGTTTCAGCCATTTGATATATACCGTGAGTCTGACAGTATTGATTATATTATGAAACCATCCAACATTTGGCGTGAAAAGACGAAGAGCAGATGGAAATATTGACTTTGAGTAAATAATTTATTATAGGGGATTATACCCCATTTCCTTCCTGCACTTGTTTATTAATCTTTTTTATTTTCCTTTCAAAAGGATTAAATAAATTTATTTAATCTACTTCCTTTGTAATTTCTTCAGGGAAGTTTCAACCTAAATGTTTGATTCCATATTACCGTGTAAATAAATTTTATATCTATCAAATGTTGATATCCGCCTATCAGAAAAAGAAATACAGAGTTCATTCATATGATTTCAAAGTAGAGTATAATTTATTTATTTTTTCAGAATTTGAAAGTAGTTTACTTTATAGAGTGGTAATGCACTAGAAGTAGGAACATCAATCCTTTTTTTTTGCACCAATCGATTTTTTAAGACAGGATACATCAAACATAGGATTCTAGCTATTGGGATGCGAGGACAATAGAAACTTATTCATAATTATTTAATCATTGGTTTACTAAAAGTAAACCATAGTATCATTGCTTTATAAACAATGAAGCCCTTTGGTCCACAGTGGGTCGTACGATAGCGCACCCGATAGTTTACTAAAAGTAAATCATAGTACCATTTCTTTATAAGCAATGAAGCCATCCACAGTGGGGCGGACGCTAGCGCGCCCGATGCGTCGGGCGGGCTATCGTCCGCTACTGTGGCTCCGCGGACGACGGACAATGCGTCTTAGTCCGCGGACGAAGCGCGGACGATGCAACACGTTTTAGTTTTTTTTTTTAAATTTGAAAATTTTGTTTTATATATACCCCAGAGCCGAATTCCTCCAGAGGTTGATCGATGAGTTGAGCCGGAAGTTGAGGCTTTTGTAGGATAGTCAATTTTGTTTATTTCTAATCCGTGTAACTTTTTATAATCAATGAATTTTTTACCGTTCTTAGTTAATCGTTGTGTTTTTTCTAAGTTTGCATTTATATATTTGAAAACATTTAAATTAATTAACAAAACAATAGTAAAATGCTTAGGGAGTCCCACTGCAAGTGAAAGTGGAGGAGGATAAAATGCTGACATAACGGTGCATAGGACGGGCTTTAGGGCGCCCCATTGTGGATGCTCTAACAGCCTTCTATTAAAACGTGGATTAATTTAATTAATTGTCAACCTACCCTCTTTTTTACATCACCTCACTAGCCCCTATTTTAAGATTATTTGCAATTTAGGTGCCAACCTTTAGAGTCACGTGCAATTTAGATTCAACACTTAGCCTAGCAATAAATTACTTCCACACTTAAACATTCTTTGAATTTAGATCTGCCTAGTGTTTTTTATATTTTACTTAATATATTAGAGATGATTAAACACTATCAACTCGTATTGTAAATTTCATCAAATACAATGAAAATCAAGCAAAAGAATCATAAATAAACAGCCACTTTAGTATAAACGGATTTTTTCAAGTTTCCCGAATTAGGCTTACAATGATTTTTGCATGATTCTTGACACAAACCAAAAAGCTAGAAAGAATCAAGAAATTGGCAGCAAACATGAGTAAGCAATTACAACAAGAAATCATCAATCAATTCATCTACCAAACAAGTTAGTATCCTATTTCCTATTTCTACACCTTCTTCAAATGCCTCAACTTCAAAGTCCACCCATTTCCCGCTCTTCGAGCTCATATCTTTGTCCACGAGCTCATCCACCATCAGCTCCTCCGAGTTCGTCCACCTCCATATCTCTCTGTACAAATCATCGGCCAACCATTGCCTTCTATGTAACACTGCCACCTGCTTGCCCCAGAACTCTGGGCCTCCATCAAGAATCCGCCCGCATCTCTGTTCTAGGCATTCACACACACAGTCAAACAATACCTTACGTTCTACCGCATTTTCTTCCATGCCTTTGTACGATTCCATTGTTTGATTCTCCAGCTGCATAAAGAGGTCGGGAGCTACGATTTTGTGAGCTTGTCCCAGAGAGAACTCCTCCACCGACAATTCTGCATGGCTGAGAATATCTTCTATGTATTTTAATTCCCAGTTTGAAGAATCTTTCGATTCTACCACATGTAAGCTGGAAGAAGCAGTTTCGGACATAGACCAAACAGACAGTGAGGAGGCTGTATCTGATATCTCTGGATCAACTTCAGCTATGTGAGGCTTCCTAGTAGATCTCCAATTCATTCCTTCACAAAAGACAAGCGATGAGCACTACGTTTGACCTAAATCATCAGAGTATCAATTTTATCTGAATATGAAAAAACAAGGGGTATAGATAAACCCTTTCGCTGAGTCAAAATCTTAAAACTCCCAGAACAAGGTTAAACCGGATCATATTCTGAAATTTGATTAGGTATTGCATATTCTCGTTCTTCATGAGAACCAAGTTAATCAAAAAGATTTGATATCATACCTTTATCACTTGAGCTTCTGCCAACATCAAATGAGTCACAACTAGCTCCTGACAGAGAAGGCTGACTTGAGAGTGATGGGGACCCTTGCAAATACAGGTGTCTCTGAAAGTTTTTACTATCACCAGCTCCTGCAAAGTATTCTAGTCCCTGGCAAATGACAGAAATAAAGGTGTCGACTTTACTAGTAGTAAAGAATAATATAGGAGAAGAAACCTGCACACCCCATTATGCACATAGTTCTGTGTGCAAATAATTGTGACAGTTATCCCTGTCTGATGTTATAGCACGATATATTCACTAATGTTCAGATGATACTACTTTTTCTATTTGCCAGCATACTCTCACCATTTCCACTTGACCACATAAAGCCTCAAGTTGGGCCATTTCTGAGACCATTCTAATCCATGTGTTACAGATTTCAAGCTTATGGTTTAATTTGTTTCACTTTCACTACTTGATGCAGAAGTACATGAATTAGCCAAGATCACAGTAAAGACAGCGTAGTGCCAAGGACGAAGGTAAATAAATATGGGCTCCATATAATCTTCCATGCCCCAACACAATGTATTAGAAAGAGCGACATAAAAAATTGGCCAAAAGGTGTACATTATGATTTCCTTTTCTTTTGACAATCAATGCTGCATAGTAGTAGAAGATAGCTGACTACCCGAGATGGCGAGATATAGGGAACAACATTTGCTGTCGCTTTTCCTTGAGTTATAACACTAGAATTAAACAGCATGCAACAATATGAAACAGTGTTCCGGGCAAAGTGATTCAAAGTGAATAGAGAAAATTTCACTAATGACATTGTTCTCTAGTGAGATGTCTTTGTTGCTGAAATTGTAGGCCAGTCAGATATCTATGGTAGTCATATCTAATGTTTTCATGGAAAGGGTTAGTCAATTATCACACCTTTGCTAAACATAAAGCAGCAGGAAAGAGCTTGATTAAAGACCTGAGAAATTACATTTAAAGATTAACTATTGCAAGAAATTGGCAGGTAAAAAGATGTTACGGAATTGCCACGAGAAAAAAGAAGATTAAATCAATAATTAGAGAGGAACGTCTCAGAAGGATGAAATCTGTTACTAGAGATAAGCATCCCATCACTTCTCAGGAATCAACTTCCTTTGAACTCAGAATACTGATTCTCCATTTATTAAACTCTCCCATAAATTTTCAACTGAAGTTCATGGCCATAAAGTAGTTATCTAATTTTCATTTCTTTACAGTATGATGCTACCAGAACAGAAAAGAAAACACTGTTTACAAGGACATAGGTTATCGATATAGTATAAACTAGCAAAGAAGATACGAAAGGAAGGTGCAGTACCTTGCTTCCTTGATCAGCTTGGAGCCAAGGTTTGTCAACAGAAGCACAATCCGATGCATCCAGAGCTTCTCGTTCCACCAAGTTAACTGCAGGGCCCATGTTTGCATAGTTATTAACGGACAAAGAAGATGATCCTGACACGTCTTTCTGCGAAAGCTCGACCCTAGAAGTCAATTCTTTAAGTTTTTCTTCCAGAAGTACACTTAAAGCATCTCCACCTATAACATTGAACCCTGAAGAGGATGTTGCAGAAGATCTTAAATCAGATTCGCGTACACAAGGATCGTAACTGGGAGAAAGCAAGCTAGTTTCTTCCAAGACTGCAGCACTTGAATTAGATCCAACAGACTTCTTGATTGGAGATGTGAATGTGAATGACACGACATCAAAACTACTTTTCCTGTCAATTCCATCCCAATTGGAATCACCTTCAAAGGAAACATTACATTTTACAGATTTTTCATCTTTAATGGCCATAGCTTCTAAAGCAACACCTCCACTAGACTGAACATTCTGGTTGATAGGTAATCTTTTCTTTGAAGTTGTCTTTGCTCTGACCGAAGAAGCGTCTTTGCCTGGATCAGCAGCCACAAAATTTGTCTTTCTTGATGTCGCCACGGTATTGAAAACAATTTTATTGACAGTCCTATTAGTAGTACGCCCATTAATGTAATTGGAGGACAAGTTTGATTCTTGTCTCTCCTTCGGCTTGGAACAAGAAGATTCCAACTTTTCTTCATCGTTGCCTGAGGCACGATTTTGCTTCTGATTATTCAACCTGAGCGCCTCAGAAGGCTTTCTTGATGAACTTTGCTTTTCCACTTTTTTTTGTGCATGTGTAAGATCCCTAGTTACACACCCATTGTGTTCTTTTTGCTTCTGAGAACTTCTGCTACCAGAAGAAGTTGACCCATCTCTTTTATGGATGCTGGGTTTTGTCTGAACTGCAAGAGAAACTAGTTTCTCATTACTCTTTGATCTTTGAGAACTAGCCCTTTTGGATTCTTCAGATCCCTTATACTGATAATTGTCTTCTAATCGGCCTTTACCCCGGGCATTAAGTTGTTTCTTGATATTTTTTGAATTCTCCTCTTTCACCTTTTGGGATGCATTAGCTGCTTGAGAAGACCGCTGAGCAGACTCGAGTTTCTCCTTCAAACCCCGAACTCTAAATGGACCAGAAGGCAATCCAAGTGACGAAAAATTGCCTTTAGTGGTTGACCTTGGACTCTGGTCAATTATCTTGGAAGCAGCCTCAATTATGTAAGCCGCATTTTTAGGTGGAATGAACCCAGGACTTTTGATAGGAGACATGATCCGGTTATGAGTAACAGGCATGGGCTTAGCGGATTTGGGAGGCAATACCTCTCTTTGAAACCTCTCTATGTGTCGATTCTGCACCTTCTGCAACCTCAGGTCTAAAGGATTCCGACTATATCCATCCAATTTATTCCGCACACTCTCAAAGATTACGATATCATGTTCGCCATGAAATGCAGGAACAGCCATTGAGTAACTAGAATCTCTGAATGAGTAGGAGTCAGAAAGCGGATTAGAACAAGGTTCATTAACGTTTGATGTTGGCAAGGAATCCAGTCCCATAAGACGTGCAACAACCCCAGGTGCTTTTGTTCCCTGTTCTGAGTCGCCACTGGCTGAAGAAGCATAAGGATAATCATTGTCACAAGTGGCATTAAGAGGGAAGCCTTGATCAAGCACCTTCATACAAGCACACGACAAAACTAATTAAGTCAGTACCACAACCTTACATAGTTACTTTGAGCCCACTGCGAGTGAAGAAAATTCAAGAGATTTACCAGCTGACGCCGTGCAATGACTGAACCATGACAATTATCTTTTCCATGGTCGGAACTCTCTGCACGCAATACCCAAAACGACATTCAAACACCGAAACAGTCAAAACTACATTAAAACTATATGACTGTTACAGTAAGAAGAAGAATACCAGGTAGATCAGGTTTGCTAGTGAAGAGCTTCTTGCGAGATTTACCATTCCAATCAAACAACTGAAGAAAGCCTCCCTTTCCTTGCTTCTCAACCTCCATTTTAGTTCTTTACTCGAACGTGAAATTCTCTAGATAGACACTAGATAAATCAAGTGACACCCATCTGCTAGAGTGAAACAAATGTTTCAAATCTTTACTCTTAGGAATGCGAAGTGATCAAAAATTGGACGGAAACAAATAAAATCATTATAACTCCAGTGATAGCTAAGCTAACAAAAATAGACCCCAAATTAAGATCGGCGAAACCCTTCACAAATCAAATTTGCAGAGATTATCACAAATTCGTGTTCATTTTGCTCCTCTAAGTATCCATGAAGGGGATAATAATATGCTATGCGAATCACCCTACAAAAATCAAGCCGAACCGCCATTTTCAAAAATCCCCAAATTCAATGACAAAACCATTAGCGCACACACAAACCCAGGATTCAAGAAAAAGATGGAGACCTCACTTCCTACAAACACACATTAGACGCGCAAAAACAAAGGGTCCGATCTCATTCAATTCCATCCATGTACATAAAACATAGCAACATTCAATTTTTCATTATTTCAAACAAATAGACGAGGTTGCAGAAACAAACCTGCAAAGCTCATATCCTAAATTCTCACATCACTAGTGTGAACAAGTCTCCGTAAAAAGTTTGAATCTTTCTTGTCAGAAACTGCAGCATTAAATTACGAGTACAGGAAGAGAGCAGAGGTAAAGATCTGGGGACGTTAAATGAGAAGTGGATATGGATTTTGAATTTCGATCTTACAGAGAGAGAGATTTGTTTGAAAATATATAAAAAGTGAAAAAGAGTGATAGCAAAGAGTGTGTCGCAAACATAAAAACACAACAGTCAGATATAAAATTGATTATTGGTTATTTTAATATGACTGTATATTGTAAGCTATGGCCCACCGCCACATTTATTTGCATTTATTCTATTGGTTTAAATTAAGGCTCAAAAAATGGAAATAAATTCATTGAAAATCCAGGGGATAATAATTTCTTCACATGCTTGGTCTCAGGAATTTATTTGGAACTTTTACAATAATTTTTCTCAAGCAGACAGAATATGGGCATTCTACTCTTTTCGATAAATGCACAAATATCATGTTGTCTTGGAAATTTGGATGATTCTTTTGTTCTTTTACTTTTGAATTTATTAGAGTTTAATTAACCTCAGAGTGAGTTTTATTTTATCGAATATGATGGTATAAATAAAGTTATACACCGAAATAAATAAATAAAGTTATTTTATTTTATCGAATATTTTATAAATTTTGCAATGATAAATAGGACAATAAATGATTACTCCGAAATAAAAGATTCTTTTAATAGAGGTATGTGCAAAAGTTTATACTCCCATCACTCGATCAGATGTTCTCTTTGTGCGGATTACTTTAACTTAAAATTGACTGTGAGTATACACTTTTGTTTGAATGAAATTGCATCATGTCGCATATTTAAGGCATATTGATGTTGGATATAATGGACTACGGCCCCCCTTCCAACCATAATTTATAGGCAAAAATTCAAACTGTGCCTACATCAATGGGGTTATTGGGGGCCAACGATTCTGTTCAATCTATTATTTGGCACTATTCTTCATTTTCAACCACCATCTCGGTCACTAAAATTACTCCTATATACTTTCATATTGAAAAAACTCAATAATAAAGGTAATAAGGAAAATAGTTGACTAATCTCTAATCAATCAGTGTAATTAGTATTTGATTTGATCCTTCCTATAATTATCTTCCCTTTAATCATGGGAAGTTAATGTAAATCATGTATTTTACACCTATTAATACAAGTTTCTCCAATCACCAATTTACGGTGATTCCCATATCATTTCTCACATGGTATCAGCCATCTTGATCCTCTAAACCATATTCTTCTGCCGTCATACTCTTCTTCCTGATCGGACTTGACCCCTTCGGCAGACTGAACTTGTCTCCTTCAGTCTCTCTCTCCCCACTTGCCATGGCAACACAAACTCCAAACCCTCTACCTGTCAATACTATGATCAATATGACTCCGGTGAAGCTCGATTCCACCACCTATCTTATTTGGCATCGTCAGATGCTGCATATGGCCGAGTGCTTTGATCTCCAAGGCTTTCTTGATGGATCGGTCGTCGCTCCTCAATCTTCTTTGACGTCTGGATGCTGGCGTCTCTTCTCCTAACCCCGCCTATAACTCATGGCGCATGAAAGATCAGAAGTTGCTTTCTGTTATCTGGACTTCTCTCTCTACAGAAGCCATGCTTGAGGTCATTGGGTGCTCCTCGTCGCACTCTGCTAGGGTCAACATTACAGGTTGCTTTCTCGGATTCCTCTGCCTCTCGCACGCATCAATTGCGTGAGGAACTTCTCTCCCTTCACCGTGGTGCTCAATCCGTCGAAGAATATGGCCGAAAATTCAAAGGCTTGCGTGATCAATTATAGGCGATTAATCGTCCTGTCGACGATTCTGACAAAGGGCATTGGTTCTTGTGTGGATTAGGCAATCAATACACATCTTTTGCTGACACACGACTCGTTCTTACTCCCATACCTATGTTTCGCCATCTCCTGCATCAAGCGAAGCAATTCGAGTCCATGCTTAGTGCCATGGAAGTCCCACCTACTTCGCCTGCTGCTTTTTCAACAGAACGGGGTCGGACGATCAACGAGCAACACCCTGGTGGCGGTCAGAATTCCAACTCGAGTCAGCGCTTTGGTTGCGGCCGTGGACATTATCATGGCCAAGGTCGTGGGAACTCAAATCCACGTCTAAATAATGGACATTCCAGCCAGACTTCGCAGTCAGATGGTCGTTCGGGTCGTCGTCCTTACACACCACGTTGCCAAATATGCCGTGGGGATCACTATGCAGACAAGTGTCCTCAATTCCTCAATGCTCGTAATGCTATTCCTTCTGCACATTTGGCTGAGGCGTTCAAAGCATCTTGTAGTGTGGCTCCTCCGGCCGACCTCTGATTGGTATCTTGACTCGGGTGGCTCTGCTCATATGACAAATCAACAATCTGTCATTGACTCTTGTGCACCTTACTCTGGTAATGGGTCCGTTATTGTTGGTAATGGAAATTCTTTATCTATTTCACATATTGGCTCGAGTAAATTAACCAATGACGTACAATTATTCGATGTGCTTGTTGTGCCCCATATTACGAAAAATTTGTTATCTATCTGTAAATTGACCTCTGACTATCTTGTTGATGTTCTATTTTCTGATCAGTCTTTTGTCATTCAGAATCGAGTAACCAAGAGCATCTTGGCTCAAGGTAGACATGACATGGGGTTATATTTACTTGATCGTGGTGTTCCAGCTTTAGTTGCAACTCGCCGTAGCACAACTTTAAAAGCTAGTTTTTCTTTATGGCACTTGCGCCTGGGGCATGTCCCATTTCATATCATTTCTTTGTTGCATAAATTAGGGCATTTATCAATTTCTTCGTTATTGTCGGATCCTAGTGTTTGTTCGCCATGCCAGTTGGCTAAGAGTAAACGTTTACCTTTTGCTCTCAATGAAAAACGTGTTACTGCTATGCTTGAACTAATTCATTGTGATTTGTGGGGTCCTGCACCCATTGCTACTTCTGATGGTTATAAGTATTATGTTCTTTTTGTCGATGATTTCTCGAGATTTTCTTGGATTTATCCGTTACGAGCCAAATCAGACTTTTTTGACATATTACTACATTTCCATAAATTTGTCTGCAATCAGTTTTCTCGGACTGTCAAAGTGTTTCAGAGTGATGGAGGCACTGAATTTGTTAATGCCCGAGTTCGTGAGTTTATGTCTGCAAACAGAATTCATCATTGTTTGTCTTGTCCATATACGCCACAATAGAACGGCCGCGCAGAACGTAAACATCGACATGTCACTGAGACAGGCTCTCTATGATGTTTCACTCTTATGTTCCTGCATCTTTCTGGTTCGATGCATTTGCTACAGTTGTATACATTATTAACAGGCTCCCATCATCTGTGCTACAAAACCAATCACCATTTGAAGTTTTGTTCTGCTCTGCTCCAAATTATGCACTCTTTCGACCTTTTGGTTGTCGTGTCTTCCCATATTTACGTGATTATGCAGCTGATAAGCTTTCCCCTCGGAGCCGCCCTTGCATTTTCTTGGGTTATAGCAGCATGTATAAAGGTTTTCGCTGTCTGGATCCGACCTCCCATCAGGTTTTTATTACTTGGCATGCTCAATTTGATGAAACTTTATTTCCTTTCTCCAGTGAGTCGAGCTCTTCTTCACCTAGTAATCTGGATATCGTGAGTTTTCTGGATGGGGCATCTCTTCCGTCTACATCAGCTAGTCCAACACCTTCGGTCCCTACTACATCGGCCTCCGCCTCGGCATCCATCTGCTCTCCTTGATGATGAAGAGCCTGATGTTCCACATCAGCCTGAACTGCATGCTCATCCTGAGCACCAACCTGAACTGCTTGCTCATCCTGAGCATACACATGGAGAATATACTGACGTTTACCTTAATTCTTGTAGCACGACTGCTGCTTGTGACGGCTTCTGTTGAGAATTTAAGAAAGTCGCTGGTATACCATATTTGAAATTCAGTGCAACAATCTGATCTTGAATGAGTGAGAGAAGTGGAGATATAACAATTGTAACACCTGGCTGCAAAATGGCTGGAAGCTGCACTATATGGTATGACCAAGTAAGAAAACAAATATAAATTCCTGTGTGTAAGGAATTAGGAAGTGCGTCTTATGAGAATGTTTCCCACTATACAGTTTAGGAACCAATCCGGATCAGTGATCATTGATGTTTGCATTATCTGCGGTTGTTATGAAAGAAAGCATAATTGTGATATAGAACAAGCATTATCACCAAAGAAGAATTATTTTCTGCATAATTTACCTGTCAATTAGATGAAGCCATTCTTAGTCCTAGTGGCCTGAAATATCCTGCTGTTTGAATTTAAAATAATACTCATCGAAACAAAAAGAGGGATGCAGCTCTAGTGTGTTCAACTTCAGCTAATATACGCTTTACAGGTTTATGGCACTCCACTCACTAATAGTATAAGGACTTTGATAAACACCTTACTTCAAACTACATGCACAGTTTCAAGTCTAATATAGTCACTAAATGCAGTACTGCAGAAGGTTTCCTATACAAAGCTTCAGCTACACCTGCATTATGCCTAGTTGGCCTTTTGTCAAAAAAATGACTTTTACCTCTTTTTGATTGAACTATTTTTTAGATAGTAAAATTGTTATCATCACTTCATATTTTATAAAACATAGTATGTTTTATTTGTGAAACACAACTTTACAATAGCTTAGAACATACTAACAATTAACATCACTAGTTGGGAACTTGGAAAACTGTGGTCCTCAACGGTATAGACACTAGGGTGGGTGGCTGACTACTGCTTATGAACTTCTCCAACAATAACGGAATGATCCATGATCAAAATAAGGTCAATAAAATTTACAAAATAAACTGTTTGGTCAAGAAACAGACTAACTAAATGTGTAACTATAAGGAGGCAATGAAGATGGAAAACTCAGATAATAATACTTATACAATGAAGATGGTTTGTACCTAGAAAGTTGAAAGAAAACAACAGAGCCTGCATCCTTAGCACAAGCAAAGAATGATCAAGTCATGAGAAAATTAGGCAATTTCTCATAATTATGTCATGCAAGTTATCTACAAAATGGGTATCGTATTGGGTTATATCTTTTAGTAGTTTTGCAGGCAGGTATGATAGTCCAATAAATTTCATAGAGGAAGGCCTAGTATCTTGGCACTCACCTGGGCATAAGAACAAAACAATCGCGATTAGCAACAAATGCTTTACAGGCTTGATGCTGCAACTGTCGAAAACTTCTGTTACCAAAGACAACATTGTTTGCCAATTCAAAATCATCTAGTTTTTGCAGCTCGTCATATGTGAGAGATCCATGCCTATTCTCACATAAATTGGAGTTCCATGTTTCATGGGAAACTGATGAATCTGAACTTCGAGTAGGATCATTTCGATGGGCCTGCAAAAATAATTGCACATCATTACTTGGAAGCAGAGAATGTTAAACACTTTTGTCTATCTTACTACTCCTTTTGTGTAGAGGAAAACTGATGGGCTTTGAAGCAACACAAAGGCAGGTTAAAGATTCATATGCATGCCTATTCATAATTCTACTATTTCATCCCTGGTATAATAAGCTGCTTTAAAGGATATTGTAAGTAGTTATATTTATCCACATAAAGCAACACAAATGGTTACTGCTGACATTACTGTAAGGAAAAGGTTATAAAATAAGAAAATAATATATACAGGAAACCGTATCGTCATAATTATAATTTATTTTATTTACTAACATGAAAAAGAATTCCAATCAATAACGCGACCTATTTCATATAATAGCAATAATCTTATTTATTTCATAAAATGATAGTAGTAGTATTTCGTTAATATGACCGGCATGCATAAACTAGATCCCGTATCTAAGAGATTTTTAAGTTACAAAAATAAGTAAAAGAAGAAACGTCACTTGAATTGTAATTTGTAAATTGTAAATAGATGAATTGCTCAAGTGGTGTAGATGAGCAAACTTAAACATATTGTACTCAATTGATCGATCTTAGTTCAACAAGTATTGACTACACTCTACATATGTGTTACATATAACATAGACAATAGTTACCATAAAGAAAACATATATCAAAGCGACGATAAAGTGCAACTCAATTGGTAAGACGTTTATCCTCCAACCATATGAATACCATTATTGTTCTTTAAAAAAACATTTATCAAAGCCTCTGCAGTGAACACATTCTAGTGCAAGCTCTACACACCAGCTTCGCTGCATTAATTTTATACTCCCAACTTATTATTTTCTGCTACATTCACTCACACAAGATATTGAACTTCTATTTCTTATAATGGCTATACATGTAAACAATACAGGAACCTATCAACCTAACAAGCTTCTTGATCATAGCATGGAGATGCTGAGGAATTCATATTCTTTAGCCTCTTAAGACTCTACCCGGATAGTGAACAACCAAACTGATTAAGGGCTTCAGTTCACAGCCTAGCCGCCAGGAACGGTTCCAGTTACTAAAATAGACAAATTTTCCCTGAAAACCTGCAAAAGCGTACAAGAGTTTGATGGTAATTCAGAAGGATATGGTTGTCGCCTTGCCGGAATAATAGAAAGCTAGAATTTCAAAGGAAATAAATGATACCATCCTAAAATGTTCCAATTCTTTCTCCATCAACACATTGTTATCCTGATCTAATGGCTGGAAGATGTCAGCTAATGCTTGGGCATCCTCGGTAGACTGATTTCTTGCCTCACCTGCATTGAGTACCTGAATGTACTTACATCAGTGCGTTGCTTGATGGAATGAATTCAATTCAATCCCACGCCAGGATATTAACAGCTAGAAAGGATGGGAGAAGTTATACATATAAATATAAACTGAACATACCAATTTGTAACCTTCTGGAGAATATGCAAATTCTGCGACTTGAATATCCCCAGGGAGACATTGCTGCACTGCATAAGCTAACCGCATAATCGTACAGAGAACTCTGAATTTCTGCTTTACCAAACACAAAGATAAACTAACAAGAACCTAAATCACAAAATCAAATGCATATATGTATTGTACAGATAGTTAAGTACCTGTTTAGCAGATCCCTCAAAAGCATCTTTTTTGGGATATTTTTTCCTATGATATCTCACAAGCAGTGCAGTCAGCTGAAAGCTTTGAATAGAGAGTTAAAGCAAAGCCCTTGAAAGTTTAATTACATCACATAGAAAAAGTGTATACCTTAATCTCTTCCTCACTATATCCACAGAGGTGATCCCCACTCTGAAAATACAAAGCCAGAACGCCATGGTTATGAAAAGATATAGGCGATCTAGCTGATCATGGAACAAATACTATGGTAATTTTTTCCTAAAACATAGATAAATAGTGAACTCTCATACCATAAGATTATAAATCCCTTGTCCAATACAATCGACAAGACTTATAAAGTTACAGCCAACAAGGTCGCAAGTTGTAAGTAGTACCTCCGACCATAAGATAAAACGAAGAATACAGCACAAAATGCACTTACCATTATCACGCGATAAGACTGCTTGTGATAACCCTTTTTGCCAGTATATAGGCCAATATTATGAAGCAAACAAGCAGCATCCAGGCATTCAAGATCCCTGTGATCCAAGGACACTGAGAGCTTATTGTCATGATTGTCATTCAATTTCCTCAAACCTTCACAAATATCCTGCAAAACCCAAGTTAATAAGCAACAGGAAAGGAGATTGCACACAGAATGAATGATCTATTAAATAAATGTTCCTCTATACCCTTGCGATTGCTGCACACGTAGTAGCAACTTTCATCCTTTTCTTATTACTAAACCTCAAAGCAAGCCTGAAAACGGACCTCCACCGTGCATTAGCATTCAAATCAAACCCCTCAAAAATGCGCCCTGACATCTCTGCAAGCACCCCCTCCCCTAATGCATACCCTGAAACCTCCATTTCCTCAATCCCCAGCCTCCCAAATATCTCATCAAGTAAAACAGTTCCTGCCAAGATGAACGCACCTCGCCTCTTGAAAAACTCCATTCTTCTAAGCCTCCCCTCCATTCCCTTGTCTTCCTCATACAAACTCTGCAGTAAACAACTCAGCTCGTGCCTAGTAAACCTCCACTCCCTTTTCCCAAATTCCTCAGGCACACCAACGGTCTCCTCCTCTGCCTTAACTGCATAGCCTGTGCACACGGCCTTCTCGATAGCATTAATCGTACCCGAGGAGCCTATCACCATATCGAGTTTGAACTCCCCGATTTTCCCGATCAATCCAGAAGCTTCTATTTCATTACGAATATGTTCCCGCATTTGCTCAACATCGGGATATCTCCGAGTTAATGTGACATGCCCTAATCTCAATGATTTCGAATACAGAACTTTTCCCCTTTCCGCTACGGTGAATTCAGTAGAGCCGCCGCCGATGTCAATTGTAAGCACCGTGGAGCTGTAAACCGGGAAGAACTGTAGAACTCCGAGGTAAATGAGGCGCGCCTCTTCCGCGCCGGAGATGATTTCTACGTCGAGGCCTAGGGTTTCGCTGATGGTTTGGATGAATTGGGATTTGTTGGAAGCTTCGCGGACGGCTGACGTGGCGACGAGGCGGAGATGGGAGGGGGGAAGGCGGTGGGAGTGGAGGTAGTTCTGGAAAGTGCGGAGGGCAGAGATTGAGCGGTCGAGAGAGTCGGCGGAGATGGCGGAGGAGGAGGCTGTGGTGTCGAGGCCGAGGACGACTGGTTCTTTGAGGCGGCTGAGCGTGAGGAATCGGCCGGAAAATGGATCGACCTTGACAAGTGTGAGTTTGAATGAGTTGGTGCCCATGTCCACGGCGGCGAAGAGGTTGTTGTTGGCCGTTGACGTGGTGGTCATCGGAGCTGGATAATTGGTGCTCATTTTGTGAAAATTGACATTGACTCAACTGATTTTGTTATTTTGTTGGAATCAAGTCGAAATCTAATCACGCAAAAAAACCAAAATACAAAGAGCATCCGATCTAATTACATTTCAATTTAATTAAGAGGGTCCTAAACATATAACGTTTTTATGATTTTGGTTTTAAACATTATGTTTTGAATTATTTGGTCCTGGACATTTGAAATCGGCCAGATTCAGTCCAAAATGGACGGCACCGTGAAAAATAAACGGTCAACGGCTGTTTAGCTGATTTTGACCCATTTATACATTTTAATTATGAAATTTAATTTCTTATTTGAAAAATAAATTATTATTCTTAACACATCCCAATACGGCCAACGACACTGCCTGGATTGCCGACGAAGAAGATGAGGCCATCTCATGGTTGGTTCATCCCCACAACGACGCTGCCGCCTCCACTCGAGAACACGAAATCAACAATGCCTCTCTCACTTCCTTCAAGTCCATGCTCGACTCTGATTGCTTCTTCAACAATGCCATCTCCCCCCCCCCAATCCGTTCAACCTCCTTGAATTCAGCTCCCTTTCTTTCAATCCTTTGGATTCCTCTTCCTCCCGCTCTCTTTCCCAGCCCTTCTACCTCAATTCCTCACAACAGATGTCCACATTTTACCCCCTAAATCTGTAATGCCCTTCTCTCTTCACAGCTAATTTTGATAATGGCGGCTTCGATTTGAGCTGCGAGACCAAAGCTACTTCCGCGCTCCAGACGCAGTTTCCGCGCCTATGATGATAGGTTTTAACGGATTTAATCCTCAATTTCAATCCAACGCCGAGTTCTCGTCATAGATGCTTCCCTTTTCTGACAATAACGCCGCTACTAGAGGTGCTTCAAACACAATCCATTTCGAGGGTTTCGACCCTAGCGGTGGAGTGGGATTGAATCCCAACAGGACTAAGCTCCTGAGACCTCTCTAGGCTTAGCCGCCGGTGGGAGCACAACCGACTATGTTTTAGAAGAGGGCGGCGCTGCGGCAGAGCTCGGGGCTGCAGAATTTGGGGGCTATGAGCTCGAAGAGCGACGAGGGCTTGACAAGCATTGATGATGCAGGGGAAATAGAATTGGGAATGAAGAGGAGCTTTGATGATGAAATGGAGGACATAGGCGCCGATATCTCCACCTTGAATTACGATTCCGATGACCTGTTAATTTCGTTTCTTCTTCAACCATATTTTAAAATTTTATTAGATGGTAATTAATTAAATTAAGATTATAATTAAAGCATGAAATTGAATACGAAAGACAGAGAAGAAGGGTTCTTTGTATTTAATTTTTTTAGAATAATACTAATTTTTTATTTAAAACTAAATAAATTTCGTACTTAAAATGCATAAATGTGTCAAAATTGGTTAAAACGGCCGTTGGCCGTTATTTTTCACGCCACAGTCAATTTTGGACTGAATCCGGCCCGATTTCAAATGTGTTGAACGAAATAATTTAAAACGTAATGTCTATGACCAAAATCGTAAAAAGGTCATATATTTAAGAACATATTTGACCTTTACTCTTTAATTAATAAGGATAATACTAATTTAAAATTAATTTGGTTAAGTTCTGATCAGTCTGATCACTGATATATCTTTGGCAATAAAAAATTGAAATTTAATAATTCAACATTCTATTTTGAATTTCTTCGTATATTTTGTCCATTTTAATTTCTTTTACATTTTTTTTACAGAGCTCCATTGATTTTTTCTTTGGTGATTGATTCAATCCATGCTTCCTTGTCCTTTCTACATTGAATTCACTGATTTCGTTCATATGGTTTTCCGGGTTTTTTCTTCGTTTGTACTGGACAAAAGATATCATTCCTTGTTTGTACTGCACTTTTTTTTTGTTTCGGATTTAGGAGAGACGCATGACCCTCATGCGTCTCTTTTTAATGAGACGCATGACTCTCATGCGTCTTTTATAGAGACGCATGAAAGTCATGCGTCTCTCTTTTTTTCCGTTTTATTTTAACGACGCATGAGCGTCATGCGTCTCTAGAAAAGACGCATGAGACTCATACGTCTTTTATTTTTTTTTAAATTCCACCGACGACGCATGAGCGTCGTGCGTCTTATGGAGAGACGCATGAGGCTCATGCGTCTCTAACTTACTTAAATCTGCAAATCCAGCCAGAATAGGCAGACTACACGAGAGAAAGGGAGGAAGGGAAAAATTGGCGATTTCCTTGGCGATTTCTTGGCGATTCCCGTCGTATTTCGGTAAGTTTCCTTCAATCTTTCAACATTGCTCCCTTATTTGTTGTTTATATGCATATTATTAGGGTCTTTGATAAATTTATTGTAAACTTACTATATTAGGGTTTATTGAAAAAAATTGTCTTTAATTGTTGTATGTATATTTTTGCAGAAATCATGCAAGTATTCGTGAGTTTATATTGGGGTGGAAGAATATATCAACTTCCTCATGTGGGCATTTGTTATGATCCTCCTCGTGCGAGAGCTTCCATCGTATTAGATTCATGTGTTTCATTATCTGAATTAGTTGCAATGATATGTGCTAAGATAAGAATAGATTCCAACCAACACTTCATCGAAATATCTTGGAGGCATTGTTTCTTGGGTACCGGTACGAGTTATGTATGTACTGCGGTTGACAGTGATCAAAGTGTGTTTTATATGTTCAATGCAGCTCTAAATTCTACTCGGCATATTGAATTATTTGTTGAGTATTCGTCTGTTGGAAATGCCTACATCCTACCAATTGTTGATCATGGTGTTGGATCATCTACGAGGTTTGAACCTATGAGCATCGATTGCGGTATGAATGAGCAAAAAGATGCTGCAGATTTTGCAGATGTTGGATTGAATACTCAAGAGAATGTACAAGAGCATGCTGATGTTGATGTTGTACGAGGAGACCTTGCAGATCCAGAATTGTCGTCCTCATCGTCTGATGATATTTTAAGTGATGATTCCGGTGCTGACTCTAGTGATGATGAGGTAGTGTATAAACCCGTCGTACAAGGTGAACAACCACTTCCAGAATATGTTCACACTGGGTTGAAATATTTTCGCAAACTGCCAAGTGGTCCTACTGAGGTACCTGAAGTTGGTAATGAACGCAGTACCATGTACTGGGATGAAGAACACCCATATCGGATTAATGCTGGAACAAAATTTGATAGCAAGCTGCATGTGAAGACTGCTATTATTATGTGGAGTCTGAGGCAACACCGGCAATTTAGGGTGGTTGAGAGTAAATTAAGAAGGTGGCATGCCGTGTGCAAATTTCCTAATGGGAGGACAGAAGATGGGACATCTATTATCAGCGAGACCGACGCTGACAAAGCGAATGAATGTCGGTGGGAAGTTTCTGTTACACACATGGCCCATGATGATATGTGGGAGATTAGGAAGTGGCGGGGACGCCATAGTTGTGAAGGTCATCGTAATGATAGAGGACATGCTAACTTTTCATCACCAATGATTGCTTTGTGTATTCGCCATCAGTTGCTAAAAAATGCCGAGTTTAGTGTCGCCGCCGTAAGAAATTTTGTTCATGACAAATTTCATGTGGTAGTCAGTTATAAGAAGGCATGGTATGCACGGAGAAGAGCTTTAGAGATTGTATTTGGTGGATGGGAGGAGTCATTTAGGGATTTACCAAGCTACATGCTTGAACTGCAGTATAGGAATCCAGGCACCATTGTTGAGTGGAGGCATAACGAGTTGTTGAGCCAGGGCCGTACTAAAGTCTTCTATTACGTGTTCTGGGCACTTGGGCCTGCTATACATGCTTTCCAGGAGTGCCAACCAGTTTTGACAATAGACGGAACTCACCTCCGAGGAAGATTTAAAGGTAAGCTGCTTGTTGCTTGTGGTGTTGATGCTAACAAGAAATGTCTGCCTATTGCATATGCTATTGTTGATGAAGAAACTGGCGACAGCTGGGAGTGGTTTTTGGATCATGTCAGAATTCATGTGGTGAAGTACGAAAGGGAGGTATGCATCATTTCGGATAGGCACAAAGGAATCCTCAAGGCTATGCGTTCTGATGAATGGAAAAAGCCGCCGATATGTCACCACAAATTTTGTTTGATCCATGCGAGGAAAAATATCTTGTCAAAACTTAAGGGTAAGGGAGGTAAAGCGAAAGGCATGATATGGGCATTGGGTGTCACAACTCAAGTACGCAAGTACGTGAGAAGGCGACGTGCACTACGGGAGGAAAGTCTTATTGCGATACACGAGCTCAACAAAGCCAAAAAAGAGAACTGGTCTCTTTGAAGACTTTGGAATGAATTGAAGATTTGTTCCATTTTGTATTAACTGAATGTTGTAACGTTTGAGAAACTAGGCGGCTATTGCAATTGTTTGCTAATTCACTAGTTTGTTTCAATTAATTGCTATCACAACAACATGTTTCGATTTGAGTTTGCAATCCAAATAAATTATAAAAAACACAATGTAGTGATTGAGTTTGCAATCAAAATAAATTATTACGGATAAAACACAACAATCTAGTGATTGAGTTTTCAGTCAAAATCACCCAACATATTGCAATCTCCAACAAATCATCTAATCAAAATAAATTATTCCGGATTACAGTTTCTACTTATACGGCGACGGAGTGTATTTAGACGGTCCAGTCCCCTTATTCTTCCTCGTTGACAGTCTCTTGTACACTTTACTCATGAGCTTCCCAACCCCGCCGCGGAATGAACCCTCCATAGAAGGTCGAGGGTCGACATGGATGCTCTGAACCATTTGAAAAATAAACAAGATTAAGCACATCAATCCAATGAAAATAAGAGTGATCGAGCAATAAGTTGAAAATAATACCTGTTCCTCCTCGTTTTCCTCCTCTATGTTGCCAGTTTCTTCTTCTCCTGCATCATCCTCTTCGGCAGATTGTACGGGAGGCACGATCTGGTAATTCTGGAAGAATGAATCGACCGACGCTCGGGCTCCACTCCAT
Source organism: Salvia splendens (assembly GCF_004379255.2). NCBI lineage: Eukaryota > Viridiplantae > Streptophyta > Magnoliopsida > Lamiales > Lamiaceae > Salvia > Salvia splendens. The sequence continues at coordinate 35,305,847 of NC_056033.1, read as the reverse complement.
TGCTGCACGTCTTGGCTTTGTGAATATGGGCGACGAGTCCAATCGGGCTCCGGCTGGCTAGGAGAATACTGGGGACGCTCCCACTATGACTGGGACTCATGCTCCGGGTATGCATACCACTGGGGTGGGTCAGGCTCTTGATACTGCGGCTCTGGTGCGGCATAATCGGGCAACGGCTGGGACATCCTAAACTGCTTTGTGTAGCCGTGTCCCCCAGTCCGAACACCAGGCACTCCACGACGCCGTGGCACTACTTCTGGTTCATAAGGCATGACCACATTCTGATGTTGCGAAGCGGGGTACTCCATGACATTAGCGTTGTTCGTAGATTCGAGGACATTCTTCACAATTTCTCGAATCTGGCGCACTCGTGGGTCCATTTCGTCTTCCGTAGTTAAATGGAAAACCTGCTGAAAACCCTCAACCTAGACAAAAAAATGATACACGTATCAATACTAAACAATCTATATCACATGAAAGCATATAGTTTAATATAACAAACTTACAAATAGTCTCATCGAAGCAGCCGACTCGTTCATCCCACCAGTGGCCCGTGTCCCAGGCTGAGTCATGTACGTCACGGTAATCCTGTTATACCACGCCATATACCCCGGGTTCATGGGAATATTCATGGACATCGGTACGGCGTATTCGGCAGCTTGGAACCTCTCATACCTCATGTCCCACTCCCCAATGTAGAACTGATGCGTGTTTGCCCAGTTGTTGCCCTTCCTGCCACGCCGATCATTTTTGCCCAAATGATCGGCGTTCCTTAGCATCCTATCTACGTAATGCGGTATATCCTGATACCGATTGAACTGTCGGCGCACTCTTCCAGGCTCATGGGCCTCGACATAGGCCCAACATACCAAGTAGGTTTCGCACAAAGAGTATCCATTCACATCATTGCAGTAGTCAGGCAGTATGCAATGTGCGTATGGCGTCCAGATAAACTACAAAACAACAATGCAAATGCCAAATTAATTTCACAATAAGTTCATAAATGAAGTCTAAACCGAAAGAATATTCACCTGGTCAGGTCTAATCAGAGATATTTGGTCACGGTAATGCTCAACCGAGTATCTAGGAGCATTTCCTATCTGTGTTGTTCCTTTCCACCTATACATAAATTGATGTAAGAAAATAACCCAATATGCATTAATAAATAAATACTTAGGTATATACCTGGCGCCACATGGTGTATATGGCTCGTGCACAACTGCTCCTATGAACGCAGGCCTCAATGTGGGCATTCTTTCCCACGCCCATAGCTGCAGAAGGATCATAGGCCAGCCCAACTCTTTTCTCTTATCCATGGAAGCCTCGCACAGATAATGATAAAGGTAGGCCAATGCCGCACTTCCCCAACTAATATTCTTCACCTGTTCCGGATCCCCAAGCCCATTCAACCACATAAATGGCACCTTACAGCCCGTGGTGTCCGGTAGAATGAGACCTCCTAATAAAACTAGGGCATGGATACGTGCCCTTTGGATGTAAACGTACGTAGGTAGGTCATCACCCAGTGGCATCCTAGTCTGGTTGATGAGCGCGGTCATCAGCAAACCGCCTTGCTTTGTCTCTGTGGATGAATCTGGTATCCATCCCAGCAGATCGCGGCACTTGCTGGTCCAATCTGGAAAGTTGTCATGATAGTCACGCCCTGTGAAAACGAGACCATCCGCCCTCAAGCCCCAGATGGCTTGCACATCTTCCAAGGTGATCGTCGTCTCACCGATCGGTAGATGGAATGTGTGTGTCTCCGGCCTCCAACGCTCAATCAACGCCGTGATCAACTCATTGTCGACCTTCATTGGCTTCCCACAATCGATCACGCCTTTGAAACCAAAGACGTCAAGCCAATATCTTACATTCTCATGAATGTCGACGTCCCAAGTCTTACTTTCAGTCCTTCTGACTTTAAATACTTGGGTTGTTCCCTCTTTCATGAGTTTATTTGAAATGTGATTTTTTTGCATATTTAAGACGGGCGGGTCTTCGGGTCCATACAATAAATGTCCGGTTGAACTTGAAGTCGCCATCTAGTATAAGTACATATTCACAAAACAACAATTACAAACTCACAATGGCATGTACAAATAACATAATATAACAAGAGAACAACGAGTGATAGGGTTGCAAGTGTAATGAGTTAGGTTATTTGTTATAAACCCTAATTTACAACCAAAATCACAACATCAATCATCTAAAACATACCAATATTATACAATAGCATGAATTTAGCCACTAAAATCCATTACAATTAACTAAACAACAAAAAAATCAACCAAATTGGAGCTATTTGTTATAAACCCTAATTTACAAATATTAGGGGAAATCTAATCAATCTATTCAAATTAACAACAAATAAGGAAGGAAGGTAGAAGGATTGAACGAAACTTACCGGAACACGAGTGGAAATCGTCTTCTTCGCCGAATCAGAAAGAAAAAATTGCCACCAAGTTTTGCCTCTCTGCGTCGTGAATGAGCTACTGCCTTCGCTGGTGTTTTAATTCGAAGTTAGAGACGCATGAGCCTCATGCGTCTCTCTATAAGACGCATGACGCTCATGCGTCGTCGGTGGAATTTAAAAAAAATAAAAGACGCATGAGCCTCATGCGTCTTTTATAGAGACGCATGACGCTCATGCGTCGTTAAAATAAAACGGAAAAAAAAGAGAGACGCATGACTTTCATGCGTCTCTATAAAAGACGCATGAGAGTCATGCGTCTCATTAAAAAGAGACGCATGAGGGTCATGCGTCTCTCCTAAATCCGGAACAAAAAAAAAGTGTAGTACAAACAAGGAATGATATCTTTTGTCTAGTACAAAAGAAGAAAAAACCCATGATTTTCCATTCCACGCATTTTTTTTTTTTTAGCTTTACACGAACCACATTTCTTGTCAATTTTGCCACAATTTTTTCCTTCTCATTCCCCCCATCAATTTTTAGGGTTTCTCTTCACCCCATTTTTTTTTATCACGGACAGATCGTCTATTCTGCTAACGAACTGATGAATTCATATCGATCCATTCGATTCCATCAGGATTTAGCTTAACTCTGCTAAATTTCTCCAATTTAAAAGCCCTGCGTTGATGCGGTTGGAGGCGCAGAAGCAATACTGTGCAACTAGCAGCTTGGTGATCGGTTATGCTCTTTGCTCCAGCTTGCTTTCTCTGATCAACAAATTAGCGATTACCAAGTTTAATTACCCTGGTTTACTCACTGCTCTCCAGTATTTAACTTCAGCCGCAGGTGTTTGGATTCTTGGTAAACTTGGGTTCTTGCACCACGATCCTTTTAATCTAGGGGCACGTTTGTTTGCCATGTTGGTCTAACATATGTTAGCATATATTTAACACTATTTTTATGTTTTCATTTTTGCATAGTAATCACCTTCAGCAGTTTGTTTGGCAATATACGTATCATATGTTTGCCATACATCTGTTTGGTATGATACATCAAAACGGTAGATACAAAATTCTATTGACAAAAATAGCCTCATAAAATTTTATAATTCCCGAAATATCCTCGTAACTCTATATGGCGTTGAAACCAAATTCGTTCGCGCCCCCAATTTCAACTTCTCCTCAAATACATACTTCATCCCCAAATTTAGCCCCTTGTGAGGACGCTGCAACCTGCGATACCGGAGGTTACCAAATCAAACGAAGATCTTTGCCTGAAGTTAATGTTGAATGACTGGAAAGAGATCTTCGGCAAGGACCGTGCGGAGGGAGTTCGGTCAGTGGACACAAGGGATGCGGTTCACAAAATTTATGGATCTAAGGCTGATTTGAATGAAGATTCAGAGATGTCCTCTCCACCGACTTTAGAGGAACTCTTCCCCGACGAAGTTTTTCATGCTGATGTGCTACCGGAGATGGTTGACGAGAGCACATCTGTACCTGTGGCGCCTACTCCGAAGGTGGCAAAACAAACAATTAGTAGGAGTATAATATACATGATCCATACTAATTTCTTGGATCCAAGAAATCTGGTTGAAGCTCCTTCTCATCAATGGCAACAGAATTCTTTTCCACAACAACATTGCTACTCTCCTTCTTAAAAGCACAGAGAGGTAATTTTGCCCCTAATTCCACAAACCAAATCAGTGAATTCCACAAAATCAAAATTAAAATTCAATTGAACAAAAGATCAAACACTTGGTAGGAAACAGCTTCTGAGGCAATTGCGGCCGTAGCCTTCATTGGAATCCTCCTTCTGGTAGTTAGAGACGACAGTAGGAACGCGCTAGATTCTCAGCATCATCTTGAAATATTACGTTTTTGTTTTTGTTTTTGTTTTTGTTTTTGTTTTTTTAAAAGTGAATTTACAGAAGAGCAGAAAGAACTAGCAACCGCCGCCGGCGAGGAAGAGGAGGTCGGATGGATTGCCGCCTTCGGCGAGGGAAGCGCCCCATCCGCCGTTCGGTGAAGGGTTAGTCTCGGAGGGATTGAATGGTGAATGGAGAAGAAGGGTGTTTTGAGATATTGATTTTGTGCTTTGGGGTTGGAGGGAGTCGGTGTATTGGAAGGAAGAGGAATAAATGATGGGGGTATTAGTGTAATTTGTTGGTGAGAGGGTCTATCATTGTTTTGAGGATTTGCACAATCACAGCTGAAAGCAGGTATAGAGTTATCACAAATTTTGAATTACCAAGCAACTGCAGTGACGGGTTTTGAGATTGAATGCCGGGTCGTGTGTATACGTAACATGTCAAACAAACGAGGATATTAAGGTAGATAAGGGGACTATCTACCCCTTAACATGACAAACAAACGAACCCTAGAGACAGCAAAGAAGTTCCTGCCTGCCGCATTGGTGTTTTATCTGGCTATTTTCACGAATACGAACCTCCTTCGTCATGCCAATGTTGATAACTTCATAGTGTTCAGATCTTTGACTCCACTTCTTGTGGCCATAGCTGACACAACGTTTAGGAGGCAGCCTTGTCCTTCTAAACTGACCTTCCTTTCACTGGTGATCATTTTGGGGGGTGCGGTTGGGTATGTAGCGACCGATGATGGATTTACGCTGACTACTTATTCGTGGGCTTTCGCCTATTTGGTGACTATCACGACAGAGATGGTTTACATCAAGCACATTGTGACTAATCTTGGGTTGAACACTTGGGGATTTGTGCTGTATAATAATCTTTTGTCGTTGATGATAGCGCCCCTGTTTTGGGTTTTGACAGGGGAGTATGCTGATGTCTTTGCAGCTCTGGGATCCTCGAGTGGAGCTGATTTGGTTGAACCCGTTGCGTTTTCTGCAGTTTCTTTGTCTTGTGTGTTTGGGTTGCTCATTAGCTTTTTCGGCTTCGCAGCTAGAAAGGCTATATCCGCTACTGCATTTACGGTTACAGGGGTTGTGAACAAGTTTTTGACTGTTGCTATCAATGTGTTGATATGGGATAAGCATGCCACACCTTTTGGTTTGGTGTGTTTGCTCTTGACTAGTGTTGGAGGGGTTTTCTATCAGCAGTCAGTCACTGGAGGGGTTCGGACTGCTCCTAACCAGTGTGAGTCCAAGCAAATGGACAGTAAGAATGATATCAAAACTGATAAGGATGAAGAAAAAGGTATCTCTGGTAAACTTTCTAGGGTATTTGTGTTCATTTTGTTATTAGCTGCTGGGAGAACACCTCTTATTTGATTACAGTCTATAGGTTACTCACTCACACAAGAATTTCCTGGAATTTTGTATATATGGAATGTCTATGACTTATGATCCTCTCCATCATTTACTATCTTAGTTCGGCCATGTTTTAATTTAGCTAGTTATAGATTAGACTCTTTTTGGCTTATGAGTATCATCAGTAGATCTTATTTTGTCATTAGCTGTGCAACACCAATTATTTGATTTAACGGTCGGTCAAGCCTATATGACCCCGAAGATACTTTTACGATACTTTTGGTCACTCACTCACCCAAGAATTTCCTAGGAGTTTATACTGTGGTATGTCTATGATCATCTCCATCATTTACTATCTAAGTTTGGCCATGTTTTAAGTTAACTAGTTATAGATGGTACTCTGTTGCCATATGAGTTGATGTTGAGGATCATTAGTACATCTTATTTTGTCCGGTTTTAAGGTCACTTGTCTGCTGAAATCCATATTTAGCTACCAGATTCATACTTTATTATGTATTGCTTCCATTTCTAACTAACTATGTTAGATTGTCTATTTATCTTTTATCGGCATTTGTTAGTTGTTGAAATATGTGAATCCTCTTTCAATGGTCATTACAAGGCAATTGTGTATGCTTGTGAGAATCGTATGTGCAAACTCTCCTCCTTTAGTCAAAGTTAGGCTTATAATAACAGAGTAGATTCTCCCTGAAGAGTTAAGCATGAGCTTCAATTCTCTTGAATTAGGTGAGTTGTTGCTAAAATCAGGAGTTTAATCCTGGTATCATGATTGGAATGATAGGAATATAGCTGCATATTGGAAAACAGATTTGGTGAAATAAAGCTTTAATGGTACACTTCCTATTTTCAAACAGTCAGCTCTCATTGACCATCTTCATTTAGTAAAATGTAGTGGTTGTCCTGTTATGTAGTATCAAGTGCTATCTTATAGCATAGAATGGAAGTTTGGGTTTGGTGGAGTGGTAAATACACCACATACCACTCCACCAAACCCTCTTTGCATACTTGGAAAGAATCACTTTTACTATCACAATAGTGATGCTTTTCTCATGGATCTTGTTCAATTCATAAAGAAAGTTATTCCTATTTAAATGGGAGTATATTTTTGGGTTGGACTTACTTGGGTTGAAATGGGTATTGTAAGTTCACTTTATCTTTTTAAATAGTTGGTCTTAACATATTGATTAGATGATTAAAACTAGGTGATGAGCAGGCCTAATTGTCAACGGACATCTTTGACGTGCCTTAATTTGTTGAAATTATAAACAAATGACTGAACCAATCCCTCACTAGTTAACCTTGAACAAGGTCAAAAAGTATAAGTTTGCACGAATAGAGCGAAGGTAGCTTAGCTAGTCAACTAGGCAAATAATTTGTTTAATGCCAAGAATAAAGACTTGAACAGAAGAGCACTTCATTGATGATTTCCATACGATATTTACACTAGCTTTTTTTTTTAATTCCACCCCAAGCCCAACAAAACAAAGGAAAATGAAACCACTAGTCCCAACTCCTAACCCCTTTCTTCAATCTACAAGACTACAAGTCTACAACCCTGGTAAAACCATGAACAAAATAGCTACACTTTTCTCACACCAATCTAGGCAAAAACAGCACCAAAAGACAGAGCCATCAAAAGCAGGGCAGCCCTCTCAACTTCACCCCACTCTTTCGGCCTCCTCAGCCTCTTCGGCGCCGACCTCCGCCCCACCGCCACCTCTACTTCCTTCCCCAGAGGTATCAAGTTCCTCGTTTTCCCTATTTTCCCCTTCTTCACATCGTTCTTCGCCACCGCCCGCTTCTTTCTGTGTCTGATCCCGCAAGCATTACACAGAGACTGAGGGGAAAAACACACACACAGCAACAGAATTAGCTTCACAAGAGGAGATCCGACCCGAAATGGCAAAAATTGAACTTTTTTATGGATCGATTGATGAGAAATTGAGACCTTAGGACCTGAAGGGCCGCTCCTCCACAGCGGCGTGGTGGTGGTTCTGCAGTCGGAGCAGCATTTCTCGATCCCCGCTCCGATCGTCGACAAACCCTCTTCCTAAAAGACCAGATAAGTAAGTACATCAGCGAAAGGGGGGATTTTGAAAATACAAGTAAAAAAGATAGTACGGTCGATCACTTGAAATAGTTGTGAATTGCAACGGAAGACTGATCCCATCTCTCAATAAACTAATTCTACTTCCTTTTTACCATTTGGCTAGATTCCATGGCTTCCTTTTTTTGATCGTTGTTTACTCTTTGAAAGCGGGGAAGGAAAAAGATTGTTTCGCGACTAAAGATGAATGAATGTTGGGAAGCAGAATTTCGCAGAATGGTCACATGATCTTGTTAATCACAAGGAGAAGTAGTTTAATTCTGGGAGAGAGGGAGAGACGGAGAAAACCCAGAAGGCAGGCAGGCAAAGGGGGGAAATGGCGAACTGAGCAGAAGGATCATAGAGAGAGAGAGAAAGAAGAGAGAGAGAGGCACGGGCGCCGAGAAAAATCGAACCCTAATTGGAGAAGCTAAATGACGAAAAAGGGCCTGAATTGTAGGTAGGGATGAAGTCCCCGACAAATAAGTGTTGAGAAGGAAAAGGTGGGTATCATCCCACGTGTCACCATGCATGCAAAGGTCCCTCATCTCTTCTCTTATTATCCCTGCCACCACCTTTTTTTTAAAAAATATCTATAAATTAGAAAATCACGAGTTGCTGACTAAATACAGAACTGAATTTTAGAATATAAATCTATTTAACAGCCTTACCCTTCTAGGTCTTACAATTTTGTAATACAAGAGAAAAGGCGCTGAGGCTGATCACTGTACCGGCGGATCTAGGTGGTGTCGGCCGACCCCACCGCCGGCTCCGGTAAATCGCCTGGAAACGCCCGCAATTAGCCACCCAGTCTCTACATCTCTGCGGCTAGAGAAGAAAGGTTCTGTTTCTTATAGTATTAGTTTTATATTGATTGGACCTTCTTCAATTATTACTACAAATTAATTAAAGCCCAATTCATTTTTACCTTATATTTTAATATAAGTTCCAATATTAAATTAATTCTTCATAATATTAATACGAAAACTTTAGCATAAGTTTCAACATTAATATGCTATTTTGACTCTCTATAAGGAGATTTTTATCATTTTCTTTGTTCAACTTTGTAGTAGGAGTACTAATCAATAATTGGTATATTCTTTTCTCTAATGCTTAAATTCATTTTTATCCTATTTTATATAAACATAATAATTAATACACTGGTTATTGATTTAATTACTTTGCTTATCTTAATGAGACTATATTAAAGTGATGTAGTATATCATAAAGGATTATTAGTTGAATATATTTTTTGACTTTTGGTAATTTTATTAAATATATCCAAACTATCGCATGATAATTTTTATAATAAAATAATATTTAGTTGTTTTCAGATTGATTTTGAATACTCATTGAAGCCAATTATCATGCACAGCATAACGCATAACATAGTGCTATTTAAATTTTAATATTTTTTACTAAAAATTATTATTTAAATATATATTTTCTAGGTTCCAAATAATTGAGTTATTTTTTCATTTTAGAATGTTCCACTATAATAAAGTTGTTTTTTCTTAATCTTCGATTCAAAAGAATATGACTCTACTAGAGCAGAATAGAGGGATTATTAGTTATCTCAGTTATTCCGATCCCACGATTATCAATTTCTGGATTTGCCAAACATAGGAAAAATAACAAGAATTGTTGGAGGAAACAAATCTAATATCTGTAACTGAAGAAGTATTGCTAAAGAAATAGCCAGGAATAAAGAAAAAAAGAACAATAGAACGCTTAAAGCTCAAGAGTAAACAAAAGGGAAATTAGCAATGAAAAATTTTCCGTAATTTTACTTGGGTAATCTTAGACCATGTTTTTCACCAATCATCTCAGCAAGCAAACAGATCAACCAATCAACCATTATTATTAATATTTAAATAATTATTTCTTTCTCACATCTTCAATGTTCCTCTTATTCAGCTGTACTTATGTTCCATATGCGCCATGACCCACACGTGATGGGGGTGGCCAAATGTAGGAAAGGGTGAATATTGAGGGGTGCTAGGTGGAAAGTAAACGATCAGGGTACGTTGCCACTGCCGCCTACTTGTGGATGGTGGCGGCCATAGGTGCGAACGACGATGACAATAGGATGAGCTCATCCAAGCAATGAATAAACCCTACAATTTTAATGGATAAATGAACTCCATTTGATAGTGAATATCGAACTCGGCACCTCATATAATAATGTTTAAGCTCGTTGCCGCTAGGACAAAGGCTCTGGACTTATTTAGGCCTCAACTTATATTTATCTTAGCTAAAAACAAAGTTTTTTTAGGTAAATCCAATATATTTATTTATTTTAAGACAAATGTCACATTATTTTAATTATTTTTTTCTCCTCATTAGAGCATTCGCAATACACGCCCTAGCAACCACAGTGCGGCTAGGTGGTCACCGGGCAGCTGGGCGCGTATTGCGAGCGCCTAACCTAGAGGGGGAGAGAGAAACGCCCGAGCTCACGGTTGTCGCCGAGAACTGCTGGCCGGTCGCCCAGCGCCTAGCGACCGGCGAACATTATTTTTTTTGTTTTATTTATTATTTTAACTCCATATATATGGCTCGTTACCATTTATTGTATTCACACCACTTGTTCTACCGACTAAAATTCTTCTCTATTTTATCGACCAATCTAAGAGCATCCACTACGCTGTCCCCCCACCGCCCCTTAAATCACTATTTGAGGGCCCCACTATACTTTATTCCTCCATCCCTTAACTGAGGGACGGAACCTGCAACGCTCTGTCTCTTAACCGTCTCTTATTCCGTCCCTTAAATTACTATTCATTCAATTTCATTTTTTTATTTTTTTTCCAACACAATTCAATTAAAACACACTTCATTAAAATTAAAACAACATTAAAATTCAAAAAAATAGAAAATGAACATAATTAAAATGGACACGCATTTGCTCAAAAGGATCCATTTGTTTGAGTTGATTTAAGATGAAATTGGAGTGGTTATAGAGAAGATTTGAGAGGAATAGATGTGTGTTTGTGTGTGAAATGAGTATGAAATAAGATTATTTATAGAGTAAATAAATAAAAAAAATAATAAAAAAAAGAAAATAAAAAATTAACGGTAACATTACCGTTTGAAAAATAATTTTTTTTTATTAAAATTCGAATTTTTTTAAAAAAACGAATTATTACGTCATCCGTGACGACGCCCACTCGCGGGCCAGCGAGTGGGCGTCACGCATGCATCGGGGGCGCGACACGTCGCCCGGGCGCGTGTCGGGACGACGCGTCCCTTGTCTCGCGGCACGGGCTGGGGACGGGCTCGGTACGAGACGAACATTGCAACGCGTCCCGCGGCGGAACCGTCTCTCCGGGACGGAACGCGAGCCGCGCGCGGGACGCGTAGTGGATGCTCTAAGCATGACATCTGTATTAGGACGGTAGAGAATAAAACTTATTTTAATTACTGTGCACGGTTAAAAAGTCAGTAATTTTCTCAATAGCACAAAAAATTACTGTACAGAAGCAGATTAGAAAAATAAACCGCATACGGCATACCCTCAAACCAGAATTCATTGTTCACTCAAAAACCCTAGTTTTAAGCGACCTCGAAAATGGTGGGAGGAGCCCAACAAGCTGCGATGGGGGGAGCTGGACGAGGACGACAGCGAGGACTTGGATTCCCTGCTGCCGCCGAAGCAGGTTATCGGCCCCGACGAGAGCGGGATTAAGAAGGTTATCGAATACAAGTTCAAAGATGATGGAAACAAGGCCAAAATAACCACCACCACGCGCATCCGCAAGCTCGCCAATGCCCGCCTCAGCAAGCGCGCTGTCGAGCGTCGCTCTTGAAAGCCCCCGCGCCCCTGGTACTACCATCTTTCCGTATATGATCGCTATTTCATTTGTGGCTCTGCCGTTTCTATCATTCATGTGCTGTTAAACTGCATATACGTTTCTGTTCATAATTGTTTGGTTTAGGTGTTTTATTTGGGGAAGAAAAGGTCGTGATTTCATATATCCTGATTGCAATTTCTGTAACATGCCTCTTTTTTCTTTCTCATTTTATTCACTTGTTAATTTTGAGATCTATGCCATTGTCCACTGGGCGATAATAGCCAGACTTGGGAGTTCTGTTCTGTTTCCTTAAATGAATTGGCACAATTCACTCGGTAAAGTTTTTGACTTCCAATGTTTAGAGGATTGGTGACATATCAGCTCCATGTGTTTTAATCTTGTTTTCCTATACTTGTTTGAGGATCAATTGTTAGTAAATAGAAGTGAGCTGCGGTGAGGTTTAATTTCTTTCCTGCAATACCTCCTGTGTGTCTAACTAGTACAGTAGTGCTTGCAAGGTTGAGATGGAGCCAATATAATTGTGTTTTGTTGATTTTGAAAGTTAGTATCCTAATCCGTATTTTTAAACAAAAAGTGTTCTTCTATGGACAATTCAACCAGGGTCCTCTAATGTGATCTATTTGTTGTTTTAAATCTCTTTGATAATTAACCAGAGGAGGCATGGCCTTGAAGTATGCTATTGTTGAGGGGCTCTTTGGTTTTCACTGCCCATGTGCAAGCCACAACTATTGTTCCCATGTCGTTACACCATCCTAGGATGGCTGATTCCTTATGATGAATCTCTTTGAAATTTATGTCTGGTTGGTGGAGTAGTTTAGATATGTCTAAACTCATGATTGCATAATCTCACACATGTTATGTGATTGTTCATAGATGAATTTTTCTGATTGATGCTCCAAACAATATGCATCAAAGTGGTCTGTTATGCATCAAAGTGGTCTTACTTTTGAGGATTTGTTTGCTTTCGTCTGACTTCATTGTTTGCTTTTCCAACGTCATTACTTTTTCAAATCTTATTTTAAATGACATACTATGACTCACTAAAAATCGTGATATTTTGACACTAGAGATGACTACCTTAAATTGCAATGTAATCGATCTACAAGGTGCTTCATTGTGACATTGCTCAAGCAATTGTTTCTGTGGACAGCAGTTTTTCCAATTCTTATGTAATGTGACAGTTGTGGCATTTATACAGTGTATGGTAACCTTATGTTGTTTGTTTTTTCTTTTAAGGTTTATGTTGTGTTCTTCTCATATGTCTACTCATGCTCATGTAATTGATGAATTGGCTAATAGGTACAAAAGCAGATGAAGCTAAGTCTGCAGGGGATCCGTTAGCTCAAATGGGGAGAGGAGGAGCTGTGCTCATGGTATGTAGAACTTGCGGGAAGAAGGGTGACCATTGGACCTCAAGATGTCCATACAAGGATCTCGCTCAACCAAGTGAGACCTTTGTTGATAAGCCGCCAACTGAAACTAATACCGCAGCTGGTGGTACAAAGGGAGCTTATGTTCCCCCTAGCATGAGAGGAGTGGTACTGACATGCGGCGCAGGAACGAGGAGAACTCAGTCAGGGTTACCAACCTTTCTGAAGACACAAGAGAGCCCGACTTGGTTGAGCTTTTCCGGCCATTTGGTTTAGTTAGCCGAGTTTATGTTGCCATTGATCAGAAGACTGGGACAAGCAGAGGTTTTGGTTTTGTCAATTTTGTCAACAGAGAAGATGCAGAGAGAGCCATCAACAAGCTTAATGGGTATGGATATGACAATCTCATCCTAAGAGTTGAATGGGCTGCTCCTCGGGCAAACTAGTTGATGAAATGAGTAAAAAAAGCGCATACGCCGGTCTGGATCATTGAGGAGACTTGTGGGAGAAGATGGCACATTCGATTTTGTCTGTTAGACGTCGTGTAATGTTTTTATTTATTACGTTCGACAAGTATAATGTCAAGTTTTTGTAAGTTAGATCCCTGACTTGGTGAAAAGAGGGCTTATTTTCTCACATGCAGTTTTTATTTGGTATTTTTATGACTGGAGATGCTTTTGTTGTATGCTGCAGCATATCTTGGTTATGCGCGCTATGTGCGCTCTGGTTACATTATTTATTTGGGTCTTACCAATAATATTACACGAAATTATGTGACGTTTATTAATATATCCATACTTTATCTACCAAAATAAACATTAGTTGTATTGCAAGTTAGAGAGATAACTGTTACAAAAGGAACTGTAGGATACTTGTATATACAATTTTTCATTCCAAAAGCAGACTATATTCCTTCAGTAGTAGTACATGAAAATACATATTTATGCATATTAAAAAAAATAATTAGTTTGCGTATTTCAATAATTTATGTTATACTGTACTTATTATTTTAAAAATTTTGTGGTAAATTTAAATTTTTTTTGAAACGATTTAGCTGGTGGAGAGTCTGGAGCAAAATGAAGAGGGAAAAGAGAGAACTGTCTCTTTTTTTGGTTGGTAACCGAATATCCATGATCCATATTCCATACACTGTCTTAGAGCATTTACGGTGGGATAAATGTCCCGGCGGACATCTTGACGGACTTCCCAAAAACATCTTCCGCCACGTCATAAGGACATCCAACTGGACATCCACAATAATAAAAATTCACCAAATTAAACAATTTACGGAATTAAAATTTTGACACGAATACAGAGAAAATATAGACACTTTATTTAAAATAAAAAACATACATAATTATTAAAAAAATACATAGTTGAAAAAAAAGCCTCAAGCTTTGACAAATGCGGCCCTCGTCGTCCCCTCCGCCAGTCCCGTCGTGCCCGTGGCCGACCCCGGCGTCACTCACGGGGAAGGATGTCATCACCAAATCGCGCCGCATACTGTCGATGACATCCTTCAGCATCAACTTGTACAAGGGGTCAGTCGTTGCATACCACTTCTCCATGGTGTGTATCAGGATCTCATGTTGTTGTATGCGGGCGAGTGAGGGGAGCTCGGGATCGATCTGGGAAGGAGCTGTCGATTGGACCTCGGGGGACCCGCTGGCGCTTCCCCTAGACATCCGCATCGGGGTCTTTTGCCCAATCGGGCGACGGCGGCGGGAAGACGATTGAGGGGTCGGGAACTCTGCCTCTGCTTCGGTCAGCCAGCTTCAACACTCGAACTAAACTTGACGGAAGTTTGCACCACAAGATAGACCTCTCAATATTTGAATTCCCCGAAATCCAATTCACTGTCGGGGAACTGCTGGTGAGACAGAAACTTCACATAATCGGCGGACATGCCGCTGGTTGCCGTGCGGAGGTTGTTTTGGTAGATGCCGGCAAATCGGCTGAGCTGCCTCCTCAGCCGCTCCCACTGTTTTAGGCATTGCTCTCCATCGTGAGGCTTCCCACCCGTCAGTTTGAATTGGAGGTAGCTTTAGCTAATGCGCTACCACATTCTGTCGATATGTTGGTTAGCCCCGACGTAGGGATCATCGACTACATTGATCCACGCCTTTGCCAGCGCGACGCACTCCCCTATGCTTCAGATGGTCCTCTTTCTCCCAACGGCTTCCTCTCCCTCCTCCTCAGCCCCCGCCCCACCCTCGTTCCCCGCACGAGAGGACGAGGTAGTGCCCTTGCCCTTCCCTCTCCCTTGCTTCCGCGTCCTCCCTGCCGCCGGTGGCATCTCAGTGGGAGACTCCATGACCGAAGATAGCCCCAACTCCTCAAAAGAGAAAGTCTCAATGCCGGTGAACTGAGTCTCTAGAGGAGTACTCTGGGGGAATCAATAGACAATAAATCCATGTAGGGGCGATAGACATTGTCCCCAGGTGATTGGGGGCCCCCTGCCTGCTCCCCCCGCAGCGGCAGGCATGCCCTGCATCTTCTCGGGCATCATCATCCCGGGCATTTGGGGCATCATCCCACCCATCCCTGCACACTAAGGGGGTACATATTGTAGTACTCGGGCATCATCCCCGCCATTTGGGGTTGGGGCATTATTGGCTATCATCCCGGACATCGGTGCACTTCCGCCGGCATTTCCCCCAACTCTAACGGGAAAAGTTGGCGTTTGTGACTCGCTCGTAGCGGTGAATCATTATCATGGTGCTCCATTTATCTTCAAAAGAAATTAAAGTAGAGAGAGAAACTCGTTAAAACCAGTGGTGCGAATGAAATGAAGTTAAACGAGCCGTATATATAGAGTTTTTTTATAAATTAAAAATCGGGACATCCGTCGTGGCACCGCAATGGAGGACGCCCCGACGGACGTCGTCAGAAAGTCGCGGAACTCCTCGTCCGCCGGGTTTATGCCTAATGGCGGACGTCCAGCACGCCTGTTCGACGTCGGCCGGGACGCCCGCCGGTGCGGATGCTCTTAAAGATTCAAAACTGATTTGTTTATTTGGGAAACTGAAGGAAGATAGGTGGCCGTGAAATATGGATCGGAGCCACGATCCGCACGTTTCGGGTGGGCTTTTCTACCAATTTTCTATTTTTTTATTTAGGACAATTTTTTTTATCTTAAAATAGAAAACAATAAGGCTCTTTCATTTCGCATGTTCTTCCTTCCCCCTACTATTTGTTTTCTCCCTCCACACTCATCTCTTTCTCCTCTCTGTCTATTCATCCTATCATCTCAAGTTTGGATCTTTACAATTCGCATTTCCGCTAATTCTCCTCAGGCATGCCTCGTTTCCCCTCTTTTTAAATACTAGTATAATCGTATTCGTATCTACACTTTTCTGCGTCCGAAAATGAGTATCCGATATTAATGTGTGTTTTATTTGGTTCAATGTTGACATTCTTTATTTCATTTTTGAGTTTTTCGAGCATAATTTATGGATTGGCTTAACTGGATTGCTCCCTCGCTTTCAAAGTTTTAACCTTTTTGGTTGGGTGGATATCTCCCTTTGTGATTCGGGGTCTGAAATTTTCTTGTTTGATTTGGTGTTAGTCTGTAACGGAAGATTTATTGCTTGATTATTTTTTATAGGTTTGGCTTGAATTTATGGGTTTGGCTGTTACTTCTGTTTTCAGTACACACAAGGGGATGGTGTTTAACTATATGCAATTGATAGGTCTGCGACTTTATTGACTTTTTTCCTGACTAATCAATTTTTGAAATGTTGCTTTAATATATATCTCTAGGTTATTTATTAACTTGGGTTTCATGAGTCTAGTATCAGTGTCGGCCTTCAGCTATAGTTCTGGTAACTGAAATATTGTTGTTTGTGATTATTTTGTGATGATTAAATGACATGAGGGAGTATCGATGGGAATTTTAATGAATTCAGTAGTTTATTTGATGTGATGGAAGGGTAAATATGGTTGTCTGTGCTTAAGAGCTGACCTTCACTTGTTTCTTAAGGTCACAGTGAGTCTCAAAGCAATGAGATGGTTAAACAAGGAAATAGCAATGTATGGCATTTATGTATATATGTATGTTGCCCTTTGGTTCATGTTAAAGAAATCAAGGACTCATGATTTTTTTATCCCAGATCTTTGCTATTTGAAGCATGGTAATGAAACTCTTGTTTATTTACAAACAAAAGGACTCTGTTATCATTTAGGCTAGCGTTTGATGTATGATTTTAGGTAGCAGACCTAATAGCACACATGGATTTGTCTAGTCTGTGATACCTCTTGTATTGTGATGCACCTTACACCTTATTTTTATGGTGATATCATGTATCGATGGAAGTGGCATTAGATTCTCAACTCTATTTGTCATATTATGCTTGTGTTTTCCATTTTCATATCGTCTACTTCAAAACATCACTGAGCATTTTCTGAAGTTTGTCTTGTATGATAATATATCCCTTGTGTCCCTCAGCAGGTCAAAACATTTTACCAGCTTTTGAATCCGGTGCTGGTAGCCCTTTGGTTTGAATGAAAACAATTGCAATGTGCTTCTCTCTCTTGCCATTTCCTCGATGCAGAATTCATTCATTAGCTAATTGTTGGTGGGAGAATTTGTATAAATTTCGTAGCAGTAGTGGAAGCAGTTGCAGCAACAAGATTCTGTGTGCAAACAACTACGAGCTTGAAGGAGGATATAGCAGCAGGAGGTGGACAAGGCGAACTATAAATTCAAAAACCGGAGGAAATAAGGAGAGCCTAACTAGCAATAAGAGTATCAGCCATAATATCATTCCTGAAACAGGCAATGATTCTGGTAAATTGGAAACGACTAAGGCACGGAGAACCAGAAAATTAAGTATTAGAAACAATGTTTTATCTAAAAATGCAAGCACCGAAGTAGATACATACAATGTAGAAAGAGCAGAGGTAGAAACAGATCAGTATTATGCAGACTTGGCCAAACTCGCAACAATTCTTTGTTTTGATATTGAAACCACTGGTTTCTCCAGAGAAAGAGATCGAATCATTGAGTTCGCATGCCAAGATCTTCGAGGGGGTGAAAACAGCACCTTACAGAGCCTAGTCAATCCAGAACGCGATGTGCCAAATGAACAAATTCATGGCATTTCAACCCATATGGTTAACAGATACGATATACCCAGGTAATTAGACATTGAGGTTCAGACCTCAACAACATATCTTCATATATATTGTGGTTGACAAGGATCATGAACAACAATCATTACATTTTGAATAATATTTTATGCTAGTTTGAAGATATATCTCTTTAATTTGACATATGAAATCATTATATTGCATTTGTTTTTGGTGTTTGTTTTCCTTCTGTTGCTTCCTTATCACAGTATGGATGTATAAGCTTGCCATCAACCTCCCTCTCCCTTGCAGTTGATCTTAAATGTCTATGTTGATGTTTCCGCGAGTTTGATTATATCGTAAATCGACTATGATTCTCAGTTTAGGACCCTGATTTATGGAAATTCATTACTTCGATCCACCCATATTGAATCTTTCATAAAATAAACATATCATATACACACGCTTTATACTAGCTAGCCTTGTGTAGGATGATGGATTTTATTCCCGTCCTACTTCAGTATGTCCGGAGCCGTCAGCTGCCTGGTGGAGTTGTGGTCTTGGTGTCTCATAATGGGAAAAGTTTTGATGTCCCCTTCCTGAAAAGTGAATTTAGTCGCTGCTCTTACGAGATTCCTCCAGATTGGTTGTTTGCCGATACCCTGCCTCTGGCTCGTTTAGTGGTGAAGAATAAAGGTTCTTGATCCGTTTCTTTCTGTCTTCCTCTATATGTAGTTTCTACCTGTACAAAGTGATTTTCTAACCGTATTATCGTTACTGTTATCAGGATCAAAGGTTCCCTCAAGAGTTTCATTGCAGGCCCTCCGCGAGCACTATGGTATTCCATCAATCGGGCCAGCTCATAGAGCCCTATCAGACGTACATTCGTTGGCATTGGTTCTCCAACGACTGACATACGACTTGAAACTGCCGGTATCTGGCCTCATTCAAGCTTCCTTTAGATAGGGAATGCCTAGATTCTACAATTGCTTACCAACTTCTTCTGATTTGTTATATTTGGCCATTAGATTGTGCCAATGTACAGCTAGCGTATAATCTCATCAAAATATCTGCAAGCACAAGTTGCCAAGTGTATTTGTAGCTTCGGACCTTTTTATATGGAAAATTTATTCAACTTAGCTGAACTAAATTGATGTGATGCAACATTTACAATCAGACCTAAGTTATACACTCTTCATTGTTGTCTGTATTTCCGAATTTTGGTCTTTATTTTACAGAGATAATGCATATTTAAGGGGGGAAAGTAGGTCATAGTACTACATTTTTTATGGATAAACGATGAATACTGGGATTTTTTTTAATTGGCAAATAAACATAAATTTTTAAAGGCCACGCCTCGCCTCGCCTCGGTTGACTTGAAGCCATGGCCTTGCCCCAGGCATTAAACACTTTACTGCTAGGCTAACCAACACAGTGCACACATTTTGGTACCCTTTCTTACACATGTTTCATTCAGAATTTTGAACCGGAACATTTGATTTTGAAAAGAATTGTGATCTTTAAGAATAAAATCAGATTTATTGTTGCTATTGTTTGCACTTTGTAGGAGACACATAATAGTAGTATGACTTATGTTCAACCCATAATAATTAAGTGCGATAAACGATAAACCAAAACATGACAAACTAACAAAGTATAGCACCCGAAAATATGTATTAGATGCAGTGAGATTGACTACTAGATTTAGCATGTGAAATATTTGTATTCTCCAATTGAAGAGTGAATCCTTACAAGAGCAGAGTAATATTTGGGCTAAAATAAGGCTCATTCGTCTACACAACTACAATATCTTCCTAGACAAAAAAGAGGAAAAAAGAGAAAAGGAAGAATTGAGTGTGAAATCCTCGAGACTATACATGATGCCGGAAATTCTACAGGGAAGAAAGAAAGCAGGAGGAGAAATAAACGGCAACTCTTTTCGACATTTAACGTAGGCGCTGGACAAGGTAAAACTTGGAAATCCGAGTCATTGGCTTGAGAGTGTAACCATAATTATCCCAGCTTTATCATAGGTTAGAAGATGATCTCCTTCAAAACTAAGAGTACTAGCATCACAAAGCACATGATGATAAGAATCGTTGCACACATAACCATGCCACCTTGTTTTTGATTTCTCTCAGCCTGCAAATTAGTTTCATTGCAACACAAAGTTACCCATCAAAATAAAGTAAGGAGTGTTTGCACGAAAGGCTGCTGAAAAAGTGACTGGACCTTCTGAAGTTGTTTCAAACCGTCTTCAACTGTGGCTGCAACATTTGTTATGTTGTAATCGATCCTGTCAACAATAGTACCCTGTTTGGAGGCAAAAGCTAAATCAAATTGACATATTCTGTATTAGTAGCTATTGAGAAAAGCATATAACATCCAACCTGATCAATGACTAAAACTGACAAATCCTTCATAATTTGAGCAAGTTCATTGACTGATTGCACCACCTAAAACCAACAAAAGTTATAAGAAAAACCCAACATCTAGTGCTCTTGCATAGAAGAAAATGTAAATATTTCTATCACCTGTTGAATTTCTCTCTCCCTTTCTGCAGTGAATGCTTCACTTTTCTTTAGTCTGGCAATTTGATGTTCACTGAATCCCTAAAACAAAGTGAGGTTGGCAACCAACTGGAGGTTAAGGATGCATTCGTGACATAATTAGAAGATTTGTATTTCAGGTATGGGGGGTAAAGAAACAACAGTCAGAAGGTGATCGAAGACTCTAAAATGAATTTCTGGGTAAATAACAAAAAAATTAATCCAGAAAAGGTGATCTCGTCCTCACTTTGAATGAGAAACGTTTGTTTAGGTCCAACAGTCACAGGTTTAATAATTTTCCAAACTCAGCCCAGGTTTAAGCAGTCATCTAGCAGGACTTGAAATCGCAAGCAGGGGAAACTCATTTTCCTATTGATGTAACAACCAGAAAATGATATAGGCATACCACCTTGATCAAAGAAAATTTGTGTTTAAATGTTTGTAGGTTACAGTAGACAATGGTTGCATCAATAACCAAGCTTGAGGTCAGAGATTCTAAATGGTGCTGCTATCCAAGTACAATGCACCGATTTATACGAGCTGTTGGTTCAAGATTTGAAGATACCAAATTTACTACTCACTTCATGTAATAGGAAAATCATAGTACAAAAAAATATCAAGACTTTTAGAAGTGTAGATAGGACTTTAATGATGCTACAGTAAGCACGAAACTTGAAATACCTATAAGCTATATATACATGCATGGGGGTGCGTTATATTGCTAACTATTTAAGTTGCTAACTCATCAATGCAGTGTATTAAAAACGTCAATACGGTGACATTAAAATGACAACACATAATATCAACACAGTATATTGAAGTTCAACAAAATTATGTGTTGACATTTTAATATCATCGTGTTGACATTTTTAATACACTGCGTTGATGAGTTAGCAGAGTTAGCAACTTAAATAGTTAGCAATTGATCACACCCCTACATGCATGTCCGTCTGTGTGCACATGCATAACCGCTTTTTGCACAGTTTACCGCGTAAAGAATCTTTGTCTACTATTCTAACCAAGACACTATCCAAAAGAGAAATTCACTCACTATGTCATCAATATCATCATCATCCCTTGTTGACTTGCTGCCATTTAGATTCATTTCTAAGTCAACCCCATCAGAACCCTGCACATAGTGGAAGGAAATTAGACCTTGTTCTATACAAGAATGCCAAGACATTTCCCATCACAAGGAGGAAGTGTATTATTTCACTGGAACAGAGTTGGCTGATATTCACATTTTAATTCGGGATGGCAGTGTTCAGGAAAGGAAATCATACCTCTTTCTGCTGCCGAAGCCGTTTCAAATATACTGACTGTTTCTTGCGTAGCTCCACTGAGAGGGTCTGAAGGTCGGTAGCTAATGACCGCTGTGAAAGAAATAATGCACTTTAACTTCAAGCACAATCTTGGTTGTATACACATTACACTGAGCACAAGCTTTCATAACACAGGCATAATAAAAACTAAAACTGATGAATAATATTCTTGTAGGAAAATATGCAACATGCTACATGAGCATATTATGTGGTCAACAGGGTAATCAAAGATATGGTAATCATATATGTGACGAATGAGAGCCACAGGGACCACAATTTTATTCTATTCTATTTGAAATCTGCATCTTAGAGTAAAGACCACCAGATGATTGACAGTTCCATATAGAGAGACATTGGGGATAAAAATACTCATTAATCTCATTAAGAATGTAAAATATTACAAAAACTTCCTTTGTACATATCAAACAATGGCCGAACATACTGCTCTTCTAGTTGCATCAGAAACTAATTTTATCATGTATACCAACTTATGTAGTTTATATCATAGTTTATCATCCTGTAGAGTTCAACAAGAAAAATATTTACAAAAATGGCTCATCTTATGTTCACATACAGTTCAGGAAATAGAATAATATCACAAGTTATTATGATTACATACATTTCAGCATATATTATACCTGGACATTTTTCCTGATATTTGAATCCTCAGATGGCCCACCAACCGAGAGTCTTTGTAATCTTTTCTCTGATTTTTTCAAAAGATCAGTAATCTCTTGTGTTAGTGCCTCAATCTGGCGTTGATCCTCTTTACCATCCCCAAATGAAGGCATTAAAGCCTTGGCATGAGCCTTCGATAACTCAGCCATCTTCCCTCTCACACGTTGTATGTTAGTCGCTATTTCTTCAGATACATCCACCCAAGCTGGAGGTAAACCTACTGCAACTGTTCCCCTGCTGTAATAATATTTTATGAAAGGAATAGTCAGACCAGATGGTATCGGGTCTTTGCTTGTATCAATGCACATATATGGACAATGATAGAGTTCAGTTTGTAAGTTTTCATTTCTGATCAAAGTATCAAATCATAGAATATAACGAAAACTCTGAGCTATGTGCAGCTGGAATCCTCCTCTCAAAGCATCGTTTCCCAATTAAAGTGTCTAAACCCATTATAAGGACCTATAGAGATGGTCCCTAAACTTCTGAAGCAGAATTACGGTGATATTGCAGCAAAAATATTTTGGATAAATTTTGGTAAGTTGATATAGAGACAGCCATAATATTCACAATTCATAATTAAAATCATCCACGGCCACTATGTGGTGCATTCACCCCATCCATTTCATAAGGACATTGTAGCCAAGAGTTTTCGGGGTAGCTCACCTTCTATTTGACTAGGTACCTTTTTATTTGAATATCACCATAACCAAAAATTTTCAGAGGACACTGAACAATCTTAGGATTTCAAAATTGAATTATTTGGCTCCTCTCTCACTTCAAGGTCTAGCAATGATTCGGAATTTCAGATGGAACAATAAACTGTAAAAATATTAAGCTAACATTACATTTTCCTCTTTTTTTTCGATTCATCAAATCATATTGATGAACCATCATAACGAACTGGATCATAATCTCCGGTGAACTGTAACGGATGCGATAGAGGTAAAACATATCTCATAGCATACATTTTTCAATCAGGCAAATCAATGCCAACCAGTTCAATAACTCAACAACTGATACAATATTGCATTGATCTCAAAAAATCATAACTAAATCTGAAATATCAAAAAATAAAAATAAAAACAAATTCAACTACCAAAAGCAGACAGCAGAGTAGAGAGAACATTGCCAGTCAAATTAAAGCACCTGGAGGTTCCAGGATCTTCAGTGCTAAGAGGAGTGTAAGATTGGTTAGGGTTAAGCAACGACGTTGTCGAGAGCTCGATCACCGCTCTTCCGCCGGAGCTCGACGAGCCCGCCGGAACCCTGACGCTCTTCAACGCATCCCTATACTTTCTAAACAGAATCGTCCGATTCCTCGTCGCCATTGAAACAAAAAGGACGGATCAATATTTTCTCAGAATCTACCAACGCATATTTTAATCAAATCACGAAATTGCTTTAGTTTATGATAGATCTGTGTATGATGGAGCGAGCACTCCGTAAATTGGATCGGCCCGACATCTAAACGGGCCACATTAAATGATTCGAGTAGATTGGAATGGAAATGCTCGGGCTGAAATTCGGGCCTAATTTGGTTGGCGAATTTTCTGACACGAACGAGCCGCGAGTATTTTTCGCACAAACGACGAAGAACGAAAATGAAGATATAAATTCTGAGGGGCCTATTTGGTTATTCAACCCTGAATTTTCTGATTCGGAAATAAAGGTTGATATATGCATACATGACGTTAGCGCTACAAGATCGTATCACCTAGATGTTGGATCTTTCACTACCGCCCAACGTTATTCAAGTATATCAAAAGGCCGATATCACCTAGATGTTGGATCTTTCACTACCGTCCAACGTTATTCAAGTACATCAAAAGGCCGCTCAACATTCTTTTTTTGTCATCTTCCTCTTTGGTCACTCGAGCACATAATCAATTCACGAGCACCAACCACAGTAGATAGATCTCATCCGCCAAGTAATAGCTCATATTGCATCTCCAGTAATTGGTCGTGAATTCGGCAGTCAGTGTTTTGGCAGTGCATGCTTCATTGAATAAAGTTGATTGGTTCAAGACGTGGATATCATTGTTCGGCTCGCACCTCAAGCTCGGTATCGCACCACAAGGGTCGGTCCCGCACTCAACCTAGTCCCCCTCGTTTCTTGCACCAATGCACGGTACCATACCACACCACAAAATCTAGCGATATAATACCAAATTGTAGTGTGATGGGGATGCTCTAAATGTGAACTACGGCAAGAAGCACAAATACACGAGCCTCGATCCACAAACTTAACAAACAAACAAGATCGAAATACAAAACCAAACAAGAGTGTAAATGGCACCAGACATACGTGGTTCAGTTCATTAGAACCTACGTCCTCCACGGGAGAAGAGGATGGCTTTATTAATGACGGCTATGGATGAGTTACAAGGAGATTTCCATCCCTAAAACATAGAGCTATACACATGCACCACGAACGAGTAACACACATGTATCCTATCTATGAAAACTCGATCAAGAAAGATACAAAACTAGCTAGCTTTCTCTCAATTAGTGTAATAGTCGAGACTTAGATTCTCGGGAGTTACGAAATAAAATACTAGAACTTTAATTAAAGTATGAATGAGTATTTTTATTTCTTGAAAAAGGGTACAATTATAATTTTTTTCAGAATCTCAAACAAAAGAATTTCATTCTTTGACGACAAAAAAATAAAAGTCGAGCTACACCATTACATCTAGAAATCCCTAACAACTACTTTGGCCTTCGTCATCGGGCCATCTCGGCCCCAGATTTTCAAACGAGCCGTGAGGGCGAGACCACGAGGAAAGACAGCCTCGTTGGCCAGCCGCAACCCCTGCCAGAAACCACAAAAAAGGAGAGTTAAATGTATGGAATAGAATGCAAACTAACATCATGTATTGAAAGGGGAAAGAGAGACAGTACCTTTTAGAAAAGTGAGTGAAGGTTGGGCCGAGAAGGGCAAGATCAGCCAGCCAAGTTCCCCTCCAATCGCTGTACTGCGAGGCTGCAGATAACAGCCTGTACCACCCCTTTCACACCTGATATGGTCATGGATATCAACCACAAAAGCTATCTCCTGTGTGCACCTGCAATAAGAGACAACAGCCATTAATTCACCAAGTACTAGACCCCAGATAGAGCCAAATTCAGTTAAAGGTGGAGCAAGGAATGCAGGAGTTTGTACACCAGAAATTCAGTGTTAAAATCATAACACAGCAAGGAGCACTATGCTCATTCATCTCACAAGACACCACCAAGAAACACCAGAAACAGTTGGGAAAGAAGCCAATAATTCAGAGATACACTCTGCAAAGCGACCCTCTTTAGCCAGAGATCAGCCTTTTTCAGGCTTTCAGTTAGGCCACAAGTATAAGTAAGGCCTCAGCCTCTCCTTTCCCTCAGCACAAAAAGATCGATCACAAGATAGTGAAGTAAAGGGTGAGAAGGACCAAGGCAGAGAGGGATCGAAGCCAAGGAGGAAGAGGAGCCGAGTGAGGGAGATCAAGGCTAGCAGTGGAGAAACAGCAAAGCGTTGGGAGTTGAAGGTAACCTCACTCAGTCCCAGCTCGTTTTGTTTACCATTTCATCATATAGAACAAGCAAATAGCTAGAACATGAGAACCTAGGAACATAGATGCTCAAGAACAAGAATCGAATCACCATAACCTGCCTAATGCTAAATCGTCTAAAAGAGGTCATAAATTAGCTAAGTAAGAAAGACTTAGCTTTAGGGACAAGAAACTGCCCCGGAGGCCACCGGCGACGGCAAGGCTGCGAAGGCAGACGCGGAAGCTCCTAGGGCGGTGGCGGCCCAAGAGCAGCTGCGGCGGCAGCACTGCCCGGCAGAGAGCGAGCACCGGCGCGAGGCTGATGGTGTGACTACTACGGCGACCCGGAGCTTCCTCGTGCGACGTAGAAGGAGGGCCGGACGAAGTATGTGCATTACCAAGAACGGCTACTCACGGAAGAAAAAGAGACGCCTTTCGTTTTCTTCCCGAAGTGATAGCTTCGCGAAGTAGGGAAATCGACGGAGAAAGAGCTACCGGCAGAGATAACCGGTTGAGGACGAGCCGTCGATGGTGGTTTCGCCGAGGAACGGAGTAGAGCGCAGACGGCGCTGGTTCTCCTTTCTTGACCGTAGCGGTGAGGAAGAAAGGAGAAACTAGACTGAGGAGGGAGTAATTTCCGACGGATCTCCGGCAACCCGTCGGGAGAGGCGGTTTCGCCGTGAGGAAAAGAGAGAGACACCGCCGATTTGTGGAGAAGAGAGGGGATAGGGGTGTTTGGTGAAATTGAATTTAGGAAAAGAAGAGAGAAAAGGAGGGGGCCGACGATGGAGAGGGAATATATTCCCCATTGGGCCAAGTCCACTATTCTTCAATGGGCTAGTTCCTTTATTTTTTTTTCTGTTGGGCCTGCAGAGGGAAAAAGAAAGGAGAAAAGAAGAAGGGATTTAGATTGGGCCGCTGCATTTTATTAAGCTGGGCCAGGAAAATTTAAGGACTCCTAAATTAAACTTTCGGACCACGTTTAATGATGTGGACTACCGGCCATAACAGAATTTAGTCCATAGAATTTGTTTTCCCTAAGCCACGGAAGAAAAGAAATTCATTAAGCCGTGTTGACATGGTATTCAGTAAATACTTAGATGAGAACTTTTATTAGCCAAGTAAGTATTTCAAAATACTTAGTAAAATAATCCGGAAATTTATTATGCCCGGACAGATCGGCCAGATTCACAATAAATTAAATCACCGATTTAATTGAAGAATTTAGATCTCTAAATTTTGAAAGAAAGAGATAAAATGAAAGAGCACACGCTTAGGCATGCATACATGCAAGACAAGTAATTGTTTAAAGCCTAATTTAAGTATATTAAATTTTGTAAAGGAACGTCGTCTCTCGACGCGTAATCTCAGGAAAGGAAAAGCACCCGTTTTGCAAGAGTTTAAGCAATTGAGGTGGGCTTTCTTTCTCTTCTTTCTTTTAAAGCATGCTTTATGTGAAAATATGATTATTGAATGAGTTGTCATGCCATGTTTTGTTTTATGATTGCCTATCTGTTGGCTATGCCAACCCAGTTAAATCGAATTCGGGTCCCAGTAGGTCAGTAAATCCTACTCGGACTAGTGTACACATAGGGACCGTGAGCTAGCGCTAGGTTGGCCGGTCCGTGGGTCGTGAGCTAGCGCCAGGTTGGCCGGCCCAGTGGTCGTGGAATGTGGCCACATTCCCGATTCACGCAGCTGATATGGCATATCATCAGAAGTTTAAGAGACTGCAGTCTATTTTCAGAAAGAAATAACAGATTTTAGTGACCGGGATAGATTTTCAGTAAAACCCCGCGTTCACTCAGCTTGGCTGACAACTAAAAGAAAACAGTTTTCGGCATAAGCCCACTGAGTGCATCAAGTACTCAGCCCTGCATATTGTTTTTCTTAATGTGCAGGTTGTTCGTTGTCGAAGCCGAGGAGGTGTTGGGACAGAAGACTAAATAAGTAGGAAGGTAGCGGGTGTAGTGTGTCTTCATACATACTACATCTGTCTTGGTACTCTTCCGTTGCGCAAATTCAGAACATTCATTTAACAAAGACAATTTCTCATAACTACTCTGATCCAGCATGATTTGTACCCTCAACACACTTCAGACAATGTTTCTTTTGATTTAAGCATCTTATGATGAGTTGAGACAGTTTCAGTATGTTTTAGTCGCGGTAAAGCTACACTTTCTTTGACTAGGGAGCTGTGGTCGTGACAGAGTAGTATCAGAGCACTTTTCTTTCGCTCTGACCCAAGAACCTTCCTTCTAAGCCTCAGTCCAGAACAGTAGCACTAGGCTAGGAAGTGAACAGAATGATCAGTACAAGATCCCAACACCTCAACTCGACACGATCAACTGCACCAGAAACAGGGGTCGACGCCCGCTCGTCCAGAAAAGAGAATTTTAAAGAAAGAAAATATTTTTCCATTTTGAGAAGGAAAATGAAATTTTCTAAGTTTTCAGAAAAAGAAAAAAAAATTTCATAGCCCTAAATGGGAACGAAAATGTTTATTTGAAAAGTTTGCAAGACGCAACGTGCTAGCTGATACTTTGCATGAGATATGCTCAATGTATCTGTGATTTATGTTTAAAGAGCTTGACGTGAATGTATAGATGTCATGGGGACTATGTATGTGAACCTAGAGTGCTTTAGAAAAGTACCTTAGGTGAGATATGCAGAATCAAGTACTAGCAGAACGAGAATTTGTTACCGCCTTCCAGGGCGACGAGACCAACTAAAACCCATCAGTTTGGGCAAGCTTCAAATTCCAAGGAATTATGAGAAAGAAAAGACGAGCCAAAAAGTACTATTGTACTACTTATAGACAGCAATTAAAGGAAGTCCATTCTTTTA
Organism: Salvia splendens; assembly: GCF_004379255.2. Taxonomy (NCBI): domain Eukaryota; kingdom Viridiplantae; phylum Streptophyta; class Magnoliopsida; order Lamiales; family Lamiaceae; genus Salvia; species Salvia splendens. The sequence continues at coordinate 35,276,924 of NC_056033.1, read as the reverse complement.
AGCACACAGATAGTTTACATATATATATGTATACTAGACGATGAACCAAGAAGTTCCCAATGTCTTTACAAAGACCAAGTTATAACGAAAATAGTTTACTTTCCAGCCTGTTCGGGAGATGCATCCCTACACGGAAAGAGATCGTACCCGCGATCTAGTAAAGTGATCTAATGTGGCGTAACAAGCCCAAGTGGCTACGTGATCCAGAAGCGATACTTATAGCGTGCTACGAAGCACGATGGAGAATGTAATGTTTTACCAGAATCAGCGTTCTAAGTTATCGAGAACGATATATGATTATAATCAATAGTACTTACTTGGATTCCCAATGAAATCCCTTCTAAGAGTCCTTCCAAGGACGATACCCTCGTCTATTCAGACTCTAGTTTTGACTCGCAAGTACCATGTCAGTGTTCCTTTTTCTGTGCGAGGTTTGACTCATTTCCAGCTTATGGACTGCAGTCCTTTTGACTCATCGTACATAAAGAGTAAAGTTTTGACTGTTTAAGCTCCAGTCGTAAACCCTAAATTCTACAGTTGTTCATATCTATGATCTTCGGATTGAGCGTATTCCTCAGACATTCTTTGAACCTCCGGGACAACGATGTCCTGTCGGCTATTAAGACCTTTGATTGACTCACGTTCTGCAAGTAGTACGCCACTTTCATTCTCTTCAGGAAAGCGGTGACTCAGTTTCAGTTCCCAAATTTGGGATACTCTTATGTTCCAGGCATCGTTATTTGTTGTTGCCTCCTTTGAGCCACAATATTGGAGATTTATATCTCGATTTCTTGGACCTATGCAATGAAATTTCATTCTTACGATGCTTACGTTGTGATCCCCAGAGTGATCAAGACAGTTAAACATTCTCCTCAGGGAATTTCATGTGGTGCTGGAACTTTTTACCTCCCTATTTTGAGATCCTACAAAGGTGAAATTTTTTGACCTCGATTCCAGTACATGTATTATTCCTAGTCTCGGAATTTTTCTGCAGCTCGAAGTTAAGGCAAGCATATTGCACCTTTCCCTAATGAGCTTGCCCTAGCTGATTTTTCTGAATAGTTCATTTCAGTGCGTTGCCTTAATGAACCTATGAAATCATTGATGTGATTTTGATATCAAGATGCCTTTGAAACATGATCAATGTTCCTTCATTGCAATCGCCTACGTTTATAAATTTTCGTGGTTGATCATCTTAGGCGATGACATGTTTGAACCACTGTCCTTGATGCTCAGATCCTTTCAGTTTAATTGGACAACTGTATTGTCCTATTTTGCAGCTTACTATGGGAATTTACAGTTAATTCATTTCCATCCAGTTTTCATGACCCATCTCATGATTATTTCTAGCTCCCACCAGGGGTGAGCCTCAGCTTCTATGAGTTTACCTGGAAACCAGTTGAGCTACGTAGTTCTTTGAATGAACTCAGTACTTACCTTCAAGGTCGATTATCGACGAAAATTCATAAAAGTTGAACAAGGGATGTTATTCTTGTCCAGTTGGGTATTCAGGAGCCCTTCAGATTTTCAGTCATACTCTCTTGTGTGAATAATAATCCAAGTTAAGACTATTAGATTAATCATTGAGTTATTGATACGAGGCTAGCAGAAAAAGGCATGGTCTCAGTTTCTTTCAGATACGCATAATAAATACGTCCCCATGGAGACACGTGCAGGAAATGATGCACCAACCAGAAGCGTCGCATAACCGACAGCAAAGCGTTAAATACTTCGAATCTACGTACCGCTTGTGACCAGCAGGTGGAAGATCGAATATTTTGTTGTATAGAGAAGCAACTAGCCTTGAGTAGAGAAATATCAAGGAATATTTGTGGATTAAATGATGTCCGAAGACGTAAAAGACCTATATGGTAGTTTGAACGATCAAAATGCTTACTCCGAGTAAGATAAGTAAGCCACAAGAACAAAGACTCAATCATGGGCATATAATGAAAGCCATGGAGAAAGTACGAGTGTATTCGTAGTTTGTGTTTGACGGAACAAATCCCATCAGCAAAAGGGATTCGTCTAAGAGGTGGCCAGGAAAAAAAAGCTAAAGCTGGAGAGACATTCGGGAAGAGGAACGCGTGATAGCACCGCTACCCTCACCGTCCCTACTATGAAGGGAGAAATTGAATTTTTCCTTTTAAAAGAAGTTATCGCAAGGGAACAGGATTTAGATCCCTATAATATAGAGCAAGGGCAAACGTTGGCAATAAAATGCGACGAATTATTCTACGATATGCCACGTCTCAATTAAGCAGCTCAGAAAGGAGCTGTCGATAGAGTTTTGTGTTAATCTGGACACGAGATCTAGATCACTTTGGAAAGTCATGCTAGATTATTTCACCATGAATCGCTCAGTCGAACCAAAAAGGGCATGGAGACAGTAGCGTTGGGAGAAAGAAGCCAACACCTCCACATGCACTAAACTAATATTCAAGGATTGACGCGAGTAGAACAAGTCTGTACTAAATCATGACGAAAGAGTCGCAGTAAGCTCAAAAGCACCTTGAAAGCGGTAAAAGTAGACTACCTCAACTGAGCGAGAGGTTACGAGATCATTATGGCAGCTCAATGACTACCTTTACGATCGATGCAAGCGTTAGAGAACTCAATACCTGGCGATGAAATCTAAGATTAGAAATAGCTTCATCACCCAGACGAAATGAATTACTAAAGGAATGACTTGAATCAGTCATATTATCTCAGTCACCATATAGAATGGCGCTCAAGAAATAAGAAGAACTTAAGATCCAGTTACAAGAATAAGTAGACCTGGGTTTCATCAGACCTAGTGTATCGTTTTTGGGCGCATCAGTACTCTTCATGAAGAAGAAGGATGGGACTTTGCGAATGTGTATCGACTATCGAGAGCTAAATAAGTTAACCCTCAAGAACAAGTACCTCTACCGAGAATCAACGACCTCTTCGACCAGCTGCGAGGAGCCAGCGTATTCTCGAAGATGGGCTTGAGATCGGGTTATCACTAGCTGGGAGTTCGACAAGACGGTATACCTAAGACTGCACTTTGCACCAGATATGACCATTACGAGTTTACTGTAATGCCTTTTTGGGCTTACAAACGCCCCAGCCGTGTTCATGAACCTAATGAACCGCGTGTTCCGCCCATATTTGGACAAGGTCGTCCTAGCTTTTAAAGACGACGTGCTCATGTACTCAAGGAACGAGAAGAAACACGAGGAGCGCTTGAGAACTACGTTAGAGACGTTAAGAGCCGAGAAGTTCTATGCTAAGTTTAGCAAGTGTGAGTTCTGGCTTAACAAAGTGAACTTTCTTGGACACTTAGTGACAGCAGAAGGGATCCGAGTAGACCCTGCTAAAGTTGAAGCCGAGCAACGTTGGCAGTCACCAGCGACGCCTAATGAAATTCGGAGTTTCCTAGGACTGGCATGATGCTACCGAAGGTTCATTGAGGGGTTTTCTAAAATAGCGAGGCCGATGACTCAACAGCTCAAGAAAGGAGTTAAAGTCAATTGGACCCCAGAATGTGAAGCAAGTTTCCAGTTGCTAAAGGAAAAGTTGACCACAGCGCCAGTTCTAGCTGTGCCAGAAGCGGGAGTCAACTATGTGGTGTATATAGATGCATCGAAGGTCGGACTCGGGTGCGTGCTGATGCAGAAAGGCAAGGTGATAGCATATGCGTCACGCCAGTTGAGGCCGCACGAGTTGAACTACCCGACGCACGACCTGGAACTAGCAGAAGTGGTACACGCTTTGAAGATTTGGGGACATCACCTCTATGGAGTTCGATGTGAGATCTTCACAGATCATAAGAGTCTCAAATACTTCTTCGAGCAGAAGGACCTGAATATGAGACAGCGCAGATGGCTGGAACTAGTCAAAGACTACGACTGTGGTATAAATTACCACCCAGGCAAAGCCAATGTGGTAGCAGATGCCTTGAGCAGAAAGACTGCGCCTCAAGTGGCTACTTTCCTCACCCTAGAGGAAGAGCTTATCCGGGAATTCGCCAAGAAGCGACTGGAGATAGTGAGAACCCCGGAGACAGTGGACAGCAGAACATCCACCTTGATCTTAGAACCAGATTTAAGAGCTAGAATCATTGACGCCCAGAGATACGATGAAGCCCTAGAAAAGGTTCGTCTCAGAGTGAGGACCGGAAAAGGGGATTGTTACCGCGAAGAGGCGGATAATGCTCTCACTTTCAAAGGGAGACTATGCGTACCTTAAGAGGAGGCACTTAGGAACGAGGTCATGAGTGAAGCTCATGAGACACCCTACACTGCCCATCCTGGGAGTACAAAGATGTATCAGGACTTGAAGAAGCAATTTTGGTGGGATGGCATGAAGAAAAGCATAGCATCGTTTGTAGAAAGATGCCTGGCTTGCCAGCAAGTGAAGGCGTTACATCAACGACCCTATGGAAAGTTACAGCCTCTCGAGATTCCAGAATGGAAATGGGAGCATATAGCAATGGATTTTGTGATAGGATTGCCAAAATCACAGCAAGGAAACACTGCCATCTGGGTGATTATAGATCGACTCACCAAAAGTGCTCACGTCATACCAATTCGTATCACATACGGATCTGACAAGTTGGCACAGATTTATGTGCAAGAGATTGTGCGCCTACATGGTGTACCAGTAACGATCACCTCAGATCGAGATTCAAAATTTACTTCTAGATTTTGGATAAGCCTACAGCGAGAGATAGGCACTCAGCTGAATTTCAGCACAGCATTCCATCCACAGACAGACGGACAGTCCGAAAGGACGATTCAGACATTAGAAGATATGTTAAGAGCCGTAGTGCTCGACCGTGGAGTAAGCTGGGAGTCAGTACTTCCACTTATAGAGTTCGCCTACAACAACAGTCACCAGGCAACTATTGATATGGCCCCATATGAGGCACTATATGGGAGAAAGTGTAGATCACCACTCTACTGGGATGAAGTTGGTGAGAGAAGGATTCTCGGACCAGACTCGGTAGAGGAAATGATAGAAATTGTCTGACAAATCCGAGGGAGAATCAAAGAAGCTCAAGATAGACAGAAATCCTATGCAGATGCTCGCAGAACGGATTTACAGTTCAAAGCAGAAGACAAGGTCTTTCTGAAAGTATCCCCATCGAAAGGGATAACCAGATTCGGCGTCAAGGGCAAGCTGAAACCGCGTTTTATCGGACCTTACGAGATCCAAGAAATAGTCGGCCCTGTGGCGTACAGATTAGCGCTCCCGCCAAGCTTCGGGAATGTTCACAATGTGTTTCATGTATCACAGTTGAGAAAGTATGTGTTTGACCCCAAACACATAGTGCACCAAGAAGAAATGGTGTTAGAACCAGATTTGAGCTATGAAGAAAAGCCAGAAGCAATTCTGGACAGAAAAGTTAAAGAGTTGAGAAATAAAAATATCGTAACAGTGAAAGTCCTATGGAAGCACCACGGACGCGAGGAGGCGACGTGGGAGCTCGAGGACCATATGAAAGAAAAGTACCCGCAGCTTTTTGCCTAACCGAGACAAAATTTCGGGACGAAATTTTTGTTAAGGGGGGTAGAATGTAATAGCCGAGACTTAGATTCTCGGGAGTTACGAAATAAAATACTAGAACTTTAATTAAAGTATGAATGAGTATTTTTATTTCTTGAAAAAGGGTACAATTATAATTTTTTTCAGAATCTCAAACAAAAGAATTTCATTCTTTGACGACAAAAAAATAAAAGTCGAGCTACACCATTACATCTAGAAATCCCTAACAACTACTTTGGCCTTCGTCATCGGGCCATCTCGGCCCCAGATTTTTAAACGAGCCGTGAGGGCGAGACCACGAGGAAAGACAGCCTCGTTGGCCAGCCGCAACCCCTGCCAGAAACCACAAAAAAGGAGAGTTAAATGTATGGAATAGAATGCAAACTAACATCATGTATTGAAAGGGGAAAGAGAGACAGTACCTTTTAGAAAAGTGAGTGAAGGTTGGGCCGAGAAGGGCAAGATCAGCCAGCCAAGTTCCCCTCCAATCGCTGTACTGCGAGGCTGCAGATAACAGCCTGTACCACCCCTTTCACACCTGATATGGTCATGGATATCAACCACAAAAGCTATCTCCTGTGTGCACCTGCAATAAGAGACAACAGCCATTAATTCACCAAGTACTAGACCCCAGATAGAGCCAAATTCAGTTAAAGGTGGAGCAAGGAATGCAGGAGTTTGTACACCAGAAATTCAGTGTTAAAATCATAACACAGCAAGGAGCACTATGCTCATTCATCTCACAAGACACCACCAAGAAACACCAGAAACAGTTGGGAAAGAAGCCAATAATTCAGAGATACACTCTGCAAAGCGACCCTCTTTAGCCAGAGATCAGCCTTTTTCAGGCTTTCAGTTAGGCCACAAGTATAAGTAAGGCCTCAGCCTCTCCTTTCCCTCAGCACAAAAAGATCGATCACAAGATAGTGAAGTAAAGGGTGAGAAGGACCAAGGCAGAGAGGGATCGAAGCCAAGGAGGAAGAGGAGCCGAGTGAGGGAGATCAAGGCTAGCAGTGGAGAAACAGCAAAGCGTTGGGAGTTGAAGGTAACCTCACTCAGTCCCAGCTCGTTTTGTTTACCATTTCATCATATAGAACAAGCAAATAGCTAGAACATGAGAACCTAGGAACATAGATGCTCAAGAACAAGAATCGAATCACCATAACCTGCCTAATGCTAAATCGTCTAAAAGAGGTCATAAATTAGCTAAGTAAGAAAGACTTAGCTTTAGGGACAAGAAACTGCCCCGGAGGCCACCGGCGACGGCAAGGCTGCGAAGGCAGACGCGGAAGCTCCTAGGGCGGTGGCGGCCCAAGAGCAGCTGCGGCGGCAGCACTGCCCGGCAGAGAGCGAGCACCGGCGCGAGGCTGATGGTGTGACTACTACGGCGACCCGGAGCTTCCTCGTGCGACGTAGAAGGAGGGCCGGACGAAGTATGTGCATTACCAAGAACGGCTACTCACGGAAGAAAAAGAGACGCCTTTCGTTTTCTTCCCGAAGTGATAGCTTCGAGAAGTAGGGAAATCGACGGAGAAAGAGCTACCGGCAGAGATAACCGGTTGAGGACGAGCCGTCGATGGTGGTTTCGCCGAGGAACGGAGTAGAGCGCAGACGCCGCTGGTTCTCCTTTCTTGACCGTAGCGGTGAGGAAGAAAGGAGAAACTAGACTGAGGAGGGAGTAATTTCCGACGGATCTCCGGCAACCCGTCGGGAGCGGCGCTTTCGCCGTGAGGAAAAGAGAGAGACACCGCCGATTTGTGGAGAAGAGAGGGGATAGGGGTGTTTGGTGAAATTGAATTTAGGAAAAGAAGAGAGAAAAGGAGGGGGCAGACGATGGAGAGGGAATATATTCCCCATTGGGCCAAGTCCACTATTCTTCAATGGGCTAGTTCCTTTATTTTTTTTCTGTTGGGCCTGCAGAGGGAAAAAGAAAGGAGAAAAGAAGAAGGGATTTAGATTGGGCCGCTGCATTTTATTAAGCTGGGCCAGGAAAATTTAAGGACTCCTAAATTAAACTTTCGGACCACGTTTAATGATGTGGACTACCGGCCATAACAGAATTTAGTCCATAGAATTTGTTTTCCCTAAGCCACGGAAGAAAAGAAATTCATTAAGCCGTGTTGACATGGTATTCAGTAAATACTTAGATGAGAACTTTTATTAGCCAAGTAAGTATTTCAAAATACTTAGTAAAATAATCCGGAAATTTATTATGCCCGGACAGATCGGCCAGATTCACAATAAATTAAATCACCGATTTAATTGAAGAATTTAGATCTCTAAATTTTGAAAGAAAGAGATAAAATGAAAGAGCACACGCTTAGGCATGCATACATGCAAGACAAGTAATTGTTTAAAGCCTAATTTAAGTATATTAAATTTTGTAAAGGAACGTCGTCTCTCGACGCGTAATCTCAGGAAAGGAAAAGCACCCGTTTTGCAAGAGTTTAAGCAATTGAGGTGGGCTTTCTTTCTCTTCTTTCTTTTAAAGCATGCTTTATGTGAAAATATGATTATTGAATGAGTTGTCATGCCATGTTTTGTTTTATGATTGCCTATCTGTTGGCTATGCCAACCCAGTTAAATCGAATTCGGGTCCCAGTAGGTCAGTAAATCCTACTCGGACTAGTGTACACATAGGGACCGTGAGCTAGCGCTAGGTTGGCCGGTCCGTGGGTCGTGAGCTAGCGCCAGGTTGGCCGGCCCAGTGGTCGTGGAATGTGGCCACATTCCCGATTCACGCAGCTGATATGGCATATCATCAGAAGTTTAAGAGACTGCAGTCTATTTTCAGAAAGAAATAACAGATTTTAGTGACCGGGATAGATTTTCAGTAAAACCCCGCGTTCACTCAGCTTGGCTGACAACTAAAAGAAAACAGTTTTCGGCATAAGCCCACTGAGTGCATCAAGTACTCAGCCCTGCATATTGTTTTTCTTAATGTGCAGGTTGTTCGTTGTCGAAGCCGAGGAGGTGTTGGGACAGAAGACTAAATAAGTAGGAAGGTAGCGGGTGTAGTGTGTCTTCATACATACTACATCTGTCTTGGTACTCTTCCGTTGCGCAAATTCAGAACATTCATTTAACAAAGACAATTTCTCATAACTACTCTGATCCAGCATGATTTGTACCCTCAACACACTTCAGACAATGTTTCTTTTGATTTAAGCATCTTATGATGAGTTGAGACAGTTTCAGTATGTTTTAGTCGCGGTAAAGCTACACTTTCTTTGACTAGGGAGCTGTGGTCGTGACAGAGTAGTATCAGAGCACTTTTCTTTCGCTCTGACCCAAGAACCTTCCTTCTAAGCCTCAGTCCAGAACAGTAGCACTAGGCTAGGAAGTGAACAGAATGATCAGTACAAGATCCCAACACCTCAACTCGACACGATCAACTGCACCAGAAACAGGGGTCGACGCCCGCTCGTCCAGAAAAGAGAATTTTAAAGAAAGAAAATATTTTTCCATTTTGAGAAGGAAAATGAAATTTTCTAAGTTTTCAGAAAAAGAAAAAAAAATTTCATAGCCCTAAATGGGAACGAAAATGTTTATTTGAAAAGTTTGCAAGACGCAACGTGCTAGCTGATACTTTGCATGAGATATGCTCAATGTATCTGTGATTTATGTTTAAAGAGCTTGACGTGAATGTATAGATGTCATGGGGACTATGTATGTGAACCTAGAGTGCTTTAGAAAAGTACCTTAGGTGAGATATGCAGAATCAAGTACTAGCAGAACGAGAATTTGTTACCGCCTTCCAGGGCGACGAGACCAACTAAAACCCATCAGTTTGGGCAAGCTTCAAATTCCAAGGAATTATGAGAAAGAAAAGACGAGCCAAAAAGTACTATTGTACTACTTATAGACAGCAATTAAAGGAAGTCCATTCTTTTAAGCACACAGATAGTTTACATATATATATGTATACTAGACGATGAACCAAGAAGTTCCCAATGTCTTTACAAAGACCAAGTTATAACGAAAATAGTTTACTTTCCAGCCTGTTCGGGAGATGCATCCCTACACGGAAAGAGATCGTACCCGCGATCTAGTAAAGTGATCTAATGTGGCGTAACAAGCCCAAGTGGCTACGTGATCCAGAAGCGATACTTATAGCGTGCTACGAAGCACGATGGAGAATGTAATGTTTTACCAGAATCAGCGTTCTAAGTTATCGAGAACGATATGAAAGTATGACCTCCAGCTGCGGTTATCAGTTTAACAGCACGAGGAACCCCATCTTGGAATGTATGGTTTCCCAGAACGCGTTTATCATGTGCGAGCTCCACAAGAAAAACAAGGGAGTGTCACATAACTAGAACCAATGATTATAATCAATAGTACTTACTTGGATTCCCAATGAAATCCCTTCTAAGAGTCCTTCCAAGGACGATACCCTCGTCTATTCAGACTCTAGTTTTGACTCGCAAGTACCATGTCAGTGTTCCTTTTTCTGTGCGAGGTTTGACTCATTTCCAGCTTATGGACTGCAGTCCTTTTGACTCATCGTACATAAAGAGTAAAGTTTTGACTGTTTAAGCTCCAGTCGTAAACCCTAAATTCTACAGTTGTTCATATCTATGATCTTCGGATTGAGCGTATTCCTCAGACATTCTTTGAACCTCCGGGACAACGATGTCCTGTCGGCTATTAAGACCTTTGATTGACTCACGTTCTGCAAGTAGTACGCCACTTTCATTCTCTTCAGGAAAGCGGTGACTCAGTTTCAGTTCCCAAATTTGGGATACTCTTATGTTCCAGGCATCGTTATTTGTTGTTGCCTCCTTTGAGCCACAATATTGGAGATTTATATCTCGATTTCTTGGACCTATGCAATGAAATTTCATTCTTACGATGCTTACGTTGTGATCCCCAGAGTGATCAAGACAGTTAAACATTCTCCTCAGGGAATTTCATGTGGTGCTGGAACTTTTTACCTCCCTATTTTGAGATCCTACAAAGGTGAAATTTTTTGACCTCGATTCCAGTACATGTATTATTCCTAGTCTCGGAATTTTTCTGCAGCTCGAAGTTAAGGCAAGCATATTGCACCTTTCCCTAATGAGCTTGCCCTAGCTGATTTTTCTGAATAGTTCATTTCAGTGCGTTGCCTTAATGAACCTATGAAATCATTGATGTGATTTTGATATCAAGATGCCTTTGAAACATGATCAATGTTCCTTCATTGCAATCGCCTACGTTTATAAATTTTCGTGGTTGATCATCTTAGGCGATGACATGTTTGAACCACTGTCCTTGATGCTCAGATCCTTTCAGTTTAATTGGACAACTGTATTGTCCTATTTTGCAGCTTACTATGGGAATTTACAGTTAATTCATTTCCATCCAGTTTTCATGACCCATCTCATGATTATTTCTAGCTCCCACCAGGGGTGAGCCTCAGCTTCTATGAGTTTACCTGGAAACCAGTTGAGCTACGTAGTTCTTTGAATGAACTCAGTACTTACCTTCAAGGTCGATTATCGACGAAAATTCATAAAAGTTGAACAAGGGATGTTATTCTTGTCCAGTTGGGTATTCAGGAGCCCTTCAGATTTTCAGTCATACTCTCTTGTGTGAATAATAATCCAAGTTAAGACTATTAGATTAATCATTGAGTTATTGATACGAGGCTAGCAGAAAAAGGCATGGTCTCAGTTTCTTTCAGATACGCATAATAAATACGTCCCCATGGAGACACGTGCAGGAAATGATGCACCAACCAGAAGCGTCGCATAACCGACAGCAAAGCGTTAAATACTTCGAATCTACGTACCGCTTGTGACCAGCAGGTGGAAGATCGAATATTTTGTTGTATAGAGAAGCAACTAGCCTTGAGTAGAGAAATATCAAGGAATATTTGTGGATTAAATGATGTCCGAAGACGTAAAAGACCTATATGGTAGTTTGAACGATCAAAATGCTTACTCCGAGTAAGATAAGTAAGCCACAAGAACAAAGACTCAATCATGGGCATATAATGAAAGCCATGGAGAAAGTACGAGTGTATTCGTAGTTTGTGTTTGACGGAACAAATCCCATCAGCAAAAGGGATTCGTCTAAGAGGTGGCCAGGAAAAAAAAGCTAAAGCTGGAGAGACATTCGGGAAGAGGAACGCGTGATAGCACTGCTACCCTCACCGTCCCTACTATGAAGGGAGAAATTGAATTTTTCCTTTTAAAAGAAGTTATCGCAAGGGAACAGGATTTAGATCCCTATAATATAGAGCAAGGGCAAACGTTGGCAATAAAATGCGACGAATTATTCTACGATATGCCACGTCTCAATTAAGCAGCTCAGAAAGGAGCTGTCGATAGAGTTTTGTGTTAATCTGGACACGAGATCTAGATCACTTTGGAAAGTCATGCTAGATTATTTCACCATGAATCGCTCAGTCGAACCAAAAAGGGCATGGAGACAGTAGCGTTGGGAGAAAGAAGCCAACACCTCCACATGCACTAAACTAATATTCAAGGATTGACGCGAGTAGAACAAGTCTGTACTAAATCATGACGAAAGAGTCGCAGTAAGCTCAAAAGCACCTTGAAAGCGGTAAAAGTAGACTACCTCAACTGAGCGAGAGGTTACGAGATCATTATGGCAGCTCAATGACTACCTTTACGATCGATGCAAGCGTTAGAGAACTCAATACCTGGCGATGAAATCTAAGATTAGAAATAGCTTCATCACCCAGACGAAATGAATTACTAAAGGAATGACTTGAATCAGTCATATTATCTCAGTCACCATATAGAATGGCGCTCAAGAAATAAGAAGAACTTAAGATCCAGTTACAAGAATAAGTAGACCTGGGTTTCATCAGACCTAGTGTATCGTTTTTGGGCGCATCAGTACTCTTCATGAAGAAGAAGGATGGGACTTTGCGAATGTGTATCGACTATCGAGAGCTAAATAAGTTAACCCTCAAGAACAAGTACCTCTACCGAGAATCAACGACCTCTTCGACCAGCTGCGAGGAGCCAGCGTATTCTCGAAGATGGGCTTGAGATCGGGTTATCACTAGCTGGGAGTTCGACAAGACGGTATACCTAAGACTGCACTTTGCACCAGATATGACCATTACGAGTTTACTGTAATGCCTTTTTGGGCTTACAAACGCCCCAGCCGTGTTCATGAACCTAATGAACCGCGTGTTCCGCCCATATTTGGACAAGGTCGTCCTAGCTTTTAAAGACGACGTGCTCATGTACTCAAGGAACGAGAAGAAACACGAGGAGCGCTTGAGAACTACGTTAGAGACGTTAAGAGCCGAGAAGTTCTATGCTAAGTTTAGCAAGTGTGAGTTCTGGCTTAACAAAGTGAACTTTCTTGGACACTTAGTGACAGCAGAAGGGATCCGAGTAGACCCTGCTAAAGTTGAAGCCGAGCAACGTTGGCAGTCACCAGCGACGCCTAATGAAATTCGGAGTTTCCTAGGACTGGCATGATGCTACCGAAGGTTCATTGAGGGGTTTTCTAAAATAGCGAGGCCGATGACTCAACAGCTCAAGAAAGGAGTTAAAGTCAATTGGACCCCAGAATGTGAAGCAAGCTTCCAGTTGCTAAAGGAAAAGTTGACCACAGCGCCAGTTCTAGCTGTGCCAGAAGCGGGAGTCAACTATGTGGTGTATATAGATGCATCGAAGGTCGGACTCGGGTGCGTGCTGATGCAGAAAGGCAAGGTGATAGCATATGCGTCACGCCAGTTGAGGCCGCACGAGTTGAACTACCCGACGCACGACCTGGAACTAGCAGAAGTGGTACACGCTTTGAAGATTTGGGGACATCACCTCTATGGAGTTCGATGTGAGATCTTCACAGATCATAAGAGTCTCAAATACTTCTTCGAGCAGAAGGACCTGAATATGAGACAGCGCAGATGGCTGGAACTAGTCAAAGACTACGACTGTGGTATAAATTACCACCCAGGCAAAGCCAATGTGGTAGCAGATGCCTTGAGCAGAAAGACTGCGCCTCAAGTGGCTACTTTCCTCACCCTAGAGGAAGAGCTTATCCGGGAATTCGCCAAGAAGCGACTGGAGATAGTGAGAACCCCGGAGACAGTGGACAGCAGAACATCCACCTTGATCTTAGAACCAGATTTAAGAGCTAGAATCATTGACGCCCAGAGATACGATGAAGCCCTAGAAAAGGTTCGTCTCAGAGTGAGGACCGGAAAAGGGGATTGTTACCGCGAAGAGGCGGATAATGCTCTCACTTTCAAAGGGAGACTATGCGTACCTTAAGAGGAGGCACTTAGGAACGAGGTCATGAGTGAAGCTCATGAGACACCCTACACTGCCCATCCTGGGAGTACAAAGATGTATCAGGACTTGAAGAAGCAATTTTGGTGGGATGGCATGAAGAAAAGCATAGCATCGTTTGTAGAAAGATGCCTGGCTTGCCAGCAAGTGAAGGCGTTACATCAACGACCCTATGGAAAGTTACAGCCTCTCGAGATTCCAGAATGGAAATGGGAGCATATAGCAATGGATTTTGTGATAGGATTGCCAAAATCACAGCAAGGAAACACTGCCATCTGGGTGATTATAGATCGACTCACCAAAAGTGCTCACGTCATACCAATTCGTATCACATACGGATCTGACAAGTTGGCACAGATTTATGTGCAAGAGATTGTGCGCCTACATGGTGTACCAGTAACGATCACCTCAGATCGAGATTCAAAATTTACTTCTAGATTTTGGATAAGCCTACAGCGAGAGATAGGCACTCAGCTGAATTTCAGCACAGCATTCCATCCACAGACAGACGGACAGTCCGAAAGGACGATTCAGACATTAGAAGATATGTTAAGAGCCGTAGTGCTCGACCGTGGAGTAAGCTGGGAGTCAGTACTTCCACTTATAGAGTTCGCCTACAACAACAGTCACCAGGCAACTATTGATATGGCCCCATATGAGGCACTATATGGGAGAAAGTGTAGATCACCACTCTACTGGGATGAAGTTGGTGAGAGAAGGATTCTCGGACCAGACTCGGTAGAGGAAATGATAGAAATTGTCTGACAAATCCGAGGGAGAATCAAAGAAGCTCAAGATAGACAGAAATCCTATGCAGATGCTCGCAGAACGGATTTACAGTTCAAAGCAGAAGACAAGGTCTTTCTGAAAGTATCCCCATCGAAAGGGATAACCAGATTCGGCGTCAAGGGCAAGCTGAAACCGCGTTTTATCGGACCTTACGAGATCCAAGAAATAGTCGGCCCTGTGGCGTACAGATTAGCGCTCCCGCCAAGCTTCGGGAATGTTCACAATGTGTTTCATGTATCACAGTTGAGAAAGTATGTGTTTGACCCCAAACACATAGTGCACCAAGAAGAAATGGTGTTAGAACCAGATTTGAGCTATGAAGAAAAGCCAGAAGCAATTCTGGACAGAAAAGTTAAAGAGTTGAGAAATAAAAATATCGTAACAGTGAAAGTCCTATGGAAGCACCACGGACGCGAGGAGGCGACGTGGGAGCTCGAGGACCATATGAAAGAAAAGTACCCGCAGCTTTTTGCCTAACCGAGACAAAATTTCGGGACGAAATTTTTGTTAAGGGGGGTAGAATGTAATAGCCGAGACTTAGATTCTCGGGAGTTACGAAATAAAATACTAGAACTTTAATTAAAGTATGAATGAGTATTTTTATTTCTTGAAAAAGGGTACAATTATAATTTTTTTCAGAATCTCAAACAAAAGAATTTCATTCTTTGACGACAAAAAAATAAAAGTCGAGCTACACCATTACATCTAGAAATCCCTAACAACTACTTTGGCCTTCGTCATCGGGCCATCTCGGCCCCAGATTTTTAAACGAGCCGTGAGGGCGAGACCACGAGGAAAGACAGCCTCGTTGGCCAGCCGCAACCCCTGCCAGAAACCACAAAAAAGGAGAGTTAAATGTATGGAATAGAATGCAAACTAACATCATGTATTGAAAGGGGAAAGAGAGACAGTACCTTTTAGAAAAGTGAGTGAAGGTTGGGCCGAGAAGGGCAAGATCAGCCAGCCAAGTTCCCCTCCAATCGCTGTACTGCGAGGCTGCAGATAACAGCCTGTACCACCCCTTTCACACCTGATATGGTCATGGATATCAACCACAAAAGCTATCTCCTGTGTGCACCTGCAATAAGAGACAACAGCCATTAATTCACCAAGTACTAGACCCCAGATAGAGCCAAATTCAGTTAAAGGTGGAGCAAGGAATGCAGGAGTTTGTACACCAGAAATTCAGTGTTAAAATCATAACACAGCAAGGAGCACTATGCTCATTCATCTCACAAGACACCACCAAGAAACACCAGAAACAGTTGGGAAAGAAGCCAATAATTCAGAGATACACTCTGCAAAGCGACCCTCTTTAGCCAGAGATCAGCCTTTTTCAGGCTTTCAGTTAGGCCACAAGTATAAGTAAGGCCTCAGCCTCTCCTTTCCCTCAGCACAAAAAGATCGATCACAAGATAGTGAAGTAAAGGGTGAGAAGGACCAAGGCAGAGAGGGATCGAAGCCAAGGAGGAAGAGGAGCCGAGTGAGGGAGATCAAGGCTAGCAGTGGAGAAACAGCAAAGCGTTGGGAGTTGAAGGTAACCTCACTCAGTCCCAGCTCGTTTTGTTTACCATTTCATCATATAGAACAAGCAAATAGCTAGAACATGAGAACCTAGGAACATAGATGCTCAAGAACAAGAATCGAATCACCATAACCTGCCTAATGCTAAATCGTCTAAAAGAGGTCATAAATTAGCTAAGTAAGAAAGACTTAGCTTTAGGGACAAGAAACTGCCCCGGAGGCCACCGGCGACGGCAAGGCTGCGAAGGCAGACGCGGAAGCTCCTAGGGCGGTGGCGGCCCAAGAGCAGCTGCGGCGGCAGCACTGCCCGGCAGAGAGCGAGCACCGGCGCGAGGCTGATGGTGTGACTACTACGGCGACCCGGAGCTTCCTCGTGCGACGTAGAAGGAGGGCCGGACGAAGTATGTGCATTACCAAGAACGGCTACTCACGGAAGAAAAAGAGACGCCTTTCGTTTTCTTCCCGAAGTGATAGCTTCGAGAAGTAGGGAAATCGACGGAGAAAGAGCTACCGGCAGAGATAACCGGTTGAGGACGAGCCGTCGATGGTGGTTTCGCCGAGGAACGGAGTAGAGCGCAGACGCCGCTGGTTCTCCTTTCTTGACCGTAGCGGTGAGGAAGAAAGGAGAAACTAGACTGAGGAGGGAGTAATTTCCGACGGATCTCCGGCAACCCGTCGGGAGCGGCGCTTTCGCCGTGAGGAAAAGAGAGAGACACCGCCGATTTGTGGAGAAGAGAGGGGATAGGGGTGTTTGGTGAAATTGAATTTAGGAAAAGAAGAGAGAAAAGGAGGGGGCAGACGATGGAGAGGGAATATATTCCCCATTGGGCCAAGTCCACTATTCTTCAATGGGCTAGTTCCTTTATTTTTTTTCTGTTGGGCCTGCAGAGGGAAAAAGAAAGGAGAAAAGAAGAAGGGATTTAGATTGGGCCGCTGCATTTTATTAAGCTGGGCCAGGAAAATTTAAGGACTCCTAAATTAAACTTTCGGACCACGTTTAATGATGTGGACTACCGGCCATAACAGAATTTAGTCCATAGAATTTGTTTTCCCTAAGCCACGGAAGAAAAGAAATTCATTAAGCCGTGTTGACATGGTATTCAGTAAATACTTAGATGAGAACTTTT
Organism: Salvia splendens; assembly: GCF_004379255.2. Classification (NCBI taxonomy): domain Eukaryota; kingdom Viridiplantae; phylum Streptophyta; class Magnoliopsida; order Lamiales; family Lamiaceae; genus Salvia; species Salvia splendens. Next base: position 35,259,706 of record NC_056033.1, on the reverse strand, counting down.
ATTAGCCAAGTAAGTATTTCAAAATACTTAGTAAAATAATCCGGAAATTTATTATGCCCGGACAGATCGGCCAGATTCACAATAAATTAAATCACCGATTTAATTGAAGAATTTAGATCTCTAAATTTTGAAAGAAAGAGATAAAATGAAAGAGCACACGCTTAGGCATGCATACATGCAAGACAAGTAATTGTTTAAAGCCTAATTTAAGTATATTAAATTTTGTAAAGGAACGTCGTCTCTCGACGCGTAATCTCAGGAAAGGAAAAGCACCCGTTTTGCAAGAGTTTAAGCAATTGAGGTGTGCTTTCTTTCTCTTCTTTCTTTTAAAGCATGCTTTATGTGAAAATATGATTATTGAATGAGTTGTCATGCCATGTTTTGTTTTATGATTGCCTATCTGTTGGCTATGCCAACCCAGTTAAATCGAATTCGGGTCCCAGTAGGTCAGTAAATCCTACTCGGACTAGTGTACACATAGGGACCGTGAGCTAGCGCTAGGTTGGCCGGTCCGTGGGTCGTGAGCTAGCGCCAGGTTGGCCGGCCCAGTGGTCGTGGAATGTGGCCACATTCCCGATTCACGCAGCTGATATGGCATATCATCAGAAGTTTAAGAGACTGCAGTCTATTTTCAGAAAGAAATAACAGATTTTAGTGACCGGGATAGATTTTCAGTAAAACCCCGCGTTCACTCAGCTTGGCTGACAACTAAAAGAAAACAGTTTTCGGCATAAGCCCACTGAGTGCATCAAGTACTCAGCCCTGCATATTGTTTTTCTTAATGTGCAGGTTGTTCGTTGTCGAAGCCGAGGAGGTGTTGGGACAGAAGACTAAATAAGTAGGAAGGTAGCGGGTGTAGTGTGTCTTCATACATACTACATCTGTCTTGGTACTCTTCCGTTGCGCAAATTCAGAACATTCATTTAACAAAGACAATTTCTCATAACTACTCTGATCCAGCATGATTTGTACCCTCAACACACTTCAGACAATGTTTCTTTTGATTTAAGCATCTTATGATGAGTTGAGACAGTTTCAGTATGTTTTAGTCGCGGTAAAGCTACACTTTCTTTGACTAGGGAGCTGTGGTCGTGACAATTAGGAAACTCAACTTGTCTTGAGGAATCTTGAATAATGTGTATGGCTTACTCCTCAGCTTCAACTGAATCAGCTCACAAAACTGACTCAACCGACTAAATCCCTCCAGCCAAATTATTAACTGCTTTACCTGCCAAGCTTGAAGCTTTGAAGATGGGCTGCTGCTTTGAGTCATCCAAAACCAGCTATAGTCCAACACTAAAGGCTCTAGGTGGTTTACATTTTGGTCCAAAATCAACAAATTCCCCAATATTTAGATTTTATTGTCTAGTGGTTAGTTTCAGGATTGACGATGTTAATGTTTAGTCACATCAGGCTGTGTGGTGGTGAGTTGGAGCAACTGTGAGCCCAAAAGGGAGATTTTGTTGTATGGAATCGAAAGCAGACCGTCTAATTTTTTCAATTTCGATTTTCCTGAAACTATTTTCAATGTTGCTGAATCGTAAAAAGGTCAAGCGGTCAGATTTGGGCTGAACCACCAATTCCAGTTAAATATGGTGAAATGTTAAATGTTTTAAAAGGCAAGTGTATTAATTTTTACTTTATCAAGAATGGTTATTATATCCAAATAGTTATTTTCTAAAAATAATTATAGAAATATAAGTAGTCATTTTTGGTTTAAATTACTAGCTTGCCCTTAATTTACATGAATTAATTTTTAAAAAATTAAGTCACGAGTAGGGTTTTAGTTGTGAATTGTAGATAAAACATAATTAATTTAGAAGCATTACATCAGAAATGTGGGTAGAATGTCAATTCAAAATAAAAATATGCATACGATTGTTTAGTCATGAATTGCAAATTTACATTTTTTACTTAAAAAATATCAATTAGGATTTTTTTCCTATAAAAATAAGTCTATTTCCATTAATAGATAGAACTCCATGATATACTATAACAGTGCGAGAAAATAAAAATCTTTAACACAAATACAAAATTATAAAGAGCATCTGATGATATAAAATACACATACTCACACTAAGCCAACCATGAAAACCGCTCAATAAAGAAGCCTTGTACTCGAACATAACCATAAGGCGATAAAACACAAATGTAGACTAACATTAGGATTTAGAACGAGATCACATTCTCGAATTCGAAACCCTTAAAGTGAGAAAAGGCTAGGAGTGAAAATAAGGGCAGAGGTAAAGTAATACTCGACAATAGCTGTATCTTTAAACAAATCTATTTTTTGAGTGGTTCTTGTCTTGTTGGAGTAGTAGATAAGTTGATCGCCTTCCATCAACATCAAAATGTCTCCATCTTTAAAAACTTTGATAGGACGAAAAGATAAGTGATTCCACTCATCAAAACCAAGAGCAATAGTACTCATCTTGTACTCTATGGTCCAAGATTCCTCAACTTGGTATTCCTTCGTCATCCAGATCATGACAACATCATAATCGTGTGTATAAGAAAGACACAAACAGTCTCTCAAAACAGTTAACTCCACAGGTTCATCCACAGGAAGAGATGGAGGAGCAGAGAAGATGGTAAAACATTATGTTTCAACATCAAAACCACAAATCCGAAAGTAGGGTGCAACCAAATCCTCTACTTCCCAATGGAGGTTGCCATTACAAAAGGCATGTCCAGCAGCGCGTGTCAATGGGCCTCCATATTCCTGTTCCAACATCAAGGATGTATACTTGAAAAGAGAAGGTATCAAGGGTGTACAGATACACACCACCTTGTACTGTCCACATATTTTGCTCACACAAAATTCAAATTTTAAATATTCGTATTCCTTAGGACGGTAGAGTACGATATATTCACGAGTGATGGGATTGCATATGTAAACAGGATCACCTCTGTTTGAGTATAGAAAAAGCAATCCATTAGCAGCGATGCCTGCCATTTTTGTGCTTCTTTGAGGGGTATTGAAGGCCGTGAGCGGGATGTAGTGAAGATCGTGGTTCTCCAAATCGGCTTCTTCTTCATCTTCAAGCAAACTAGGGCGGGTTGGGCTTTGATTTTGAAATCATCGGAATTGAGGAGATTGAGCCATAATTTGCAAACGCATTTGCTGAATGAAATGCGTCGGAGAGGGAGTCGGTCGTAATTTCTGATGGTAATTTTTTGAAGAAATCACGCCGCCCCATTGATAGATTTGGGATGAATCACCGCTCAAACACACTGATGAAGAAGAAGTAACAGCGGCACGTATATTTTGTTGATTATACCTTAGATAGTTCAACGGCTATATTTGGGCATTTTGAATTACTAGCTTGTCTAGCTACTAATTTTTAATCGTTATTAATATATAGAGTGGATATCTTGGTTATTGTTGATGTGGAATTTTTGTGCACAATCTATTCCATATGAAAGCAGCATTTGCAAACATTAAATAATTGATTTTGAAGATTTGAGTATTAAAGGTTGAAATAACTTACTATAGTAACTATTGAATGTACGATATTTTAGAAGGTCAGACAAATATTGAGTTTTAAATGACCAAAAAACCCCTTTTAATAAGACAAGAGGACACATGAATTTATACCCAAAACTCTTAAGAGCATCCGCAATGGTACGGATGTCCCGGTGGACTTCCAAAAAACTCCTTCTGCCATGTCATAAGGACCTCCCACTGCACTGCCACGTTATAAGAGCATCCCACTGCACAATGACAGGCATCCGACGGACATCCAAAAAAAAAATCGGGACATCCGCCGGGACGTCCGTTGTGGCAACGCAATGGCGAACGTCACGACGGACGTCCCGGAAAGCCACGGATGTGCGGTGTCCGCAGCCAACGTCCGCGTTCGCCCCTCCCTCGCCTAATGGCGGACGTCCCACGCGGATGTCCGACACGCCGGTTCGACGTCCGGCGGGACATCTTCCATTGTGGATCCTCTAAATGGGTACATATAGGGATGTGTGATTTTAATCGTATCCAAAATCATTGATTCCAATATGGAACCAGACCTTCGCACTACAAAAAAGTTGGATTACCGATTACCAACGAATTTGACGGATTACCGATGGAATGTCCATAATCCGTAGCTAATTTTTTTATCGATAAAAATTTCCGTCGGTAAATTCGTTGTTTTTTTGTAGTGTTATGGTTAAATCAAATTGGCATATCAATTGCAATGATTGATTCTAGGTCGAGCATAATTAGAACTGTTAGCGGCAGTTAATCGCCGATTTGGAACAGTCGGTCGATTCGACCTAGTTTCAAAAGAGTTTAGAGCAAGGGGAAAACTGCAAATTCGATTGAAATTGACTGACTTCTAACTAAAACACTAATTAACCGACATTTTTTTGGTTTGAACCTCTAAGTTCAAAATTTAAGTTAGAATTTCAGTAGTACTTCCTCTGTCTCGGCTAAGATGATACATTCCTTGGCAGGTACGGATTTTATGAGTTATTGGTTAAAGTGTTTAATTGAAGAGAGGAAAGATAGATGAAAGTATTAGAATAGAGAGAGAAAGTAAGATGAACATTTTAATAGGAGTGAAAAAAAGTTGTTGGGTGTATTAATTGGAGAGAGAAAGTTTCTAAAAAAGGAAATGTCTTAGTTGGGACAAACTAAAAAGGAAAACATGTCATCTTAAGCGGGACGGAGGGAGTATCTCTTACTTTAATTTATTTCCACTTTAACTATTGAATATCTTTCCCATAATGACTACTTAAAGAAAGCGACTCACTTATGGTGGGATAGAGGGGGTGGGATAGAGGGAGTAAGTTAATGGTTTATGTGTCTTGCTTTTATAAATCAGCATTAATATTATAATAAAATATAAGTAAAATGATTTAATTGAACGTGTGGTTTACTAACAAAAATAGAATGAGATCACGTTCTTAATCCCAAACTCTTGAGTGAAAAAGGCTTAAGAGTAAAAATCATGGAAAGAGTATTCATTTTGACTTTATTAAGAAGGGTTAATATATCCAAATAGTTATTTCGTAAAAATAATTAGAGAAATAAGTAGTCATTTAAATTACTCCTAGTCTGCACTTTATACACATCAAGCATTAAATCAAAATTGTGGGTAGAAAGTCAATTTAAAACAAAATATGCATATGATTGTTTAGTCATGAATTGCGAATTTAAAATTTTTACTTAAAATAAATTAGGAATTTTGTTTCCTATAAAAATAAGTCTATTTCCATTAATAGAGATAAACTTGATGATAATATAACAGTGCGATATGATAAGGACAAACTAGAACAAGATATAACAAAAAAGAAAACCTTCAACACGAATACAAATTTATAGAGAGCATCAGATGATATATATACAAAATTATAGAGAGAAATGAAAAAGTATAGATGATCATTTTAAGAAATGTTTCATTCTTAATGAGACAACTCAAAAGAGAAAATATTTCAGTTTTAATAGGACATATGAAGTATAAGTATGTGTGGGGCCGAAACAATAAGGCGAACCCCAAAAGCCACTCAATAAAAAAGCCGTCTACACAAACACGATAGCAACAAAACACAAATATGTAGAATAATATTATGATTTAGAACGACATCACATTCTCGAAATTGAAACTCTTGAGTGAGAAAAAACTAGGAGTGAAAATCATGGTAGATGTAAAGTAATATTCTTCATCTGTATCATTAAACACACCTACTTTTTGAGTGGTTCTTGTCTTGTTGGAATAGTAGATGAGTTGTTCTTCGTCTATCAACATCAAAACGTCTCCATCTTTGAAAACTTTTATAGGCAAAACTGACAAGCCAACCCAATCCACGTTAAAATCAATATCAAAATCAATAGTGCTAAACTTGTACTTTATGGTCCAAGATTCTTCGACTCGGTATTCCTTCATCAACCAAATGACAATTTCATAGTCGTGTGTGTAACAAATACACAAGCAGTCCCTAAAAATAGTCAAATGGATTTTCAACTGCACAACTCCACCTGGAGGAAGAGCTGAAGGGGCAGAGAAGATGCTAAAACATTCTGTTTCAATATCAAAACCAAAAATCCGAAAGCAGGGTTTAACCAAATCATCTAAAGTCCAATGCATTATGCCATTACATTCAAGGTGTCCATCAAAATAGTATCTGTAACCATCAAAATAGGTATTGTAACAAGAAGCAGCCCAGGTTTCAATAGGCCTCCATATTCCGGTTCCGAGGGTGTATACATGAAAAGAGTCGTAGTCGATTTCAAGGGTCTTACTGATACAAACCACCTTATATTGCCCACTTATTTTGCTCACACAAAATTCAAAACCTAACACATTTTGGCATTCCTTAGGAGGGCAGAGCACGATATATTCACGAGTGATCGGATTGCATATGTAAACAGGAATTTCAGGATCACATACGTTTGAAGATAGTAAAAGCAATCCATTAGCAGCGATGCCTGCCATTCCGCTGCTTCCTTGAGGGGTATTGAGATCCGGGAGCGGAATGTAGTGAAGATCGTGGCTCTCCAAATCGGCTTCTTCTTCGTCTTCGATTTCGAAAATCGTGCACCGAGTTGGCTCCGTCTCCACCGATTTCAAAAAAACTAGGGCGGGTGGGGATTTTAATTCGAAATCGTTGGACTTTAGCAAATTGAGCCATGATTTGCAAACGCATTTGCTGATTGAAATGCTCCGGAGAGGGAGTCGTGAGAGGATGTCGGTCGTAATTTCTGATGGTAAATTTGTGAAGAAATTGTGCCCCATTGATTTAGACAGATTTGGGATGAGAAGAAGAAGAAGCGCAACGGCGCGTATATTTTGTTAATTAGGATTAAGACCTAAGATTGTTCAGAATTACGGAATAAAATAGTAATAATGGTTATATTTGATCATTTTAAATTTATAGTTATTTTTTTCGCTATTTCTCCTTCTTAGAATGGATACTTTATCAGCATCTCTCGGTACCACTAGACCTAGGCACGAAATTTAAATGCTAGACCTAAGAAACAGAATACTTGTAAAATCAGACATCAACACCGAAAGAAACAATAGCTCGCTAGACCGTGCCCGATGGCCGCCCGCACGAACTTTCTGGACAAAAAACACGATTCTCGACAAAAACGCCCGACATGGTGTTTCTGATTGGATAAACGAGTCCAGTTTGTAATCGAACAAAACGAATGCCATCAAGAAGGAGATTCTGGCATGCCGACAAGATTATGATGAGGCGTTGAGTCAGTATTGGTCACGATTCAAGGGATTGCTCGATTCATGCCCTAACAACCGAATGTGCGAAGCAGAGGTATACAACATCTTCTATGAAGGGGCAAATAAACGTTTGATTGGTTTTAGACAATTTCCTTCCCCACACACCGCACAAGCAATTGCTTCTTTAATTATTCAAGTTTTGAATGAGTATGAGTTATGCAAAATAACTCAACTTAGTTGGGACATTTCAAAAAGGAATACGACTCAACTTAGTAAAGATTAGATAGTAATAAATTTGAAAATTATAAATTATACTCCCTCCGTCCCACTCAAGTTGTCCACATTTTTGAGTGACCCTGGATTTAAGAGTAGTTGTTAGGTGGAGTAAGAAGAGAGAAAAATGTAGTTAGGAGAGAGAGATTTATTTTCAAATATAGAATGTGTACATCTTGAATGAGACAAACTAAAATGAAATGGTGGACATCTTGAGTGGAACGGAGAAAGTAAGTTTGTTACTTTTTTAATCTGTATAAGTTAGATTAGATTATTAGAACTTAAAAGTTTATTTATCTTGTACTTGAAATTGTAAATATTCTTATTAACAAATTGCATCTCTTCCGTCACTCAAGCACATAATCATTTCGTAAACACCGATCACTGTAGATAGATTTCATCTACCAAGTAGTATCTCATATTGTATCTCCAGCATTTAGTCGTGAATTCCATAGTCGTACGCTGTTAGTGCATATTTCATTGAAAAAATTTGATTGATTCAAGACGTTGATATCATCATTCAACCCTCTCATACAAAAGTAGGCATGTCGGATTCATAAACGCCGGCCAACAACGACTTTGAGAATCAACATCCAATGTATGCACTTGCATCCCCACTAATGCACATCTCCATGCTAGAGGAAAATTCTTCCAACACTCTCAATATATACAATCTACTACTATGTGATAAGCATACCACGGTCAATTGATATAAGCATACCACGGTCAATTGTCAATATCAACTGAATAATAACATCGTCGTAATTAGAATTGTCATTTTATTTTGGGAATCCATTAAATTTTAGATAGAATTTTGTGAATTTAGTAATGAACATAAATTATGTTATTTGGTGTTGGTATTGAGAGAAGAGAAGCGACGATGGTTACTCAAAGAAATTATATTTAAAGCTGAAATTGGAAGATTAATCAGTTCACAATTTTATTTTATGTCAAAAACACGAAGATGATAAAATCAAACTCTATCACACAAAATGTGGAGAAAACTGAATTTTATTTATCACACAAAATCACCTCTGATACAAGCTACGAACTAGTATTTATACAAAGTTAAAAAAGAGCTTGTAACAAACTTTTCCAACGGCTAGTAACTAACTATCCACGTGTTCATTCTTCTGCTAACGTGGAGCTGATGAGGATCCAGCTGTCACCAGCTAAGATGGAGATATTTTGCCTCATACATCATCACTTTCATGCATGCGAACTCTTCATCCTTTCTTCCATGCAAACGAGCAAACTTTACTTCAACATGCCCCCTCAAGATGGACTATATAGACTTGTGAAGTTCATCTAGTCAAGTATGGATTGGAAGGCCGTTTCTCCCAATGGCTTGGTCAAAATATCAACAATTTGCAAGTTATTCTTGATGTGCAACGGTTTGATAATCCCTTGCATATATCTTTCTCTAACCGTGTGGCAATCGATCTCTATATGCTTTGTTCTATCATGGAAGGCCGGGTTAGAACATATGTGAATCGCCGATTGATTGTCACAATATAAAGGGACCGTTTTCTCTGTCTTTACACCAAAATCTTCAAGCAAAGCTTTGGCCCATACAACCTCACAAGTAGCTTGAGCCATGGCTCGGTACTCAGCCTCCGCAGAAGATCTGGATATTGTATTTTGTTTCTTAGCCTTCCATGAAATCAGAGAGTTTCCCAAGAATAAGCAATAACCAGTCATGGATTTTCTTGTGTCGGGGTATGCTGCCCAATCTGCATCTGAGAAGATACTTATTGTAGGTTTACTACTGCTTGAGTAGAAAAGTCCATGACCTGGGGTTTTCTTCAAGTATCTCAGCACCTTTTCAGCTGCATTCCAATGATCCACACACGGTTTTGAGACAAATTGACTCAATTTATGCACTGCATACGTTATGTCAGGTCTAGTAATGCACAAGTACAAGAGTCTTCCAATCAACCTCCTGTACTTTGATGGATCCTCCATTAAAGTTCCAGAATCCAACTGAAGTTTCTTTGTGGAATCCATTGGTGTTGATGAAGGTTTGCAGCCTAGGAGTCCAGCATCGTTGACAAGATCCATAGCATATTTTCTTTGAGAAATTTGTATTCCCTTCTTGCTCCTAGCAATCTCAACTCCAAGGAAATATTTAGGTGCTCCTAAGTCTTTGAACTTGAAGTGTTTTGCCAGAAATTCTTTGAACTGTTCTGTCACTTGTGGATCTAATCCACGCCGCATATAGCAGATCATCCTCAGTAGGCTTCAGTAAAACTCCATTGACAAAAAGAATTTTATTCTTAGCTAAAAGAGCAGTGGACATCGATCGGCTCCAATTGATGTAATTGGAGCCAGTGAGAGGTTGAGACACCAATTGAAGACCGGGATTATCACTTGGATGGAGATAGTAGGGGCTGGAGAAGTCTTCAGTCGGTGGTTGGATCTGAGGACCAACGCCGCGACGAGCTGTTGCCATTGGAGAAGAAGAAGAAGATCAGAAGAAACACAACGGAATTGAATTTTTCACTGATACCATGTTAAAGATGATAAAATCAAACTTATCACACAAAATGTGGAGAAAACTGAATTTTATTTATCACACAAAATCACCTCTGATACAAGCTACAAACTACTATTTATACAAAGTTAAAAAAGAGCTTGTAACAAACTTTTCCAACTGCTAGTAACTAACTATCCACGTGTTCATTCTTCTGCTAACGTGGAGCTGATGAGGATCCAGCTGTCACCAGCTAATAGGGGTGTCGAAACGGGTACCCGCGGGTACCCGCACCCGATTTTGGCCGAAAAGTTAGTCCCAATACCCGTCCCGCTTTAGTCGGGTATTACCCGATACCCGAGTCGGGTATCCCGCACCCGACACCGGGGGAACCCGACCAGAAATATTTTTTTTGAAATCTTCTTTATTAAAATATTATTTGTATATTTTAGATGCTTTTTAAAAAAAATACTACTTGAATAATGTAATAGTCTCACTTGAAACTTTTTATTATTATTTAATTTTATTGAGAATTGAGATCAAGCCATGTAATCTTTGAAATATCTACTTTAAATAATCATATGAGCTGCACAAATACCACCTGCAAAGTAAATATGTAATCAAAATTCAATTACAATGCCAAAAAATCAAAACTCCAAATTACCATTTAAAAATCTAAATATGAAAACAATTAACAAAGTAAGCAACAATGTCTTACTTTAATCAAAAGTCTAAATATAAAATAAGTAAATAACTTCAACCAAAAGTCTAAAGTAATAAAAGTTTCACACGGTTTCACCAATCATTCTTCAAAACTTAAAAAATACATTTTATAATATATTACTAATAAAAAATTACATTATGATTTTTAAAATATTAAAATCTCTAAAAAATTACATCATGAAGAGCAAGTATTAAAATAAAAAATAAAAATTTATAAAATATCAATATGTATATCGGGTATTTTCTGGACTATCGGGATTACCCGGTCGGGTATCGGGATACCCGATACACGCAAAACCCAAAATTATTATACCCGACCCCGCCCCGTTTCCCGATTCCGTTGGGTAACGGGTACCCGATACCCGATAGGTAACAGGTCGGGTTCGGGATTACCCATTACCCGCTACCCGTTTCGACACCCCTACCAGCTATGATGGAGATATTTTGTCTCATACATCATTACTTTCATGCATGCGAACTCTTCATCCTTTCTTCCATGCAAACGAGCAAACTTTACTTCAACAACACACCGCCTAATTTTTTCAGTTTTGATTCGGTAATGTATTCAACGATATTACTGAACTGAAAGACCAATCGCCTATATATTCCTGTTAAAATGGCATCACTAACTCTTATTGCGAAAGGTTAAAAATTAGGTGCATTCATTTTGTTTCTAAGGGTTAATATCTAAATAGTCGTTGGGGTACAAACTCATCCCATATCGGATGAGTGAGGGAAGTTGGAAGGTGTACATAATTCTCGTCCAACCCTAATTAGTTTGAGGCCTTTTGGGAGTGACCCAAAACAAATCCGTGCGGGCTTGACCCAAAGCGCACAATATCAAACTTATGTTGCAGTCGATGATCCTAACAAGTGGTATCAAAGCCAAGGTGGCTTTGGGTCGGGCTTGAAAGACTCGGGTTAGATAGAGTCTGGGCCCAGGATGACCCAGGGGCCAGGGCTGGAACGACCCATGTTTGTATCGACTGCGTTCCCGATGTGGTCTTGGTTTGAGGGGAGGTTTGTTGGGGGTACAAACCCATCCCACATCGGATGAGTGGGGGAAGTTGGAAGGTGTATATAATTCATGTCCAACCCCAAGACTCGGGTTAGAGTCTGGGCCCAGGATGACCCCGGGGCTAGGGCTGGAACGACCCAGGTTTGTGTCGACTGCGTTTCTGATGTGGTCTCGGTTTGAGGGGAGGTTTGTTGGGGTACAAACCCATCCAACATCGGATAGGTGAGGGAAGTTGGAAGGTGTATATAATTCCTGTCCAACCCCAATTAGTTTGAGCCCTTTTGGGAGTGACCCAAAAACAAATCTGTGCGGGCTTGTCCGCGGAGTTTCCCAAAAATAAATCCGTGCGGGCTTGACCCAAAGCGGACAATATCAAACTAATGTTGCAGTCGACGATCGTAACAATAGTTACTCCTACTATTTTGTAAAACTAATTATAGAAACAAGTAGTCATTTTTGGTTTAAATTACTAGTTTTGCACTTAGAACACATGAATTAATTTTAAAAAGTATCTGAGTTTAAGTATTTAATTGTGTATTGTAGATAAGATATAAATTAATATACAAATAAGAAGCATTAAATCAAAACTGTGGGCAAAAAGTCAATTTAATCAGAATCTCCATATGATTATTTAATCATGAATTGCGAATTTACAATTTTTACTTGGGATTTTTTTTCTTATTATAAATATAAGTCATTTCTATTAATAGAGAGAAAACTCCAAGATACATACAACATTGCCACATGATAAGGATAAATTAGAATAGATATAATAAAAATCTTCAATACACACAAAAGATTACAGAGAGAATTAGCTAATATATACACATATATATGTATAATACTAGCTAGGTCTAGCAGATAGTGTGGGGGAGGCGACACAATAAAGGCAACCCCAAAAACTACTCAATAAAGAACCTTCTGCACGTACACAATCAGATAACAACAAAACACAAAATGTAAACTAGCATTAGTTAGAAGGAGATCACATTCTCAAATATGAAACTCTTAGTGAGAAAAGGCTAGGAGTGAAAATCATGGCAAAGGTAAAGTAATACCTTGCACTCGCATCATCACTAAACATACCTACTTGTTGACTGGTTCTCGTCTTGTTAAAGTAGTAGATGAGTTGATGTCTGTTCATTAACATCATAACGTCGCCATCTCTGAAAACTTTGATAGGATAAACAGACATATTAACCCACCAATCCACATCAAAAGTAATACTCAACTTGTATTCTATGGTCCAAGATTCCTCAACATGGTATTCTTTCATCAACCAAATGACAATTTCAGAGTAATTTTGTGCGTAACAAATACACAGGCAGTCCCTAAAAGCAGTCAACTTGACATTCAATTCCACAACTCCATCCATAGGAAGAGTTGGAGGGGCGGAGAAGATGCTAAAACGTTCTGTTTCAGCATCAAACCCACAAATTCGAATGGAGGGTTGATCCAAACCATCTACTATCCAATGGAGGTTGCCATTGCATACAACATGTTCATCGGAATTGAATCTGAAACCAGAAGCAACGCCGGTTTCAATGGGCCTCCATATTCCTATTCCGAGGGTGTATACTTGAAAAGAGTCGGATTCAAGGGTTAGACCGAGATAGACCACCTTATATTGTCTACTTACTCTGCTCGCACAAAATTGAAAACACGACAAGCAATTATATCCCTCAGGAGGGCAGAGGCTGATATATTCACGAGTGATCGGATTGCATATGTAAACAGAAATTTCAGGATCATCTGCGTGTGGGTATAGAAGAAGCAATCCATTAGCTTTGATTGTGTGAGGGGTATCGAAATCTGTGCGCGTAATGTAGTGAAACTCGTGGCTATCCAAATCGGCTTCTTCTTCTTCTTCGTCTAAAATTTCAAAAATCGTGCACTGAGTTTGGTTTGTCCCCACCGACTTCAAGCAAACTAGGGCGGGTGGGGTTTTTACTTTGAAATCGTTGGAATTGAGAAGAGTGAGCCATGATTTGCAAACGCATTTGCTGATTGAAATACTTTCGAGAGGGAGTCGAGAGAGGATGTCGATCGTAATATCTGATTGTAAATTTGTGAAGAAATCACGCCGCCCCATTAATGTAATGTAGATAGATTGATGATGATGATGATGATGATGATGATGATGATGATGATGATGATGATGATGATGATGATGATGATGATGATGATGAGCGTATATATTGTTAATTAGGATTAAACCTAAGCTAACGAAATAAAATACTGGTAATATTTTATCCTCTTTTAATTTATATATTCATCCTATCTCAATGGATATCTTATCAGGTAACTATTTATGTAAATCTGTCTGTGCATATTCCGTATCATGTCCAAACATTAAATTATTGATTTTGAAGATTTAATTAGTAAAAGTCGAAATAACAGAGTAAGAGTAACTATTGAGATGTATGTGCGTATTTTAGACGATCAAACAAAATTAAGTGATAAATGACTAAAAACCCTTGATTAAGATAAGATGACACATGACTAAGTTCAAAATTTAAGTTGAACTTAAACCATTTTGTTTCATTTTTATTTTTTTTTTCTTAATTGTAAAATAAGTACTACTCCATGCATACATGTAAATCATAAATTGTAAGTTTGTGACTTTTAGTTTTAGTGTTTATTTAGTTTGTAAATATTCTCCCTAATAAATCAAATTAATATAATTGCAAGTTCTCTTTCTTATCATTACCCATCTAGCCTTAATTTAATTTACATATTCTGTTATTGTTTATGTTTATATTCAAATCACAATTTAAAATTTAGAAAGAAAACGATAAAATAAGCCTGTTAAGAGCATCCGCAGCGGTAGAAGGACGGTGTCCGTCCGTCCGTGTCAGCGGCACGGCCGAACGCTGCTCGCCGCTGCGCTCTTGCCGCTGGGGCGGCGCTGCTCTTAGCTAAGAGCGCGTCCGTGCCAGCGAGCAGCTGACATGGCGACTCCTGATTGGCCAACGGCAAATCCGTTGGAATTTTTTTTTAAAACCAGATTTTAATTAAAAATGATATCCGTTTTCTCCCCACTTTTAATTTATTTTTCAAATTTTTCCCCAAAAATACACATTTTCATCTATAAATACCCCCACTTCCACACAAAAAATTTCACACCACACTACACAATTCTCATCTAAATTCTCTCATTTCCATTCTTACAATTCTCAATCTTTCTTTCACTCTTAACAAAAAAATGTTCGGCTTCGGCTCCCACGGTTGGAACCACGAATGGTTCGGTTCACAACCATTTCCTAGTCCGGAAATGGAATTTTCGGCCCATCCTCAAACCCAAAGTTCGCAAGCTACGGGTGGCTACCGGCCTTACCCGGTCGACGACCAAGATGCCCCCGATGGGCAATACGGGTGGGCACCCGAACCACCCGTATTTAGAGCGGAAGGGAGCAGCGGCACTCAAACTCCTATTCTTCCTCCTCGTGGTGTCCGCACCCCGTACACTCCGGGGGAGATGGAGCAATTATTCAAAGAGTTTTTGTCTATCTCCGAAGATCCGGAGATTGGCACGAACCAATCCGGGGGACCATTTTTGGTGGCGCATCTGTCGCCGGTACAATGAAAATCGGTCGGATGGAATAATCGAGCGCAACGAGAGTATGGTGCGCAATGCCATATACAGAGCAAACGAAGAAATCCAAAAGTTCCAGGGGTATTACCTCCAGGAAGAGCGGTCGGCGGGGAGCGGCCGAAGCGAGGTCGACATCATCAGTGCCGCGTTGACGACCTACCAATCCCAACACTACAAACCGTTCAAGTATCTCAATGTTTGGCAGGAGGCGCGTGGGCATCCAAAGTATAGGGGAGGCGTAGCATCATCCTCTAGCTCCTCCGGCAAACGGTCGAGGTCGGTATCCCTATCCGACGCCGGCTCCGATGAGGTGTCTACCCAGTTCGCCGGAGCTAACTTGGGTAGCCCCGACGCAGGCCAGCGTAGTTCCCAACGTCGGCCGCAAGGAAGGAAGAAGTCGACGGCCAATCGCTGTCGCGCCGTGACTCCATCCGCCCCCGCTCCCGTCCCCGCTCTCTTTATGCCACCTCAACCCCCCACCAACTCGTTGTGGGGGGTTTTGGCCCAACTCAATTTGGCTGATAGGTCAAATATGAGCCCTGAGCAACTTCGATCGCATGTGGCAATGATACGGGGTCTCCAAAGAACATTGGGGGTAGAGCCGGATGAATAGTCTTCCACAGGGGTATTTTAGCCGTTAATTATGTAATTTTTATTTTTTAAGATTTTAATTATGTAATTTTTATTTTTTAGGTGTTTAATTATGTAATTTTTAATTTTTAGAATTTTAATTATGTAATTTTTATTTTTTTTTGTAATTTGTAATATTATTCTTGGTGTTTTTAATGCATTTCAATTTTGTGGAAATGTTTTTATTTAAATTGAATAATAGAATGGTGGGACCCTGAAGCTTGTCCTTGCGGAAGAGCACAGATGTAGGTGTTGTGCTCTTGCCTAAGAGCAAGGAGTAAAAAAGTAATAAAAGTAGGTTCGGGCCCACATCCATGCTCGTTGACAAGAGCACGGATGGGGATGCTCTAATGTTATAATTTGAATCGTAACTGCAAGTTAACAATCTATACAAACGGTGGGTAATATTAATTGAAAACTCTAAAGTCTTAAGAGCATCCACAATGGCGCCTAGCGCACCGCCTAGCCGAGCGCCGGCGCTAGGCGGTCGCTAGGCGAACCATCGGAGGAGCCGAAAACCGCCGAGCGGTTTTCTGAAAATCAATTTCGCCTAGCGCTAGGCGGTCAAAATCCGCTGGGCTATGCGCTGGGCGATCCGCTCGGCTCCATTGCAGCGCCCGGATCGCTCAGCGCATAGCCCAGCGGATTTTTTATTTTTTATTTTTAATTTTCGAGTACTCTCTATCTTAATTTCTGTACAAGATCAACACCGAGAAATGGATCTGAACAACGAGCCTAGTTCAGGGACGAGCGGTTCTCAAACTCCCCCAATCCCCGTTGGAGGCGGATGGAATCAGATGCCCGGGTACTACAACATGTACCCGTGGCGACGGCGGTGGCTGTGGCGACGACGAAGGCGAGGGAGCCGGCGAGTGATTTTTTTTAAGTAATGTACTTTTTGCGATTATGTAATTTTTTTTATTAATGTACTTTTTAAAATTTTTGTACTTTTTTTAATTTATTGTAATTTTTTTAAAAAATTAAAATAGTATTATTAATGTTTCCCGTATATGTCTCGTAAATTAAATTCCGTATATTGTGTTATTAGTGATGTGGCTATTGATGTGGCTGGGCTATTTATGATATGGCTAGGCTATGGCTGAGCTATTTCTGATGTGACAGGATGATTTTTAGTATTGATGATGTGGCAGGAGGAATTTGTGGCTAGGCTATAGCTGGGCTATTGATGGGCTATAACCATTGTGAATGCTCTAACTAAATTAATCAAATCAAACAACTGGATATAAATCATTTTTAGAAAGAAAAAGTAAATAATTTTAAAGCAAAGATGTTTGATCGGTTGACATTTGGCAAAGCAGGATGTAATCGGCATTAATTTACACCCAAACACTGTCCAAAGTAATGCTCAAAAACTGATCATCGATTTCAGAGTAATTATATTCAGACAACGACAAGCTGTCAGGACGCAAAACAAAATAAAAATAGAAAAAAGAAGAATATAAAAGGTGTGTGGAAGACAACTCTCGGCTCCCTTTTGGTGGATTTTCATATCACCATCCAAAGGCAACCCACTCTCATCCATTTCTCTCTCTTCCATCATCATCATCATCATCATCATCATCTCTCCCAACTCCTCTAAAATAATTCACAAATTAAGGAATTCTCTGGGCAATAATTTCATCAGGGGCAGCCTTGATTGCTTTCACAGGCTCTTGAGAAGAAGACAGCTCGGGATTTGCAAAAAAGAATTTTTGAAATTTGGGGTTGATAAGAAATTAAAGAAGCCATGGATGCTAATTCTTGGGCTACTCGTTTGTCTTCTGCCTCCAAGCGCTATCAATCTGCTCTTCAATCTCGATCTGGTAAATCCTTCATGTCTTGTTTGCCTTTTGCTTTTCTTCTTAAAAAAAACTTTACAATTTATTATCTTCATCTGGGGTTCTTGTTAGATGCTGACATGACATGATGTAGTCTTGGTTACATATTTTGCATTGTGATGGGCCTCATCATTGTTGGTGGGGGTGATTTTCATTTCCAAGATTTCGTTTTTAATGTAGGGTTTGTTGAATTGTTGTAATTTCTCCAAAGATTTCATTTGAGGTTGGTGCTATGAATCTGACTGTAGATGCGTATGCTAACTGTGTTTGTTTTATGTGTGGGTGTCGCATTTGTCAAGGAATGAGTTACTTTGGGTTTTCGATTTAAAGCTGAATGATGAATGGTTTTATTTATGTGTGTGTTTGTAAAGTGGATTTTTTTATGACTTGCTAAAAATCTCACATCTGCATTTAACTCTTGGGGTTTCTGGTTGCTTTTGTATTATCTATAGGATTGAAATGGGATGGCTTTGATGCAGAAATGCTCATGGGCTTTGAGGAGATTGACATGGATGATGATATAAGAGAGGAATATCCATGCCCTTTCTGTTCGGACTATTTTGATATTGTAGGACTCTGCTGCCACATTGATGATGAGCATCCTATAGAAGCCAAGAATGGGGTGAGTCCAATCATATCATTGTATAGTTACGGATAAAACTTAGGCATTATTCGAAAAAGGCCTTGTTATTCGGAAGATCTATTTCGTGTCTGCTATAGCGTGGTTCCTCTCTGCAAGAACTCCTGAGACTTGCTAAGCTGTTCATTGATGACTTTCTTATGATTTGATTCGTTTTTTAGCGAACACCAATATTATACGTATTTAAACTGATACTCTACATGTCTTTTGGGATAGCATTTGGTGGGATGAGTGAATTTTGAATTCAGTAATCTTGGCAGGACTTAGTATCCTCCAGATGGCTTAGGAGATTATATATACAACTTTTCAGTTCTTTCCACATCACTAATTATGTCCTTGTGACGGATCTAATTCCTGGTTATAACTAGTAAGAATTTATCATTGATTATATTCTCTTAGGAGTTTGGTATACTAGTAGGTTCTTTGTTTCAAAGCATATTCATGATGTCTATTCACATTTTCTCTTCACTGTTAGAAAAATTATTAATGCGAACTCTATTCTTGCAGGTATGTCCAATTTGTACGATGAGGGTAGGTGTTGATATGGTAGCTCATATAACACTGCAACACGGGAATATTTTTAAGATATCCTTCTCAGAATAGTTATCATTTTCAATTATTTTATTATCTTGTGAAGCCATTACTTGCAGTTTATTAGTCCAACATCTACTAATCTCCTTCCTTATTCTTAATAATCAGGCATGCGTTTTATAAGAGACATTAATGCTGCAAGACATAAAATTGGATTTTTAAGTAATACTATAAAAGTAGCATTGTGCAGATGTTATTGCTAAAATAGTCAAATGGCTGTTTTATTTCTTCCTATAACAGATATGATTGCATGCTATATTCCTTAAGTGTCCAACGACTTTGAATTCCTTGACTATATATTACATGCAGCGCAAAAGAAAATCCCGAAAATCTGGTTCACATTCTACTCTTTCTTTGTTGAGGCGAGAGCTAAGAGAAGGGAACTTGCAGTCCCTTTTTGGAGGATCTTCCTGCATAGTTTCTTCAAGCAATGCAGCCCCTGACCCGCTTTTGTCCTCATTTATTTTGCCAATGGTTGAAGATTATGAAAGTGTGCCATCACACTCTTCAGCTGAGACGACAACAGCCAAGAAAAGCACAACTGAAAGCACTTCGGAGAGGTTAGTTGTTTTTAAGTCATAGCAGTGTTTGCTCTGGTTAGCATTGCAAAAGATCCCCTATAGGGCTATACCCTTGTTTCTGATACTTGCATCGCATTAGTATTTTGTTGCTAAGTATGTGGACCCAAAAGAAGGATTAAAGTAACACTCATCAATATGTGCATTTTTGGCCCGTGACTGAGAATTTGCAAGAAAATCTGATTACCTATAGAATGGACCTGTTTAAATATTACTGCAAAACTAGAATTCTGGGAAGGTTATGATTAGTTTTGAATATGATTCAGATGCTTTTTTTGAAGTCATCTATCTCTATGATTGAATATATAAATATTCTTGATGGATTTCTTACTAAAAATAATGTCAGATCATGGTTTTCAATTTCATCCTTAGATGATAATATTTTCTCAGGTGCTTTAGGCCTATAAGCCTAGATTATTGAGTGTGTATGATAATATGAAAGCCCTGTAGGGTCTTCCTGTTAAGCATATGAGTTTGTATGATGCACTATTTATAATTTTGAGGCCCCTCTGGATCTTTCAAGTGTTTATGAGGTTTTGTAGAAACCTAAAGAATGACTTAATGTTTACATTGTATTAGTTGTTTTGGAGATCATGAACTAGAACTGTGAAAAGAAACTGTTTCCCGTTGTTTGATAAGCTAACCTCTACTTTTTCTTTATTCCCTGTTGCTGCCTCCATTCTGTTGCTAACTGATAATTTATTAAGATAAATTGTACATATGGGGGCTTGGAGGGAGGGAGGGTCTCAGAGGGTCAAGCAATTAGATTTCCATAGATTACTTAATCTATACCTAGTACGTACTCAATGCAGGAACCTAGTGGGTGAAAATATCAGGAACCAGAACAACCTAATTAGCAACAAGCAAATTCTGACAAAACTAATGAAGTTAGGCCTTTCAGTACTGGAGATTCTATGGGCTGGAGCTGTTCTGGAATCTAAGAGGTGCCGGATTAGTGGCAGTAACATATATTTCTATGGACCAAAATGACCATTGGATTAAACTTATATTGAAAAGTTCAAGGACATGAGTCATACATTGAGAGGCAGGGTTCACGTTTTACTATAACCTGTCAGGAACATGGAAAGCGAGAAGTAAAAGATTGAGTTTCATGAAAAAGATGAACAAAAACAAGGACTTGGATTCCCCGAGACTGCTCTTTTGTGTTTGTTTATATGCCCTTAAATTTCAAACATAGTCTTGCTTTTCTACAAACCGCTTTTGGGCTTGGGAAATCACTGCGTCTTTGTCTTGTTGCATGTTCGAGTCTGTGTGGTTCTTAATCTCTACTGTTATGCAGAAAACCTCCAATGTCAGTCAAAGATCAGGAGGAGAAAACGAAGAGAAGCGACTTCGTCCAAGGGCTGCTGCTGTCGGTGATGTTCGATGATAATTCCTAAGTCATAGGCGACTGCAGTTGTGTTGGAGTTGGCTGGAAGACAGGGCCGCCAATTTGTGGCGACCATAAATGCATTGGCATGGAAAATGGAAAATGGAAAATGGAAAATGGAAAGTGAAATAAGTTTGTAGCAATAAATGTAATACCATGTTATGTAGAGGTTAGGTTGTAGGTCTTGAAGATTTATCATGTATTTTTCTTGTGGTTTCTGGTTCATGCTTTGGTAAAGGAGATGATGTACTTCTCGCATTATTATATGATGATTTGCATTATTATTGATTTTGCTTTTGTTTTTACGAGGGTCAGACTTATTAGTAAAAGATGGCAACCCATAATTAAGATTTATTGTGGCAGTTTTAGGTCAATACTAATAATTTATAAAATAAGGAGTACTTTTTAGAGTTTTTATCCATAAAACATTACTGTGTTGAATTATTATAATTAAGGCAAAACCAAAATAGGATTAGGGGCAAATATCATTCAATTCAAATGTTGATCAAATTCAGAAAACTGCTTGAAAAAATACAAGTCAATGAATAGCGGAGTGTACAAAGGCCTGTTCTTGGATACATATACAAATTACAAATGTGAGCAACAATCTATTCTACCTGAGTCACAGTAAATATTGTGTGGACAAAATCAAGTAAATCCCTACTAATAAGGGAGGCCAAGTCACCCATCTAAGAATTTTGAGACGAGTCCTGAAAGAGCAATGAGACCAAGATAAGGATCTACCTTTAATCCAACGTGTCTGCATTTTCTCTGATTGTTTGCCCCTCACTAAAAAATGTGTATGTGCGGTAAATATTCCAATGGAATATTACTCATGTTCAATACAAAAAGGTTCAAGTTATGACTTAATGGTGCGAGCTGAGAATATACCCTAGCACTGTAGAGTGGTTAAAGTCTAAGAGAATTTAAATATCAAATCTAGGCAAGAATTTTCTGCATAAAGCAATTTTGGAAGAGTAGGTAAAGCTTCTACACTCTTTGCAAACTCGACATAATACATTCAAAAACAGACGGTAGGTATACAGCTGTAGAAAAACATCGATTGGGATGAGTAAAACCATTGTGTTTAAGCTATATGGTGTGCTTCTGGAATAACACGTTATGTTCTTAAAATGTTTTGGAGTCATCATAACCCTTGTTTTCAACTAAAAAGAATGGCACAGTGCTCACCTCTGTAAATTGAAACGGCGATGTGCTAGCATTAGCCCCAGTGTTTGATGTGGCACTGCAAGGGTGCAGTTGCTGCTGAACCAAATCCCCGCTTATTCTTGCACTAATCCCAGCATATTCACTTTGTG
This sequence comes from Salvia splendens, assembly GCF_004379255.2. NCBI lineage: Eukaryota > Viridiplantae > Streptophyta > Magnoliopsida > Lamiales > Lamiaceae > Salvia > Salvia splendens. The sequence goes on along the minus strand of NC_056033.1, from coordinate 35,237,463 downwards.
ATAGTCCACCAAAGGGGTGAATGTTCGACGTAGAAGGTAGACTTTGAAGTACATTGCCCCTCAAATTGCTCAATCTTGGAGAAAATGCATCCCTATTGTACAATGAAGACGTGGTATAGTCAGCCAGTCGTCCACGAAAGATATTTTGTGGAGCCATCCTTGGCATAATCGGGTTTTGAGTAGCTATGACTCCATGACCGACTGGCGAACCAAAAAGGTTGATTGCTGAGGCTGAGGCTGAGGCCGAGGCCGCAGCATTATTCCCTTCAGACTGTTGACTTCTGCTATTAATAAATCGGTGTATCACTCGCTGTATGCGTCGTCTGTCATGCAAAGTGAATGCCCCAGACCCAGAGGCAGGCGAAGTGGTTTGAAGATGCCCAACTGAATATCTTGGTGATTGAGAGTGTCCACTTACTTGACTCAATGGGGTGTCAGGTACATATGCCTCATTGAGATCGAAAGTTTCACGGACAGCACAACCAGGTGATGAGCCAACTGATAAATTGTTAATTGGTCCATGATCAGGAGTAGAATTCAGACCTTGGGCATTTGAGGAAGCAAGGACTGTTGGTCTACAGCCATCACAGTACCAATTTCCATCTGGTACCTCACGCCCGAGACCAACACAGTAAGTATGTGCAGGTGAGTCGCAGAGGTCGCAAAGCAGCATAAACGCATCATCCCCACCGTGTAAACACTCGGTACAAAGAACATTTTCGTATGGATCAAGATAGCCCCTAAGCTCTTCTTCAGATGGCTGATAAACCTGACAATGTTTATTAAGAATAAGATAAAGAGTATCTAAGAGATAGGAAGAAGATATTGTTTCTTGATCATATAAATTTATAAATGTTTATCCTGATACCTGATCACGCTCAGGAACTGGAAAAACTGCATCCCTTAGATCATGCCCACCATCCGTTCGTGCAGTTCTACTGATGGTTGTGAACCTTTGCTTGCAGAGAGGGCACCGAGATTCAACTTTCGACCACTCCATGATGCAAGCAAAACAAAAGTAGTGACTGCAACAATTTAAAACTCCTTTGACTGTTCTTTTACCCTCTTCAGATAAACAAATCCCACAAACTTGCTTCCCGATCTCAATGTTCAAATCCACCACCTTTTGTTTACCCTTCCTTCCTGGGCACTTTCCCTTTAAAGACCCTAACTTTTCCTCTTCCATCATTTTCAAAGAACCAGAGCCTCTTAAATCAGTTTTCAACCTTTTACAGAACCGAGTACCTTCTTTAATCTGCTCTCTCTCTTCTTCTGATATCGTGTATTCATAATCAGATGATTCTGAGCTCACAAAATCAGAGTCAGAATTCACAGTTACAGTTGCTTTCTTCCTCCTGCCCCAAACCCACTTCTTTATTGTTTTCCTTTTTTTTGAAGCGTGTTTTTCATCTTTGAATTCCTTTGAAAGCTTAGACCTATTTTTTGGCCTTAAAACTCGTTTTCTTACTGGCTTCCTACTGTTACTTTTCAAAACCTCACCTGGAGTACATTCCTCATCCTCAGTATCATCAGACTCATTATAATCTTCATCATCATCATCATCATCATCATCTTCTTCTTCGGTAAATGCAAGTTTATCTTTTTCTTTAGGATCCTCATGTATCTCAGTTTTAGAAACTCGGGATTTCTTTCTTGGGTTCTCATCAACAAAGACATCCTCATCTTGTCGACAAAAAACTTCACTATCATCATCGTAATCCTCTTCTTCATGAGAGACTTTATTTTTGTTTTGTTGCCTCAACCCAGAAACACAATAATCGTCATATTCCTCTTCCTCTTCACTGTCGGTTACCTGTTTCTTTCTAGACTTCACAACCATATTTTTCTTTCTTGTCTGAAACTTTTTTTGCCTTCTTGGCATGGCAGTCTTTTTAGTCTTATCCTTCTTTTCTATCCACTCTTCTTCCTCATCATCAGATTTCCCAAAACTCCCATCCGATTCATCCTCGGCAAGAGAAGAACAATAGTCATCTTCAGACAAATGAATCTCTTCATCTTCGTCCACCCTATAATCTTCATCAGACTCATCTGAACCTTGTTTCTCCAATCGGGCTTTGTTTCTCGGGTTGCGTTTGTAACTAACCTTGCCTCCCCTAGCCATCTGTTCAGGCACCCACTGTTAAATGATAGTATGATTCAAAATTGAATCATATAACATCGCATATACCAAAATAAACATAATTGAGGTATTAACATCCAGAACCCACACTTCATGTCTTTATCTTATAAGCTAATACATACAAATCCAAATTTCTATATACGAAAGCATAAATCAGTTAATCAAACAGAAAGATCACTGTTTTAAGAATTCCCAGTCCATGAATTTACATCAAATCACCAAATAAAACAATCCAGAAGATCGATCCCATTTAATTTCTACAATAACTCAACAAAAGAGGCGAATCAAATCACAACAATATCAATTAAGTCCCAAACTATGATAAGCTATCAAGTTCCCCAAAGCGCGAACAATCCTTCGACCTAACCAAACCGATCTGATTCACCTCGAATTTGATAAATCCCCAAAAAAAACCTAGATCACATCGAATCAGAAAATCCTCACCCTTCAGTAATTTGTTCGAATTCCAATCGAAAAACAATCATAATCAATAAGCAGAAACGATTTTATAAAAAAAAATGAATTCACAACGTAACCCCATCTTCGATATGAATTAAAGTGAATAGACAGAGAGAAAAATAATTTACCGATAATTCCGAATAAAATCGACCAGCGAGCTGGTCCTCCTTTCTCAGGAAAAATAAGATACGAATCAAGCAATAGAAGAAGATAAAGTAATATAAATGGTAACAGTCAGGCAATTTACAAGTTGAAGAGAGAGAAAGGAAGGGTACCAGCGTCGGGAGAGGATGCTGAAATAAGCAAAAACTAATTTGTTACAGCTTCTCTCTCTCTCTCTCTCCACACTTATATAGATGCAAAATAGATACGTTAAAAAGAAATTCAATCAAATTATGAAAGCGAGGACTGTTAAAACCTTAAAATCCTGATCCTGAAACTCGTTTAGGTTTTTCTGAATGCCGGAAATCATGACAACCAATATAATTGTGGATTATAAAATTTATAAAATATGTTTTCAATTCGTTCAATTAAAAAAATTATATTTCATGATTTATAATTTAATATGTATGATTAATAAGATTGAATCATATAACTTACACTCATTGCATACAACTAAAATAATCTCACAACTTCATCTTAAATAGATAATAGTATGATAATGAATTATAGCAACTGAACCACACATTTTGAGTTTTAGGAGGTGCTTGATTTGTTAGACAAAACAATAATGAGATATAATAAAAAGTAAATCAAAGTGAATTATTGCTTATTAAATTAGACGTAGTAGCGGAATATGAATAATCATAAAATACATGTATTCTTGGTATCGTGAAAACGGAAGCCGGTTTTTTTAAAAAAAATAACCCAACACAAAATAGGATATATGACCTTTAATTTACGAATAAAATGATAATCGACCGATCCCTTAGTAGTGCACAGTGCAATTTTCAATATAAAAATTTATAAAGTTTGAATAAAGATAGAAAGAAAAAGAATAAATTATTTTTAATAGAGAATATGGTCTACTATATTAAGAGAAATTTACCATAAATTTAAAAGGACTAATATTCATGAATGGAAAATAATAAAAACAAAAAATTATTCATTATGGATGAATGAACTATTAAAAAAATATTTATTCATTTTTACGCCTTTATGTTGTACTACTACATATTATTTGCCTATATTTTTTGCGTTATTATGTTACTATTAAAGCACTCAAATGTGACACTTTATTAGGTCAAATTTAAGGTGCGTTTCAGAGAATGGTATTTTACAGGACTAAAAAACGTAGCATTTTATTTGGTCGAACTTAAGGTGCGGTTCAGAAAATGGTGTTATACAAGACTCAGGCAACTATAATTGTAGGCATGGATCACCTACGTAGATCACAAGTGATTACGTAGTTTTTTAATTAGGATTATGTAATTTTTAGTTTTTATTTTATTTTATAAATATTATAATTTAAAAATATGTGAAATTGTATATAATAAAATAAATGATGAGACTATATGTTTGACCTAAATTTGTTGTCAAATTGGAAGTTTGGGGTCTGGCTTGAAAAATTGATACTATTACATATAAATAGTAAGTTTAGCTTATTTGAGGCGGATTATTGTGAGAACATTGATATTTCTATTTATTTGGGAATTAAGCCCAATTGTGCGTGACTGCATGCGTGTTTTTTATGAATACAAAATTAAAAAGATCGTATCATTGTGTTATAAAAATTTGCAACCTTTGACCTCGGGTATAACTACTCGGTTGGTAAGTCAACATATGCATATAAAGTAGTAGTAATATACTATATGTTACGTGTAATTGTTACTTGATTTTGATCAAATTGGTAATATAAGCCAACAAATTGCAACAATATACGAAAATAGTAACTAATTGAATAATTTGAAGAATTGACTAAAATAGCAAATTATGTATGGACATTTTGATTTTGTTAATATATATACGCCTCAAGCTCAATCATTATATGTACAATTTAAGTTTAATTTTTTTTTAAAAATAGACTACATAGTTTTCAATTCACTCAATACTTATACAATACCTTATACAATAATGTCTAAACTACTTGCCACTAGGAAAAAGACTCTGGCCAAAATATTTTTCTGTTAAATATTCTACGTATGCTTGTAGTTATTTTTACTCTGACTCTAAGCATAGTGACGGAAAGATTTTAAAAACTAAGGAGGAATTTACGCAAATGTCCCTCTAGAGGTGGTTCGACTTTAGAGCATCTCCAATGCCGGCGTCAAAATCGCGACGCCGATTTTTCGCCGACGCCGGTTCTGACGCCGAACCATTGGAACCGGCGTCGGCGAAATCGGCGTGGCCATGCCAATTCGCGCGATGACGCCGGTTCCGACGCTGATCCTCACGGCGCCATTGTGGGTCCCGGATCGGCGTCAAACCGGCGTCAGATTTTATTATTATTTTTTTCTTTTGAAAACACTATATATACGCGCTTTGAACGATCCGGTGCGCATCAGATGCGAAGAAGGCCTACTTTGCGACGCGGCAGGAGTCGGCGCGAAAGGACGTGGAGCGCACATTTGGTGTGCTTCAGGCTCGATGGGCTGCAGTTAAGGGACCAACGCGTTTGTGGATTGTCGACTGCATTGCTGATATACTGTACGCCTGTATTATCATGCACAACATGATTGTCGAAGATGAAGGTGTACAACTGACTGATTGGGCCAACGACGATAATGAGGTCGGTCCAAGCCACGGCGTCGCCACCGCCAACGTACGAGGTGGGGTACCTCACGATGAAGAAGCCCTCCTCCAAGCACATGCCGACATGCGTCAGACGGAGGCTCATATTAGACTCCAAAATGATTTAGTTGAAGAGTTGTGGGCGCGGAGGATTGCAAGGCGTTAGTTTTTATGTAAAGTTATGTAATTTTTTTAAATGTATTTTTTTTAAATTATTGTACTTTTTGAAATTTTAATAGTATTATTCAATTTAAATGTATTTGTCTCGTAAATTAAATTCCGTATGTTGATACGATTGTAAATTAAATTATATAATTGTTATTAGTGATGTGGATATGTAGTGTGAAGGCTATGTGAGGGCTATTTGATGTCCAGTTGATGTGGCAAGCTGATGTGGCAGGAGAATTGTAGTGCTGATGATGTGGCAGTGTGAAGGCTATGTGAGAGCTATTTGACGTCCAGTCTTACTGGAGATGCTCTTATGAATTCGGTAAACATTTTTTACTTTTGGGCCCTATCCAGTAGTCGTATACCAATAATCCTATCAAATTATGCACAGCCTTGATTTCAGATTCAATTATTAATCCATATAATAATACACAAATATTTTGAGTAAAGTAATGTACTAATATAATAATATTATTTTTTTAATGATAATTTATCCATATAATAACACACAAACAATTAGATGTATTAAAATTAATTAAATTAAGATAGATGTGTTATTATAAGGATCTTTGCCATTTTCATATGGTTACTGTTAAAATAGCCCATTTCACTTTTTTTACTTTATCTTTCTTTATATTTATTAAAATTCGTGATAATGAGTTACACCACACGGGACATAACATAATCAGAAAACTTTCCTTTACAATTTATCTACCAATTTTCCCTATTTATAATAAATACTATCCCTTCGTCCCACTATAAACGAGACTCACTTTCATTATTCTTTTTGAAATGACCTTCCATAAGCTTCTCACTTTTTTTAGATGACCCTCCATAAGCGAATCATTCTTCTTTATAACAAAAAATAATAAAACTATTTTCTCACTTACTTTATTTTCTTAATTTTTCTCTATCATAATTCATACTTTAATATCTCCAGTTTTAACTTTTTAAATACTATCAATTTCTTAAATCTCACGCTCAAAATTAATTTTTCTCTATCATAATTCATACTTTAATATCTCCAGTTTTAACTTTTTAAATACTATCAATTTCTTAAATCTCACGCTCAAAAAGAGATGTCTTGCCTATAGCAGAACGGCTAGAGTAAGTGTTTGTATCGAAATCCTTTGTGAAAAGCTCAAAGAGATGAATGGTAAAAAAGAGATTCTTATTCATTATGCTTCAAGGGCAAAAGAATCCCCAAATTACAAAAGCCCTTAAAACAGGATCCAGTGAATACTGGAACGAATGGAGAAGTAATAAAATAATCAGGTAAAGAGTAGCCCTGACTTGGGAATTTCAAGGAATTGACATTCACAACCAACATAGTGTGCATATGTACCGAACTTTCCTAGTGGACGAGGGTTATTTGTATTCCTCAAGGCGGCGATCCACGATGCTCGAAACACAGTCGAGGAAGGTACCTTCACTCGATCCGGGGAGGACAGAATCGAGAGCTTCTTCCACGATCTCTTCAATGACAGAGATCTTCCTCACTGTTTCTCTGCACATCATGTTGCCTATGTCAAATGGGGTGAGCCCTTTTTCCGCACCTTTCTTCAGAAGCATAGTGGAGATGCGTAGTACACGAGCACATTCATTCGGTAGCTCCCATCCATAGAACTTGAGCAAGGCAATGTCCTTCTCTGCATCCATCGACCTTATATATTCAAGGGTGTCCAGTCCGAAAGGCTGGCGAGCTTGAGGCCAGTACAGCCAATCGAACGTGCAATCTTGAAACTACAATGATGAAAGAGAGATCAGAGTGTGTGATTGATAGGATTGAATGGCAAACTAATCAGTTTTGCATTTATCAACATATCATGATGAAATGAAACTCTCTCAATACAAGTGCGACATATTTCTAGCACAAACATGCTGTGGTTATGAATTTTACCCCATAATATCCCAACCAGATTAAAAGCATGAAACACAAAATATTATGACATTTTAACAGAATCACAATATACAACATTGTAGTATAATACTCCACATACAGCATGAATTTATAGTTGATGAAAACAAGTCACAGCAGTGTATAAAAATGGTAATAGGAAGGTAGATGAGACTTACTGTATATGGCAAGCAATATCCATGATCAATCGGGATGAGGACAGTTTGACCATCTTCACCTTTGCTTACTAATATGTTTCCAGCATGTCTATCTGCATTGGCCATCCTCATATCCAACACTGCAATCTTATGAACTTCGTCTACCGGGAATGCACCCGGCCCCATGTCTTCACAACTTCCATTGTTCTCCATGAACATTTGCAGCGAACCAGTCTTGACAGAAACGCCACCAGGATGATTAAAACCTTCGTGCAGGCATTTCACATATACAGTAGGCGGAACACCAGCGAAGCCCCTAATCTCACCAGAGAAAGAACGGTTACCACTCTTTGGATGATCAAGTAAAAAGACAGCACACTCCCTCAGTGCCCCCTCCCCAACTCTTGTTCCCTTCTTCAGCCCTTCTCCATCCTCCGATAAGGGTAGCCCTCGAGGGTTATTCTCAGCCAAAGGCTCCTCATCTGCTGGCTTAAAAACAGATAGATATCTAGTACCTGATGGATCAAGCATAAAATATGCACCTCCTGTGCCCTCCACAGACCTGATTGGATAATTACCTTGCTCCAATCCTGTCCTAGTAGAATCTATCATTTGGCTAATCTCCAGAGGCAACTCAGTCTTTGGGTTGATAATTACAGGCTCCAATACAGATACTCTTTCAGGGGCCTTCCTTGGCACATAGTGATTGGCCTTACGTTCACTAACCACATCATTCTGCTGTCGTGCAACAATTGACAACTCAAAGTTCTTCCCCACTGGAGACCCCCTAATTTTGGCAGATTTCTTTACAAACAAATGTATCACAGCATCTGTATCGTCCTTAGAGATGTCATTTATCAACCTCTGATCCTCAATCGGCTTGCCATTCAGCAACACCTCATGATCCTCAATGAGCTCCGATTCTCTTTCCGCAATCTGACGCTTGACATAGCCAACATCCCGGCACTTTTCCACCTGAAACTCGAACTCTTTCCCACAACACGTCCTGACTTTAATAACCTGAAGGTCCTTGAGGCGAAGGAGCAAATGCACAACGTTCCCATCACTCAAACCATAGTCCCGCACGAGGGATTTGCTCCGAGCCAATTCTTTACCACCACAGACCAACTTTTGGTTCCTGCGGAAAATCCCTTTACAGGACTGGATTCGGACCTTCACAGATTCAATCGAATCGGACTCCAAAACCCGTATTGGGACCTTGGAGCCTGGCATTGCCACAAATAGCAAAATCGACTCTTGACTATGTTCAGGAGGTAAAAATGTCATACTCTCCTCACGAACTGGGACAATGGAAACCAATCCTGCTGAAGACATTTTTCTGTATTCTTCTGAAGCTCACCTCAGAATCCCCAAACCCTACAAGAAACTACACTACCAAACCTTAAAGAATAAAATAATTAATAATTGATCATACACATGGCGTTCACCTTCACACAAAAAAACTATACCCAAATGCAGGAACCTAAAACTACCCCGAATTCCAGAAACACCACACAAACCCTAATAGGATTCGTGATTGGCCATAAAATCAAAGCATGCAAATTGAAGAACAGAAAAGCTAAAAAAAATAAAACTTTTCAGAATCGAAGCTCGAGGAATCGAATCAAAACAGCGCCTCTGATTTCACCGAATAAAAATTGCAGCAGAAAAGGGGGTTCTTTGCCGGAGAGCAAGAGCCGAGGTAATCGGCGCCCTCAAAAGAGGATGATGATTAAATCGGCAAGAAATTAGAGTGAGAACAACGGGCTTCGCGGTGATTGGATGGAGAATAGGTGCAGAGGAGAATTGAGAATTTTCTTCCCTTTTTGCGGTGTGTGAAGTGAGAGAAATTTTGTTTGGGTGGAGAAGAAGAAAGAGAACGCGGTTTTAGCTTCAATTCATAGCGTTGAATTTCGACTTTCACGATAAATATAACGCCGTTATTAATTTCATAAACTTAATTATTTTACCAATAAACCGTTGTTTTTTACTAATTGGTACACGTGTTGGTTTAAAAGCTTTCAGATGGAGTAATTAATTACTACTCAATGAAATTAGAGTTTTTATAACCAATTTTTCAGAAAATAAGATGAGGAAAACTATAATTAATAATAAGCTTTCACGAGTGGCAGCATAGATAATTTTTTTACATAAAAAGTAAACAAGTATAACAGTGTGAACTTTGTTATTGGTCCAGTGAGAATAATTAACTCTTAATTAGAAGGTGTTTGATAAGTACTATATATTTATATTTTTCTTTCATTTTTATATTCGTATAATTTTCAATAGATTTTTAATCACCGGAAACTTAACTTGGGGAAAAAGATTAGTGGATGTGATGTGGCAAAACAATCCAAATATTTTAATTAATTTATTAAAGAAACTATCCGTTTTCTTTCTGTTACAGAATATTCAAAAATTATAGTAGTACCATTTTGGATTTCAACGGATTGATGGCAATTCTCTATCTTTGTAAATTTCGACGAAGCTTCTGTCGGTTTTTGTCCACAGTTTTGACAAGGATAATGGTCAGTTTTCATATTAAATATATCCACCATTCTATTGTGCTACCAAATAAACAATTGAAGGGAGGAGGTAGAAAGTTTTACGTCAATATAGTGTACTCGAATTACGATCAGACTAATGTAAGTTTGTAAGTTGTAACTGATCATTCAGCTGAAAATTCTTAATATAAACCACAAATTTTAATTAAAGCACATTTCCACTTTGATCGCTCATGAATTAAACTTGATACTAGTATGAAATTAAATATTAAAGCATTTAATATTGAATTTACTACAACTTGATATCATAAAAATATTTGAATTTTGATTATACTAAACAGATATAATTATACACTGTACTAATATAATACGCATGCACCTCGTTTAGAGCCCTCTGTCCCTTCGGCTGTGAACCGGTCCGCCCCATCGCCGCCTCCACCTTCGTTCGCTCTATTTACTCTTCTTCCACCCCCTTGGAGGTTAAGTTTGTGGGCTAAAGGATGGTTTACAGAGTTTCTATTTGTACCGGAGCAAATATATGAGGAGTTGAGCCGGGTTAGAAGATGGAATGACAGCAAGCATAAGGCTAAGATTATAATAAAAGACCACTAAAGAGTTTTGTTGTGCCCTCGTTTTGTTGTAAAGCTTTGTTAGTCTTGCTTGTTTGGTGGTTAGTTGTTTGTGGTGTGAGCTTTGGGCGTGGTTGTATTCCTATTTTTGCTTTTAGTTTAGCGTTGATACTCGGCTTTTTCGTTGGTCTTGGTTGGTTTGTACTTTTCTTAGGACGTTGTTGTTAAACCCTTGCTCACATCTTTTAATTTGAACCTTTAATTTATAAAAAAAAGGGGTTCTTCCACCCTCTCTCCTTGCATCCTCCATTGAATTGGGATTCAAAACTTGAATTTCTAACACTCAAATTAATTCATTTGTGAAAAAAATAATTTTTTAGGAATTCTTCACTTACACTGCTTCTCAGTTCTCACATCATATAATCTATATTTTAGTTATTTTTTCATTAATATCAAATTTACATTGATATTTAAGAGGTATGTCATTGTCTTCTCACTACAACAAAAATATCGTTAAAAGACATCTTTAATGCAATTAAAGACATTAATTTATATTTTTAAATATATCACCACCGCTTCAAAAGCGTCATCAGTGTCCCAACTAAAATTAGAGGACGCAAATGGAAGCGTCCTAAAAATAGCAAAAATTTAAGTTAATTTGTCCTTAATTAAAACCGCTTTTTGCGTCTTAAATTATTAGTATTATTTTTTCAAAATTTCTAATGCAAATAATTGCATTTCAATTTTTGTGTTCTTAATTTTTTTTTATTATTTTTTTTTGGTAGTGTCTCATATTGCAAGAAAAGGTTATGATGAGTTGTAACTGCAATGCTTCTTTTCGAGTGACCGATTGAAAACCTATTAAATCATCATCGATTTCATAGGATTTTGAATGCATCAGCCACTGCTTAATTCTCCTTAAATATTAACTTCATAACATTTCATAACAACTTTTTACCTAAAAATTCTAGCAAGCGATTTATATCCATTTTATTTTGATAATGCAGACTAGTGGTGATCATGATTGCATTGTTATAAGTAATTTATTGCTTCTCTAGTTGAACATTTGTTGTCCAAGCTGAAAATGTCATATTGATAGTATCTAGAAAATTGATTCTCCATTGATTGCTAGAGTGATTGGCATTCTTATCTAACTAACTTTAAGATTGAAACTTTCAACTCATTCTGACAAGCCTTTCTAAGTGCAATTGGGTTTGGGTTGATCTCTCTTATCTTCACATAACATTAATTTTATTTGGTCATGGTTGATTTTTGAATAATTGTTAGGTGAGAAACCATTGCTGTGTATGGTTTAGAAACAATACAATGACTACATAATGTACATAGATTTGTAAGTGAATAAACCATTCTTTTACTTTGACTACGAAAAATAATGAATGAGACTATTCAAACTTCAATTAACATGACTATATATGAGTATGCATTCTTTGAATGATACTTACAATTTATGTTTAATTTAGGGTATAATTTGTTTTAGAATATCTAAATTTCGTCAAATTATGATTTGAACACCGGGTTTAAAATTTGCTTGTAAATTGCCGAACTATTGATTTGTTTTGATTTACAACCAAATTACTATTTTTCCTGAATTTGCAATCAATTAGCATAATGACTTACTTACGTTGCACTATCGGACGTCGACCAAAACGATATCACATTGTAGGCAACAAAACGACGTCACATTATACCAAGTTAATTAGTTAAATAATTTCATTTGATATAATCCATCCAACCCATTTAAAGTGTTTCACATTAGACGGGACATATAGAGTATCAAAAAACAATGAGACAGATTTAATTTTGTTTAATGGGATGTTAGTTTGCTACTTATAACGTGACATCATTTTAATTGATGCTCGATAACACCACAAAAATAAGGTACGAAGCACGTTGTCATTGAAATCTTGATCGGTTATAAAATAAAAATAAGTTAATAGTTTCATAATTTACATACAGACTTTAAAGTTGATAAGCAAAATTAAAATTTAACAAAAGTTCAAAAATTTACAAACAAATACACATTTAATTTATTTGTCATCACATACTATTTACATTGTAAAAGAATCATAATATATAAATTCAATAACTATATAATGTGCATATTATAAGAAAATTATACTATCTCAAAAATTTTAAGATAATTTATGTATGTATGTTAAAACATCTCTAAATTAATATATTATTAATTATATAAATTCTCAATATTGGTAAAAATTTTGGATGCCAGCAATATTAATTTTAGAGATGTTATAGTCTACTATGGATCAAGATTCAAGCCTACCGTCCCTAGACTCACTCATCACTGCAAGCAAATCACATAATCCAATGAAAAATTTCACTTAAAAGTGGGCTTATATTCTTCAATTTGGGCTGCAACTTTAGGCTTTATCAACATAAAATCATTCACTTAAAGAATTCCTTGGTCCAACAATATTGTTTTGTATAATATTCTCTTATCCAGAATGAGAAAATTGAAAACAGTGTTCTTTTTCTCTAAGAAGAAACCATAATCCTTTGCCTTACTAAAGTTGAATAAATATATTTTGGCTAATTGGTGTAAATTGAGATGAGAAATTGGGATGCAATTTGCCGAAACTCTGGTCCGCCACCTTCGATTTAATTAATCTCAATTACAATAAGAAACATTAATTAATACTACTTAATTAGGGTATAATTTAAGAATTTGGCTATGATTTTTTCGTACTTTATGTTGAAGCATGGGAAGATGGCTCAAAATGATGGTGGTGGGCAGGGCTCCTATTAGTTTATTGTGTACATAATCCGATGTAGTATTTAAATTAAGAAATGAGACAAAACATGTCGTGGTGTAGAGAAACAATTTTAGAATATGTACTTACAATTCCTATATTTAATATATAGAGTAAACATTAATAATCCTACCGTAGGTAGCAACGAAAGCAAAGCCCTATACTCCATGTATTCAATAACAATAAATATCTAAAGAGCAAACATTAATAATTTAGAAATTGGTGTGATATTAGGAACTTGATCAAAGTTCATTATAAATTTCCAAATTTATAGAAAAATTACTACTAATATTTTAAAAAATTACTCTTTTAATATAGTATGGTTTTGTAAAAATGATTTCTAATTTATAACAATTTTCGAATTTGAATAAATAGAGTAATATATTTCAGCCCATATTTCTTTTTCTGAAATCAAACACTTATAAATAACGGTCAAACTCTCTCCATTTTATGATATGGAAACTTTGCTTGTTTATTTTTTATAATATGGAAACTTTCCTTCTCCAAACATACATATCGAAACTTTCCCCCTCGCCTTATATAAAGCCAAAAACCCAACTCTTTACTTCTCATATCACTAAACTCTAAACTCTCTCATGGCGATGGAAACAAGTATCCTACGCTACACTTTTGAAGAGCTAATCGAAGAAAGTGACGTTGAAATGCAGAGGATAACAGAAGAAACTCTGGTTGAATTGGAGAGGATGTTAGGGAGCGACAATGATGATCACACTTACGTCGTAGATGAAGACATTCTCTCTCAATTTAAGACACGTTGTTGTGTTGATGATGATGAAGAAGATGACGATGGAGAAGAAACGGATAACTGCTGCGTATGTCTCGAGCCTCTGTATCGTGGACTCGTTGCAACTCTGCATTGCCGCCACGAGTTTCACGGGGACTGCATAGGGAGGTGGCTCTGCCGTGGCCAGAATTTCTGCCCCCTCTGCAAAGCTACGGCTCTCCGCTGACATAATTCCCTATTTTTGTAGTAGTATTCTGATGGGGTGCGTACTAAATAAGCCCAACAGCAATGACGGCCCATCAGCCCAAAGCCCAAGGAAGAGTATGAGTTCGGCATTACCAAAGAGTTCAGCCTACAGCTCGGTTGGCTCCTGCTCTCAGGTCGGCATCAAGCTCTACTCTCAGATCGGCTACCAAAGCAGTTCGGTCTCAGTATTCGACCGAATAAGGAGTTCGGCCTCAGCCTACAGCTCGGTAAAAGCCAACCAATCAAGCTCTGCTCTCAGGTCGGCATCAAGCTCTACTCTCAGATCGGCAACCAAAGCAGTTCGGTCTCAGCATTCGACCGAACAAGGAGTTATTGGACCCATACTGGATTTCCACAACTTCCAACACACCCACTACCACGTGGTGTCAATTCAGGCCACGATCGTAGGCCATGACCTACACTACATCCACGATCTTAGGCCATGACCTACACGACATCCACGACTTAGTGGTGATGCAAGCCACGATCTTGGTTCAATGTATAAATAGAACTTAGATCAGATAGAAAAGGGTTAAGCTCTCTAGAGATAAAATACCATATAGCAAGTCTGTGTTGTAAGCTGTAATCCCAGATCAAGCAATACAATCTTGCCCTCCCTTCTTCCCGTGGACGTAGATTTACTTCAGTAAATCGAACCACGTAAATTCTTTGTGTCTGCATTTTCATTCTCTACCAGCATTTGCTAACATCAGAAATTCGCGGATCCATCACTGGCGCCGTCTGTGGGAACCCGAGAACAAAATTTGTGATAAAGCGAATTTTTGATCCTTTTTTTCCACCCAAAAAATGCATACCAGATCGCAGAGTACCCGCATTCCTGCCCGTGAGAACCAGGAGGAAGCCAATCCATCCCATAGGTCTGGAAAACAGCCTAGGGATAAATCCACCACCAGTTCTCATGGCGAAGGAACAGGCCGCTCCAAAAATCGTCCCACTGAGTCTTCCCAGCAGCCTGATTTGAATGAGGCTGTCAAGCTGTTCTTGGCTGAGAAGCAGGATGAGTTCTTAGCCTTCCTGCAAAAGAGCCAAGAGCCGAAGACGAAAACGGAGGATTCTCCTTCCTCATCCAGACATGAAAGTCACTACCGCAGTAGTAGTGCCGTGTCTTCCAGGAAGAAGAATCCTCAACCCCGACATATTCCTGTTCCTCCTCGGTACCGGAATCACAGGAGAACTCAATCTCCTCCATACCGACGAGATATCGGATTCGCCGTGTACGGAGCACTGAAGACTCCGTTCTCGGACGACATCACCCGAACTCCCCTACCACAGAACTACCGAACTCCGTCGATGACTTACGACGGGCTCGTGGACCCTCACGATTTCTTGGGGCGCTATCAATATAACATGGCGAACCAGGGTCTCAACGAGGTCCACATGTGCAAGCTGTTTCCCGAGCTGCTCATCGGGAACGCGAGAAGGTGGTTCGATAGCCTCCCCCAGGGCAGCATCAGATCTTACCGAGATCTAATGGATGCCTTCCACAGGAGGTTCTTTCAGAAAGCGGAAGCCCGAATCACTTCGGCTCAGCTGCTTTCCATTCGTCAAGGTCGCGACGAAAAAATCAGCGACTTTATGACAAGATTCCACAAGGAATGCTTGCAAGTAGACGATCTCAACGATCTGCTTGTCATCTCGGCATTCCAAAATGGAATCCTGCCCGGAGCTCTCTACAGGAAGCTCGTTGAGTGCGGTCCGCAGACAGCTCAGGAAATGTGGGACATTGCGGACCAGTACTCCCGGGCCGATGAGGCAGACCGTCGCAAACGGTCGTTAGACAGCTCATCGTCCCGAGGAGACAGGAGGAAGCCCGATCATAGCGATCAGGGACATCCTCGCCGAACTCCTTTTGGCGATCAGGGACATCCTCGCCGAACTCCTTTTGAAAGGATTCAAAGGACTCCGGTGCAAGACAGATTGGGACCCCGTCTCAATCCCGAGAAGCCGTCCGCTCAGTTCGTACCGCTGAACAAGCCGAGAGCGGAAATTTTCGAACTGCACTCTGACCTGTTCGAAAAGCCAAAGCGGATGACGAAATCAGCCGCGCGCCGACCCCAGGATAACTACTGCTCCTACCATCAAGACCACGGTCACGATACCGAGGAGTGCAGAAACTTGGCTGCAGGTATCGATGTTCTTGTGAGGGCAGGGACATTGAAAAAATACCAAAGCAAGCAGTCAAAGAAGAATAAGAAGCAGAGAGGAGCGAACTGCGCCCCTCAGGATCCGAAAAAGCAGCCGGATCCCGAAGACGATGACGAGCCGCAATATGATGGAGTAATCCTGACTATTGACGCTCTCCCTGCCGGGAAGACCAAGTCGTCCCTGAAGTCAGAGCGCAGAGGCTCTAATCGAGAGGAGCCAACGCATAAAAGGCTGAAGCAGGACGAAGTGATTACGTTCTCGGATGCTGATCCCGTCCCGGCCATCTCTCCTCACCAAGACGCCATTGTCATCCAAGCCGGAGTGGCAAACAAACTGATCCACAGGGTGTTTGTGGATACAGGAGCGTCAGTCAGCATTCTTTTTAAAGAGTGCTTCGACAAACTAGAAGTGGACCCAGCTCGGCTCAGCCCGGCTCCGCTTCCCCTGAAGAGCTTCGCCCAGGAGGACACCCGCCCTGAAGGTATTATCAGCCTTCCGATCACGGTGGGGAAAGCGCCTACTAGCTCCAGTACGATGATTGAGTTTTTCGTGGTGAAAGCTCGGTCCCCGTACAACGTCATCCTGGGAAGAGACTGGCTCAACACAGTTCGGGCCATTTGCTCCACTTATCACCTCACCATCAAGATCCCTACTAAAGGAGGGATAGCGGTCATCCGAGGTGACCAAAAGAGAGCAAAGGAATGTCTGCAAATTGCGCTTAGAAGTGCCGAGCGGTCAGATCGGCACCACCAAGCATAGCAATCACAGCAGCCGGAGTCAGAGGCAATGACCGAAGTCATACCGGAGCCGAATTCGATGACAGTTCAGCTGTACGAAGACGATCCATCCAGAACGGTTAAGATCGGCTTCGCGGGAACGCCTCTACTTCGGGAAAAAACCATCCAGCTCCTCAAGGAGTACAAAGACGTCTTTGCATGGTCTCCGTTGGACATGACCGGAGTGCCCCCCGAGGTAATCACTCATCGTTTAAATATTGATCCTTCGGTCCGGCCGATAAAACAGAAGCAAAGACTCTTTGCGGCAGAACGAAGTCAAGTCATCCATGACGAAGTCCGTCAATTATTGAAGGCGGATGTGTTATTCGAAGTAAAGTATCCTTCGTGGGTGGCCAATCCTGTCATGATCAAGAAAAAGGAAGGAGGATGGCGGATGTGCATAGATTTCACCGATCTAAATAAGCACTGTCCCAAAGATTGCTATCCCCTTCCGAACATAGATAAAAAAGTAGAAGCTCTGATAGGCTTTGAAATTTTTTGTTTTCTTGATCTATACAAAGGATACCATCAGGTTTTAATGGATGAGATTGACGCTTCAAAAACGGCCTTCATTACTGATTTCGGCATTTTCGCTTATAAAAAGATGCCATTCGGTTTAAAGAATGCCGGAGCCACTTATCAAAGGATGGTAGACAAGCTTTTTCGGCACCTGATTGGAAAGGAGGTCGAAGTGTATGTTGACGATATAGTCGTCAAAAGCAAAAGCACTTCGGAGTACGAGCACAACCTCAAGTCCACTCTCAACGTGCTCAAGAAAGCCAACCTCAAACTTAATCCCCAAAAGTGTACCTTTTTGGTAGATTCGGGAAAGTTTCTGGGTTGTTGGGTTTCAAAGGACGGACTCAAGGCAAACCCCTCAAAAGTTCAAGTCGTTCAGAACATGGCAATGCCGAAGTCCATACATGACGTGCAAAGGCTAACCGGATGTCTAGCCGCACTGAATCGATTCCTTTCCCAAGCAGCCGAAAAGCAACTGCCGTTCTTCAAGGTGTTGAAAAAGGCACCAAAGTTCGAGTGGGGAGCCGAGCAGAAAAGGGCCTTTGACGAGCTCAAAAGTTATCTAGCCGAGCTTCCTATTCTCTCTGCTCCAACCGAAGCCGAAATACTATTCTTATACTTAGCGGCATCGGATCAAACCATCAGCGCGGTGCTTGTACGAGAAGAAGGCCTAAAGCAGCTTCCCATCTATTTTACAAGCCGAGCATTAAGAGGTCCAGAAACCAGGTATCAACCTCTGGAAAAGATTGCTCTAGCATTAGTAAATGCAGCAAGGAGACTGCGGCCATACTTCTATGCTCACAAGGTATGCGTCTTAACTGATCTGCCACTTCGGCAAGTGTTGACCAAACCAGAAGCATCAGGCAGAATCGCCAAGTGGGCTATAGAGTTGGGAGAGCACACAATTGAATATCTACCTCGGAAAGCCATCAAGGGACAAGCCTTGGCGGATTTTCTTGCAGAAGCGAAGTTCGATCAAGCAATTCCTGTTATTGCCGAACAGAAGAATTCTGCCAATGCCGAACTAGCACAGCCCTTGGAATCCGAAGTAGAGCCGCCGGACTGCTGGAGCGGATTCGTAGATGGAGCTTCAAACAAGATGGGAAGTGGAGCTGGTATTTTACTTGTCGCTCCCAACGGACACGAGGTAACCTACTCACTTCGTTTCCTATTCCCCACTACTAATAATGAAGCCGAGTACGAAGCCCTCCTGGCCGGACTCCAGTTAGCGCAAAGTCTGCTCGTCAAATCTCTCAAAGTCCATTGTGATTCACAAGTCATAGTAAATCACATGTTGGGTACAAGTGAAGCTCGTGACGAGAGAATGAAGAAGTATTTGGACAAAGCGCAAAGCATCAGCCGAAGTTTCTCCTATTTTCGGATAATCCGCATTCCCAGAGCGGAAAATAGCCGAGCAGATGCCTTAAGTAAGTTGGCCTCAGATCCGAGCTCAAAGGCGGAAGAATTAATGCATCGAAGCATTGATGAAGCCGAGGTACATTCAGTATCCAGCTCGCCGAACTGGATGACGCCGATCTTGCAGTATCTGGATCAAGGACAATTGCCCGAGGATAAGAGAGAAGCTCGGAAGATCACGTGCCGAGCTCTTCGGTACGAACTTCATGAATGAGTCCTCTTTAGAAAGTCTTACCTCCAGCCGTTATTGCGGTGCGTAGGACCAGAAGAGACGGACTACATCCTCAGAGAAGTTCATGAAGGATCGTGCGGTAGCCACATCGGAGCCAGAGCTTTAGCTAAAAAAGTTCTGAGATGGGGATATTATTGGCCAACCATGGTACAAGAGGCAGTGCAGCTCGTCAAGAAGTGTACGAAGTGCCAAATTCATGCAAATGTCCCAAGGATGCCGCAGACCGATCTATACACTATGCAAAGCCCTTGGCCTTTCATGCAATGGGGCATCGACATAGTGGGACCACTTCCTCAAGCTCCTCGGCAAATGAAATTCCTTATCGTTGCCGTGGACTACTTCACGAAGTGGGTGGAGGCTGAACCATTAGCTACGATAACGAGCTCAAAGGCATTGGACTTCGTCTGGAAGAACATAGTGTGCCGATTTGGCATACCCCACATCCTCATCTCGGATAATGGGACTCAGTTCACCGACAAGACGTTCAAGAATTGGTGCCAAGAGCTGAACATTCAACAGCGGTTCACTTCGGTCTCCCATCCCCAAGCAAACGGACAAACGGAAGTAACGAACCGGATTCTGGTGAAAGGGTTAAAAGCTCGGTTAGAACAAGCCAAAGGACAATGGGTAGAAAATCTCCCTCAAGTCCTATGGTCCTACCGAACTACACCCAAAACCTCCAACGGTGAAACTCCGTATAGCCTGGTGTACGGCACTGAAGCCGTAATTCCGGTGGAGATCGGCGTACCCAGTCCCCGAACTCTAAATTTCTCCTCAGAAATGAATGACGACGGACTGAGAGCAGAACTAGATCTCGCCGAAGAAAGAAGAGAATTGGCATGCATAAAAGCAGCCAAGTATAAGGAGCAAGTAGCCCGGTATTATAACCAAAGGGTGAAAAAGCTTCAATTTCAAGTGGGAGATCTCGTCTTGAGAAACAACGAAGTAAGCCGAGCAGAAAAGCTGGGCAAACTCGAACCCACATGGGAGGGTCCATATCGGGTGTCAGAAGTCCTCGGCAAAGGGTCTTATAAATTGACTCACATGTCAGGAGAACAAGTACCCCGAACATGGCACGTCTCCAACCTCAAGAAGTTCCACTTGTAAGAGACAAAAGTCCGGTCAGTCCGTCTCGTGTCTAGTTCGGTCATAGGGGTATATGTTTTTATTTGTTTGTTTTTTACTTGTACCTTTTACTTGTCGTTTTTTTAAAAAAAAAAAAAAAGGGTTTAAAGTTTTTTTCCTTCGTCTTTTTCATTTTTTCTCTATGTGTTGTCTCTATGTGCTTGTCGTCTCTTACAAATGGTACCAAGGTATATCGTTCTTTAAAGACTGATCCCCTTTTTAGATCGATTATTAAAGACTATTGTGAGTCCAAGCTTCTAAGGAGGATATAAGACCACAATTCAGCTTAACAAGCAGTCCGTCTGAAACGAACTGCAATAAGCCAACGATTGTGAGTCCAAGCTTCCAAGGAGGATACAAGACCGCAATTCAGCTTAACAAGCACTTCGTCTGAAACGAACTGCAATAAGGGAAAGTCCGATCCACGCGATAAACCTCGCCGAATTAGGACGACCAAGTTCGGTCAAAGAAGTTTACCTCATAAGACCGAGGACGACCATGTCTAGTCAAAGAGGTTTACTGCATAAGACCACTTCGGTTAACTGGGAAAGTCCGATCCACGCGATAAAACTCGCCGAATTAGGACAAGGGAAAGTTCGATCCCGGCGACAAAAATCGCCAAATTAGAACACAAACCAAGTCCGGTCAAAGATGTTTATTTCATCAGACCAAAGACGAGTCCGGTCAAAGATGTTTATTTCATCAGACCAAAGACGAGTCCGGTCAAAGATGTTTATTTCATCAGACCAAAGACGAGTCCGGTCTAAGATGTTTATTTCATCAGACCAAAGACGAGTCCGGTCAAAGATGTTTATTTCATCAGACCAAGGACCAAGTCCGGTCAAAGAAGTTTACTTCATAAGACCGAGGACGAGTACGATGAAATTTTTTCGCTAAGCTGTAAATACAGTGTTAGAAGCGAAAACAAAATTTCATTTTTCAAATCTTGTTCGGCATACAACTCAGCTACCCTACAAAATGGCGTTACGCTATTACAAAGGACTATTCTACTGTCCAGGGTTGCTGAAGTTAAGCCACCTATCTGCAAAATCCTCTGGAAGCCGAGTTCGGTTGTTCCGAGCAGATGAAGAATAAGCAGGTCGACGAGATGCTATCCTCGACCCAACGCCTCTTCCCCGAGCCCGAGAAGTCCTAACACCTCGGCGATGAAGAGTCTCTGCAATAATCATCTGCTGATCTTGCTCGCTCATAGTCACAACTCCTCGGCGAATTTCAGTCCGTCCCTGTCTTGACGATTCCGGTTGCTCCTGAGCCCGTTCTCGTCTTGACGTTTCCGGCTGTTCCGGAGTTCGTTGTTGACTGGGAGTAGGATTTTGAACAAGGGAACCAGAGGTTTGATCTGGAGTGCGAGCATCTGTTGGCACGATATGCCGAAGGAATCTTTCTATGGAGGGGCGCCGAGAAAGAACAATGTTGTACCGAGAAGCCCAACGCCGCAGTGATGTCACAACTTGTTGGCAAGCCGGGCTCTCCAGCACATTGTTCATACGGAGTACATGATATTCCTCCCACAGTTCGTCAACTCGACTCTGAACATCCGAGATGGTAACTCCCCCGCGCTCACGGATATAATCCTCATACGCAGTCCTCTCAGCAATGGCCGTATTCAGCTCGGCCTCCAGATCTTTCTTATCGGACTCTAAGTCTTTGATATCGGCCTCCAGCTTCACTAAACGAGCCAGAAGCTCGTCATTCTTCGTCTGATCGGCTATAGCTCTTTTCTCAGCTTCGTCTAAAGCCGAAGAGTACAGCCGTTTCCAGTGAAGTATCTCCATCTCCTTGAGTACAAAGTAGCTATATTAGTTCGGCAGCTGTACCGAGCAGATAGTAAAATACAACAAGAATAAAGGCGGGTACGAAAAGCTATACGAAGACAAGTGTAGAAAATTTTTCATTCACAAGGAAAATTTTTACACTAGGAGGGCTTCAAGGCCATTTTACAAGGAAGAAACTAGACTAAGAGAAGGGAGACGAAATCATACTCCGCCAGCTTCGTCTCCGGCTCCTTGGTCTGGTTCAGCTTCTTTCTCCTGAGCTACCTCAGCCTCGGCCTCGCATCCTGCCGGCCTCGCCTCCGCCTCCTGATCGGCCTCCTTCTCCGGATGCCCGGCCCGCTCGACTTCGGCCTCCAGCTCCAGCGGCTCGGCCTCACCCTCTCCGTTGTAAGTCGAAGCGGGTGAAACGGGTCCCACAGAGGCAAAGATAGCCTCCAGGTTCTCGTCCCGGTCAGCTCGACAACTCCGGACTCGGTCTGCAGAAAGCAGGACCGAGGATGAAGCGAGCTCCTCAAGGAGCGGCAGATTCTGAAGCCGAGCTGCTATCTCTCGGCTGTACAGAGGCAGCACGACGTCGGCCCCCTGCTCGCCCTTATCGGTAATTAGCCGTACCAGACTACCGACAAAGGCCGAGAACTGGCTGCTCAAAAAGAGTTTCTCCGTGTAAACACGGAGAGCCTCCCCCTGGGCAGCCACGGCGGCAGCCTCCTTCTGAGCTTCCCGGTGCTTCGTCTGCTCTTGCAGGATGATGAGCTGGTTTTTGGCTGACCGGGCTTCATCCTGAGCCGAGATCCTAGCAGCTCGGGCCCTCTCAAATTTGGCCTCAGCCTGTTCGGCCACACTACGAGCAAGATGCAACTCCTTCTGCATCTCCTCGTAGTCGTGGGATGCTTTGGAGAGCTCCACGGAGACGAGCTTAGCTCTCTGAAGATGAACAAGGAAAAAACTCAACAGAATGGCCATCAAAAAATGTGGAAAAGAAGCCAAGTCAGAAAGCTTACCTCCACAAAATTCGTCGGCCATTGAAAGGGCTCAGGGACGTGTTCCGAGATGTCTGCAACCACCTCGGAGATGACCAGGTCTTCCCCCGGCACTCTTGGGGACTCATGAAATTTCCCCTTCCCTTTAGCCGAACACGACTCCGGCACTTTCGGATCCGAAGAAGAGGTTTTTTGCCTCTTCGGATTCTTCTCGGCTTCAGACGCCGAGCGAGGGGCTCTCTGCCTCTCCGGCTCCACAAGCTCGGAGGACTTTCGGATAGCCTTATTCAGCATGTACACTGCCAAAAAGCAAGAAAGCAAGGTTAGTTTTCTTCGTTAAAGCAGTAGAGCATAAAGATAAAGAGAAATCCTCACCCTCGGCCTCTTCGTCCGAAGACGAGATGTCGAACACGACGTCGCCCTTGACGAGCTCAGACTCCGTGTATTGTTTCCTAACTATGGGAATCTTGTTGAGCTCGCCATCGAGCTCGTCCAACGGTTCAGGCCGAGGATGACGGATAACGGACTTCGGCCCTCTCCAGGGAAAACTAGGAGCCGCGGTCCTATCATAGTAGAAGAAGCGGTTTTGCCACTTCGGCCACTTCGTTTTACAAAAGGCCCTAAAGGGCTGTACAGGGATCAAGTAAAACCAAGACCCCTTCCTCTTAAATTGAAAGAATTTAAGGATCGCCTTCAAAGACAAATCCCTTCCTAACCTACGGAGTTCGGCAGCGAAGGCCGACAAGTGCCTCCAAGAGTTCGGAGTCACCTGGCCTAAAGGAAGCTGAAAAAAATCTAATAAATCTATAAAGGCAGAAGGGAGGGGGAAACGAAGCCCGCATTCTAAGCAGGCCTCATACACGGTGGCATAACCCTCCGGCGGGGAGTCAGCCCTATGATCACCGTCAGGTACCACCGCCTTCCCCCCAGGAAAAAAGTATTTTTCGGGTAGGGATATCACAGTATCCTTACTCAAAATACTATGGAAATACTCTACGGTCTTCTCCCCGGACTCTTTCCGGCCAGAAGACCCCTTACCGCCTCTCCTAACGCTACCCGACTCCGAAGAAGAAGAAGAAGAAGACATTTTTCTTACTTTTTGAAGGTGAAGAAAGTCTGAAGAAATTCTTGAAATCGGAGAGAGAATTTTCGCAAAAAAGAGAGAGTGCAGAAGAAGCAGTCGAAAAAGTGCTTCAATGATGAAGAAAGGAGGTATTTATCAGATTCGGCGAAGATTTCAAAATCGTCGCACCGTTTCGAATCCCACCTTTTCAGGATTCAACGGCCGGATTTTACTGTCGCATTTAATGCAAGGCACGTCCCCTGACATCAGCCTCCCCCTTTGCCTTTATCCAGAATGCCGAAGTGACTCACTTCGCCGAAGTGAATCACTTCGCCCTTCGGGGGGGGTAGTGATGGGGTGCGTACTAAATAAGCCCAACAGCAATGACGGCCCATCAGCCCAAAGCCCAAGGAAGAGTATGAGTTCGGCATTACCAAAGAGTTCAGCCTACAGCTCGGTTGGCTCCTGCTCTCAGGTCGGCATCAAGCTCTACTCTCAGATCGGCTACCAAAGCAGTTCGGTCTCAGTATTCGACCGAATAAGGAGTTCGGCCTCAGCCTACAGCTCGGTAAAAGCCAACCAATCAAGCTCTGCTCTCAGGTCGGCATCAAGCTCTACTCTCAGATCGGCAACCAAAGCAGTTCGGTCTCAGCATTCGACCGAACAAGGAGTTATTGGACCCATACTGGATTTCCACAACTTCCAACACACCCACTACCACGTGGTGTCAATTCAGGCCACGATCGTAGGCCATGACCTACACTACATCCACGATCTTAGGCCATGACCTACACGACATCCACGACTTAGTGGTGATGCAAGCCACGATCTTGGTTCAATGTATAAATAGAACTTAGATCAGATAGAAAAGGGTTAAGCTCTCTAGAGATAAAATACCATATAGCAAGTCTGTGTTGTAAGCTGTAATCCCAGATCAAGCAATACAATCTTGCCCTCCCTTCTTCCCGTGGACGTAGATTTACTTCAGTAAATCGAACCACGTAAATTCTTTGTGTCTGCATTTTCATTCTCTACCAGCATTTGCTAACATCAGAAATTCGCGGATCCATCATATTCAAATTTGTAGAGTTAGGGTTTGGAACAAATTGTAAAAAACATGCATATTCAAATGTATACAAACAGCTATATATATAGCCAGTCATTCTAATTCTGTATATTTTGTGAATTGTCATTGTTTTCTGTACATGTTGGTATATAGTACAAATATGTTTTCAAGTGGTTATTGATATTTTGATATAACAGGGTATATTTAGTACTACATCAAATTTGGAGATGGGAATGCTGTAAATTGAATAGATGAATCTGGTAATGATAATTGACTTCATTATAGTATCAAAACAAAATGAATGACTATCTATGACGGGAGATGATCAAAATAAGAATGCATCTAAATCCAGAAATGCAGCCCAAATCTTGGCCCTATGATTAGATGATCTAATAGTCAATAATTAACCAAAAACACAGAAGGTCATAATTAAGCAGTTTTAGGTCATATTATAATATTTGAGTTTAATGTCATCACTTTAGGTCATACTTTGTTATAATGACCTAAAAATAAGTTAACAATGACCTAAAAATGTACTACGCATGATATTGTTCTGCGTTTCTGTATTTAAATCTAGTTTTGCATAGATTAACTTTTCTGAAAACATATACCAAATATATTTGTACACACTGAAAGAAAAGAAAACGTAATACAAATATATTTATACCAAATATGTTTTCTGTACATGTTGGTATATAGTACAAACATAGTTGCTAAGGTCATTTTAATGCACAATTAGCTAGGTAAGAAAAATAT
The DNA here is from genome assembly GCF_004379255.2 of Salvia splendens. Classification (NCBI taxonomy): domain Eukaryota; kingdom Viridiplantae; phylum Streptophyta; class Magnoliopsida; order Lamiales; family Lamiaceae; genus Salvia; species Salvia splendens. The sequence continues at coordinate 35,211,163 of NC_056033.1, read as the reverse complement.
AGAAAGAAAAGTAATTGGGGTGTTGCTAGTGAAGACAATACACACTGAAATTTATCTATTTCTTGTGATAGTTGAAACTCCTTTCATTTGTGATCGTAACGTAGTGTCAATGTCTCATAGTGAAGTCGACAAGGGTAAAGGCTGCCGATAGTCGTGGATGGATGTTGTTGATTAAAGATTAGCATTTTAGGAGCATCATTTTCTATAACATATCTTAGAAAGGCCATGTTACAAGCATATTTTTTTAAAAAATAAAATAATGGGAGTATAATTAGTGTATTCAGTATTCTATTAGGCTGAATGAGAGAACAGTATGATATGCAGTGCATTTAAATTCCTCTTCTTAAAATAAACAATAATCCTATTCGATTTTTGACATGGGAATCATCTCAATGTTTGCCTTACTAATGAATAAAAATATACTATATGTTTATTGTTGTAAATTGACATGAGTCGTGTTTCTTTTTGGAATATCTTAATTAAGTTGAGTCATTTTCTGTTTTATCAAAAAAATCATCATTTTTATTTTATTCCATCTCCTACTCTACTTTATGTTATCTTATTTTGCAAAAAAAAAAAATCATATTTTGAAACAGAATACTCGGTACTATTTAACTCAGTGAGGATGGGGGAGTAGTACTTAATTGGGGTGTAAATTAAGAATTTGACTACTATTCGTACATAATGTTGATGCATGGCCGGATCAAGGATGGCTCAAAATGTGGTGGGCAGGGCTCCTACATAGTGTATGTAATTAAATACTATGTAATTAAAATGAAGTGATGAGACAAACCTGTTTCTAACTTGTGTCTTTGATTACAATATGCACGCCTCCTTTAATATGCTTGAGGAAGATATATATACATAGAAGATTTACCCTAGACATAGAATCAAGAATTATACTAATTCCCTAATTTATGTGATCTTGGTCAATCTTTCCTTCTTCACTTGATTTCTTTCCAACACCCCCCTCAAGTTAAGTAATGGGATCACCCATTCTTAACTTGCCCAATACCTCATGGAAGCTTCTAGCATCGACTGCCTTTGTGAGAATATCTGTCAATTGGTCTTCAGATCTCACAAAAGGAAGTTCTACTGTCTTGGCTTCTATGTTGTCTTTGATGAAATGCCGATCCACCTCGACATGCTTTGTACGGTCATGCTGAACTGGATTTTCAGATATACTGATTGCCGCCTTATTGTCACAGAACAACCTACACGACTTTTGTGAGTTTAGGTTCAGTTCTGTCATCAACTTCTTCAACCAGAGAATCTCAGTCAATCCACTCTTGATTCCTCGGAATTCTGCTTCAGCACTTGACAATGCTACTATCTTCTGTTTCTTGCTTCGCCATGTGACAAGGTTTCCCCCTACAAAAGTGAAATAACCAGCAGTAGATTTCCTGTCATTCGGGTTTCCTGCCCAGTCAGCATCGGTAAACCCATGAATCTCCAAATGTCCATGATTCTCGAACGAAATTCCATGGTCTGCCATTCCCTTCAGGTATCGAACAATCATGAGTGTTGCTTCCCAGTGAGCTACTTGAGGTGCATGTATGAACTGGCTTACTACTCCAACTGCATAAGCTATGTTGGGTCTTGTGTGGGACAAGTATATGAGTTTCCCAACTAGACGCTGATATCTCGTGCGGTGAGTAGCTTCAGCTCCTTCTACTGTCTGCATACCGTGGTTCTGGACCATAGGGGTTTCGACTGTCTTACAGTCCGACAGTCTTGTTTCGGTCAGTAAATCAAGAACATACTTCCTCTGATTGATGAAGATTCCCTTTTTCGATCTCAAAACTTCTATACTCAGAAAGTACTTCAGCAGTCCCAAGTCCTTCATCTTAAATTCTACGAACAGGTTCTTCCTTAGCTGCCCTATCTCTTCTTCATCATCGCCAGTAAGGATCATATCATCGACGTAAATTATTAGGCATGTAATCTTTCCCTCCATTTTCTTTAGGAACAATGTATGATCAGAGTTGCTTTGCTTGTACCCATACTTCTTCATCGCCTCTGTAAACCTCCCAAACCAGGCTCTAGGTGATTGTTTCAGTCCGCACAGTCTCCGTCTCAATTTGTAGATTTTCCCTCATTTGAATTCCCCAGCAAATCCAGGAGGTGCTTCCATATAGATTGGTTTTTTCAGTTCCCCATGCAGAAAAGCATTCATCATGTCGAACTGATGAAGTGGCCACTCCTCGGCCGCTGCTATCGAGAGAAGCACTCGAATAGTACTCATCTTCGCCACAGGGGAAAAAGTCTCAGCATAATCAACCCCATACGTCTGAGTGTACCCCTTTGCTACTAGCCTCGCCTTGTATATTTCAATTGACCCATCTGGTCTTCGTTTGATAGTGAAGACCCATCTGCATCCCACAATTCTAACTCCATCCCAAAAAGTCTTCATTAAGGCCCGCATCTCCACTAGCATTGCCTCTCTCCAGTGGGCAATTTTCATGGCCTCCTCAGCCGTGTATGGGATCTCTTCTTCTTCATAGAGGGCTGCTTCGAACGCCCTTGCCATCTCCGTCAGATTTGCTTTAGCCAAGTTCGCCATAGAGTATCTACTTTTCTTGCCAATCTTCTCAGGACTGTATCTCTTTGCCGGGATTCCACGAGTACTCCTAGAAGGGAGTATGTATCGGCCAGTATCACTATCAATTGCTGCGTTCTCATTCTCATCTACACCTGAATTGTCAGTCGTAACAACTGTATTATCTGAGCTAGTTTCAGTAATGACCTCAGATATCACTGGAGAAGGACTGGATTGGGGCGTAGGCGGTTGAGGAGGCTCTACAGCAGACGTGACTGGCTCGGCGATGACACTAGCTTGCTCTGTTGGTTCCACAGTCGAGATGCTTGGGTATGGCACAGGCAAACTGAGGGGTCTAATTATTTTACACTCCCCTGACCCCGAGGTTGGGTGTAATAAAAATATTCACTTTGTAGAAAATTTCAATTCATGGTTATTATAACTTTTCTAGACCTCGGGTGATAACACCGATAACCTTTCTGATTTACCCCATACCCCAAGAAAACACACTCTAAAGCACATGCGGAAAATTTACCCCTTTTGTGTTTTGGTACATGTACATAAACTGAACAACCAAAGATTTTGAGCAGAAGAGTGATAGGTGGAGGAATATCGGCCAAGGATGAGAGAATCTGAACATGGGTTTTCATACCTAATATTTTAGTAGGCAGCCTATTAATTAGGTAAACAGAAGTAGCAACGGCTTCGGGCCAGAGAAACTTAGGAACATTTGAGTCAAAGAAAAAGGCTCTTGTGACTTCTAAGATTATCTTATTTTTCCGTTCCGCTACCCCATTTTGTTCAGGAGTGTGAGGGCAAGTAGTTTGATGGACTAACACATTTCCCTTAAAAAACTCTGTCATATCTTTGCTAACAAATTCCATACCATTATCAGATCTAAGGATTTTGACATTGATTTGGAACTGTGTCTGAATCATCGTAAAAAACTGAGTAAATTTTTCAAAAACTTCAGATTTATGTTTTAGAAAATATACCCAAGTTAATCTTGTGCAATCATCCACAAAAATAAGAAAATACTTAAAGCCATGATCACCCAAAATAGGAGCTAGACCCCAAACATCAGCATGCACCAAAAAAAGATAGTTTTGACACGAGTATCATTTGATCTAAAAGACTGTCTGTGGCTTTTTGCCAAAACACAAGACTCACAAGTAATATCTTTAACATGAGAAAACTTCGGAAAAAGTAATTTTAGATAACCCGTGGATGGATGCCCCAGTCTGCGGTGTCACAGTCAAACTTTCCGATTTGCAGATCCGTGAACAAGCATCGTGGTGCCACCTTGTTGAGCAATCTCATCCACATAATAGAGGCCTTGACGCTCAGTGCCACGCCCAATTATCCTCCTCGTCCTGATATCATGTAATACACAGAAGTTTGGATGCATCAGTAATGTACAGTTTAACTCTTTCGTCATATGGCTAATAGACATGAGTTTATGGGATAGTTTGGGCACATAGAGACGACTTCTGAGTTTCAAAGTCGGGGAAATTTCAATGGTTTCGCTCCCACTCACAACAGTCAATTCCCCATCAGCAGTTTGTATATGACTTTTGGTTGCCCCATCAAATTCAGAAAAATCATTTTTATCACAGGACATCGTATCAGTTGCCTCACAATAAAAAATCCACCCACTCTCCTTAGGGTCATTTTTACTCTGGGCAACACAAACAATTGGTATACATTCTAAAGGTGCAAAACGATTAGGACTCAAAATGGATTTTTCAGATAATTTGGGGGTCCTATTTCGAATTTCATGATTTTGGGGTTTAAATTGCACACAGCTAGAATTTTAAAGGGTGGAAGTCAAATATCTCATGCCATGAATTTCAGAATCACAAATATTTGAAGGACTAAGGAGTAAATTAATTTGGGGATTAGGATTATTCAATCCTAATCCGATACCTCCAAATTCGGCGCCTCCTTTCCTCTCTGCAAATGCCGCCTCCCCAATTCCTCATCCTTCGCCAGCTCTGCCACCTCCGCCTGGCTGTTGGACCGCCTCCCCCGTTCTCCCTCGGGTGAAGGCGACCTCTCGGTTGTCCGTTCCTTGCGGGAACAGTCCGCTGTCATCCTCGATTCCGACCGTCAATCGATCTTTTGCCTTTTGATTTTCATCCCACCACTCCTGGAATCCAATAAGGAGAAAGCATGTTTCCCTGCTATGCTTGTTCTTTCAACAATGTTAACACCACATCTTCGATTTGTCGGGTTTGAATTTCATCGTCGGTTGGGCGGTTGAGCGGCAGTCTGCGACGGCGGTTGATTTTGGTGTTGTTGTGGTTGATTTCGGGCTGTGAATCCAAGCCCCACCTGGCCCGATGATGAGTCGTCGTTGATTGCACTGGTCTGGTTATCTGAGTGTGTTGCCGGCATCATTTTGAGCCGTGTATCCTCTCTTTTCACCATGCCGTATGTGGTCTCGGCTGAGGGCAGCGGGACTTCCTTAAGAATGTCCCTCCGAATTCCGTCATACCTTGAGTTCAGTCCGGCCAGGAATTTGAACAACCATCGGGTTCCCACGTAGGTTCTGAGTTGGCTTATTCCTTTATCGCAGCAATCCACTGGCTGGTATTGGCATTGATCGATCTCGACCCAGATGCCATGAAGGTGTCGCCAGTACGTCTCGAGCCCATGCTCTCTTTGTACAGTTCGACCTGCCTTCTCTTCTAGATTGTACAGTAGGTACGGATCTGCGGTGCTTTCGAAGGTTGTTTGTAGGCTCTCCCACAGGGCCTTTGCGGTTCGATGGCGTGCAAAATCGATGACGATTTCAGTTTCCACGTTGTCAATTATCCACGAGAATACGATCATGCCGGCTTCCTCCCAATCTGAGTAGCCTCGCATTCCAGGTTCCGGTGGTGGCGGGGTACCAGTGATATATCGGTTTGCCGCCTCCCTACAATCGCTACCCTCATCAGCCGTTTCCATAAGGGGTAATTCGCCCCGTTGAGTTTAACGGCTAGAGTAACGTTCGTACTCATCTTCAATCGTGCATTTTCAATGTTTGGTTTTTCTTCCTCGTTGTCTGACATCTTTCTGTGTAGGTTGAAACACTCGCCTTCTTGGCCGGGAAAAGTATTTAGGCTATGATGATATTTTTTTGAGCCTTTGCTTTGGTACCATGTTGAAAGTTTGATTTGGTATTCATTCAACTTGTGTCTTTGATTACAATATGCACGCCTCTTTTAATAGGCTTGAGGAAGATATATACATAGAAGATTTACCCTAGATATAGAATCAAGAATTATACTAATTCTCTAATTTATGTGATCTTGGTCAATCTTTCCTTCCTCACTTGATTTCTTTCCAACAAAACCATATCGTGGAAGAAGAATATTGAGAAGAGGAGACATAATATCTCTACATAAAGAAACAATTTTAGAATATGTACGTACCATTCCTGTAATTAACACATAGAGAAACATTTATAATCCTATCTTAGGTTGCAACGAAAGCAAAGCCCTAAAATATATAGATTCAACTTCAACAATTAAATATCAAAACAAAAGCTACCCTACTTAAAGATAAAGTTACCCAACTACTAGTACCTCCCAAAATTTACAAATTAAAATTTATGCGAACTTATCAAGATCCTACAATCAATTTGGATCATATCATATTACGTTGAACTAATCATGTGACAAAGATTCAATGGTTTGTACAAGTAATTAAAATCCATTCAATTCTTTAAAAGTAATTGTTAAGAAAAAAAGACTTGGGGTTCGATATTCTTGATAAAATAATATCAAAATACTCTATAATTTAGGATTGAATTGTGAGATTATTTTAAATTAAAAGAAATAGCTATGACTAATTATCCCTCTAGTATTGAGGTGTGGATAACATATTTAATTTCGAGATACAATCTTGCAAATAAAAGACCCTTTGAATCACGATTAGACCTCACTTCACACCTACACACGGGCATATTATGAGTAACCATATCAACAACCACTATCACCGCCGCCCTCAACCCACTAAGAAACCCTTTCACCGGAAACTCACATAGAAATTCAAGATTCTCAAATAAAGTAACGAAAAGAATGATGTGGCCATGCCCAAACCCTATCATTGCTTTCTTTTTTTCTTAGATAAAAAGTAATTGCATTAAACATAAAATAGTTGATTCCAAAACCACCTAGCAAAGTAACATTCTCTTTTTTCTCTCCCTTCCCCATCTCTCTTTCTCTCTCTTCACTTCTGGAGAGATGACTGAACCTCAAATCCATCACAGATCTAATAACAATAATCACAACCCTTACAATGTCAGTACCAAATCGAGGATCGGCCGTACTAACCTAGCATCGTGCGCCGTCGCCACGGTGTTTCTGCTGGCCATCGCCGCCGCATCCGTCGCCGTCTACTTCTTCCTCTTCAAGCCGAAGCCTCCGCTGATCGCCGTGAACGCCGTCCAGTTCCCGACATTCTCCGTCGCCAACGGCACCGTCAACTTCGAGTTCTTCCAATTCGTCACCGTCACCAACCCCAACCGCGACGAGTTCTCACACTACGACAGCTCGCTGCAGCTCGTGTACTCCGGCGCGCCGGTCGGCACCGTCTTCATCCCGGCGGGAAGAATCGGCGGCCGCGGCAGGCAGAAGATGTCGGCGAAGTTCGATTTGCAGAAGTACCCGCTCGCGCTGCCGTCGAGGGCAGCGATCGGCGGAGTGGACGCCGCCGTTGCGGACACGATGGTGATTGAGACGCGGATGAAGCTGGTGGGGAGGGTTCGCGTGCTGCGGGTGTTCATGCACCGAGTGGAGAGCAAGGTGAAATGCGGGGTCACGATTGAGCTCACGCGCGGGACGGTTCAGGGCGTCCGCTGCTGACGTCACCTTTTATTCTGGTTGTTTCTCTTTTCCCGAAGGGGAATGTATTAGTAAAAAAATATTGGGAGCCTTATTTAGTAAGATGAAAAAATAGATGTTCATATCATTAATATTAATATTCGCGTTGATCGATGAAATGAGATTGCTAAGCGTCATTTCAGTTTTTTCTATGAACATTCTGCATTAATAAGATTAATTTGTGGGTGATCACTGCAATACGAACTCAGAGGCAATGCAGATGCGTTTTCAAGGCTTGATTTGCCTCGATTTTCTATTCGACTTCTTCCTGCAACCAAGGCAATGCAGATACGTTTTCAATTGAATGAAAACAAGAAAATTATACTTACTACTACTGTAAAGAATAAAAGATATTATACCTCTTGGTAGTAGGTTTGGAGATGCCGAACACCCCCTTCATCAATCCATTCACATCTACGGACCGCTCCTTCGTGATGCTATCATGGTATATCTTGCTTCCTATCTCTGCTATCAACTCTTCGACTTCTTCCAACGTCTGGTCCACGTTCAGCTGCAATTGCCCTTTCTTGATGACAGTCACGCTGAACCCGTTTGCTTTGGCTTCGCGGTAAGCATCCTACAAAGACGAGTCAAACGTTATGAAATCTAGGCATATGTTCCTTTTATGAACAAGGCCCAAGGGTATTGAACAGAGAGAGTTCAAAGTTAACTTCAATCTTGATCAGCATTTCTTTTCAAAAAAAATTAATACCAAGAGCACAATATGATCAAAGAGAGACATATGCAGCATAATGCATCAAAGTTATGGATTACCTTGGGCGGTCTAGCAATGACGAAAGCATTTCCATTCCCTAGCATTTCCATCTTAGTTTGTATGATATAGCAAAGATTCTTGCAGTCACCAGCATCCTCAAAAGCAATAACATGATATGGCTTAGGATCCAGCTCAAGATCAGCAGCCATCTCCAATGAATAGAAACCAGCTCTCTCCTCCCCATCCTCAACAGTGTACAACTCAATGCACTGAGAACATAATTCAAACAAGGAAAAGATATTGTTTAGGGACATAGCCGCCACAGCAAGAAAATGTTTCCATCAGACGCAACAAACAGGATGGCACCTGCTCAAAACATTTGAATAAATCACAAAGATACGAATAGAATGCGCACCAGAACATGGGGAAGATCTAGCCACCACAGGTAATCTTCTTCCTTTTCTTCAGCATATTCGCGATACTTGCTCACAACAGCTTGGGGCCCGTAAAGTTCCATTTCCCTTCTCACCTTATTGAGTTTCTGTTTAATGAATCCTTTTTCGGGGAGTTTGTCCATTAGCTCAGCTGCTTCCTTTATTTCTTTCTCGGTGATCCATCGGTCCAAATCTTTCCCTATGTCTCTCATTACAGCTTTGGTTTCCGGGTCAGATTCAGCATTATAAGACTCAAGAAAACCTTCAGACCATTTCTTCGTGTGCTGCCAGAACTCCTTTCCCTGTTTTTTGCCTGCCCTAACAGAACCATCACTACCTTCTATAACAGTCTTTGAAGACACTGAAATATCTTTCTTTACTTCTGCCCTTGGATCAGTGTCAATTGCTGCCACAGCACTATTCTCGAGGGAAGATAGTTTTTCTGATGTATTAACATCTTCTTTTGCAGTTTTCCTCGAGAGAAACGAGCTTTTAAGGCTTTCAGAAACAAGCTCCTTTCTTTGTTCCACAAAGTTGTTGAGGAACTCAGGGTTCCTCTCTGCAGGTGGGACTTTCCACCGAGGTATGACTTTCTCCGGCGGATCATACACGCTAATGCCATCTGTTGTTAAAAATACAAATCGTCAATATCTTCCACAACACGTAATATCTCCAAGTAAACTATCTTACCAAGGTAAAGTCCCATAGAATATTTAGAATCATTCATATGGTGGAAGAAATGCTGTTGGGGGTTTTTTAGTCTAATTTGTTTCTAGTCGATTAATTCTAAGATAAAACATTTGCACGACCATGAAAATTTTCCAAGACTGATACACGTTGCTAGATGATTACATTAGTGGGTAATTATTTGAAGTTAGTGGGAGTTATTTGAAGTTAATGGGTATATAAGGTTTGAGAGAGTATGAAATATTAAGTTTAGATTAAGGGCGGTATTTTACCGTAGGGCCTCATTTGAGGATTGGCCTCGTAAGAGGATTATCGTTGTTTATTTCAGTTTATATATCTATATTCCGTTTTCATGGCTGTTGTTCGTTATGCTTCTTATGCGGATATATTATCAAGAGAATATGATCCACCCACCTTTCACTCCGTATCAAAGACATTTTAACATGATTATAGGGAAAGATACCCACATTTCTTATAGAGTTGCACAAGAAAACAGCAACACCCAAAAAATCTTCTCTACTACATAAACTGGCAACAACCAGACAAGATGTCTCTGATGTTCAAGTTGAAATAATGATAAAATCAAATAACAAATTGTTTAAAACACTAGATAGGAAGAAGAGTATGTGGATCAGTAGTTCCTACAGCTAACTTAATCAAATTGAAAAAATTGGATGCCTTATCAAATAGGCTCAACTCAGCTCACATCACTAAAACAAAATTAACATTGCTTGCTCTCTTAAGCAGCTTCTTAAATAAATTTAGGACTATTTATCCTCTGTTACTGAACTATAAGAAGCAGGGCTTTTTATAACATCAAATCCAGGCTTAAATATATATAGCTCAAAATTTAGAAAAGAAAATAAAGCAGGAACAATAACAAAATCGAAACAAGCAAAAGAAAGAGAGGTTAACAAAGAAACTCAAGGGGTCAAAGACATATATCGAGAATATCACAAGGGAAAGGATGTCGGGATTGATAAACTTAAAATCAGTAATTAATTAATACTATGGTTTAAAAGAGATGCATGTTGCAATACTTGTTGAAAATACTTATAACATGTTTGGCAGTTCAAATAAGACTAATGCACAAGACGATTCTCTCCCACCAACTATATCAACATGCTCATGACCCATCTAAAGCTAGCAATTAGTAGTATTTCTTAAATTCAAATGGACAATCAAATATATTTTTGAACCCATATTGAATAAAGAGCAAACAAAGCCATAAAATAGATATATAGAGCTAGATTTGAATTGATCTGTTTCATATTTTCAAGAAAGGTGCATAAGAGATGCCATTTACCTGCTCCATAGTCAAGGTTTTCTATGTTTGAATGAAGATATTCGTGCAACTTCAGCAGCTTTCTGTTCTCTTGTTCGACTTTCTTGTCAAGGCCATTAAAGAAGGCGAGCTTATCTTCTTCATCCATAAGATGAAATGGATCTCTTCCTGACAGCTCATTATCTCTTACTCTGAATACAATCTCCCTAAGCCTCTCATCCTTCATCCATTCAAGTTCACTTTCAGCATCATCTGACTTAAGCTGTGTCAAATCAGTTTCTGAACCCAATCCTCGACTTGCTTTCTCCTTTGCAAGCTGATAACTATCTCTGAAGCCAGCTCCAATCTTGTCCACAATGGGCTCAAATTCGTGGAAATTCTTCTCCATCCAGTTTTCCTTACTTACTAATGGAGCTAGCTCATTAGTTGTATCATTAACTTCATCAGAAGTAGCAAATACAGACTCTTGAAGACCTACTGATGTTCCATTATTTGCAGTATCTTCAGATTTATGGTTCCTGAGCTGAGTAGGCACTTTTTCTGTCTGGGGCTTGCCCGGTGCATCAACTTTAGATTTTTGTATGCCACCCAGAAAAGACGATGTATCACTTGGGCTATTACAAGTCCAGGGAGTCCCAATATCTTTATCTTTTGCCTTGGGGATGTTATCTACGGGTACCCCAGCAACTTTCTTAGAGATATTAACATCATGATCTGAGTATATTCTGGATGTTTCTGAATGATTTAGGCTATCCGCATTTCCTTGTGGAGTTTCACTACCCAGGCTGCAATCTTCAAATGGATACGAAAATTTATCTATTCCACTTGTAGGGGTAGGATCATGTACTTTTTCAGTTAAATCCATTACTGGGCTTGTCTTACCAGATGCCACATTTGCAGTGGGTACCAGACTAGAAATATCCACGTGTTCGTTGTTTCCGACATCATCTTTTTGGTTCCCCACTGGTGTTTGATGCTTCCTCGAAAGGTACTCCCTTGCTTCCTTGGCAGATTTTATGATTCTCAGTTTTTTTGGGGAAGAATATTTATATTGGTCTGAACCATCAGAATGTACATTGGCATCAGTCAAGTTTGAGGATGCTGAAACTTCTTTCTCATAGCTCACTTCTGATTTCAAGCTTCCATTAGGGGTGATGTTATGGAGCTCTGTCTCACATTTATCATCTGAAGCTTCATTGATGGACAGTTCAATATCATCGTCTGTGTCTGTGTCAGTGTCAGTGATAGACACATGTTCTCTCCTTTCATCAAAATCTTCAACAGATACCTCCTCCTCCCTAGGAAGTTCATTTTCTGAAGTTGCATTAGACTTTTGCATAGCGTCTCTTCTCTCAGTTTCCCGTGCATGCTGTGCCATTGCCCTGATTTCTTCAATTTTTCCTTGAAGTTCATTTTCTGAAGTTTGGTCCACTATCCCCAGTTGATTATTTGATCCCTTTGCCTTAATAATGCTGTTGACAAGTTCTTCTTCATCAAGTTGAGGCCTCTTGAACGACACGCCTTTAGGCTCTACGGGCACCTGCATTACCTCCACACTACCTTTCACCGTCTTCTCTTCTTTTGTTCTTGCTTTCATTTTCCTCCGCAGCATCTCCTTCTCAAAAGCTGTGTATTCACCTTTACTATCCTTGTCAACAGTGAATAGCCCCCTAATTGCCCAAACCACAGATAAGCCACATAATACTAACACTCCAACCTTTGACATACTAGGAAATGAAACTGGCTTCACTGCGACACTGCGAACTGCTTCCACAAAACGTGATTTCTCAGCACCAGATTGCACAAACTTAGCCACTGAACTATTCTTGGGAATCACATTACTCCCCTCCTCCATCTCTCTTGCCAAGTCTTTTGCAAAAGATATCTTAAAATCAACTTCAGCCAAGACCTCATCTTCATTATCCAACTGAGGATCAACCCGACTTCGCCTCAAAATCTCATCTTCATTCACCTCTACCCTTTCTACCTTACCTTCAGCATCCTGAAATACAGAAAATATAGGACCAGTTCCAATGCCCCAAAATTGGGAGTCCTTCTTATACTGCTCAACCCAACCCTCCAATTTGTTCCACATGATAGAATCCCCTATATTATTTTTCCTAAAATCCTTTCCCAATTCTATCACACCCTCATTCTGAATTAACTTATCATCAACATTCTTTCTATCTTCACCGTAAGCATCAAGCAGTTCGTCACTAACGCCACTACCACCCTCGAGATTCAAGGTTATTTCACTAGAATTTTCAAAATTGGAGTCATGCGTATTGAGTGTATTAAATTCATGAAGGTCTTCACTCACCTGATGCTGCTTGTGTTGTTTGGTGAGTTTCTTCCTCAGATAATTCTGGCGGCGAGAAGCTTTGCCGAAATGAGCTGAAACCCGGAAGTTTCTCGACGGAATTGTGCGAAATAAATGTGTAGAAAGCGGTTGTTGCAAAGGGAATCTCTTCGAGTTCGGTATGTTCAGCGTTGAACGATATCTCGTGCCTTTCCATGTGAGGAAGGGAATTGGTGCAGAAATTTGAAGATTTGTTGATATTCTGGAGCTTGGAAACTCCATGAGCATCAACTATTTCCTCAGGATCAGAGAGAGACAGAGAAGAGAGAAAGGGTTTAACTGTTTTGGTGCCTAAACCCACGGCCGGCGAAATGGCAACTCCAATATAAAGAAAACGATTTAACTTTCTTTTTTGACCCTCATAACGATTTTACTTCTTTTCACACAATTTAAATTCAAAAAATTTGAATTTTAAATGTTTTTTATTGAAAAAATTAATATTGCATATTCCGGAAAGTGTCATTCAAGTTTGCATTACCCGAGTATTTTACCCCGAATCTAAATCAACTTATATGGATACAAAATTGAAAATATAGCACATTGTAGAGATAAAAAACTGATTAGCATTGGTTTTATATGTTGCTATTTCGAAATTCAGTTTTTCTTTTATTCAAAACACTTGGGTGCAGTATATATGACTCATGCTACAATCTACTGGTATTGGTTTTAATGCAAACACAAACTACATTTCAAGAAAGATTAAAGTCTCAAAATGTTCGTTAACCTATTGTGTTTTTTTTTTCCAAAACATTATCTTTTGAATTATTCGGTCCCTCACATTTGAAATCGGATCACATTTGGTCCATTTTGGACGGTTCCGTCAAATATTTGACGGTGTTAATTACCGGGTCACAAATCCGTTGTTAATCCGTCACTAACTGGGAGAAACTGATCCGTCACTAACCCGTCACTAATCCGTCACTAGACGAGGATGTCGACGTTGATGAAGACCTCGGGCAGCGAGGTGAGGAAGCCGCGGGTGGTGGCGGGGGAGACCTCCGCCGTCTAAAGCGGCGCGATCATGAGGGAGTACCCGACCCCAATCCCCGCCACCGCCCTTCCGGCGATGAGGAAAGGGTAGGAACGCGCCAGCCCCATCAGCAGGCGCCCCATCAGCAGCGCTCCGGCTAAAAAAGCGGCGGCGGCTAAGACGATCGTATAGCGGCGGCCGATGCAATCGGAGGTCTTGCCGGAGGCTAGAGAGCCGATCAAGGAGAATAGATTGAGAGAGCCGACGAGAATCTCATGCTGAATTGATGAGATTTTGAGGTCTTGTTTGATGAAGAGAGCTGCACCGCTCATTACTCCGATGTCTGCAATCGCAGAAATTACTGAATGCTACATGTGATGAAGAAGAATTGGGGAAAAAATTTTGGTTACCGACTTACCGTAGCCTAAGAGGATGGAGTTGGTGGAGGCCAAGAGGGCGCAGGCGAGGGCTTAAGTGTTGAGGCGAGGCCTTGTGACGGATTAATGACGGATTTGTGACCCGATAATTAACACTGTCAAAAATTTGACGGAACCGTCCAAAATGGACCAAATGTGATCCGATTTCAAATGTGAGGGACCGAATAATTCAAAAGGTAATGTTTTGGACAAAAAAAAAAACGCAATATGTTAAGGACCATTTTGGGACTTTAGTCTTCAAGAAATTGTCATAACATACCCTTGTGATATAGCAACACATTTTTTAGATTTGAAGTTACATCTTTCTGAAAAGGGAAGAAAACAACCCAAAAACAACAACAATTGAAGCAGCATTAGCTGCAGAAGTTGGGTATGCAAGCTCCACCATCTGGGTTCTGTTGTTCCTTCCATATTCGCCCCGTCACACGAAGCTTAAGTTCTTTCCTGTCCCCTCCTGAGAAGAAGAGGGCCATATTCCGTTGTATGATTAGGCCATCGTGGCTGTCCCTAACCTTCCGGTGACTGTCTCTGATGCTCCGAGGGGTGCCCTCCCATATAAGCTTCCGGCCGTTTCCCCCAACCTCCAAACTGTAGCTGTAGTTCCGGGCATCCATCTCGTTTCCCATGAATCGAAGAAATGCCATGTAGACAGGAGCCATGCCCAATTGGAAAGCTTCGAAATGTAGACAAAAATACTGTCCAAAACAATGGAAGACCTGCATAGGAAAATGAACAAGGTCTTCGACTTCATCAGCAGTTCTAGGATTTTAGTGTCATCTTCCCAATACAACATTCTTCATAAGTACTTCGTAAAACATAGGACAAGATTTCCTAGAATATACTGGTGAAGGGTGGAATTTAAACGAATCCAAGTTCCGCAAAATGTTATCGATCTAGACTTAAAATGAGTACAAGTGGTTCACCAGCATATTCAATCACTACTTTCTTGATAAATAGAGTACAAGAATTGTAATCTGCGTAATGTCATTATCGCACAGTAACCAAGCTCAAAGAATCATTTGAATTTTAAAGAAACACGAAAACAATCATTGTAGAGAAATACTCACAGTTAGCATCCATGTGGCATTCTCTACATCCCGAGGATTTGATTTAACATAGCGATGATTGAATGTGCATCCAGAATGCATGTCCACTTTGTGATCGTCACGTAAGTGAGCAACTAGGTAAGGAATATCCCCAACGACGGAGCACTCTGATCCAGCATATGGGCAGGTGTAAGGCCTAAAATTACAGGCAGCCTCATGTTTCAACTTACTATAATAAGGAAAGATCTCGGGGCATCCAAGGGTGGAATACTTGCAAGGAAGTTCAAGTGATTCAGCAACTTTTTCTAGTGCTAAACATCTTATATCACCAAGCTCATGCCTACAAGTCGGACACTTGTTATGAACCCTTACTTTACATGTCGAACATATGGTATGACCGTTGTGACACTGCAGGAAACGTCTTTGCATTAGGACAAACAAACAACTAAGTATAATCAGCATAACACACTGTGACTACAAGATCAATTCATTTGAAGGCAATCTAGTATTAGAAAGAATGGCTACAAAGGCCCAAACAATCATGTAAATTCTCATCTAAAAATTTCACATCAGTAGCTTGAAGGTCAAATGCTAATCCAAAAAACATGAATATAGTCAAGTTTCATCACTGTAAATCTCCTGCCAGTGTTTTATTACAGCAAAGACAATTTTATGATGTGACTCAAGTCGAGTGGGACGCCCTGAACAAGCTTTGATCGATTTCGCTCAATCTGCTTCTTCTAGGTCCATACCTAATTTTTTCATTGGTATGCAGATCGGGAAACAAACAGATTTTGGCAAACCAGAAAGAAATTTCCCAGGGTTTAAACCTATACTTTTTGTATATTCCCAAACAAGATCAAGGTAGAGAAGGTTCATCCAAATAACAAGTTTTTGAAATATTGGGATAAATTTCCTATTTTTTGCAGAAATTCAACAAAATCGGTGAAACCTAAAATAGTAAATAATAATAATAATAATAATTAAAAAAATTGGCAAGCCTTAAAAAAGTAAAAAACCAACTCGTTCACAAATTTATCCCAAATTAAAAGCAGTTCGAGCAGAGGATAGGAAAGAAGAATCAGATTCCACCAGCAATCTCTACGAACTTCCAAGGCGAAGCATCAATCAACACGATCCAAACAAAAAACAAATTCTACAGATAAAACAATCAGAAAGATTCAACCTTCAAGCATATAAACCCATCACAAGGAGTAACTAAAAACCCATTTCCCAAAAATATCAAGACATCTTTGAATCTTCAAAAGAAGACGGCAGCAAAAATTACAGGGGAAAAACACAAAAACTTGAGATATAAAGAGAAGAAAGAGAAACCTGATGGATTGGAGGGTACATAGAATTGGTGCAAACAGGGCATTCTAGAAGCTCGTGAACACTCGTCGCCGGATTGATAACCATCCCATTCAGATTATTGGTGTTGATATTAGTGTGAGACGACTTCGAAGACGAAAACTGAGAAGAGATCTCATCTTCGTCCATTAATCCGTCAGTTACGCATTCAATGCTGGATTCCATTCTCGAAATTGTTTACTTCTTTGCTCAGATCAAACGGCTGATCATTTCTGATAGTCGAGGGTGAGAGTGCTAGGAACTCTTAGCCCCTCATGGCGAAATTTTTAATTTGGGGATTTCTCAGAATTCTTTTCCGAGATTTTAATAGTAGTATATGATTTACAAAAGAAAATTGGAGGAGCTATAATAAAGGTTTCTCAAATGGAGGTGCTTTTCTTGATGGAGAGCTCTCTTTTCTTTTTAAATTTGTTTTCTCCTTGTTTGTGTGTGTGTGTGAGAGAGAGAGAGATGTCAATTTACTTCTTGGCATTATTTATTGATTTTAAAAAAAACAGCTATGAAAAAATATGGTTACTTCAAATGGCGATTCAGATAGGGAAGGTTATCTCAATATTTTTGCAAATATTAGTAGGAGTATTTCATGTTGTATATCCATATTATAATACTTACTACATGGCGATTCAGATAGGGAAGGTTATCTCAATATTTTTGCAAATATTAATGTTTGCAAATACATAAGCAGAAAATTAATTTTTTTTATATAATACCCACTTGGCACTTGGTATATAGTTGGTGGATGAATAATTATACAACCAACCTACTAAGAATTCTTGTGCCAATTTATTATATAAGAATTGAGTTTACTCGGAGCGCATATATAAAAATTTAAAATATCTAAAATAATAAATATACAACTATAAACAAATTCACATTTAATGATCACATCTATGAATATGCCATGATATAGAAGGCCTCTTGGATAACACTCAAAAGGGTGGAATATGTCCTGTTTCTTTCTTTGGTGATGGGGAATCGAAATGGGACAAAAATAGGGTTGAGAGCTCATAAATGCAGTCTTCAGTGAAAAAAATATTTGAAATTTGAATTGGGATGAACCTATTACTGTCAGATGCTTAGGATGTTCCTCCATGCCCGGAGCACTATAAATTATGTAAGGGAATGTGGAGCCTTGTCTTCATTCTCGTGCTCAACTTGAAGTCTTAATGGACGTGCACTATCTCAGGGTTTGTCCGGTAGTCATGTTTCTCTAATATGACTAGTTGTTTGGTTTGTGTGTTAATTTTACTACTACTAGATAGCCTGTGTAGATCGTTTAGCTCAATGCGATTCGTCTGCATTTTCATGTTTTGCATTGTCACCCTCAAAAGTAATGGGTTTATTTATCCACATAGAAAATCCAACTAGGTTGTATGTAATTAGTTTATTGTAATTATATTAAAATTGAAATTTAATAAAATTTATATTTTTCCATTATTTGCATACTGTATTAATTTACTTAGGATCTACTCCATAAATATACACAATTATAAATCATAAGAAAGAGATGAGACTTGTGATAAGTGGAGGAAAATTTTAGTGCTTAGGGTAATGACTAATGAGTGTAAAGTGATGAAGGAAAAAAGATAAGTGTAGGATCATCATCATGTGTATAAGTTTATAAAACTTCAAACTTGAGGATTATATGAAAATATCATCCCAAATCAGTTTCGCTTGTTATATATTTATGAAATGCATTGCTCATTTGATTAAATATACGGTGCGAATATCAGTGGTGGTGCATAATTGAAACGGTGCGTTCCATAATTCATTCTACAAAAGAAATGGCGTATTCGAAAAGTTGCTTGGATTTATGCCAGCAGATTGGGTTATGCCAATAATGATTAGCAATGATTGTCGAAGGTGTTATATTTAGAGCTATAGTGGCATAAAAGCAAAAGCATCGCTATTACAAATTACTTAAAATCAATGTCAATTTCAAAAGCAAGACAAAAAAAGAAAGTAAAAAGGAGCACTAGAGTGACACAAAGATGTATGAAGCATCTTTGGCTTGTTTGATTGGTTCGACAACAATTCCTTACTCCTCCCGTCAAGATTTCCATTATTCTTTATGCCCCATGTGCCCTATGTTTAGTCACTCTTCTAAAATTTTCGTGTTTATGCAAAAATAATCAATACCTACTACTGTATCATTGACACAGCGTATTACCGGCTTCTCATGGTCTAATACCTACTAATAAGTCTTCAATGATTGACATTTTCCTCAATGCTCGCCAGATTTCCTGTCAAAATCAGTTGAATGTATCCAAATTATTGCATTTATATAATATACTATATGGAGTAGTTACCTGCAGTGAGAGAGAATGACAAACTGTTCGTAATCACCTGGAGAGAGGCAATGACTTGGTTTTAGCAGGACAAGAGACGGCTATTTTTATTTTTTATTCTGTAACAAACCACAAATATAATACAGAGCTTTAAAAAGTTCGGTGAAAACTAGGGAGTCCATAAAAATGAGGCACAGACAATATCCACAGTGGAAACTGTCCAAAACTAACTACTACAATTCACCTAATGAACCTAAACATAAGTGTACCTCGAGAAGAGCTGCTTTGGTTACTCAAGAGATGAAATTTTGGGTATATTCTAATTCTACCATTGTTAGGAAATGCCCTCTTCTGCTATTGTCAACTGTCGTCTGTCGGATAGCAGAATCTCTTGCATTAGTGTTTAGTAACCTTTGAGCTAATCTGTCTTTATAAGTTTCTTTCTTTTTCAGCATTGATGCGAGCATTTATATCTTCCTTTGCATAATAGGATCTTGAAGAAGCAATTGCAGCACCTCGGACTCAGAGCATAGCTTCACTGTGCTCGCTTGGGCCCTGCTTGTCTACTCTCATTTTTAGTCTTCTCTGTCCCTCCCTCGAATATTCTTTAAAGCTTGCTTCAGTAGCTGGTGCAACACATTACACTCGGCATTGGACTAGATTCTTCTGGCTGGTTTTGGCTGACAGTCTCTTCAGTTGATTGGATTTCCTCCATCGAGGGATGTTGGGTCCATGAAATGGGCAAACTTTCAAATCTTTTCTTTGACAAAGTGCATCATTCTTTAAAGGAGCTCTACATAGTTGGACTTTGAGAGGCTTTTCTTCAGTTCTGCAATTTTCTTGGCTTGTATAACTGCATGCATCCTGGTCGACCCTACCCCAGTGAATTTCAACATCCAGTCCCATTTTGGTTAACCAAGACATCCTCATTTGGTCCCCAACGATCCGGGAAGATTCCCAGTTAAGAACTGTAGCTTCAGCCAAAAGCACACTTGGTACAGGATCTTTGTTACTTTCACTGCTTCGAGCATTTCTTTACTCAGTTACATTCAACAATTTTATAGCTCTTTTTGCATCTATTGCATCAAGCCGAAAGTGAGATCGGCCACTTCCACTCTTATAAGAACAGAAATCCAGTCCTGCACTCAAAGCAGTGATAACAACTTCATTCTAACTATCTTCTAGGAATATTTCCCCCCGTTCAAAGAAACAAGCTGGATCTGTTATAGTTCTGAGTTACAAAATTCTTCCATTTCTCATTATATACAGGATCAAACTGCATGCCATCATCGTTCATCCTATTAATTCATAAACACTCAAGTCAATTTCATCAATACTGGTACGTATCTCCTCTTCTATTTTTGCTTCCAAAAGATTCATATCACTTCAGAGACATCTCTTGTTCTCATTTCCCTCTCCCTCCTCACTTGTTGTATGCATGCTGAATTAGCTTGCAGGCTAGGAAACTGGAAACGAAGGGTATTCTTGAGATAGTCGTAACCTAATCCAAGATGTCAATAATGAATTCCAAACAAACCATTCCACTTCTCAAAGAACTCATTGCCTTTAAGCGATGAAGAGATTCAACAGAAGCAGGAAGCGGATGGTTTCTACTTTCTTCCAAAACCAATAATACTAAGGAATGGATCCAAGTACTCAACAAACCGACTTCTTGAAAAGCTCCGAGCGCATGAAAAAGCTCATCTACTATGAGAACTGAGAAGTGAAAGATACCATACCTATAACAGATAGTTCATCAAATAAAGTTATAAACATATTTATCATTAATGAATATAAATCAATTAACAGAAAATGAAGATATACAAAACTGAGGTGTGCAGCTACAAAATATCATACAGATGTTCTGAGAAAACATGTAAAGCATTTTCTAAAAAGGCAGTACTAATAAAAACAGAAACCATGTCACAAACATAAGCATTCATGAGCAAATTAGCCAATTGTTCTAGCATAAAATAAAATGCGGCCATCAAAACATGTTCTCTTATATCTGGATATACCAATGTGACTAAACAAAGATCATGTGATCTGGTTACAGGCTTACAGCTAAACAGGACGTAGTGAAACCGATGCCGAAATAACCACCACTATATTTCTACATGCCGCTAATTGCCCAAACTCTAAATCACACACACACTGAAGTCTTACCGAAGAACTCCAAAATCTATTTCAAACACGAAGACAACCAATTCTACATCACAAGAAACAAAGCAGAAATTACTGATAACATCTAAAAGTGAATCGTACCTGAGAAAGGTTGCGCTTGATGAGAGACATTAGGGATTGGGATGCGAAACAGGACCACGAATTTGATCGATCCACCTCCGCCGCCGTTGAGTCAACTGGCTCTCTCTGTCAAAGCCACCTCCGCCGCCTTCTCTCTATCTTCCGCCATCACGGCGGCCCAATCTGGGTTTCAAGTCAGTTTATCGTCGGGTTTGTTCCCGGCGGTATCCAATTTTGTTGCTTTTCGTGAAATGTAAATCAATTTAATTTCATCACTCTTCAGCTACTCATTTGACGAGAATGTCCTTGGACACCATATGACTTGGAGGCGTATGCCAAGGCGATTAATGGAATTTAATGGAAACATTTTATTGGGTCAATCAGAAAACAGTGGTCAAACCGCCAAGGAGTAATTCATGTCATTCTATAATTTCTACTTTTCGTATTATAAATAAGACATCTTTTTGGTACAGGTCTAAGAGAGCGATAAAATATTGTTTTTTCATCATAAATTAAAATATCTTACTTATAATATGACAACTTAAAAATGAATTTGTCTCACTTATAATAGAAGAGAAAATATTATTTTATCAGTTAATAGCTATTTAAAAAGAAAATATATCAAATTGATTGGAACGAATAAAATACTTTTTCATACCATTCCATATTTTTGGTGATCAAATATGGACAATTGCATAAAATAACACAATGGTTTATTCTTAGTTTTTAGTTTACAAGATGTTAATTAAATGTTAAACATAAAAGTCATACCCATAATTTATGTGAATTGCAACATAAATGAAACTATTAGAAATTATAATTGACGTGGTTGTCCGATATGGACTTGTCGACCAGGCAATGTCATTCAATTTTGAAAATTTACATGTCTTATTCACGTGTACTTTTTTCATACATAGTGGTGTCATTGTCAATTTCGCTAAAAATAAACCGATGTTATAAATCCACAAATTATAAAAATTGTACTGGTGGCAATATTTAAAAACTAGGCTATAAGTAGAAAATGTATTTAGAGAAGAGTAATACTCATTTAAATCGCGAAGTTTAGAGCATTAGCAATGGTTGGGCCCTCCCATAGGACCCTCTTATTCCACATCAGCATTTGACCAAAGGGCCTATCTCCCTGCAATGGAAGAGCCCTCCTATAGTACCCTCCCATCCCATTTCATTTCCACATCATCACCATGTTATTTTAATTTTTTTAACACTTGTATATTTAATATGTTATTCATTTAATTAAATTAAAATATAAAAATATTATAGTACATGAAATAAATTTTAATTTATCTCAAATATGTGACAACTTATTAATTAACTAAATGAAAACCTAAATTAGCCCATCTCAAATATAGTCCATTAATTTAATAAAATTATTGGCCCACTAATTTATAGTTTAAATATAAATTATGGTTAATCTTCCTCACTAATAGTCGCTTTCTTCTTCTTCTTCCTCCTCCACGTTTCTTCCTCTCTCTCATTTTGTTTTAGTAAAAAAAAGGAAGATCATAGGGCCGATCGTCTGCCCTCTCACCATAATGGAGGGCTGATCGACGCCCCATTTGGATCGGCCAAGGCCGATACATCGGCCTTTTTGGAGAGAGGGGAGGGAGCCGACGGACGGCCCGTTTCCTGCTATGGTGGGGAGATGGAGGCAGATGGGGAAGGCCCTCCCATCGGCCCTCCATTGCTAATGCTCTTATAGACGGAATACTATTTTACCAAGTTTTAATTTTCATAAATTATCGCGATACTATGCAAAAGTCTTTATTAGTAGTTTTCAAAACGATGTTGTTTAATTAAAATAAGAAAATGGATGAAAAAAAATCTTTTAATGAACAATTTTATTTTGAGCATTATAAAAAGATAGTACCTTTTTTTTATATAAATGATACAGTTGAAAAATATTATATTTTTTTATTTAATTTTACAGGACAAACCAGAATTTGATTAAATTAATAAATTTAATTACTTACAATCCCAATTATTAAATAAGCTATTATATGGGTTAAACCCTTAAATATCGGATGTCATAATATTTGCAGCTTTCTTTCTCTTATCCTTTGAATTTGGTAATTAGGGAGTACTATCTTTTTTTTTTGTTTACCGGATCTGGTGAATTATTTTTTGTGCTGATATATAGACGCATCCAAAAATATGAAAAAATTCCCTGATTATTTATTTAAGAATTGATAAATCTCATATCAATTGGTAATATACCTTCTGTTGAATTTGACAATTATCTTATGATTTCTCAAATAGCATCGCTATTTATTTTAGAGCCCATAGCCCAATTTCAGAGATTTTTTTTTTCTCGTTTGTGTGCTTGACTTTGATATTTGGGGACACGAGACAAGACACCTGATCCAAAGAAAATTAATACAACTCGTGATCACTTTATTAATTAATCTCAAACTTAATATTTAAATAAAGAATATACTCACACAGTCATTCCGCCAACTAAGTCACCCAAATGATTTAATTAAAAGAAATGGATGTGTTACTAGTATATTCAATCCACAGATGGAAAATCTTATGATGGAAATATATAATTAATCAGGCGTAAGCAATAGAAACATGTGGGGTTATCTGAGATATGGAGCTGTATTTGATTTTGCACATGCTACATTACATCCCACATGCACAAAAATCTTACTCATCTTATCTTGACTTTAAACATTTTTTGTTGCACTTTATGTAACATGCATCGTGCGTGAATCTATAAACGCCCGTTTATACATGATGAATTATTTAATATAGCATTTGTGTTTATGTAATCAATTACTCCAAACTTGAAGAATCTTTGAATTGCTTCGATTTGTCTATCTCATTGTTTTTATTATTACTACGAAATAATCGATTCACAAAAATAATTTACATATAGCTAAACAAACAAGCCGTAAAGGGAGATTATTTGAAAAAATAATGCCGTTGAATGACTAATGTAAGTGTATGCCAGCTGCGGGTTTCATTCAACCCAATAAAAGAATAATACTACTAGGCAAAAAAATTCTTGAAACTAATGAAATTCACCCATAGAATTACATCAGTTGGTACCTAAGGAGTCGTTTGGTTCATATGTTAACTCCATTTTAAGTTTCATATCATACTTTATCTAGCTGTTTTTTTTTCAAACACCTTTACGGTGAGGGGTTAGGCGGACCCCCAACCTGTCTATATCAAAACCAAGAAAATGTCATACATTGGCCAAGCCCAAAAGTGACTTGGCCCACATTATCCAGCTGTTTGGTTGCCATGTTTGATATTAGATGGCCCGGTCTAGACCCGTAAGGCCAACACTGTTCACACTACAAACCCCTGACCCAAATCGCATTTGTTGTGGCTGGTTTAATATCATGCCTCGTACGCTGTGCCCGATAAACCCCCACATTTCCATTATGACCTCCCTATTTTCACAATTTGAAAATATTTCTTCTAAAAAAAATAGGTGGTTCTCCTTATGTGCTTGATTTTTCTGATTTCACAATGCAAAAATTAGAAATTGTATATGTTCATACTTTGAGTTTTTCAAATTTGACTATGTGTATGTGCATCGCATGTCAGTGTATTTGCAACAATCCTATTTCTCGGCCATGGATTGTTTGTGCAATTGGAATTTTATGTTTTGTGGTCCGTAAATTATTGTGATTTTTGGGTCTGCGCAATTAGTTGTGCCCGATAAACATGAATTTCATTCTGATTTTGTAACATTTCATTGCTAGTTGTAATTGAATAGCTCGTGATGGTCCGTATTGTTCGTGTACCCCCTGCCGTTAACTTGATGGTAGAAGATATACTTTTTTGCTGCGTATTCAACAAATCATCATTATGTATTTATGCTTGAAAAGAAAAAGGCGTTTTGCACGTCGTGTAAGAAATCACCAAGTTAGGTATTCACTAATTGATCGAATCCCTCCACAAGTGAGGCATATGAACAGGCTCACTGCAATTAATGATGTCGACTGTTTTTCGAACCTCCGTATGGATAGGAATGCATTTGGACGCTTGTGTATTCTTTTAAGAGACCGTGGTGGACTACGAAATGGTCGATTTGTGTTACTAGAGGAGCAAGTAGCAATTTTCCTAGGCATACTAGCACATCATAAGAAAATTAGACCTTCTGGATTTGAATTTCGACGTTCAGGTGAAACCATTTCGCACTATGTGCATCTTGTACTTAAAGTGGTACTCAAGTTGCATACTATTTTATTGCCTCGTCCTGATCCGGTAACAAACAATTGTGTTGACCCACGATGGAAACACTTCAAGGTAATCTAACTTTAATTTGCATTGTTTGCATTCAAAACTTGCAGTTTGTTGGTAGTATTATACTGTTTTTATAATGCTGGTACAGAATTTCATATAGGGTAGTATTGGCGCTTTGGACGACACATACATAAATGTGGTCGTCAGGACCTTAGATAAGCCACGATATCGCACACGAAAGGGCCAAATCGCGACCAATACTCTTGCTGCTTATGACCGCAATATGAAGTTTTTATACTTTCTACCCGGGTGGGAGGGATCGGCGGGTGACTCTCGAGTGCTTAGGGATGCTGTCACTAGAGAAGGTGGATTGAGAGTAAACAAAGGTTTAAGAACAGTACACTGTGATAATTTATTCCTTGTAGAATTCATTTTTATGATTTCCCATTATTTACACTAGCTAAAGACCCCATCCTATTTTGGCACTTTTATAGGAACTTATTATCTATGTGATAATGGATACGCAAACAATGAAGGATTCCTTACTTCGTACAAAAACGTGCGCTATCATTTGAAGGAATGGGGAGTCGGGAACCAGCGTCCGCAAAATGCACGAGAGTTGTTTAATCTAAGGCACACTAGAGCTCGTAACATAATTGAGCGGGCCTAAAGATGAGATGGGACATCTTACGGAGTGCTACTTTCTATCCGATTAAGATCAAAATCCGGTTAATCATGGCATGCTTCCTGCTACACAATTTCATATGGCGTGAGATGCACAATGATCCAATTGAGCAACACGTTGACGGAGATGCACAACCTCTGGAAGATGAGGAGGTTCATGGTGACCTAGAATTCGTAGATCAAGTCGAGCCAACTACATAATGGAATCAAATGCGGGATGACTTGGCTAGCTCCATGTGGGGTAATGTGTGTTTTTACGTGGCTTTTCCAAATTTAATTTGGTTAATTTTGCATAAAATTGTCATCAAAACTACATCAGTTATATAAGCATTATCTTATTGTGTGCCTATTCTAACTAATTACATATTTTCTCAATGTTTTGTTTTGTAGCGAGCCAATGTCGACAGTAACTGAAGAATTTGACATGATACCCGAGTGTCTTTGCGGCGGTGGCAGGATGAAGTTGTTATGTGCTGGGAAAGAGGCTACACACACCGGTCGTTAAATGCCCGGCCGATGATAAACATTTCGGGTCTTTCTTGTGGTGCGATGACTACCATACTTGGAATGGGGATGGCAAGCAACCGGCATATGTGAAGAGTCAATTGTATCGGCCTAATAAACAAATGTGGTCCAGTGAGGCAGGGAAAAATAAAAAAATCATCAAGACCGGTAGTGATTGCGGCCGCTGTCGTGTGGAAGCTCGGGTGAACCTCTTGTTGGCTGGCATGGGTTTAGTTTTATTCAATGTTTTAAAAACCGGAACGGACCGGCCGGTCGGACCGGTTGGACCGCGAACCGGTAGGCAGTCCGGTCCGGTTTGCCTCTAAAAATCACATGTAGGTTGACCCGCCCAGAATCGGTAAAACCGGCCGGTCTAACCGGTTGGACCGCGAACCGGGAACCGGTTCAACTATATTTAATTTTTTTAATTAATATTCTGTTAGGGTTTGGTTTCTATTCATTTCATTCGCTTCCCTTTTCAGCGCCGACCCTACCGCCTACACCGACTCCTCACCCTCGACGAACCTCCCCACTGTGAATCCGCCATCGGACAACCGCGAGATCGAAAGCCCCACCGTACATCACCGCCTCCGCTTCCCCATCGCCGTCGCGCATTAGAGGTTGGTCAGCCTTCCATTATCCGTAGCCATATTTGTCATCTCTACAACAACAATTTCTCGTATCATTGTTGTTCAGCCATATTTGGTATCGAGTTCTAATTGATTGTTCTTTGGGATAGCTTGCTGGATTTGGAGTGAGTTATCTAAGAATGAGCATTGGTGGAGTATCTGATTTTGCTTAGTTGGAATTGGATTCTATTGATTCTGTGACAGTTCAAAATCTTGGTTTTGAAAGTCATTTTCCACATTATTGTGGCCTATTGGATACTTTTACACTTATGCATTATTGTGATATGTTTTGCATTCTGTTGCTTATATGTTCAAGAACACGGCTAACATACTTTTTAATACTGTTGCATTATTTTTTCACAATAGAAGAAAGCAGGTTGTTCGTGAATTAGTTAGTATATTTATTATGAGCTTGATTATGAGGAGTTGGAGGAAATGTTAGATGAAGAACAAGCAAAAGGTGAATAAACTTTTATAGATTTATTTATAATTTCATGTGTTATTGTGTTCATCGCTTGATATTGTTTAATCTTTATGTAGGTGATGAAGATGATATAATGGGGATTAATGATGACGAAATTGATTTGTCATGATTTGATGATGATGGAAATACTACTAGCATCAATGATGGTTTTTGTGACTTGAGTTGCATTAATCTTGAAGTTGGAAATGAAAGTGATTGAGATGATCACTAAGTATTTTGTTTTGAGTTCGTAGCTTGGTATTTTGATAAAGACTTATGCATTTTGATAAAGACTTGTGTATTTAGATATTTGAACTTATTGATCTTTGTATTTTGGTATTTGAACTTATTGGCATTGTAATGCAAATCTGCCATTTTTGATATTTAGTTGCACCAAATCTGCCATTTTTGATATTTTGATAATGCTATTTTTTATTTATTATTCACAATTTTTATTATATATATATTTAATAATATATAATATATATGTTTATTATATATTCCGGTTCAACCAATGGTTCGACCAGTGAACCGGTTGAACCAGTGAACCAGTAACGACGCCGGTTCGCTTGCCGGTCTGGTTTTTAAAACATTGGTTTTATTATTGGTTGGATTTGTGCTAGGGAAAATGGTGTAGTTTGTTTATGCAAAATGTGCGACAAAGACTCCTACTTTATTTGTAGTTTTCTATTCGTGAATTATGCTTTTGCTATGACATTTGGTGAACTAGCTACACACTTATGTTTTGAATTAAATGGTTTGTAATTTATATATTATGTCGTTTATAACCATGCGGTATTCAGCTCAATCAAAACTGCACAAAGCATCATTTGTTTTGAGCTTAATATTAATCGATATATTAATTATGGGGTAGGTGTTGTAGCATTGACTTGTATCTTCTTTTGAGGGATATGCAAAATCACTTCATTGAATTATCTTGAATGCTACAGATGGTGGATTTGATATGAATCTACCACATCAATCGCCGCATAAAAATGAACGCGGGGTAGATAACTGTTAAGGAATGTAGAAGATGTGCTCATAAATGAGGAAGAATGGCTTCTATAAATATGAACCTCGTTGGTATAGCAAAACACAAGTATCTCAATTCTCTCTTTCAACTTCTATTGCGTCAAAATAGCAATGGACTCACCACTCCAAAGCTCATTTCTTTACCATGGAAAATGGAAGCATGAAATTGACACCATCATTCTCACCACCATGGTTCGCCTAAGAGTATGGCTGTGAGGTTTCGGTCTTCCCCAGCCACTATATTTTCGAGGCTCAGTCCGTGGTGGAGTATCATTTCGGGGTGACGTTTTAATGGTTCAAAATAGTGGATCGCCTTCACTTCTTGGAACAGCGCTATAGGACCTTCAAAGAGCTCCTTGGCATCGCAGGTACATGCTGGAATCAACTGAGTAACAAGATCATCGTCTCGGCGAAGGGTTTAGGGTTTAGGGTTCAGGGTTTGCGGTGAATGAACCCTAAACCCAGTAAGTTCTACGCTATAGTTCAAGAAAAGTTTACATTTTATGAATATTTAAAGATGATGTATTACCTTGTAATCGATGTAGAGAAACTACGTCTTCGGTGCATACCATAGCAGCGGTGACCCCGCATACAAGGAGTTACGGGAGTTGTTTGCGGTGAATGAAACTAAACAAGAGATAGAGGGAACGTTGATCGTTCTGTCAGACTGTGTGCAGGCAGAGGGCGGTTTGTGTGATGCACCGCAGAAGAATGCACAACCCGAAGAGCCGAGCGAGGTCAACAATGCGAACCCATTTTCTCTTGCATGACGCAAGCTCATGTTCGACGACGGAGGACCGCAAGACCTTGAGTCAACAAACAAGAATGTCATCGGACGTGTTTTGCCTCGAGAGACCCCACCAAAGAGACCATCGCCCGCCTACTTGTGTGGATCATCCAAGCACGTGACTTGGTTTAGGATGCCGCGGAAGCACGATATCTAATCGTGTACGAATGTGTAGCATTTTTGTCATTATCACAAATCTGTGCTGTGATTTGTGTTTCCTTGGTCGGCTGGTTAGGAATATTTTAGTAGAATTTCGTAGTAAGCATGGGATTGGTGTTAGGGTCGTTTATCACAGATCTTGATTAGCAAGATCAGCCGGTTGTTGAACTAATGCAGAAGTTATGTACTAATTTTATATAGTTTTTATGCACATGTCTAATTTCTTTGTCTAAATTTGCTGAATGAAGCATGTCACTTGTTGATGCAAATCGAACAATGTTAATTCTACTCCATGCTCCTGCTCAGTGACTATCCAGTTATTATAAGAATGCTTGCAGAACAAGATCAAAAGCTAAACGAGCTAGTGCAGCAAGAACTGCTGTATCTAGGCTAGTTCTGGTTTCTAAAGCATGTGGAAACGATGTACCAAGGTATTTCTTGATTTTTCAGATATATAGAACTTTGATATTGTCTAAATAATTAAGAAGATAACACACAACATTTCACTTCATATATGATATGAAAGTGTCTGAAATGCCAAAAAAGGTCAGCTGCAAAAAATCTACAACAAAAACCAACAGCTGAAGTTACATTATAGAAATGTCTTTGCAGTAGATAATATATATAAACTAGCTTAGTTAAGTCCAAAAGAGCATAGTTTTTGATTTCCCAAATTAACCGACAAATGTAAGTTCCATCCACCACATGTTCCAGCATCTAAGTAAGACCTTCT
The DNA here is from genome assembly GCF_004379255.2 of Salvia splendens. Classification (NCBI taxonomy): domain Eukaryota; kingdom Viridiplantae; phylum Streptophyta; class Magnoliopsida; order Lamiales; family Lamiaceae; genus Salvia; species Salvia splendens. Next base: position 35,180,705 of record NC_056033.1, on the reverse strand, counting down.
TTCTCAATGATGCGCCTCACATAACCCGACTTCGAGGCGTCAGGGAGGCCGGTGAAGATCTCCAGCCTCGAGTTCTCCTTACCGATAATGTCGCAGAGATCGTAACACTGAGACTCTGTCAGCTCCGGGATGTTTCCCAAATGACGGATGATCTCTTTCCAAGCTTGGCCCAAGTCGATCTCATAGCCAATACGGGCGGTCAATTTATCCAAACGTGCATTCGTTTCAGCATGCAGGTTTCCAAGGAGGTTGAGCAAAGCATAATCATCATCAGAGCTATTGCGTTTACGCTTCATTTTTTTGGAGCAGGAGCAGGAGTGTTTGCAGCCACATTCTGCCAACTCTGGGCATTGTTGTCATCCACAACTTCATTTGTGTAGGTGGGTTGGACTTGATCAGACCCAGAAAGTCTTCAAAGCTTGGATAGTAATCGCCACTTTCCCCGATAGATGTAATTGGCTCATCCATGGAATTGTTTGCCACTGCCTCGCCAATACCTTCAGAAGTCCCGCCAGTGGCCCTATCATTCCCAAATATAATCTTCCAATCATCCCATAGAGGCCAAGCTTTGTACCGCATGGTGCGGGCATTGGGCTCTTGCTGCGACGAAAAAAATAAGTGAGCGTGCGCACGGGTAAAGACATGGCAGACCAACAAATTTTTAACGATGAATGAGTTAAGAATATACGGCTGGCACATGCCCTCACGATTTGATCCCATTGGTCATCCGAGCAATCAATTTTGAAATCATTGTGTACGTTGAAATCAGCACCACTACGGTCGAGTATTTTTTACAGCGAATAGTAGGTCTTTTTCCAGTTAGTAATCTTGGATTGAATGTGTGGTGTTGCCTCCAAATCAGTAGTTGGGAACTCATTTTTCAACCATTCCTCTATTTTCTGTGCATATCCACCTCGGAAGCCATTGTCTGACTTCCATCCTCTGGCAACCAGTTCCTTCAAAGCGGAGATTAACATTATCTCTTCACGGTCAGGCCAAGATCTACGAGGGCGGTCGCACGGGCGGAAGCTTGAGCGGTGATACTGACTGCGGCCTAGAACAGAGAATCAGCATAGAGGAAAATCAAATTTATTCATGTTGTTGACTACTGAATGTTCATAAATTAGGTGAAAACAGAGTGCTCTAAAACACCAAACCTTGGGTGCCTTGGCTGCCACCGGCACTAGGTGCATATGTCCGTGCCTCAGACATCGCTTTGAACAATTAAAAAACAGAGACAAGTGTTACATACAATAGCCGATGTATACGAAGACAAGAAAGAATAAAGAAGAGAGCTCCAGATATGACATGAAGATAGAATGAAATCAATAATTTAAATACAAAAGAAAAATCCCCTTGCAGTTCTTGAATACCCTCTATTAAGGATTGCAGCAGAAGCAGAAAACTCCTACATAAATCACCTTCGCATTTTATATCTACTTTCACAACAAATAAAACAACAATAGCAAGATACAAATATCACTTGGTTCACCATTCATTTTACTACACCTCTCACCACGAAACACAAGCAGAGCGCAAGTTCAGATTTAGTTAAATTACCTAATTTGAAGTTGAGAGACAACGAGAACGAAATTAGAATAGGTCACACGACGCCAATTTGATGAAGAAAGCGCTGAAGAGTGGAAAAAAGTGTGGGGGTGAGGAAATGAAAAGAGGTGCGTATGTATAAAAGCCTCCCAAAATCGGAATTAACAAGGAAACCCTAGAGGGGTAGAAGAGTCATATCTGGTGAAATATCTTCATTAAACATACGTACCAAACAAATTTTTAAGATGGGCCTAAAAACTCAACATTGAAACCAAACATCAGTTTTATATACCAAACCTGACTTGAGCTCATCTAGAAGCCCGAACATGTCCTATACCAAACAAACGAACCAAACGACTCCTAAATATATAGGTACATTAAAAAAAGCTTAATTAGTTGATTTAAAAAGCACGTAATTTTAATAATACAAACTAAAGTTAAGTTACATTTGTTCTAATTCCAATTTAAGAGAAATGTAAAGCACAAGAATTTCCATTTATTCTTCTTAAAATCATCCAACACAAAGACATCACTCCCCCCATCCCTAAGATGTACTAGTATCCATTTTTATTTTTCCAAACTTTTTACACTGTACATCACTATAATTATTTTTCTTCATTTTTATTTGATAATTTTGCAAGACTAATATCCCATAATCTATATTTATACAGAATCTATGGAATACTAAGAGCAAACCGACAGAAAAGCACACTTTTACACATTCTAAGACACATATTTGAATATAATAATGAATAAAACAAATGTACAACTGAAAAAGCAAAAGAGAGTTGATCCGTACCATGTGAAATGCTAGAAACTCAATTCAGGATCAACGGCATTCACGCCACAGATATGTCAATCATGCGTTGTTCCTAACTTTCCTTTTCATTTATTACTTAATTAATTCGCTCTATTGCTAATACTATTATCACTACTCCTATTTAAACAATTAAAATTTTGGATTATTCGTATATTGAATTTAAGTACTTTATTTAGTTTTGTTTAACAGAAGGACATGGGGATTAACCCCGATCCACTTAGTAGAAGATATTAAATTATAAAAATACCTCAAGTTAAAATTAGAGATTGATAACATAATTTTCAATATAAAATGTAAATAAGTCCCTTTGATTATAGTACTCCAATATCAGCCGTCCAATTTATAAACCAAATGACACGATCGCATTTATCAGAAGTCAATCGAATTTTTTATGATTTGGACAAGAAACATAATCCCCAATCATTCAAAAAATATATTACTCCTAAATGCAGATCGGACTAAAACGATAAACTGAGACTTCTAATGACAGACAAAAGAAGTTCTATTGAATTTTAATTTGAATTTGTCTTATAACTAAACTAAATAAATACTGCAATACTTATATTTTGACACTATTAGAAGCGAACGCAAAAATTAATATTGATAAAAGTTATATTTCCTAAATTTTATTCAAAAATATATTTTTGTTGTGTCCGCCCATGCCCACAATATTTAAAAAAAATTACTACTCTAATCAAATAAACTTATCGACCATCATAATTTAATGAGATATACAAGTAGCTAGCTTATCAACGCAATTAAAATTGAAAGTTAGCGATTTCATGCTTTACTGTTTTAATTAATTCAATTTTGACTATTTAATTTGAATGGAATTTTCAGCATATTAACTTACAGTAAATTAATTTATAATGAAAAGGTATGGACTATTTTCATCGAGAGTGGTAAACGATTTCCAAGGAGGCTTAGATGATGCGGTGTTAGTTAAATCTCAAATTAAAATCGCATGTCACTGGAAATTTACAAGGTAAAATACACCAAGTTATTACTCCTGTTATATATACCAAAAGCATAAATCTCATGTGACTGGAAATTTTCAGGTATGAATGCATCTTCATTTATCTATGATATTTAGTCCTACAAAATACTACTCCCAAGTTACGACAATAATTTATAGTAGGACACAATTCAACAGACAACATGTGCCGCTGTTCCCTTTCAAACTTCATCATAAACCTTTTTCTAAACAAAATTAAATTTAGAAATTAGCAAGCAAATAATTCCCTTCTTTGAATATAAAATGGAAAAGAGAATATAAATCATGCCTAGGTACAACTGTTAGCAGCGAACCCGACCCGATTGGCCGCCAAATCAAATACGACCCGGAAACCCTGCTGCTGGATATTCCCAATTATGGATAACCCGCTCGTTGTACCCGCAAACGCAAAGCAGAACGTTCCGTCGCTGTCCACCGGAATCAAGTAGTTCGACGCCGGCAACGACACGTCAGCTCCGGCGAAATGCAGCACCACAGTCGGTACCTTCACCTCCGTCTTCCCTGACAGATCGAAGCACGTATCGAAGAGAGAGAAATCCGGTGCCCGCTTCAGATTCGAAGCCCCGCTCCGGAACGCGTTCCTTAGAGCAACGTAAGCGGGTCGGGTCAGCCGGGTCACCGACGTCCCCGAATCCACAATCACGCCGCCGTTGCCGCTGGCGTCGATTTTGAAAAGCGTCGCCGTAATGCCGGGGACGCGTGCGCCGCCGACGGAAATTCCGTTCAAATTAACGTAATAGAACGTGTCGAGCTTCGGATTTGTCACCAGCGGAGTGAAGACGGCAGTTCGTGGCACCGCGGCCGCACCGAAGAGCATCGAGGACGGCTTGGACGACGCCGTTCTGTCGACCAAGCAGTAGGAGAATTTTTTAGCGAATCGACGGCCGGCTTGAGTAGGAAACGACAATTTCCCACGGCCGAGCCCTAGCAAACCGGCGGCGCCGATGAATAGCCCCTCATTGTCGTGGCCGCAGCCTAGGGCGATGTTCTTCACTCTAGATTTACGAAACGTCAGCGTTTCAACAGAGAATTCGCCGACGGTGAACGATCCGTCCCCGTAGGAAACCTGGTAGAGGCATTTCTTATTCCGATTGCTGCAGCCTGGGGAATCGAGGCGGCGGCAGAGCGGCGAGGAGCAGGAAACTGCGGAGAAAGAAGTCGATTTCGTCGGATCGAAGACCGGATCGGACTGGCTGTAGCATTTCCGGCAGGGAGAGCACTGGATCCAGACGACGTCGCTGCCGGTGTCGAGCACCATGTAGACATACCTCGCCGGGGTTCCGAGGCCGATGCGCGTGAAGTATTCGCCGCTTCCCTGCGCGAGTCCAGATATGACCGAGCTGCTGAAGCCGTTGGCGCCTCTGTTCGCGGCGGAGGAGGCGAGGTGAGAGAGCGAGTTCGCCCTGAGTGCGTCGCGGCGGAGGCGGAGTTTGAATAGAGATTCTGCCGTGGAGTCCTGCGCAGGAGAGAGATTGTCGACATGGTGTAGATCGAGTTCAAAATCGGAATCGTGAAGTGGCAGAGTTTGGAGTAGGTCGGATGAGTCAGATTGGTAGAGAGCTTGTGTCTGCGGTTGGGGGAGGGAGGTGAGCACGAAGCTTTGGTAGGGAAGAGCAATGGCGGAGGAGAGAGAAAGGAAAATGCAGAGAAAAAGGGGCGCCCGTTTTCCGTCCATTTTGAAAAGGGTGGAGAACGGGGATGGGATGGTGAGTGGGCGGTATAAATAATGGGGGGATCCAGCTGTGGATTTTTTTATTTGGATTGAAATTGATGTAACATACTCTTCTAACATGAGATTGACTATATTTTCTAATTTAATGCTCCACCCCACCGTAATTAAAATTGCTTACATTTATTTTTGGATATCCCAATTAAATTATACAGTATATTTCTAAAAATACAGATTTTCATTCTTTTTTACTTTATTTCTTTACTTAATACACTAATAACGTTATCTAAACACTAAAAAATATTGCATCACAAATTGATTAATGGTACGAGTCAAGTTGAGAGTACCCTTATGTCCCAAGATTAAATATGCTAATGTTAGCTGATTGACATTATCGTATCCAAATGTTATAAGTTACTCCAAATGATAAAATAAGGTTATTCCTAATGAGTAGAGAGATACGTCAAATGTGCTACACACTAGCAAATTTTACGATGTTTTTTTAAAACCAAACCACCCAATACTCTCATAAGATTCAGAATAATAGTATTATGCACAAAGAAAATGAGATCATGCTTGAGATGTTATTATAAAGATCCCATTTTGTTAATATGAAGTACGTGATTACAAGCAGGTAAAAGTCAAGAGACTTCCTAAAATGTACTCCCTATTGGCTCTGCCTCTGTTCTATTTGATGAGTCTTGGTTTATATAAGAAACGAATCGAGAAAGTTTATTTGATCAACCTCAACCCACATAACTTTAACATATCATTTCTTATTTGAAAAAATACGCCAATTATCCACTCACAACTTATCAAACTCTTTAAATAGTAGGAGTAGTATATATAAATCTTTAATTAGTAGTAGCAGTAGTATATAAGATTAATATGTACTTAAGAGTCTTATGACTCAAAACCAATTCCAAATTAATTAATTACTCTGCAAACTGAAAACGAGTTTTTTCCAATAGAATCTACTTACTCTTGGATTTACTTGGAAGATAAATTGCGTCGAGAATAATGGGTGTTATAACTTTGTGTTCTAATAATGATAGACTCACATACATGAATAAGTGCCGCAGCAGGTTGACGAAAAGAATTTAATACGACCGCGTTATATTAATTCTTGTACTTATGTCATCATTGTTTTGCAATGATTTTTATGATATTATATTCCTAATGTGTTCTATCCACAATTTAATATTCCTAATTTATTTACCTTAGGACGTTAGTGAGAAAGCATGGCTTTATTATAGCCTAATCCCCACTCCGAACCATGTGAAATTTGCCTAATTTCAGCAATAATAATGTCACTTTGAAAAAAAGCATATCAAAAATTTTAATTATAAAAGTAACCAGCTGGTTCATGTTACTCCCTGTTCCATAATCTTCTTGAATTATAGTGACAAAATTGTAATCTAATGAAATACAACAAAGTGTAGTAATCAAATGAATTACAACAAAATTGTAATTTAAATTAATCACAACAAAGAAGCAAAATTTTCCGGCTAAAATGCGTGTATGTGCCTTGCCGTATCCTATTTAATTGTAGCCAATTGAAGTAAGGTTGCGTGATGGGGTACGGACTAAACAAGCCCAACAGCAGTGACGGCCCATCAGCCCAAAGCCCAAGGAAGAGTATGAGTTCGGCATTACCAAAGAGTTCGGCCTCAGCCTACAGCTCGGTAAAAGCCAACCAATCAAGCTCTGCTCTCAAGTCGGCATCAAGCTCCCAGATCGGCAACCAAAGCAGTTCGGTCTCAGTAAGAGTTCGGCCTCAGCCTACAGCTCGGCAAAAGCCAACCAATCAAGCTCTGCTCTCAGGTCGGCATCAAGCTCTACTCTCAGATCGGCAACCAAAGCAGTTCGGTCTCAGTATCCGACCGAACAAGGAGTTAGTGGACCCATACAGGATTTCCACAACTTCCAACACACCCACTACTACGTGGTGTCTGCTCAGGCCACGATCGTAGGCCATGACCTACGCTACATGCAGGACCTCCACGACATCCACAACCATCATTAGTGGTGATGCAAGCCACGATCTTAGTTCAATGTATAAATAGAACTTAGATCAGATAGAAAAGGGTTAAGCTCTCGAGAGATAAAACACCATATAGCAAGTTTGTATTTGTAAGCTGTAGAAAACAGATCAAGCAATACAACTCTGCCCTCTTTTCTTCCCGTGGACGTAGATTTACTTCAGTAAATCGAACCACGTAAATTCTTTGTGTCGTGATTTGTATTTTCCTGCATTCACTAACATCAGAAATTCGCGGATTCATCACTGGCGCCGTCTGTGGGAAGCAGAGAACCAAATTTGTGATAAAGCGAATTTTTGACCCTTTTTCCACCCCAAAAAAAAAAAATGCATACCAGATCACACACTACCCGTAATACCGTTCGTGAAAACCATGAGGAAGCTAGTCCAGCCCGCAGGTCCGGAAAACAGCCTCGGGAGACATCTACTTCCAGTTTTCACGATGAAGGAACAAGCCGCTCAAAAGGTCCACACACCGAGTCTTCCCAGCAGCCTGATTTGAATGAGGCTGTCAAGCTGTTCTTGGCTGAGAAGCAGGATGAGTTCTTAGCCTTCCTGCAAAAGAGCCAAGAGCCGAAGACGAAAACGGTGGATTCTCCTTCCTCATCCAGACATGAAAGTCGCTACCGCAGTAGTGCCGTGTCTTCCAGGAAGAAGAATCCTCAACCCCGACATGTTCCTGTTCCTCCTCGGTACTGGAATCACAGGAGAACTCCATCTCCTCCATACCGAAGAGGTGTCGGGTTCGCCATGTACGGAGCATTGAAGACTCCGTTCTCGGACGATATCACCCGAACTTCCTTGCCACAGAACTACCGAACTCCGTCAATGACTTATGACGGGTTGGTGGATCCTCATGACTTCCTGGGACGCTATCAGTATAATCTGGCGAACCAGGGTCTCAATGAGGTCCATATGTGCAAGCTGTTCCCCGAGCTGCTCATCGGGAACGCCAGAAGGTGGTTCGATAGCCTCCCCCAAAGAAGCATTAGATCTTACCGAGATCTAATGGATGCCTTCCACAGGAGGTTCTTTCAGAAAGCGGAAGCCCGAATCACTTCGGCTCAGCTGCTTTCTATACGTCAAGGTCGCGACGAAAAGACCAGCGACTTTATGACGAGATTCCACAAGGAATGCCTACAAGTAGATGATCTCAATGATCTACTTGTCATTTCGGCATTCCAAAATGGAATCCTGCCCGGAGCTCTCTACAGAAAGCTCGTGGAATGCAGTCCGCAAACAGCTCAAGAGATGTGGGACATTGCGGACCAGTTTTCTCGTGCCGATGAGGCAGACCGTCGAAAACGGTCTTTAGACAGCTCATCTAGAGAAGACAAAAAGAAGCCCGGTCATAGCGATCAGAGGCATCCTCGCCGAACACCTTCCCCACTAAAGGAGGGATAGCGGTCATCCGAGGTGATCAAAAAAGAGCAAGAGTTTGCAGATTGCGTACGGCAGAGATTCCGGTTGAGATCGGCATACCCAGTCCCCGAACTCAATTTCTCAGCAGAACTGAATGAGGACGGACTGAGAGCCGAGCTAGATCTTGCCGAAGAAAGAAGAGAATTGGCATGCATAAAAGCAGCCAAGTACAAGGAGCAAGTAGCCCGGTATTACAACCAAAGGGTGAAGAAGCTGCAATTTCAAGTGGGAGATCTCGTCTTGAGAAACAACGAAGTAAGCCGAGCAGAAAAGCTGGGCGAACTCGAACCCACATGGGAAGGTCCATATCGGGTGTCAGAAGTCCTCGGCAAAGGGTCTTACAAATCGACTCACGTGTCAGGAGCACAAGTACCCCGAACATGGTACGTTTCCAACCTCAAAAAGTTCCATTTGTAAGAGACAGTCCGGTCAGTCAGTCTTGTGTCCTGTTCGGTCAATGTGCTTTCTTTGGTTTGCTTGGTCTTTGTTCGTCTCTGTGCGTTTTGTCTGTGCGTTTTGTCTGTCTATGTGCGTGTCGTCTCTTACAAATGTTACTGAGGAATCTTGTTCTTCGAAGGCTGATCCCCTTCTTAGAACATATACAAGCCAACGATTGTGAGTCAAAGCTTCTAAAGAGGATACAAGACCACAATTCAGCTTAAACAAGCAGTTCGTCTGAAACGAACTGCAATAAGCCAACGATTGTGAAGTCAAAGCTTCTAAAGAGGATACAAGACCACAATTCAGCTTAAACAAGCAGTTCGTCTGAAACGAACTGCAATAAGCCAACGATTGTGAAGTCAAAGCTTCTAAAGAGGATACAAGACCACAATTCAGCTTAAACAAGCAGTTCGTCTGAAACGAACTGCAATAAGCCAACGATTGTGAAGTCAAAGCTTCTAAAGAGGATACAAGACCACAATTCAGCTTAAACAAGCAGTTCGTCTGAAACGAACTGCAATAAGCCAACGATTGAGAGTCCAAGCTTCTCAGGAAGATACAAGACCACAATTCGGCTTAAGAAATAAGCACTTCGTCTGAAACGAACTGCAATAAGGGAAAGTCCGATCCACGCGATAAACCTCGCCGAATTAGGACGACCAAGTTCGGTCAAAGAAGTTTACCTCATAAGACCGAGGACGACCATGTCTAGTCAAAGAGGTTTACTGCATAAGACCACTTCGGTTAACTGGGAAAGTCCGATCCACGCGATAAAACTCGCCGAATTAGGACAAGGGAAAGTTCGATCCCGGCGACAAAAATCGCCAAATTAGAACGCAAACCAAGTCCGGTCAAAGATGTTTATTTCATCAGACCAAAGACGAGTCCGGTCAAAGATGTTTATTTCATCAGACCAAAGACGAGTCCGGTCAAAGATGTTTATTTCATCAGACCAAAGACGAGTCCGGTCAAAGATGTTTATTTCATCAGACCAAAGACGAGTCCGGTCAAAGATGTTTATTTCATCAGACCAAAGACGAGTCCGGTCAAAGATGTTTATTTCATCAGACCAAAGACGAGTCCGGTCAAAGATGTTTATTTCATCAGACCAAAGACGAGTCCGGTCAAAGATGTTTATTTCATCAGACCAAGGACCAAGTCCGGTCAAAGAAGTTTACTTCATAAGACCGAGGACAAGTACGATGAAATTTTTTCGCTAAGCTGTAAATACAGTGTTAGAAGCGAAAACAAAATTTCATTTTTCAAATCCTGTTCGGCACACAACTCCGCTACCCTACAAGATGGCGTTACGCTATTACAAAGGACTATTCTACTGTCCAGGGTTGCTAAAGTTGAGCCATCTATTCACAAAATCCTCGTGAAGCTGAGTTCGGGCGTTCCAAGCAGCTGCAGAATAAGCAGGTCGACGAGATGCTCTAATCGACCTGCCACCTCTTCTCTGAGCCCGGGAAGCCCTAGCACCTCGGCGGCGAAGAGTCTCTTCACGAAGCATTTGTTGATCTTGCTCACTCATAATCACAGCTCCTCTACGAACTTCAGCCTGTTCTCGTCTTGACGTTTCCGGCTGTTCCAGAGTTCGTTGCTGACTTGGAGTACGGTTTTGAGCAAGTGAATCAAGGGTTTGAACTGGAGTATGAACATCTGTGGGCGGGAAATGCCTAAGGAATCTCTCGATTGGAGGACGCCGTGAAAGAACGATGTCGTACCGAGAAGCCCAGCGCCGCAATGATTTCACAACTTGTTGGCAAGCCGAGCTCTCCAGCGCATTGTTCCTCCGGAGTACATGATATTCCTCCCACAGTTCGTCAACTCGTTCCTGAACTTCTGAGATGGTCATTCCCCCGCGCCTGCTGATGAAATCCTCATACGCAGTCCTCTCAGCCACGGCGGTATTCAGCTCGGCCTCCAGATCCTTCTTTTCGGACTCTAAGTCCCTATTATCAGTCTCCAGCTTCATTGAACGAGCCAAGAGTTCGTCATTCTTCATCTGGTCAGCTATAGCTCTTTTCTCAGCTTCGTCTAAAGCCGAAGAGTACAGCCGCTTCCAGTGAAGTACCTCCAGCTCCTTGAGAGTTAAGAATACAAAGCAGCTACGTCAGTTCGGCATTTCAGCTTACCGAGCAGGTAGTAAACCACAACAGGAGTAAGAGAGTACGAAAGGCTATACGAAGACACAAGAGCAGAGAAGAATTTTTTCATTCATAAGAAAAAAAAATTTTCTATACAAGGAGGGCTTCAAGGCCATTTTACATAAAGGGAGAAACTAAACTAAGAGAAGGGAGACGAAATCATACTTCGCTAACTTCGTCTCCGCCTTCTCGGTGGGGTTCAGCTTCCTTCTCCTTATCTGCTTCAGCTTCAGCCTCTGCCTCCTTGCTCTCCCCAGCCTGCTCGGCGCCACCGTAGCCGATCTGCTGCGCCTCCTGATCGGCCTGCTTATCGCCGACCTCCTGCTCCAGCGGCTCGGCCTCACCCTCTCCGTTGTAAGTCGAAGCGGGTGAAACGGGTCCCACGGAGGCAAAGATAGCCTCCAGGTTCTCGTCCCGATCAGCTCGACAACTCCGGACTCGGTCTGCAGAAAGCAGGACCGAGGATGAAGCGAGCTCCTCAAGGAGCGGCAGATTCTGAAGCCGAGCTGCTATCTCTCGGCTGTACAGAGGCAGCACGACGTCGGCCCCCTGCTCGCCCTTATCGGTAATTAGCCTTACCAGATCACCGACAAAGGCCGAGAATTGGTGGCTCAGAAAGAGTTTCTCCACGAAAGCACGGAGACCCTCTCCTTGGGCAACCACGGCGGCAGCATCCCTCCGTTTCGTCTGCTCTCGCTGGATGACGAGCTGGTTTTTGGCAAACTGAGCTTCATCCTGGGCCGAAATCCTAGCAGCTCTGGCTTTCTCAAAGTTTGCCTCAGCCTGCTCGGCCCGGTGACAAGCAGCCGCCAATTTCCTCTGCATCTCAGCATAGTCGTTGGACGCTTTGGAGAGTTCGACGGCGACGAGCTTGGAGAGCATATCGTTCCTCTGAAAATGGATAAAGAAAAAAGTCAACAAAGGGGCCACAAAAAATACAGGACAGAAGCCAAGCCAAAGAATCAAGAAGACAATTCACCTCGGCGAAGTCCGTGGGCCATAAAAATGGCTCACAGATATGCTCCGAAGGAGGCGCCAAGACCACGTCTTTCTCTGGCGCTCTCGGGGGCTTCTGGGTCTTCCCCTTCCTACTTGCCGAAGTCGACTCCGGCTTCTTTGGACCCGAAGAGGTCTTTTGCCTCTTCGGATTCTTCTCGGCATCAGGCGCCGAGCTGATAGCCTTTTCTTTCTCCGGCTCCTTAAGCTCGGAGGATTTGCGGCTAACCTTATTCAGCATGAACACTGCCAAAAAGCAAGAAAACAAGGTTAGTTTTCTTCGTTAAAGCAGTAGAGCATAAAGATAAAGAGAAATCCTCACCCTCGGCCTCCTCGTCCGAAGACGAGATGTCGAACACGACGTCGCCCTTGACGAGCTCAGACTCCGTGTATTGTTTCCTAACTATGGGAATCTTGTTGAGCTCGCCATCGAGCTCGTCCAACGGTTCAGGCCGAGGATGACGGATAACGGACTTCGGCCCTCTCCAGGGAAAACTAGGAGCCGCGGTCCTATTATAAAAAAAGAAGCGATTTTGCCATTTCGGCCATTTGGTTTTACAAAAGGCCCTAAAAGGCTGTAAAGGGACCAAGTAAAACCAAGATCCCTTCCTCTTAAACTGGAAAAAATTAAGGATTGCCCGCAGAGACAGATCCTTATCTAGCCTACGGAGTTCGGCAGCAAAAGCCGACAAGTGCCTCCAAGAATTCGGAGTCACCTGACCTAAAGGGAGTTGAAAAAAATCAAGAAGCTCTACAAAAGGTGGGGGAAGAGGGAAACGAAGCCCGCATTCTAAGCAGGCTTCGTAAACGGTGGCATAACCCTCCGGCGGGTCGTTAGCCCTATGATCATCGTCGGGAACCACCGCCTTCCCCCCGGGAAGAAGATATTCTTCGTGTAGAGATATCACGGTGTCCTTACTCAAGACGCTGTGAAAGTATTCTACAGTCTTCTCTCCGGACTCTTTCCGGCTAGAAGACCCCTTGCCCCCTTTCCTACCGCTACCTAACTCAGAAGAAGAAGAAGAAGACATGGTTCTTACTCTTTGCAAAATCTGAAGAAATTCTGAAGAAATTCTTGAAAGCGGAAGGAAATTTTTTACGCAAAGGAGATAGAGTGTAGAAGAAGCAGTCGCAAAAGTGCTTCAATGATGAAGAAAGGAGGTATTTATCAGGTTCGGCGAAGATTTCAAAATCGTCGCACCGTTTCGAATCCTACCTTTTCAGGATTCAACGGCCGGATTTTACTGTCGCATTTAATGCAGTCACGTGCAAGGCACGTCCCCTGACGTCAGCCTCCCCCGTACCTTTATCCAGAATGCCGAAGTGACTCGCTTCGCCGAAGTGATTCACTTCGTCTTTCGGGGGGGTAGTGATGGGGTACGGACTAAACAAGCCCAACAGCAGTGACGGCCCATCAGCCCAAAGCCCAAGGAAGAGTATGAGTTCGGCATTACCAAAGAGTTCGGCCTCAGCCTACAGCTCGGTAAAAGCCAACCAATCAAGCTCTGCTCTCAAGTCGGCATCAAGCTCCCAGATCGGCAACCAAAGCAGTTCGGTCTCAGTAAGAGTTCGGCCTCAGCCTACAGCTCGGCAAAAGCCAACCAATCAAGCTCTGCTCTCAGGTCGGCATCAAGCTCTACTCTCAGATCGGCAACCAAAGCAGTTCGGTCTCAGTATCCGACCGAACAAGGAGTTAGTGGACCCATACAGGATTTCCACAACTTCCAACACACCCACTACTACGTGGTGTCTGCTCAGGCCACGATCGTAGGCCATGACCTACGCTACATGCAGGACCTCCACGACATCCACAACCATCATTAGTGGTGATGCAAGCCACGATCTTAGTTCAATGTATAAATAGAACTTAGATCAGATAGAAAAGGGTTAAGCTCTCGAGAGATAAAACACCATATAGCAAGTTTGTATTTGTAAGCTGTAGAAAACAGATCAAGCAATACAACTCTGCCCTCTTTTCTTCCCGTGGACGTAGATTTACTTCAGTAAATCGAACCACGTAAATTCTTTGTGTCGTGATTTGTATTTTCCTGCATTCACTAACATCAGAAATTCGCGGATTCATCATTGCGTTCAGTACCATGGAATTAAGGGCTTGAAATTGGAATTGGAGCCTTTAATTCTAAATATGTTGTTCACTATCACAAAAATATTTGGATTTGGAATTGAATTACAATTCCAAATTTTCCAATCCCACGATTTGAATTTCATACAAAGGTAGAAAATTGTAATTACAAAATCCAAATAGTCATAAAATTTCACTATATATCCACAAAACACATTTCACACACTATAGACACTACACACACTATAGACATTTCACACATTTCACACACCACACACACTTCACACACCACACACATTTCACACACTAAACATATTTCACACACTACACATATTACACATATTTCACACACTACAGACATTTCACACACTTCACTCACTACACACATTTCACACAGTAAACATATTTCACACACTACACATATTACACGCATTTCACACACTACACACAATTCAAACACTACAAAAACTACTCACATTTCACACATTTCAAGCATCCTATTTTTTATTTTTTTTCAGCTTTTAGATATTTTTTTCGATCCAAACCGAACCGAATCGAAAAACTAAAATTTTTCAAAAGTTTAAACTGAATCAAACCGAAAAAATTGAAAAACTGAACTAAATTTGAAATTTTAATTTGCAAAATAATTTCAAACCTAAAAAAGACCATAAACGACAGGCCCTGCAGAATTAAATGATTCAACAAATTCTTCTCGTGCTCAAAAAAAAAAGAGAGAGAGGGAAAGTAGTTGAGTTTTCCTGTAAAGCACTTAACGCAGTAATGGTGTTGTATGCAATTAGTAATTAACCAAGAAATGGTCCACTCTTTGTCCCCCACCCATATTTTTCTCTTTTCAATTTATTCACTACTATTTATTTACTTTATCCCTAACTATTGAACTTCAACTGCCGCTTGATCCCTCCCTCACCTACTCAACCAATTTCCCTCTACCAACAACACTCTTCAATAAAATTTTTGCTCCTTCCACTTTTCTAGACAAATTATTCGAAATACTACGATTAAGCACAATTTAGAGTAGTAAAAAAATTCGTAAACTACATAATTTAGGGGATGTTAATTTAACACAATCAGCAATACTAGGAAATTAGTGATACAAATGGGCCGCTAATCTAGGGCGGGCAATGGCAATCATGGGCCGGGCCTTAGGCAGAGTCATCCCATACACTTCACTCGTATCGATATCTTCGGGCCTCAGGCCCGCAGCCGGGGCCCAATCGAAAGCGTGCAGCATACGCGCCAGAGCAGTGAGCACGAGCGTCACGCCGAGCGGCGCGCCGGGGCACTTCCTCTTTCCGGCGCTGAAGGGGAGGATTTTGAAGTCGGCTCCGTGGCTGATCTCGACTCGGCTCCCGTCAGCCGGCCAGTGCCTCTCCGGCTCGAACCGGTCGACGTCATCCCAGATCGCGGTGTTGCGGCCCAACCCGTGCGTGTTGATGAACACACGTGTCCTCTCCGGGATGTAGTACCGGTTTATCGTGGTGGGCCGGGTCGACTCGTGCGGGATGAGAAACGGGCCGGCCGGGTGCATCCGGAATGTTTCTCGGACTATGCAGCGTAGGTAGTTTAGATGGGCTAAGTCGGCTTCTTGGACCATCCGATCTGGGCCGACTATTGAGTCAAGCTCTTGCTGGGCCCGTTTGAGAACATGTGGATGCTTGATTACTTCGGTCATGGCCCACTCGTTTGTCACTGCGGAAGTATCGGTGGCGGCTGCTATCATATCCTAAAATAAATATATATAAGGATTTAACAACTTATATTTATAGTATTATAATTTTTTAGATGAATATAATAGTCGAAAAATGTTTGAAATGACCTGAATGAGTGCCTTGATCTCTATATCATCCATATGCTCTTTTCCATCTTCACCGGGCAAAGACAACAAAACATCAACAAAATCCATTTGGCCATCATCTTGATTTTCCATACTTGCCCTATGTTGTTCTATAATTTTTGTATGAAATTCGTCAACTTTTTTCTCCACTTGCCTCATTTTCTTCTCACATCCAAACGGGTCGACCCACCTCCAAATGGGTAAATAATCACCCAAATAGATGAGGCCCAAAAGCCAAAAGAGCTCATGCGTTATGTGCATGAACTCCGTGGCTTCTTGTGGGGCGTCCGATCCAACCCCAAAGTATTGCTTTCCTAGCAACATTCTAGTCACATTGTTCATTGAGAAAGCACCTAGTAGTTCCCTCAAATTCACCTCCTTTCCACACTGGGCCGAGGCCCATACATTCCTGACTAGATGTTGGGCCTCATCTGATCGGTGGCCCGAAAACGACTCAAGTCTTTTGGTAGTCAACAAATTTTCCATGCAAATTCGTCGTAATCGTTTCCATTTTGGGCCGAGAGGGGCCAGTGCAACGTCGCCACAATTGTAGGCAAGGTGCTCCGCTGCCAAGGTTCGTGGTCGTGAGGCAAATACATCGTCTTGTTGCCTAAGAATCTCACGAATGATGTTGGGATCATTGGTTGTTATGGCGTCGACATGGCCCAACCGGAGATAGACGAGGGGCCCATATTTGTCACACAGGGCCGCTAAATCTCTATGAGGAAGGTGGCCCAATTGAAGAAGGTTGCCAAATATGGGCCATTTGGGTGGGCCCGGGGGTAGTTTGATGGCTCCTATACTGGAATTCTTGGAGAAGAAAAGCCACCAACTAATGAATTTGAAGAATATATATGAAGAACTTAGGATGCACAAAAATGTTAGAAGATGATTTGACTTAAGAAAATGCAAAGCACTATCCATTTATTATGGCAAGATTTTAAGTGATTTTATTATCTAGATCAATTTCAAATATATAGATGGTAAGATTGAGTAGATCGATGTTAAGTTGATGATTCTTGCAAGCTAAACCATCATCATGCTTTGGTTAGTCGCCTACATTTTATCTGATAAGAAAGAAGCATCATATGCATGTGTTTGAGAGACTGTCAATTCTAATACTATATGAAAATCTACATAACAATGAAAGAAAATATTGAATAGTAAAAACTAAAAACCATTACTAATAAGTCTTTCGAAATCATCAAATTAACATGGCCCACTTCAAATAGGCCGTCTTCCTCAAAGATGGTACAATTGAATTTTATTTAAATTGGAACCAAAATTTTCACAACTTCGTTTGATAGTCACTCGCCTCTGTTATTTAAGTTTCATGGCTTAACTATATCAACTAAAAGAAAGACATGGCATTCTATAAGGGTATCCACTATAAGGCGGACACGCCCAATAGCCTCGCCCTAGTTTTTGTCCATAGCCCCAATTTTGTTGTCCATAGCTCCAAAATTCTATTTCCGCCACTATAGTGGACACCTCCAATAGCCCCCAAATTCCAAATACAAAATTCTACATTTTCACCGCCGCGTCCTCGCCCCGAACGCGGCTATCCCGCGTCCGTCGCCCCAATAGCCCCCAAAAGTTATCCGCCCACCTTCTCCACTATAGCCGCCCGCCCACCGCCCCCAGACGCGGCTATACCCATAGTGGACGCCCTAAATGAGTGATTCTTAATTCCATTCCCCCAAGAAATGGAGGAGTTTTGGTGATATTGGTTTGTAAAACTTGAACTCAATTTTATCTGCAGAGAAGAAAAACACAACTAAACCAAAGAGTGCTCTAACATAAATCTTGAAGTATCATAAATCCATGGATAAATTGTTTATTGGACAAAATGGGATCAATTGTTTCCTGGACAATCCCAATTGCAATCAAGAGTGTTATATTTTTATATATAAATAAACATAATTAACCTCCATCTCAAAGCTAATTAACCATGAAGGGCATGTGTTGAAGAGCTCCAAAATCAGGATTCAGGATTAAGCATAAAACATCAATGTTGGAAATCAAGATCGGAGCAAGATCAAAACGATTCAAGAACACGAGGATATAATGTGGTTCGGCGTAAGCCTACGTCCACGGACAAAATGAGAAAGAATTCATTGATGATCAATGGATACAATGTAGAAGAACACTCTCATATCGAATACAAACGGGAACTATGAACACTCATTCCTCTCCCTCAATCTCGCTCGAAACACGACCCGGTTTCGAGAGCACATAGCACAGATTGCAATTGTATTCTCTCCGATATGAAGCTTCTCTCTCTCCTCTTGCTAAGCTCACTGCACACACTACTTATAGGAAGAGTAATCCATGCTCAATGCTTCAAGATCACCAATAACCGATTCTTGATAACTATCAATCGGTTGTAACCGCCGTCAACTTCCGTCAACCGCTAACCGCTACCTTGATCAAGTCTCGATTCATTCTACGTGTTTCACCATCTCAAAATACTCGAACAATCCTCCACCTTTTGAGATGATTCAAACACTTCCTTCTCTTCTATGACCTCTGTCCGGCCACTCCTTCGATCTTCTTGAACTTTGTCGATCCCATGTCCGCGTATCGCCAACGCCTTCACCGGACAATAAAACTTCCACCTCAAAGATGTCGGATGTGATCTCAATCAAGAAGCTCTCCAGCCCTTCCCATTTCAACACACCCCACAAAAAGCACAGTCCAAGAAATGACACTTCTCTCAGGCATTTCGTCGAACACCATCTCAGTAACATCAACTCCCTTGCAACATCACACTTCCCCAGCTGACTATTGCTCGAGATTAACACATTCCAAGTGATAACATCAGGCTCTAGACCTTTTCTCCTTCATCCCAGCCACTAAATCCAACGCCCTTCTCGGCATCCCATTCTGCGCAAAACAAGCAATCACAGTGTTCCAGCACACCAAATCCCTCAGAGGCATTCTATCGAACAGCTTATACGCATCCTGAACCGCACCGCATTTGGCGTAGAGGTTCATCAAACTAGTCATGGCGTACAAATTCGCGGACAATCCGCTCAACACCAGCTGCGCGTGAATCTCTTTTCCCCTTCTGGAATCGAAACCATCCTTCTTCACTCTAACAACTTTTCCCGAGTGCGAACGGCGCACGCGCCTCGCCTCCACGCCTCCACCTGCGGCAGCCTCCTCCAGGAACCTTGACATGGTTGTGCTCGAACACCACACACGAGTTCTGACCGGGAGACTTCGGCCCGGGAGATTTAGGCGACGAAGCCACAGACAATGACGACATCACTTCCGCATTCTGAGACGCTATTTTCAGCATCTCCCTCTGCTCCTCCGCTCTTCATCTCCTTTCTTGTTGTAGCCAAGATCTTGCGCCTTTCTTTCCTTCTTGGAAACTCTGTTTCTTCCCTGAGAACTTCTCAACGTCAAGCCTTATCGTGCTCATCTTCTTTGAATCTGCAACTCGCTCCAGAAACCGATCGATGCAGAATGCGACTTCAACTGCGATCCAGAAATAACCTCGATCAAGAAACGCGATCCACCGCTTCTGATTCAACACACTTCTGTCAAAACTTCTCTAACTGCTTCCAGCAACAGAGCATCTACGCGTGTTCTTCAAATCAGTGTTTTCTCGAGGCACGTGTGTAGCACACCACCCCCACAACAGCAGCTGCAGCAACGGCCAAACCTCCGACCACCAGCCTGTTCTTTTCTTTGAAGCCATCCCTCGTTTCAGCGTGAAGCAAAGCATTGCCATTAATAAAGATTTCTGCAACCGTTCTTTCCTTCGCTTCAAACCCGGTGATCACCTTCTGCTTATCGTCCAACCATCTTCTCCAAACCAGTCCTCAGCTTCTCCAAGACCGTTGCGCATTCATTTTCGAATTGATCTCCGACTTCTTCCAACGATTCTCCTCTTTCCCACAGACGGTACGTCCACGGACAAAATGAGAAAGAATTCATTGATGATCAATGGATACAATGTAGAAGAACACTCTCATATCGAATACAAACGGGAACTATGAACACTCATTCCTCTCCCTCAATCTCGCTCGAAACACGACCCGGTTTCGAGAGCACATAGCACATATTGCAATGGTATTCTCTCCGATATGAAGCTTATCTCTCTCATCTTGCTAAGCTCGCTGCACACACTACTTATTGGAAGAGTAATCCATGCTCAATGCTTCAAGATCACCAATAACCGATTCTTGATAACTATCAATCGGTTGTAACCGCCGTCAACTTCCGTCAACCGCTAACCGCTACCTTGATCAAGTCTCGATTCATTCTACGTGTTTCACCATCTCAAAATACTCTAACAATCAAACTCAATTAATCGCTACAATTTAAAATTTTTTATTGAATAACATCTCAGTTTCTGATACTCCTTCGTCCACGATTTAATTAAAGATTCATTTTAACTTTGTACGAATTTTGAAAAATTGGAGTATTTGACTATGCGAAGAAAAATGCGTGAAAAAAGTTAGTGGAAGCAGGAATTTGAGTCTCACTTTTAGTTTTGTTTTATAATTAATTATGTGTGAAAAAATTAGTGAAATATGGTGTCCACATTCCAAAAAAGTGTAAAAAAAATAAATGGGTCTTCAAGTAGTGGACGTCCCAAAATGACAAAATGAATCTTAAAAATGGATTTTTAAGTCTGGGACAAATGGATCAATAAATTGTAATCATAGGATTTAAATTATGTATTTTTTATCTTTTAACAAAATGTAATTTAAAGATTTCAATGAATTTTCTATTTAATTAAATTGGGATAGATAAATTACAGCTAAAAATAAAAAGAAAAAGCTTAAAATAAATAGAAAAAATAAAGACAAAAAAGGTGAGACCCATAAATACTCCATATAAATGAGTGGACGTGTTGTTTATTGATTAAGGAATGAGGTAAAATGTCATGGTGTATTTAAGGAACGGGGTTGTGAATGACCAAAAGATGTGTTTTCCTTATTGTTTTGTCTTTTTAGTTGATAGAGAATATGTGAAGAAAAATGCATAATACGAAGCAGATATGATTTTTTCATGAATCATGCATTAAGTTAGAATAAGAAGAACTCAGTCAAATAATGTTTACGGTAGAAACATATGAAAAAGGTTCCATGGTCTAGTCTAGTGGTTAGGACATTGGACTCTGAGTTCAAGTTGAAAATTATATAAACCCATCAACCTAGGCTATCATCATACGTGTAAACAATTTACAAGGTCACGGACGAAATGCTACCTTGAGTTCTATTAATTTCAGCCATAAAATAAAAGCTAGAGAAAATGGAAAAGCAAAAAAACTAATTTGTAGGCTTTTGAATTTTGCTCACGTGTTTCCTGCATTTTAACTCACGTTATTCGATTTGCACATAATAAAATAGTAGTAGTACATGTATTTGTGGTGTGCGTGCATTCACACTTATCATGTGGAATATTCATGTGGATGCAATTCATCATTGACAGCTTATTCCAATTTATTTAATTCCAGATGGGAAAATAAGGGCGAATATCTATGTCACTATCATCAACATTTCGAATAATTACATTCATATTTAGACGCGGAATTCACACTTAATAATTGTTCTCAAGTTTCATCATTTTTTCTAAATTCTGCAAATTATCATTTTAAGGAGTTCTATTATTTTATACACTTTCACTAAAACATATTAATTATAGAATACGGTAAAACCAGCATCGTATCCTAAGTATGCTTTCTACAAAAAACTAGATTTTCTATCTTTGTATCTTAACTAGATTAGAACAAGTGCAAAACTTAGAACACAAGAAAATGAGCCAAATCAGATACACATATTCCAAAAGACCCAAAAAGAAGAAAATAAATAAGGATGATATCTAAAATTGATAGGTTTAATTAATCTTGACTAAATATGTATAAAACTATAAGCAACTAGAGATTTGCTATCCTAGAAGACCAAAACAAAGTTTTCCTCCCCTATTTCTAGCATTAACTGCTGTATATCAAAATCTCCTCAAAAGCTTCTATGATGATACACTGCAAAGCAACTAACTTAATTTGTTCAACACCATAATTCTATTACCCGAGAGATAACTGATGGGGTGATCT
Organism: Salvia splendens; assembly: GCF_004379255.2. Taxonomy (NCBI): domain Eukaryota; kingdom Viridiplantae; phylum Streptophyta; class Magnoliopsida; order Lamiales; family Lamiaceae; genus Salvia; species Salvia splendens. The sequence continues at coordinate 35,158,592 of NC_056033.1, read as the reverse complement.
GGATCTACGGGAAAATGCTTCAAGCAGCTTCTCCCTAGTTAACCGTTCGGATCCAAGGGATTTGACAACAAATGTGTGGAACACTCGCTCACTCCCTGTAGCCATTTTTGCATCGACGATAGTTGCCTGTGCATCATCGATTGCTTGGATGACTCTTGATGCTGGGTGTGTCTCCAACGGGCAGCTGACCCTAACAGTGACTTCTTCACGGTCAGCTTCGATGTTGATGCTCGAAGCCAGCAGGTCTTGTTTTTCTCTGTTTGAATAAGTTTCTGAAACAGATGCTTCTCTCGATATGCTGCCAACTCCTTCTCTCTCAGACTCCATGTCCTTCAGCTTCTTCTGCAGTTCTGTTATGTAAGCAATAGCATCTCCAAGGAGAGAAGCTTTATCCATCTTAGAGATATTTGGTACAACAGCTCGTAGAGCGTAGAAGCGCTGGTTCAGTTTCTCCCTTCGCTGTCTTTCTGCCTCTACATGATTCAAGGGTTCGTCTCTTCCATTGGCAGGCTTCCTACCACGCTTTCTTGGCCTCTTGTCTTCTGATAGGCCTGCAGCCTCTTCCTTGCATGAAGCCTCAACATCTGAAAGCTCAGACTCGAGACTCTGCGGATGCGGGGTTAAAGGCCTTGAGGTCGCTCCAGTAAAATCTATCTGCATTTGAGCCGACTTTTGATGCTGAAAATTATTTATCATGAATTCTTCTCTATTCCCGTTGACAATCTCAGCAGGCCTTTTGGCTGGAGTCTGAGGACTGTAAACCTCTAGTGGATTCCCTCTCTTTAAATTGCTATACTGTGTCCATGTAGCGCCATGAAAACCATTGCTATTGTTGGTAAATGGTACCTTGTTCCTATTTCCACTTGCGTCCCAAGTCCTTTCTTGCACTTCTGGTTTCCTAATGGAAACATTTTCCCTGAATTGCACATTACTGGACTTCAAGTCCTGCCCAAAAATCTTGGGAACAACTTCTGGTCGGTCACGAATAGCCAGGTTAGGAATGTGGCCATTCGTCTCTTTTTTGTTCATTACTGTCGCCAAAGCCGCAGCTGCAGTTTGCTTGGACCTGTTGAGTGAAGAGAACGATGAGAAGGAAGATCCAACCATCTTGACTAGCTCCATACTTTCTGGGATGCATCTGACAGACCCTAATTCAAGCACCCCAACATCAGTTGGGATTAAAACAATAGTTTGCATGCCAGCCGACTTTGCAAGGAATGACCTAACACAGAAATCAACCGATGACTTCAATGCATCGAGCAACCATACATGCCTGCTAGATCCAAAACACCTCCCAGGGCCCCCTTCACCCCTAGGAAAGGAAAAGTACATTGAAGCTAGGAAGAACATCTCAGTGTCCGTTACCTTATCCAATCCAAACGCGTAATTCTCCTCACCGCCTCCTCCAAACAAAGTATGCAGCCTTTGGAGAACCCTTTTCCTCATTGTCTGCTGAGATTCATCCTCAAGCCTCATTTTAAGAATTCGAGTAACCTCAGATTCCTCATCCACACGAGGTTCTCGACAACACCCATCCCCCCATCCCAACACCAAATCCCCAGCCTTGGACCTAGAGAGCTGCCAGAAAATTGCATAATTCCAACTAAAATTGGAAGAATTTGGGCGCTCAACAAGATCTGCAAGCTTATTCTGCAAATTCTCATCATTCCCCATCCCCATTAATGAGCATTCAGCAGAAACCGAGCTCGACGACAAGTAATCAAAAGCCTTAGTTCCCAAAACCGCCGCCGCCATCGCCTTATCCTCATTACTCCAACCGACAACCCCCATACCAATTTCTAATCCCAATTCTCAATAGCTGTTCAACTTCAAAAACCAAATAACTGAGAAGAACAACAAAAAATCCAGTACTTCCAGATTGAAAATTTCCAAATCACGGAATCCAAACTCATCCAACAAACCAATCCAACATCACTTCATCACAGAAATTGAACCTCCACTCTTCAAATCCGAATAAGCCGCAGTTCTTAGTCTCAGATCTCAAACACAAGGCATCTACAGAACATGCATGTCCACAAACAAGGCGAAAAAAAACTTTCAAATGTAAGCAAAACATGAAATTCGGGAACAATACACAATCCACGAAGAGCAGGAATTGAATGAAATTGCTCACCAGTATCTCGAGCTCTTCCACTTTCCTAGAAAGTATGTATTGCTAAGAGACTATAAGAGAAAATCAGAACAAAATAATCAGCAGCAGAAATAAGAAGAATTTATTTCTTGCCTCTTTTCACTTTTATTTTTGGAAGAGCAGATGAGAAGGAGATGATTTCCTTTGATGTTTCTAAATTTTCTTGCCCAAATTGCTGCATGTGTATTAAGTTTGGGTTTGAGGTATTCTGAACAGTGAAAAAGTAACCATGGTTACTCTGTGTGTGTGTGTGTGTGTGAGAGAGAGAGAGAATGTGCAGTCGGCAACAATCTTGTTTTTTCTTTTTCCTTTTTCCATTTAAATCCTGTTGAGTACATAAAGCTATGTGTGAGCCACGTTTCATAGGTGTAATACATAATGGTAATTCGATTTTTATTAGTGTTTTTATTTTTTGGAGCTATGACATGATTCATGATATTATTAATAGATAACTTTATTAACAAACTTGTTTATGAGTAAAAGATAGGATATGAAACATTACTGGATAATTTTGGGTTGGAGAAAATGACACTTTAGAAGCACCCCTTTTTCTATAAACAGCTAGTTTGTGTTACACAGTGTTTAATCAATCAATCACCAGGAATTATGTAACAAATAATAATTTTAGCTTTTCCATAATAAGAAAACTTCATCCCATATTTTAAATGTGTCTATTTTGAAATTGAAGTGCCAAAAATAGTACTGCTAATTTCCATCAAGAATTGTACATGAGTGTTAAATGTGGAAATGATCAATGAAGTGTACAGGTGAAAATGGGGCCAATATTAACTCAAAGTGAGGGTGCGTTTTATGTTGAGTTAATAAATGTGTTTAATATTGTAGTCATAAATAACCTGGGAGTACATATTTCATTTAGCTATCGTGTTGAATAAATATTGGTACAATAGTAATAGTATTAAATACTCGTTTATAGTTTAATTAAATTAATCACTGGATTCACATGGATTATTAGTTTGTAATCATGAATCACTAAACTCTTAACTAAAAATAATCAAGGGAAATTAACAACCTTAAATTATAAATATGGACTATAAATTTCGAACCTATTTATCATCCACCTTGCATTTTATGCATGATACAAATAATATAGTACTACTACAATTATTTTTTTAAAACGAAAGATAAATATCAAGATAGATATTTCAGAATCTACAAATTTAGAGGTGGAGTCGGTTGAGGGAAAGATAAGATTTAGATGAGAGAGTGAGCATGAACTGGTATTTTATTTTTTTTGTTAATTTTGTGTTTCAATATTTATTTTTTATTTCAATTTCAATTTCAAGTGGGCTTAGGCCATCCACAACGCTGTTCCTATACCGTTCCTAAACCGTTCCTTAAACTACTATTTGCGGGCCCCACTGTACTTTTTTACTCCATTCCTTAACTAAGGAACGGAACCTGCAACCCTCCGTTCCTTAACCGTTCCTTAACCGTTCCTTAAATTACTATTCATTCAATTTCATTTTTTATTTTTATTTCCAACTCAATTCAATTAAAACAAACACACTTTAATAAAATTAAAATAACATTACAACTTAAAATTCAAAAAAATAGAAAAAGACATAATTAAAATCCTAAAAAAATAAAAATTGACATAATTTAAAATACAATTTTATAGAGACAACCAAGAATAAGTTTGTCCCACATCGAAAGTGGAACATAAAACATTCAAGGATGTCTCTATAAAATAGAGACAACCAAGAATGAGTTTGTCCCACATCGAAAGTAGAACATAAAACATTCAAGGTTGTCTCTATAAAATAGAGATAACCAAGAATGAGTTTGTCCCACATCGAAAGTGGAACATGAAACATTCAAGGATGTCTCTATAAAAGAGAGACAACCAAGAAAGAGTTTTTCCCACATCGAAAGTGGAACATAAAACATTCAAGGATGTCTCTATAAAATAGAGATAATCAAGAATGAGTTTGTCCCACATCGAAAGTGGAACATAAAATATTCAAGGATGTCTCTATAAAATAGAGACAACCAAGATGAGTTTGTCCCACATCGAAAGTGAAACAAAAAACATTCAAGGATGTCTCTATAAAATAGAGATAACCAAGAATGAGTTTGTCCCACATCGAAAGTGGAACATGAAACATTCAAGGATGTCTCTATAAAAGAGAGACAACCAAGAATGAGTTTTTCCCACATCGAAAGTGGAACATAAAACATTCATGGATGTCTCTATAAAATAGAGATAATCAAGAATGAGTTTGTCCCACATCGAAAGTGGAACATAAAATATTCAAGGATGTCTCTATTTTATAGAGACAACCAAGATGAGTTTGTCCCACATCGAAAGTGGAACAAAAAACATTCAAGGATGTCTCTATAAAAGAGAGACAACCAAGAATGAGTTTCATAAATTCGCAAGCCCATCAAATATATATGGGCTAATACGAATTTCTAGTATTCATTTATTTGTAAAAATTGTTTTTAAATATAAAAAACAATTTTTATAAATAAAAATATTTTTTTTATTAAATTCGATTTTTTAAAAAAAAAATCGAATTATTGCGTCACCGTGACGACGCCCACTCGCGGGGCAGCGAGTGGGCGTCACGCGTCGAATGGGAGGCCGCCACGTCGCCTCGGCGCGTGGCGGAACGTGTCGTGCCGCGTCTCGCGGGAACGGCACCCGGCACGGCACCGGCACGGAATGGCGACGACACGGGCGGCTGCAACACGTGCCGCCGCGGTTCCGTTCCTCCGGAACGAAATAAGGCACCGCAACGGCACGCGTTGCGGATGCTCTTACCAACTCAAAAGCAAAAGGGCGTACTAGGATTCACTGATAATCTTTTGATGGAAGTTAAGAGACACAATTAAAGGCTTGAACAGCTTGATTAAGAAAATAAAATGCTGGAGAAAGTTATATTGAGTAATGCATAAGTCTACAAATGATTCCAAAATCTGTCTTAATTAAAGCAATGGGCTTTATTAATTATATATTTAATTTCTTAATATAATTTCATGCGATGTATAGGGGGCAACGGTGGGTCCCCCGCCTCTTCAAGTCTTGTGCAACACATGATAGATACCTACAATTATTGGTAGGTTAATTAAGTTATTATATTAATTGAATCCATGTTTAGCACGAGTGTATGTAAACCTAAACTACGGTTAATTAAGGTTAAGGTCTGGTACTATATTATTGGATTTTTATTTTTGAAACAACCTGTATCCATATATTTTCTAAAAATTGGGTCTTTGTAGAAAAAATGAATTTTAAACTGGACCATGGCTTAGATTTAGCAGCTCGCTTAATTTAATTATATTATGTAACATTGATAATAATGTAATAATGTAGAACTTTCTCCATATGTATTGCGAGTACTAATATAATATAAATTGAAAGTGCAGTAAAGCATGTTAATTATAGTAAGGGGTATTATTTTTTATGAGTAGTATCGCGTTTATATTCATATTTGATACTAGAAATATAGTATAAAATTAGGAGTAGAAGATATACTCCTCCATTTATAAAAAATAGTCATATTTTGTTATTTTAAGATGTCCATAAAAAAATAATCTAATTTCTGAAAAATGAAAAGTTTCTCCCTTATATTTTTTTCACTTTTTCTTTTATCTCTCATACGTTACTAACTTTTTCTTCATCACTCTTACTTTACTTACTTTTTTTTCTCTTTCTTACTTTACCGATTTCTCATTAAAATCTATGTCATCCACAAATTTGATTAATTTTTATGGACAGGGGAGGAAGTATATTCTTTTATTAGAAGGAATACATTCTTTTAAATATTTGAATTCATGGTTTTAAATTATAAATTGAAAAGTGCAATAAAGCATGCTAATGACAATACACATCTTCGGTTCTATATACTATACTAGTATTAACCCTCGTACATCGTACGACTATATTTTTCAACAAATGAATAAATAAATATACTTCATCTGTTTTTCAAAAATAGAAACTCTTTTCGTTTTAGTCAGTTTCCTAAAAATAAAAACTTTCCATTTTAGGAAATGGATCCTACCCCCACTAACACTAATTCCAATACTTTCCCTATTCACCTCTATTACTTTATCCATATTTTGTATTCTTTTTTCTTATTTTACCAATTTTTGTATTAAAACTCGTGCCGTTTTCAAAGTTCCTGTTTTTAGGAAATGAGGAGAGTATATATATAAATATATAGAAAATTAACATAATAAAAATAAAATATAAGATTCTTATATTAAATCTAAAATCCAAATATCCATCATTAAATTGATGAAGAATATAATTATTTGGTTATAATAATTTATATAATTAAACTTTATTTATGTTAACAAATACTACATGGAAATTCAAAAAAAAAACAAATGTTATACATTATGACTAACAATCTTAATGTAGTCCAAGTATTTACACTAATTCTAGAATTATTTGTAAAACCTTATAAGGGTCGGTTCACTCTGTGGTCTATACTCTCTTCAAATCTTCTGCCTCTAACCTTGCTATCCTCGACTGAAGGCATCCACTCTGCACTCTCTACACGGTCACCCATCACCACGACTCTCGAACTTTGATGAAAAAAATTGTTGTGTAAAGAGGTGTTTATAGAGAGATTTGTTTGAGGGTAGGCCAACTAGAATTCTTCTTTGCGAGGAGTCCACACACCACACATCAAAAGATTCTATGCATTTCATATAGGGATAACTGCCTTAAAAGTCACAAATTTTTCCCGAATTACGGTTTTTTCACGACCTTTAAAATTGGCGTATAAAGTCACCAACTTTGCCGGGTTGCTGGTATCTCCCAAATTGACCTGACCCTGTGTTTTTCGGTAAGTAAGCGTCCCATGTGGCATGCCTGAAAGTTGACGTGGATGTCATCGGAAAAGGGATGAAATGACGTTGTTTCTAACACCTAAAACGACGTCGTTCACGTGCGCCACCTCGGCCAATTCACGCGCCACCATCTGCGGCTCCAGCCCCTCCGAGAGGCACCGCCCCATGACGGCCTCCACGTCCTCGGGGAACATATTGTCGAACAACCCGTCAGTGGCGGCGACCACGACGTCGCCGCTCTAGACCTCCACCGCCATCTCATCCGCCCGCCCCGGCCCCTCTCTCAACCTCCCGTGTAGCTGATAAGGCGCGTTGAACCCCCACACCTGCGCCTGCGACTGGAAAATTACACTTCCTCTCCTGATCACCATGAAGCCGCTGTCGCCGACGTTCGCCGCCCGGAGGCGGTTTCCGGCGAGCGAGAGGATGCAGGCGGTGTGACTCAACTTTATTTTACCCAATTAATACCCGCAAGTGTACGGGGTTATCGTAGCAAATAGCAAGCAAGAGTATATCGTATCCCACAGAGACAATTAAGTGTAAACCTAAGTACCACGAACAAATTTCAACTACTATCCAGACAATCTAGGAAATTTGGTTTTGAAACTAACAACTACTAAAAGCATGTAAATTCAGAGAATAAAATAGAACAATTAACAAGAAAGCGATAAAGCAAGTTGGGTAAGGTGATGAAGCAATATGCAGAATTCTAGGATCCGATGCACAACTCATAGCCTAACCCAATTAAAACCAATTTACCATTTAAAGTCTCTAGAATTGTTGAATCAATCACAAAGGTAGATTAAACCCCCTCCCGAGGTGAGAAATCTGTAGATTATGTGTAATAAGTGAAGTCTCCTTCTAAATCTTAGACCTAACTCCCAAAGGTTTGATTAGATTAAAGATCCCACTCATAATCTCAACTCTCCCGAGTTTTATTGAATTAAGGCGTTAATTATTCCTCTTTCAAAATTAATTATTTCATCTCCCGATTACTCTAAGAAACCCTACACTCCCAATTTGTGATCAAGCAATTGATAGGAAAAAGCACAAGAATAATTCAAACAATTACAAGAGCAAGATAAAAACGAAATTAATTGGATTAAAACTATGAATCAATGCATCTTCACCAAGAATTCTACATGAAAGGTGCTTAGCTACTCATGTTCATGGTAGAAAACAAATCAAAACTAAGAAAAACAATAGAATTCATGATACAAATTACAGTTGGCGGAGGAATTGAAACTTGAATCTTCAATCTTCTTCCAAGAGTTCTTCAGAGAGAGGGAATGTGTGTTTGGCGGAAAGTTGAGAATCCATCGAGTTGCCCTAGCTCTTGCCTCTTATTTTCCTTCAAAAAAACGCATCTGGAATAAACAAAATCGCCAGTTCGACGGACCCGGCCGGGTGGAATTATAGAACTGAAAATTCACCCGGCCGGGTGAAACTCTCTGGAGTCTTCGCCTTATAAAAGTTCCACCCGACCGGGTGGAATTGTTGTACAGAAAATTCACCCGGCCGGGTAATCCTCTCTGGACTCCGATAGGCATTGAGTTGCCACCCGACCGGGTGGAATTTAACCACAATATATTCACCTGACCGGGTGGCTCTGTTTTTGCTCCAATTTCGCCTGTTTTTGCTTACAACACTCGACAAACACGTGAACTCCGAAACATAGATTAATTGGCTGGAAATAACCATTTTGAGCACAAAAACTCAACAATTATGCACATCAACATACCAATCACAACACTATAAATACGAGTTTGTCAACTCCCCCAAACTTGGACTCTTGTTTGTCCTCAAATAAGAATAAGAAATCATGAAGAACAAACTCATGCATAGATGTGGGATTGATGTATTGCTTCAGAAAAATTTTTAAAGTACGCTCGAAGGTAAGAAACATACAAAAATCAACCAAACATTAATTGAAGCTACTGTCTCGTATATCACTTGGTGTCAATGCTCTCACAAGGTTTAGAGAGTGTGATTTTTTTCTTTTTTTCATTTTCCCTCTCACTCAAGTATATAAGAGATAATATAAACACTCAAATCAAGTAACATGTAATGTTTACCATAGGCTTGCTCAACGTCAAACGTCTCATCTGCTCGGGTTTGGAGGTGAACCTAAGATCAGAAAGGTCTTTATTCGGGTTGTAGTGTAGGCTCTTTGGACGGTAGGGAACATTTAGGCTATAGTGACTGAAGAGTATACTCGCAGCACATAATCCAACAATAACTATTCATCAAAATAAAACTCAGATAAGCTCGATTTCATCATGCTTCCTCCTAGCCTCCAATATCCACTTATTACTGTCTCCAACATAACACCATTTTTTTCTCTAGACTTCGTCTAGCTTATACCTCCTTTTTTATTTTTTATTATTTTTTTTATAAAAAAACCCCTTCATTTACGCTTACTACCACTGTACTTCCCTTTTCTCAAGGCTTTCACTTTAGAGAGTGATTTAAGGTATTATTTTTCAACAATCAAATACATTTTGGCTATGAGAGCTAACTAGGGATTTACAAGTGTTTGAGGATAATCAAAGAATGTCTAACTTCATCTTCTAGAAGTAAAAGCATGTACCCAATTGTATCACACATGAATAAAATATGGCTCAAATCTCACCGGGATTAGCATTGACCAAGCAAACAAGCACTTCACTCACAATTAAATCATGAATTGATCACGCAGGTCCCTAACCATTCTAACCAGAATTTTCAAGACAAAACAATTATCATCATCAGCTATCAACCCTTTTCTTAGCACAAATTATCTTACATTCATCCATATTCGAATTCGAGTCCCACAGGCGGGACTTACACCAAATGACACCAAAAATCCAAAATTAACTAAAAGAAGAGAAAGAATAAGAAAAACAATAGTCTCAAGAACATAATCTTTAAACAAGCAGGGGAAAGAGCAACCGATCCACGTCAGAACCCCCCAAACTTATTCAAGACAGGGAATAGAATAAGTTTGAAGAGCAGTGGATGGTTGAGGTACCTCTATTCCGAAGGCGGCGGGAATCTCGCGTAGTAAGCTTGGTAGAAAGCCTGTTGTGCTGCATCACTAGCGTCGAGGCGAGTGTGTAGGTTTTGCAGTTGTTCCCCATAGTGATCAAGCCGGTTCCCAAAGTTGTCCAACCGGGTGTCGCACTCGGCTCTCCAAGCCATCGCCTCCGCATTCGCCTGATTCCAGCGGGCCACTTGTTGATCATGGCTCACCTGAAGCGAACGTACTCCTGCGGCAATTTCTGCCAAATAGCTGTCCCTGGACGGTCTCCCCTGCGGTCTACTCCTCTTGGGCTGACTGCTTTGACCCACTTCAAACTCCGAGGCGGTCTCCTCACCTTCCTCATCCATGGCCGCCGGCGCATCTTGAATTTGCAGAGGCTCCTTGGGGATATTAGGCTGCGGCAAATAGTCTGGTTCTATGAAGACCAGCCTAGCGTCTGGGGCACCTTCTCCTTGAGGAGGGTCAATTTCGATCTTCTCCATATGAGCTGGGGATTTCAATTTCCAGTTTTCTTGGTAACTCCATCCTCCGACTGCGAAGAGCTGCGGGTCGGGGAATCTGATGCACATCCCCGGTTCTATCCTGAAATACCCCACGCCCCGGCTATAAACCATTATAATGGCCGCCCTCTCGAGCGTTTCCCAGTCCAGTAGGGTGGGTCCTTGATCCTGTATCCGATTTTCAAAACTGACCCCGAATTTATATGCCAAAGCTGCCACGACTCCCCTACAACAGAGCTTTCCTGTCGTCCTCTTCGACTGTCTCTCCAAGTGCTTAATCATGTAATGACCCATGTTGATCCTCCTTCGGCTGAGCATTCCCCATTGTAAGAATAGCATCTCTGATGAAATGCTTCCCGCTTCTGTGTGGCCAAATGGCAGGTAGACCAGGGCCTTCGCCATATAACTCACTGGGTTTCTGATGGCGTTGATTTTGGCTCTCGATGGATTGAAAGCCGCTTCAGTGGTAATCAATCACCAGAACTCGTCCCTCCTATAATCCGCAGGCCGGGGCTCCTCCAAAAGGCATTCTTCACCTTCTTCCCTCAACTGGAAGAGCTCATTAAATTCATCGACGGTAAGGTCGTGCGCTTCATTCATGAGTCGGAAGGACATCGACTCAATCCGTTTCCCGGAGTACTCCACCTTGAGTGTGGTGAAGAACTCTACCGTTAGGGCCTTGTATGACCCGAACTTCCTCGCGAACAAGTGCGTGAGATGGCCAGCCTCGACGAGGATATCCCAAGAATGTTTGATACCGAGGCCATTGAGCGCGCTCAGACTCGGATATCTAGATGGCATGCTATCCAATGCCGCCAATGCATCCCATTTCTTCGACTCACCTTTGTGGAGTGTGACACCCACTGTGCGAGGTTTTAGGGCCATGTGATGAGTACCTAGAATGAGGCATGTTAGAACAACCAAGTAAGGGAGATAGACTCAATCCCTAAAACTCACAAAATCATCAACCACCCCCCAATATAGAATAATGACTCGAACATCAATTTCATCAACATCGATCTCACAAGCAATAGCAATCTCATAACTTAAACATCAAGCATCGACTGCAAGCAATGAAATTCATTCAACTCACCATTTCGTAGTCAAAGATTTCATCTCACCACACAAGAAACAATTTAGCTCATACATTCTTTCAAGTGAAGCACATAACTAACATCAATTCATCTTGCATAAGCTATAACATTCCTACCAATCACCAAATACAACTTCGGATCCATAGATAGAGAAGATTAGGGGTGAAAAACATACCTTTGTTGCTTAGAGTGAGAGAATTCGAAAATTAGGGCTTTCTCTTTAAGCTCTTGAGTGAAATCCACCAAATGCACAAATTAATCGGACCAAAACACTCAATCAAGTGATAATTTGAGATGGGTGTGCGAATTTGAGGTGGGTGTGTGAGATTAGGAGTGAATTTGTGTGTGTTTTGGTCGAAAAAATTGATGAGGAAGAGAGGCACCGGGTGAGAAGTGAGAGAAAAGGGCCGGGTGTACCTGATTTATAATTAGGGCTCGCCGAGTCGGACCCGGCCGGGTGGAAGTAATGTACTTTAAAATCACCCGGTCGGGTGAATCTCACTGGACCCATCCTTAACAAACACGACGACCCGGCCGGGTGGAATTAATGAACTAAAAATTCACCTGGTCGGGTGAAACTTACTGGACCGTCTATGAACAAAAATGTCGACCCGACCAGGTAGAATTTTTCAACGCAAAAACCCACCCGACCGGGTGAATGTTTCTGGACTCCTCATTTGTCATTCGGATGACCCGGCCAGGTGTAATATTTGGCATGTAAATCCACCCGGCCGGGTGGAAGTTCTGGGCATTTTTTTTTGCTGAATCTGATTGTTGCACCCCTTAGGTCCGTTTTTTTCACCTATAATCCTGCACAATGACAACTCCCAAGCACAACCAACTCCACTTTTGATAGAATACTTAACACAAAAAAAAACAACTAAGACCCTAAACAAAGAAAATGAAAACAAAGAGACTCAAAAGGATAAAACACACAAAAAGCGATAAAGTTACCTACTAGGGGTTGCCTCCCCTGAAGCGCTTTTGGTTAAAGTCGTTAGCTCGACATCTCCATAGCAGATTACTGGGGCTCCAAGGAGAGTTGGAACACTTCTTCCTTCTGCTCCATAGTATGAAAATTCTTCACATTCTGACCATTGGCCGTAAACACTCTCCCATCATCAACTTCAAGTTCTAAAGCTCCATTCTTCATCACAGTTCTGACTTTGAAAGGGCCAGACCACCTTGATTTAAGCTTTCCCGGGAAGAGTTTCATCCGAGCATTGAATAACAGCACCAAATCTCCCGGGAAGAACTCCCGCTTCTCGATCATCTTATCATGATATGTTTTGAGTCGCTCCTTGTAGATGGCAGAATTTTTGAACGCCTCATTTCGGAATTCATCGAGCAAATTCAGATAAGATTGTCTTTCCTTTCCCGCTTTGTAGTAGTTGGCATTTAACTGCTTCACTGCCCAATATGACTTGTGCTCAAGCTCCACATGAAGATGACAAGATTTTCCATACACCAACTGGTAAGGTGACATGCCTATTGGCGTTTTATACGCCGTCCTATACGCCCACAATGCATTATCGAGCTTCAAAGCCCAGTCCTTTCTATTGGCATTCACCGTCTTCTCCAAGATGCCTTTGATCTCTCTGTTGGCCAATTCAGTTTGACCATTGGCTTGAGGATGATATGGGGAAGTGATTCGGTGCTTGACACCATATTTGCTCAACACGACTTCCAACCACTTGTTCTTGAAATGAGAACCCCCATCACTAAGTAAGGCTCTTGGCGCCCCAAACCTCGTAAAAATGTTCTTCTTGACAAAGTTGATCACCACCTTGGAGGAGTTGACCGAAGTAGGGATTGCTTCCACCCAACGGGAAACGTAATCGATTGCCAAAAGGATGTATTGATGGCCAGAGGATGGTGGGAATGGACCCATGAAGTCGATCCCCCACACATCGAAAAGCTCTATCTCCACAATAGTTGTCATCGGCATTTCCTTCCTCTTGGAGACGCCCCCAGTTCTTTGGCATTTATCGCAATGAAGAACGAACTGTTGACAGTCTCCATAGATGCTAGGCCAATAAAATCCGCATAGAAGTACTTTCATCGCCGTCCGATTAGCTCCAAAATGTCCTCCACTAGGACTTGAGTGGCAGTTTCTAATCACCGCTTCCCATTGCTCATTGGGAGTGCATCTCCTAATCACCATATCCGCGCATCTTCTAAATAGGAACGGCTCATCCCAAAAATAGAACTTGACATCATGAAAGAACTTCCTCATTTGATGCTTGTCAAGGCCCTCCGGAACCACCTTGGCTACTAGAAAGTTCACAATATCTGCAAACCATGGCAAGGAGCTTTAAGCATAGAAGAGATGCTCATAAGTGAACTCCTCGTTAATAGGCTTCTTCAAGTTCTCTCCTTCAAAACAATGCTCCTATCTAGATAAGTGATCGGCCACCACATTCTCACACCCTTTTCTGTCCCGAATCTCCAAGTCGAATTCTTGCAGCAAAAGAACCCAACGAATTAATCGAGGCTTGGCATCCACTTTAGCAAACAAATAACGAATGGCGGCATGATCTGTGAACACAATCGTCTTCGCTCCAATGAGGTACGGCCAAAACTTGTCGAAAGAATATACCACAGCCAACATCTCCTTCTCCGTGGTAGTGTAATTTGCCTGAGCTGGTTCTAGAGTCCGACTCGCATAGTAGATCACTCTAAACACTTTATCCTTCTTCTGCCCCAATGCTGAACCCACGGCCACATCACTGGCATCGCACATAATCTCGAAAGGCTGTGACCAATCTGGAGCTATAAGTACGGGCGCACTCACCAACGCCTTCTTCAGAATTTCAAAGGCTTGCAGACATTCTGCAGAGAAGTTGAACTTGACATCCTTGGCTAGCAGATTGGAAAGGGGGTGGGCTATCTGAGAGAAATCCTTAATGAATCACCGATAAACCCTGCGTGCCCCAAGAAACTCCTCACGGCTTTCTCACTAGATGGTGGCGGCATCTGCTCAATCGCCACGATCTTGGCTCTATCAACTTCGAGTCCTGCAGCAGATATTTCTGGAACGTGGCAGGGGCGTTGCACAGTCCAAAAGACATCCTCCGAAAGGCATAGACACCATATGAGCAAATAAAGGCCGATTTATATTGGTCCTCTGGGGCGATCAGGATTTGATTGTATCCAGAATAGCCATCGAGGAAGCAGTAGTATTCATATCCCCTAATCTGTCAAGCATCTGATCAATAAACGGGAGAGGGAAATGGTCTTTCCTCGTGGCTGCATTGAGAATTCGCCAGTCAATGCAAACTCGCCACCCTGTCACCAATCTTGTGGCTATCATCTCATCATTGCCACCTTGAATCACAGTCATTCCACCCTTCTTGGCCACGACTTGGGTTGGGCTCACCCAATCACTGTCAGAAATGGCATATATAATCCCGGCTTTCAACCACTTCAATACCTCCTTTTTCACCACATTTTGCATTATCGGGTTTAGCCTCCTTTGATTCTGAGCTTTAGGTTTAGAATCTTCTTCTAATAGAATCCTGTGCATGCAAACAGTAGGGCTGATTCCCTTGAGGTCCGAGATAGACCACCCTATAGCTCCCTTATGCTTTCTGAGCACTCGCAGCAGTTTATCGAGTTCAGTGGAAGTAGGTAATGAAGAGAAAATTATCGGATACGTCTCATTCTCTCCAAGGAAGACATACTTGAGGTGTGAAGGCAACGGCTTAAGTTCCTCTTTCTTCTCTTCTTTCTCTTCCTCATCTGCCGGATCTTTGAGAGATAAAAATTTGTTGTTCCTTCTTGGAATCTCCCCACCAGAATTAAGAGCTCCCACAAAATGAAGTAGCTCGTTAGTAAATTCAGACACTTGCAGATTGTCTGAAGCCAGTAAAAACTGCGATAGGCATCGCTCGAGCCTGTCTTGATAAGAGATAGCATGTGCTACCTCTCTCACACAATCATCAATCACCTCGATCATGTTACACTGTTTGAACCTCCAAGCATCCTCATCATCATATTTCTGCATCGCATCATAGATGGAAAATGTCATACTCTCATCATTCAGTCGGAGAGTGAGTTCTTCTTTATGCACATCAATCAGTGCTCTCTCTGTGGCTAAGAAGGGTCTGCCTAAGAGAAGTGGGACATGCCTATCTTCCTCCATATCAAGTACTACAAAGTCGGCTGGAAAAATAAATTCCCCGACCTTGACAAGTATGTCTTCAACGATCCCCTTCGGATATGACACTGTTCTGTCAGCCATCTGCAGTGATATAGTAGTGGGTCTGAGCACTCCAATCTTCATTTTCTGGAAAAATGAATACGGCATCAGGTTGATACTCGCCCCCAGATCACATAACGCTCTCCTTTCTTGACAACCTCCCACTATGCAAGATATGGTAAAACTTCCCGGATCCTTCAATTTAGCTGGCAGCTTCTTCTGAATAATGGCGCTGCAGCTTTCAGTCAAATTCACCGTCTCATACTCCATTCATCTCCTCTTATTGGAAACCACATCCTTCAGAAACTTGGCATAGCTGGGCATCTGCTGTAGCGCCTCCACCAATGGGATGTTTATCTGCACCTTCCTAAATATATCCAAGAACCTCGAGAACTGTGCATCTGTCTTTTTCTTCTGCACACGTTGAGGATAGGGGATCCTCACGTCAGTGGGAGTGTGAGCTGCAGGTGGTGTAGGTGGAGTTGGAACCGCATTCTCCTTAGGTGGGGAAGTAATTTGTACTGTCTCGGTCTCAACTTCCTCGACTAACTCCTCTTCTTCAGGTGCCTTTTCCGTTACTCTGTCCCCTGATGGCATTGCAGGTCCCTCATAACTTTTTCCACTTCTCAACTGCACAACTTTGCAATCTTTGGGATTTATGATGGTGTTCGAAGGGAATTTTCCCGGTTGAGTCATAGTACTCACAGTCTAGGAAATCTGGCTGATCTGTGTGTCGATGTTCTTCATATGAGTGGCCATGCTTTGCACATCTGTCTCAACCTTCTCCATCCTTTGGTTATTCTGCTCCATGAGCTTGTTGGACTGTAGCATGAAAGACTTGAGTATGTCTTCCGTGGTCATCTTCTTCGGATCATTAACCACTCCATTAGTAACGGTGAACCCCGGGGGTGGTTGCAGAGCATTATTGAGGTTCCCATAAGAGAGATTGGGATGCCCCTTATTCCCGAACTGATTATATCCTCCACCCTGAAAGTTGGGGCGTTGATTATTGTAGTACCGGTTGTTGCCCCCTTGATTCACATAGTTCACGTCCTCCATATTTCTTTGGGATTCTTGAGACGGTTGCCCCATTGTCATGCAGTCAAATTTCATAGTCAGCGCATCCAGCTTGTCGGATAGGGCGCTCATAGGATCATGATCTGTAGTAGACGCTACCCTATGCACCTTACTCCTTTCGTTGCTCCATCCTTCGTCATTAGATGCGAGCTCCTCTATTACTTCCATGGCTTCATTCACTCATTTCTTGAGAAAATTACCGCCTAAGCTCAAGTTCAACTCCCTTTGTGCTTCAGGTACACATCCCTTGAAAAATGTAATGACTTGGACTGTCGGGGTTAACCCATGGTTGGGACACCGTTTCATCAAAGATTTAAACCTCCCCCATGCGTCTCTGATATTCTCTGTAGGAGTCATCTGAAAGGCAATGATCTCGTGTTGTCTCTTTATAGCTTCACTAAGGGGATAGAATTTCTCCAAAAATTTTTCCACCATAGCATTCCATGTTCTAATTGATCCTGGCTCCAAACTCTCCAACCAATCCTTTGCTGAATCCTCTAAAGAGAAAGGAAACATCCTTAGTCGAACCTGCTCATCTGTCACTCCATTCATCTTTGTTGTGTTGCAAATATGAATGAACTTAGTGATATGATTGTTAGGGTCATCTGTGGATTTGCCCCTAAAAGCAATGTTCTCAGCCATCTGTATTAGTCCTCTTTTCAACTCAAAAGTATTGGCCGCGATGTTGCTATGAACAGTTGGATTTGCCTGGCCTTGGTATACATATTGATTCTGCACAGGCACGGGTGGTCCACGGTTGACCTGTTGACGCAACTCCTCCACCTGTCGTAGAAGCTCAACATAATTGGGAGGAGGGGGTGGTGGACCGTTGTTACCCTCTTCGTACTCCATCAGACTAGGAGAAACGAGATCAAACAGTTGATGGTCCTGAACTGGTGATCGGATGGGTGAAAGGTCCCTCTGAACTGAGGATGCTCCTATGCGGTTAGGCGAAGAAGCTTGAACTTTCTGTGTGAGCCTCCTATAAGCGTTCCTCTTCCAGTTCGTTGCTTCGATCTCCGGATCGAAAGGTTCTAGAGGCAAGCCTTTAGAACGTGTGTGCATACACCTGAACAACTTGGGAAAGGAATCTATTCAGTGCGGCTAGACATCCAGTTAGCCTTTGCACATCATGTATGGACTTCGGCATTGCCATGTTCTGAACAACTTGAACCTTTAGGGGATTTGCCTTGAGTCCTTCCTTTGAAACCCAACAACCCAGAAATTTTCCCGAATCTACCAAAAAGGTACATTTTTGGGGATTGAGTTTGAGGTTGGCTTTTTTGAGCACGTCGAGAGTGGATTTGAGATTGTTTTCGTACTCCGAAGTGCTTCTGCTTTTAACAACTATGTCGTCAACATATACTTCAACCTCTTTTCCGATCAGGTGCCGAAATAGCTTATCTACCATCCTTTGATATGTGGCTCCGGCATTCTTTAAACCAAATGGCATCTTTTTATAAGCAAAAATACCGAAGTCAGTAATGAAAGCCGTTTTTGAAGCATCATTCTCATCCATTAAAACTTGGTGGTATCCTTTATACAAATCAAGAAAACAGAAAATTTCGAAGCCTATCAGAGCTTCTACTTTTTTATCTATGTTGGGAAGGGGGGTAGCAATCTTTAGGACAGTGCTTATTTAGATCCGTAAAATCTATGCACATCCGCCATCCTCCTTCTTTTTTCTTGATCATCACAGGATTGGCCACCCAAGAAGGATATTTTACTTCAAATAATACATCCGCTTTCAGTAATTGGCGGACTTCGTCATGGATGACTTGATTTCTTTCTGCCGCAAAGAGTCTTTGCTTCTGTTTTATAGGCCGGACTGAAGGATCAATATTTAACCGATGTGTAATTACCTCGGGAGACACTCCAGTCATGTCCAACGGAGACCACGCAAAGACATCTTTGTACTCTTTGAGGAGCTGGATGGTCTTTTCCCGGAGTAGAGGTGTTCCCGCGAAACCGATCTTGACCGTTCTGGATGGATCATCTTCGTATAACTGAACTTTCATCGAGTTCGGCTCCGGTGTGACTTCGTTCATTTCGCCTGCCTCTGACTCCGGCTGCTGTGATTGCTATGCTTGATGGTGCCGATCTGATTGTTCGGCACTTTTAAGCGCAATCTGCAGACATTCTTTTGCTCTCTTTTGATCACCTCGGATGACTGCTATCCCTCCTTTAGTGGGGATCTTGATTGTGAGGTGATAAGTAGAGCAAATGGCCCGAACTGTGTTGAGCCAGTCTCTTCCCAGTATAATGTTATACGGGGATCGAGCTTTTACCACAAAAAACTCGATCACCGTACTGGAGCTAGTAGGCGCTCTTCCTACTGTAATCGGAAGGCTGATAATACCTTCAGGGCGGGTGTCCTCCTGGGCGAAACTTTTCAGAGGAATTGGGGCCGGACTGAGCCGAGCTGGATCCACTTCCAGTTTATCAAAACATTCTTTAAAAAGAATGCTAACCGACGCTCCTGTATCCACAAACACTCTGTGGATCAGTTTGTTTGCCACTCCAGCTTGAATGACAATAGCGTCTTGATGAGGAGAAATGGCCGGGACGGGATCTGCATCTGAAAATGTAATTACTTCCTCCTTCTTCAGCCTTTTATGTGTTGGCTCCTCTCGATTGAAGCCTCTGCGCTCTGATTTTAGAGACGATTTAGTCTTCCCGGCTGGGAGAGCGTCAATAGTCTGGATTACTCCATCATATTGCGGCTCGTCATCGTCTTCGGGATCCTGTTGCCTTTTAGGATCCTGAGGAGCGCAGTTCGCACTTCTCTGTTTCTTATTCTTTTTCGGCGGCTTGCTTTGGTATTTTTTTAACGTCCCTGCTTTCACAAGAACATCAATATCTGCTGCCAAATTTCGGCACTCCTCGGTATCGTGACCGTGGTCTTGATGGAAGGAGCAATATTTATCCTAACTTCGGCGCGTGGCCGATTTCGTCATCGGCTTTGGTTTTTCGAACATATCAGAATGCAGTTCGAAAATTTCCGCTCTCGACTTGTTCAATGGTACGAACTGAGCGGGTGGTTTCTCAGGATTGAGACGTGGTCCCAATCTGTCTTGTACCGGTGCCCTTTGAATTCTTTCAAAAGGAGTTCGGCGAGGATGTCCCTGATCGCTATGATCGGGCTTCCTCTTGTCTCCTCTGGAAGAGCTGTCTAAAGACCGTTTTCGACGGTCTGCCTCATCAGCACGAGAAAACTGGTCCGCAATGTCCCACATCTCTTGAGCTGTTTGCGGACTGCATTCAACGAGCTTTCTGTAGAGAGCTCCTGGCAGAATTCCATTTTGGAATGCCGAAATGACAAGTAGATCATTGAGATCATCTACTTGTAGGCATTCCTTGTGGAATCTTGTCATGAAGTCGCTAATCTTTTCATCGCGACCTTGACGTATGGAAAGCAGCTGAGCCGAAGTGATTCGGGTTTCAGCTTTCTGGAAGAACCTCCTATGAAAAGCATCCATTAGATCTCTGTAAGATCTAATGCTGCCTTGAGGGAGGCTATCGAACCACCTTCTTGCGTTCCCGATGAGCAGCTCGGGAAACAGCTTACACATATGAACCTCATTGAGACCTTGGTTCGCCATATTATACTGATAGCGTCCCAGGAAATCATGAGGATCCACTAACCCGTCATAAGTCACTGACGGAGTTCGGTAATTCTGTGGCAACGGAGTTCTGGTGATATCATCCGAAAATGGAGTCTTCAGCGCTCCATACATAGCGAATCCGACATCTCTACGGTATGGTGGAGATGGAGTTCTCCTGTGATTTCGGTAACAAGGAGGAGAAGGAACATATCGGTGGTGAGGATTCTTTCTCCTGGAAGATACGACACTACTGCGGTAGTGACTTTCATGTCTGGAGGGGGAGGGAGAATCCGCCGTTTTCTTCTCCGGCTTCTGGCTCTTTTGCAGGAATGTTAAGAACTCATCCTGCTTCTCAGCCAAGAACAACTTGACAGCCTCATTCAAAGCGAGCTGCTGGGGAGGCTCGGTGCGATGACTTTTTGAGTGGTTTGTTCTTTCACCGTGAGAACTGGAGGCAGATTTCTCCCGAGGCTGTTTTCCAGACCTACGGGCTGGACTAGCTTCCTCACGTTCATCACGGACGGAAGTATGGGTATTATGTGATCTGGTACGCATTTTTTGGTGGAAGAGGATCAAAAACTCGCTTTTATCACAGTTTTGGTTCTCTGGTTCCCACAGACGGCGCCAGTGATGATTTGGCGAATTTTTGATGGGAATAAATGCAAGTAATGAATGAAGATCACAACACTGAGAATTACGTGGTTCGATTTACTGAGGTAAATCTACGTCCACGGGAAGAATAGAGGGCAAATTTGTATTGCTTGATCTAGCTTACATATTACAATACTGATTTGCTATATGAGATTCAGGATCTAGAGAGCTTCCTCTTGGTCTATCTGATCTAAGTTCTATTTATACATTCGAACTAAGATCGTGGTTTGCAGCCCTGGTAGGGGGGGTTGATAACTGCTTAATACCACTAAATAGATCGTGGGTGTAATGGAGGTCGTGGAGATCTTGCATGGGTCCACTATCTCCTTGTTCGGTCGAATACTGAGACCGAACTGCTGAACTTTGCCGATCAGCTTTTGCCGATCTGAGAGTTGAGCTCGATTGGTCGGCTTTTACCGAGCTATAGGCTGTGACCGAACTCTTTGGTTGTGCCGAACTGATACTCTTTCTTGGGTTTTGGGCTGATGGGCCGTCACTGCTATTGGGCTCGCAATTATTGTTTAGTTATTTAGTTCGTATCCCATCAGAGTGGAAAAAGAGTTAATGGTGTATTGGTCTCACTTATATATTACTAGTTTTTAATGAAATGTGAGTGGAATGAGTTATTAGACTGTGAGGCCTATATACCATTTATAGTATTATAAGTGAACCGGGACTCCTATTTGCAGATGGACCAAAATGAAGAACCGGGATTCCTATTCACGAGCAGAAGATTAGTACAAAGGGACTTTCAATTATTTTTAAATAATATTTAGAGACTATAGTAGGGATTATAAATTTAAAAATAAGCGACTTGTCAAATTTGATAAAAGTTTAGTTATTAAGTGCTCATAAATTATAATTAGAATTGATAATTCTTAGTTGCACCCGACAAGCTCTCAGTCTCTAACTATAATTTCAAATAATAATTCATTGATAGTACATTAATTTAACAAATTATTAATAGTTAAATTAAATTTAAGTGGACCTGATGCAACGGAATAAGAAATAAAATTTATCATAAGCTCCTAGTTAATCACCATTTAAATAAAATCATTATCATTTATCACTATTGATCAGTATGTGTTAGTGCAGCGGGTGTAAGAAGCTACATTTGAATAAAGCAAAGTTTGTAAAAGTTGAGGCAAAACGTCACCGTTCCATAGCACATCACCCCCTGCTGTGTTCCCACCACAGCAGGGGATCCACTCCCTTCACTTCCCCTCGCATCCAATTCACTTCCGCTCGTATCCTACAAAAATAGTATAACGTTTCATAGACATATCTTCTAAACTTTTTTTTTCATATACTCTATTTTTTTGTCTCTTTAAATATCCTCTAAGCTGTACTCCATATTATAAATCAAATGCATAAAAATCAATATAATCACAGTTCTGTATAGACACAAATCTCTTAAATTTTTTTTCATATATACTTCATTATTTTGCTTTAAAAAATATTTCCTCCAAACTATAATATAAGTTACTTAATTGTACATTCGAATGCGTAGCAGTATTTGCAGAATTGAATTTTATGTTTCTATTTAACACGATTATTTCAACAATTTTTTTTTTCCTTTTACGCTGTATTAGTGGTTCATTGAGATTTAAATGTATATGAGTAGTTCACTAGGGCCAATTTCTGAACGGTCCACAATAAAAAGGTCCACGAAATGATACGCTATTTTTATTTTCCTTTTTAAATTGCTTACATATAATAATGACATTGATAGATGATCTTCAATGTCCCCCCTCCCTCCTTGCCCTATTTCAAATTCTATATTTGTGCCTTTGCTGTAACTCTTTCCCCTCAGCACTTTCAGCTCAGGTATTCTCTCTACTAAATTTCATATACCTATCTCTGTAGATTATCATACTAGGAGTATGTGTTAAGGAATATCACTTGCCTCTTGGTTTATAGAATATCATCTGAAAACCTACCTTAAACCCTAACCCTCACTGATTTTGAAATGGCAATGGAGTGGAACGCCGAAACCCTACAATTCCTGTCCCAGTGTTTCATCAACACTCTGTCGCCTCTCCCCGAGCCCCGTCGCCGCGCCGAGGCGGCGTTGGCGGAGGCCGCCGATCGGCCAAACTATGGCCTCGCGGTTCTCCGCCTGGTCGCCGAGCCTGCTGTCGATGAGCAGATCCGCCAATCTGCCGCTGTTAACTTTAAGAACCACCTCAAAGCTCGCTGGGCGCTGAATCCCGACGACCCTGACCGGGTGGTTGTGCCTGACACGGAGAAGGAACAAATTAAAGGTTTGATAGTTAGGCTCATGGTTACTGCGACGCCTAAAATTCAAGCTCAGCTTAGTGAAGCTTTGACTGTCATCGGGAACCATGATTTCCCTAAGCAATGGCGAGCTTTGTTGCCTGAATTAGTTGTGACATTGGATGAATTGAGTCAGGCAAATGATTATGTTTCAGTCAATGGAATTTTAGCTACGGTTGATTCGTTGCTGAAGAAGTTTCGATACGAGTATACGACAAATGATCTCTTACTCGATCTCAAGTATTGTCTCGATAACTTTGCTCGGCCATTGTTACAAGTGTTCCAGCGGACTGCAGGGTATCTAGACCAGGCTGTGGCTTCTGGATCTGCAAATGCTATTGTTTTAAAGGGTTATATAGAGTCGCAGACCTTTTGCTGTTGGATCTTTCATTCTTTCAATTATATGGATTTGCCGGAGTTCTTTGAGGATCATATGGATGAATGGATGGTTGAGTTCAATAAATACTTGACGGTGAAATATTCTGCTTTGGAAGATAGTGGAAGTGACGGGCTTGCAGTAGTTGATGACTTGAGGGCTGTGATTTGTGAGAATATTAGCCTGTACATGAAGAGAGACGAGGAGCCATTTCAAAGGTATTTGAATGGGTTTGTGGAGGCTGTGTGGGGACTCTTAGTGGCTGCCTCTAATTCGTCTAGTCGGGAGAGTCTCACTGTGACTGCTATTAAGTTTTTGACGACAGTTAGTACAAGTGTTCATCATACTTTGTTTGCTAGGGATGATATATTGCAGCAGATATGTCAAAGTGTAGTGATTCCTAATGTGATGCTAAGGGATGAAGACGAGGAGCTTTTTGAGATGAATTACATTGAGTTCATTAGAAGAGATATGGAAGGCAGTGATTTAGAAACCAGGAGGAGGATTGCTTGTGAACTCCTTAAGGGAATTGCTTTGAATTATAAGGAGAGGGTGGCTGAAAAGGTTTCTGCTCAGATACAGAGTCTTCTAGCCTCATTTTCACAGAATCCGGCAGCTAATTGGAAGCACAAAGATTGTGCTATCTACTTGGTTGTTTCTCTTGCCACAAAGAAAGCTAGTGGCACCTCGGTTTCCACTGATCTAGTTGATGTTGAGAGCTTCTTTGGGTCTGTTATTATGCCAGAGCTGCGAAATCAAGATGTTGATGGATTTCCTATGTTGAAAGCTGGTGCTTTGAAATTCTTCACTATGTTCAGGAACCAGATCCCAAAAGCTGTTGCAGTCTCACTGCTTCCTGATGTTGTCCGCTTCCTGGTCTCTGAGTCAAACGTGGTTCATTCATATGCTGCTAGCTGCATTGAGAAGCTCCTTCTAGTTAAGGATGAAGGTGGGAGGGCTAGATATTCAGCTGAAGATATTAGCCCATTTCTGCCGGCATTAATGACCAATCTTTTTGGTGCCTTACAAAAGCCAGAATCAGAGGAGAACCATTATGTGATGAGATGCATTGTGAGGGTTCTTGGAGTTGCTAACATTTCACATGAGGTTGCATTACCTTGCACCAATGGTCTGGCTACTGTTCTAACCAGAGTTTGCGAAAACCCCAAAAACCCAGACTTTAATCATCATCTGTTTGATTCCGTTGCTCTTTTAATCAGGAGGGCTTGTGAGCAAGACCCATCTATTATTTCAGCTTTTGAAACAAGCTTATTGCCCATCCTACAAGTGATCTTATCGAGAGATATTACTGAGTTCTTCCCTTATGCATTCCAGCTGCTAGCTCAGCTTGTGGAATTCAATCGATCTCCTTTACCAGGGAATTATATGGATATTTTTGCAATACTCCTTCTTCAAGATTCATGGAAAAAGTCTGCTAATGTACCTTCTCTTGTCCGCTTGCTTCAGGCCTTCCTTAGGAAGGCTCCACATGAGTTAAATCAGCAGGGGTGTTTATCCAATATTCTTGGAATATTTAAAAATTTAGTTTCATCTCGGAGTACTGCTGAACAAGGATTTTATGTGCTCAATACTGTGATTGAAAATCTTGGTTATGATGTTGTCTCTGCCCACATTAGCCATATATGGTTTACCCTGTTTCAGCGGCTTCAGAATAACAAAACAACGAAGATCGTTAAGTCTCTTATTATATTTATGTCACTTTTTCTGGTGAAGCATGGTCCTGAGAAACTTGTTGGCTCCATGAATGCTGTGCAGCCCGATGTTTTCTTCCAAATTTTGGAGAAAGTTTGGATACCTGATCTTAAGTCAATCACGGGTTCAATGGAGCAGAAGTTAGCTTCAGTAGCGTCAATTAGGATCTTATGTGAGTCTCTGCCACCATCACATTCAGAACTTTGGGGAAAAATGCTTGACAGCATTGTTACACTTCTTTCACGTCCAGAGGAGGACAGAGTGGAAGAGGAGGCTGAGGATCTAGATTTTAGTGAAACAATTGGTTCTAATGCTGCACGGTTCCAGTTGCGCAATGCTGGGAGGAAAGATGAGGATCCTCTGCCAGACATCAAAGATCCAAAGCAATTTTTGGTTGCATCTTTAGCAAATCTTTCTTCTCACTCCCCTGGAACATTGCCTCGGATTATTGCAGGAAATCTTGATCCAGCTAATCAAGCTGCTTTACTTCAACTTTGCAACACCTACAGTGTCACGATAGTTTGAGAACTAATTAACCTTACGTAAGTCCTATCATTTGAAACACTCTTTCCCCCCTTCACAACTTCAGAATTGTTTATTGTCTATATTATTTGGAACACTTGAGATCTCTTGGTCTTTATAGATTGTCCTATATGTTAGATGCCCATTTAGCTAAGGGTTTTACTGTTAGGAGGTTTTCCAACTGTTCTCGTAATATAGTGCAATATTCCTTGGATGCAGAAAAATGTGGGTGGCATGTGAAAGTGGTTCAACTAATTAAATTTCACCATTTCACACTAACCTTTTAAGTGTTTTTGGGGTCATTGTCCGAGGCATGCTTTTCTGGGTGGGTGCAGCTATGTCTCGAACCATGACAAAAAGATCGAAATGACTAGTGAGATTTTAAAACCATTACATGTTATGCTTCCATCTATACATATAATCCTAGTATATATGTGTATTTCTGTGTGTGAGATTACACTTGTTCCCATGTTGGCATTAAGATGTTTGGTGTATTTCTGTTTGTGAGATTACACTTATATGGTTGGGACAATAATTTCTGGTGTTGGTCGTGCCAAACCATGAAAAGGGGTACAAGTATGAGAAAGGAAAAAGAAAAATGCTTTGCTGCCCTCTAGAATTTTTTAGTGAACTTATTTCTGTTTCACATATGCATATTTTCTCATCGCTGAACATATGTATAAGGTGGAGCCTAAATAATACCTCCATGTCTTGTGGGATGCTGTGGATATTTATGTGTTTGATGACCATTGACTGTTATAAACTCCATGGACCTCATAATTTCTCATGGTTATTGCGTATCAAATATATGTAATTTCATTAGTCATGCACCATTCAGTTTAAAATCAACACCTGCTTGCCTGTTTTTGATAAATACTTATGGGTGATGACATAAACCAGAATGGGGCTGTCAGTTGGTCATTATAATTGTTTAATTGATGAACTTCGGAATAGTGAAACTTGTCAATTAAATAATTTTGACGAGTTTATCAAAATAATTGTTGCCTGGAAAATTTTTTAGTCCCCTCTAGCTCGAACCAACAGACTACAAGATTAGTTTCTACTTCATGTTGGTTTCCACAAATGACTTCCCTAGCCTGCTACACCATTATTAATTTTGGTTCAAGGGTAACTCCTGGATTCTGTTCTGTCATTACTCATGCCACTTGCTTTGATACTTTATGCACTTGTTAAATGGAAAGGCTTTTGTATGTCTGTAACAATGAAATTCTACTGCATCACCTTACTCTGAGCAGTTTCTGAGTTTTAGTGAAGGCAGCTTTAGAAACACATTAAAAATCTTAATTAGCCTTTTTCTGTGATTTCTGTTTCTGATGGTCCTTACAACATAACCTTCTGCACATTTGGATCACCATTCATATAAAATATCTTTCTTTGTACTTAGTGTAAAACTTAACTCCATGTGTTGGCATCTACTTTTGTTTGTTTGCGTCCTTCTCGCTGGCATTCTTGTTATGGAAATACTCATCTAGCTTCTTATTTTAGTTCCTAACTCGTTTTTTCCCTCTCTTTTTGTCAGGATCATGTTTGGATGAAATTGGAAATTTTCTGGTCTATTTTTTTGTGGTCTGGGTCGTTTCATTATCCACTGTTCTTGACTAGCCCTACGTCTCGAAAATGCCTCGTCTTGCGGGGTCATGAGAATTAAGTCCCCTTGGATGGAACTATCAACAACTACCTATTTCATATGAAGGGTTGAAGGAGACTGTCGATTTTTATATAGCTGCATGGAACTTTTTGTTCTGTTCTGTGATGTGATGTGAAGCAACACAGACAGAAACCGAGTCTCTTCTTTACTTGAGAGCTAAAGTCATTGGCAATTTGCTTCTTCTCAAGCTATATGTGTCGATTTCTGTCTATCATGTCTTGTGATGAAATTTTAATTTTCTGTTGCTCTATCAATCTGAGTCGGTTTCTTTAGATAATGGGTTGTGCATCTTCTATAATGTTCTGCTTCTTATCATTTAAAACGTTTTGTGCATTTGATATACCTATTTAGATTTTGATTTCGATAATAACAAATCATAAAATTGATAAATAGATGGAATTTTTTGGTAATAAAAAATCACAATTTTTTCATAACGAATAATAGAAAAAGATAAATAGATGAAATTTTTTGGAATTGGGAGATTCTCGTAAGATACCCATAATTTTCAATATAGAACATCGTTATTGGAGAATTGGAATCGGAAGGAATACATAAGGGTTAGGGCAAAGTTTGACGAATTAGTGGTATAAAATCTAGTAATCCTAATGCTATAGAGAATCCTCGATAAGATTGGTTTAGCTTTAATTATCGTTAATAGTGGTCTGATTAAGAGACCTTTGAGAGGAACAAAGGGTCATTTTAATATTATTCCCAAATCCCAACTAATAAGGAGTATTTAAATTTAGAGAAAATGATTATTCATTTTATTTTTTGACTAAAATATCAAAAGTCAAAATCCATATCTCAATGTTAGTGGTTTGCGTCTTCTACTTCAATTTTACTACTTAATTGTCAATCATCCAATCATCACTCTATTATTTCCATAATTACATACCCAAGAAAATAAATAGTCAAAATCTCATAATTTGAAATATTTTCAACTTTCAACTTATTTTCTAATCCCTACGTATAACTCTTGTCATATTGACGGTGAATCAGTCACCTCAAATAATCAAGGAATTATAGTCTCACTCTATTTGCAATGTTCCAACTTGAGAAAAAAGTGGTCAATGGTATTTCTTTTTCCCAAGATAAAATCTGAATAATATGTAAAAGATTTCATGTAAATTGCAAGTGGGATAAATTTTGAAGATCTTATCATGCATATTAAGATATACTCTATTTAGCAAATTGTAGGAGTAAAATAATAATCCTTGCAAGAGGTCAATATAATATAGCCTAATCAGCACAAGATGCAAAGTGAGAATCATATCCCTTACTATTTATTTGTAGTAAGCCATACTAAAAGTGTATGGGTCTAAACACCTCATTCTCTTTTCCCATTTTTATTCTTCATAATGGATAACATGTATTCAATTAGGGTAGTTCAATTGTTCATGTGTTCATATAACTTCAATTTTTAGATATAGACCTTGCTAATTTAAAGCAGAATGATGATTTCGTGATCATAATTTTGGAAATGTATCTATTGCAGGTGCCCAAAAACTGACAATTACACTCTCACAAAACCTAAAAAGAGTGGGAGAAAATGTTATTGTGGTAAAGTTTTTGTAGATTCTATCAACTTTTAAAATTTGCTAGTAACATATTTCCATGATTGCGAATATATCAAGTCGCAGCTTAAAAAGGAAAGAAAATAAAAATGAGAAGAGAAGTGTTTTCCCAATGAAAAAATTAAGGGTGATGATGTTAATGAAGAAGGCTGAAGGGTTATTTAGTTGATAGAGTTGTTTCCTTGTCCAAGGTTAGTGAAACATTTTAGCATAATATAAGGAGCTTAAGACTATGATTTAGCATAATATAAGGACCTTTTTTTCATGTTTTACTCCCTTCGTCTACGATTAAAAGTCCTAATTGAGTTTGGTACGAATTCTATGAAATATGAATTGAAAAAGATAGCAAAATGTGAATTTTACTTTTTATATTAATTTTATATAATAAAATGCGAGTTAAAAGAGTTAATACAATATGTAACCTACTCACTATTTATAATATAAGTGTGAATTAAGGCTGTGTGATTCATGAACGTACCAAAATAAAAAAAATGAAATTTTTATTTGCGATCATAGGAGATTAGGAGTATTTATTTATTAAGTATTATTGAATAAAGGGGGGAGTTAACGGTTATGGAGTTATGGTTGAAAGGTAGGGCACATAATTTGGGTCCTTACCGCGGAACAAGGGTATGGTAGTAGTGTGGTATGAATACGTCATCACTTAATGGATAAGCCACGTGGCAGTAATGAGCTTTCATAATAACGTCCCCTAACCGAAAATAGATACTAGTATGACTTAATCTTATACTCCATCTTAATTTTCTAAAATATAATACTGCTTTCACTGTTTTATCAAAGATAGAGATCCATTTTTATTTGAGCTGTCTTAACCAAAATAATCAAATTACTTAAAAACAGAAGGATTTTATTTCATTTTATTCTCTTTCCTTAACACATTTTATTTATTTTATTCTCTTTACTTAACACATAAAATTATATAAAATCATGTGCCGCCTAAAGAAGTGGTCGTCTTCTGTAATTACATGTGTTTCATGTGAATAAAAGAAACACTTATATACCAAAATAATTCTTGAAACCCACGGATTGCATGTTAGTTCATACAAGCCTTTTTTCCCATTTATTCGAGATGTGAAGCCCAATAATTGATTCATAACTTTTGATTTAGAGTGAGATAAAAAATTATAATGACATAGAAATTTAAAATCCAACTAATTATTTTTATTCTCTTCTTCAATTAAAATATTTGTTTTTATTTTTGTTTAAGAAACTTAATTGTACATAAAAGATGGATTAATATACACTTCTCGTCCCATAATAATATATGCACTTTTCGATTCCATTCATCATATAAAAATATGTGCGTTTCCACTTATGAAAAGTTGTCCTCCTCTCATTATCCATCTAAATTAATTTATTAACAACTTATACTATTATGGTCCATCATTACAACTCATTAAACATTATAATAATAATGTGGATCCTACTATCCACTAAGAGTGTGCACAACGGTGCCTTGGGGATGAGTTGGGCTGGTGTCGTTGGCACGGCCCACCATCCACTAAGAGTGTGCACAACGGTGCCTTGGGGATGAGTTGGGTTGATGTCGTTGGCACGGCCCACCATCCACTAAGAGTGTGCACAACGGTGCCTTGGGGATGAGTTGGGCTGGTGTCGTTGGCATGGCCCACCATCCACTAAGAGTGTGCACAACGGTGCCTTGGGGATGAGTTGGGCTGATGCCGTTGGCACGGCACATGATGAGCTCGCCGACGGCATGAACACCATTTTTTCAGATTTTTTTTAATTTTGTTTTATTTTTTTTAAATACTAGTTCATCCAAATCATCTCTAAATACACTCGTTCATCACTCAATTTTTTATATCAAACCAAATTATCTCTCAAACATTTTTCTCAATTCAAGTATCTCTAGAGGAAGGGGACGAGATGGACCAAACCAAACGACCCCCGATTCTTCCACAACTATTTTATTTGGAATGTTGAACCTCGTTACAAGGGCCGACACTTCCTGTATGTCGTCATCAGAATGAGAGACAAATGAACAAACAATTGCACTCCTCATGTCTCATTTGAACATGCCGCAACTCCGCCGCCGCCAAAAGAGTAATTTTTTTAGAGTGAACTACACTAATAGTCTCTGATCTTGTCGAAAAATGCACGAATGATCCCTGAAAATTTTTTATAGCTTTTTTGGTCCCTGAAAATTACATTTTTGTTACCTATCGGTCTTTTATACCCTTCTGCATTTGAAAAATCCCGTGAATGCCATTGAGGGCATTTTTGCTCTTTGAAAAATCACAGTTTTGGTACCTCTTCAATCTTGCAATTTTTTTTGGACATATATAAAAGTACATTTTCGGGTAAAAAAATTTACATTTTTAATACTAGTTAATTTATATTTTTACAACATAAAACATTTTCTTTTGAATTATAATTCACTTAAATTTTTTCAATAATTACTTGAATACATATAAATTTAGCTCTATAATAAAAAGTTACTTTAGTTTACTTTAATAATTTATTAAAATGTTACTGGCAAGAGTTCACTTTAATTTATGCTAGATATAATTTCCCTTAAATTTTTTTATACTAAAAAATATTTGTTCACTATACTATATTTTAATTAACATAATTAAAATATTTATTTTTCACTTAAGTATAGTAACATTTAAATATTTAAATAAAATTTTTTAAGTAAAAATTACTATAGTTCATTATAATATTTTCCCTTCTCAAATGTAAAAAAATTAATTAATTTTTTAAGTAAAAATAAATCCCACATGCAAAAAGAATTTTCTAGAATTCACTTTAATATTTTTATTAAAAGAAGTTACTATTAGATATTTTTTTCGTATAGATTGAGTTTTATAATGAATAATATTTAATTTTAAAAATAAATAAAATATAATTAAATTATTTTAAGTTGTATTTATTTTTAATCACATAATGACAATACACTATTTTAAGTAACAAAAATTATAAAAGTGGTATACTAGTATTTAAGGTCCAAAACGCCCTCACACATTAAAAATTCACATTTTTGGTGCATGAGGTTATTTTAGTCTTATCGTACCAAAAATGCTATTATAAAATTTTTTTAAGGACCAGTTATGCATTTTTCGACAAGATTAGGGACTATTAGGGTAGTTCACTCTTTTTTTAACTATGGTTTTAAATTATGTAAATTTATTTAATTTACTTTTTAATTTTTAGGATTTAAATTATGCACTCTTAAATTTTAAGATTTAAATTATGTAAGTTTTAATATTTTAGGAATTTGTAATAACGTTTTTGGATTTTTGTAATGAAGTTTTATTGTTTTTAGTTATTTTATATTTTAAATTGAAGAATAGAATAGTGTGACCCATGAATAGTGAAGAGCATGCTCTTGGGGCAGAGCACGGTTGTGGATGTTGTGCGTTAGTTAAGAATAGAGAATAAAATATGAATAAAAGTTAGGCCGAGTCCATGAATAGTGAAGAGCACGACTGTGAATGCTCTAACACTACTTAACTCTCCTTCTCCTCATCTCCCTTACTTTACCAATTGTGTATTAATTCTCGTGTCATTTTAAATGCACATATTTTTATGGGATGAAGGGAGTAATACATACATCCCGGCTAAGATGATATATTTCTTAGTCGTGATTTTTGGAATTGTTGGTTAATGTGTTTAATTAGAGAGATAAAATATATGAGTAAGTATTAAATGGAAAGAGAAAGAGAAATATATATTTTAATTGGAGAGAAAAAGTTATTTGGGACGTATGAAAAGTTTTTATTTTTATTTAATAGATGTTATATTATTACTACATGTAATAGGAGTAGATGTTTTCCAACCTAATGATGCTTTTATTTTTATTTTTTTAATAATAGACTGTGTTGTTTAACTCGCCGGAGATGACGTCGATTTTAGGGCATTAGCAATGGGGCGCCCTAAGGCGCGCCCTAAGGCGCGCCCTATGGCGCGCCACGTCAGCAGTTTTATCCTCCTACCTCCCCACCTGCAGTGGGGCGCCCTAAGGCGCGCCCTAAGGCGCGCCCTATGGCGCGCCACATCATCATTTTATTTATTTGTTTAATTGATTTAAATGTTTTCAACTAACAATTAATAACGAGTAAATAAAAAGGTCGAAATAACAAACGGGGACACATTAATAAAAAAAGAAGTTACACCGTTCAACTTACAAAAAAAAAAACTAAGTCGGTGCAATTCCCAACTTCCGACGCAGTTCATCTATCAATGCCCGGAGGTATTCGGCTTCGTCGGGGTCGGTACACTTCTTGAGGGCCTTGTGCGTCTCCAACAACGTCCTCGCCATCGACGCTGTCGCCAACGACGAATACACTTCGGCTGCCTGGGGCGGGAGCATTTCCGGGAGCGGAGGTGGGGTTGCAGCGGTCGAGGATGAGGTCGCGGCCGCCTTCCCTTTGGCCTTCGCAGCCTTGACGCCGGGAGGACGTCGGGAGGACATCGGTGTGCCGGAACCGCTGTCGTCCACGTACAACCGGTTGAGGTCAACCGGTTGATTGCCGCTGCCGCTGCTCGTGTAACCACCAACTTCGGTGGTCTTCATCCTCTTTGGCGCACTAGTGTGCAGAATTCCACCTTGGAATTTCTGCTTGTCCCTCAAAAGCGTCCAGATGGCCTCGTGCTTGAACTCGCCGAACATCGACCGGTACGACAATATCGCTTTAGCACGCACGTCTTCCCAGCTCTCGCCGCTCCCCTGTGCCCGCGCGCACTTCTCGAACTCCGCCGCGTACAAGTTCACTTGCTTCTTCACTTGATCCCAGTGCTTGCGGAGTTGCTCACGCTTGCGCTTGTACGCGTTCGGCGGCTTGGCCGCATTGTAGAGGTCGGCGATGCGCTCCCAGTACGCGAACTGCCTCTGGTTGTTCGCGAATATCGGATCTTCCGATATATCTACCCAACACCGGGCCAAAATGAGAGTTTCCTCGTCGGTGTAGTTTGTACGACCGGGGGCGTACTCATCGCAATCACCGGGAGGCGGCAACTTCTGCGCCCGCTGCCGGTTCCGCTTCTTTTTGGCTGGGGCGGAAGCGGTCGCGGCGGGGTCGGGATCGGCCGCTGCGGCGTCACGTCGGGAGGGGGCGACTGGTCGGGTTGGAGACGGCTCCATGTCCGACAACCCATACGAGTCCGTACTGAAATCGGGATCGTATTGGGCGTTGGTGTCGAACGAACGATATTGGCCGGGTTCTGTACCCGGCCAACGCGCATCTCCACTAAACATAGGACTATTTGGACTTGAAGCCATTTCGTAGTAATTATGTAAATGTAAGTTTCGAAAGTGAAATTGTGAAATGAAATGTAAAACGAATGAACTCTATTTATAAAACAACCAAACCGCGTGCCATCGTCCGCGACCTATCGTCCGTGTACGCCACAATGGGGAGGACGATGGCGCGCCCGATGCCTATCGTCCGCAGCCATCGTCCGTGTACGCCACAATGGGGCGGACGATGGCGCGGACGATAGGCATCGGGCGCGCCATCCTCCGCGCCCTTAGTATCGGCCGCGACGATCGTCCGCGACCTATCGTCCGTATCCGCAATGGGCGCGGACGATCGATGGCGCGGACGATGCGCGCCATCGGGCGTGCCATCGTCCGCCCATTGCGGATGGCCTTATTGGTTGTTATATAAACACAATTTCACCAAAAAATTTCGTCATTTGATGAGTGCGAGCAAATCAGAAATTTTTTGTGGATTTTGTTGTGGCAACTAATAATATTCTATTACGTGAATACCAAAGTTGAAATCTCATTAGACCATCCACAATAGTCGGCCTTAACCATCTTTTCCCTTCATTATTCATGGTCCACATCACTTTTTACCCCATCCCTTATTCAAGATACAACAACGACAACCATTCATCTCTTAACCATCAGTTTTCTTCCCTTCCCTTTTCATTGGTCTCACTATTTCATTTCTTTAATTTAAAAATACAATTAGTAACACAACATTTCATTAATAAAATTTTATTAGAAAATAAAAATTACATTACAAATTCCTAAAAATAAAAGTTACATAATGAAAATACTATAAACTTAAAATTATATTACAAATTACATTATTTAATTTTTAGAATGCAAATGAAAATGTTTAGAGAAAAAAATGAGTGAGAAATTATTTTTTTGGTGTGAATAAAATTATGTAATGAATTGAGTTTTTATAGATGATTTTGGAATGAAATGGAAGATAGGAAAAATGAAAAAACAAAAAAAGAGAAACAACGTTAATAAAATGGTAATATTTGGTGAAATCATAGACAAGAGAAAAGAGAATTATAGAAAATTATGATGAAATTTTGAAGATGACTTTGCAATCAATAATATATTTATGTAAATTTTACAATAAGTCAATAAATATCATCCTCGTTATTCTGGTAATGTAAAATCAATTGCGTTGTTGAATTTTGTACGTATGATATATGGTTGAATAAGTAAAGAAGCTTAATTTGAAACCTCCTTTATGACAATCTGCCTCGTGACGACATTGGTTTGATTTTTGTTTTTATACGTTAGCGATATACTATATGATTTGACTTTTGAACACATATTTTAGTAAAAAGTATATATTAAATTCATATATCGATACTGCATTTCCTTTTACTCACCAACATAGTCAGTTATATTTTGTCGATTGCATTTATTTACGTATTTAATTTGAATACTTTTGTATTTCTCAATTTATTATCGAAGTTGAATAATGTCAACATAACTATTTTCCTCTCATAAGAAAAAAAATAATCACTTCACCAAAACAAATAAATGGAAGGAAAATAAATAAATAATATTAAACCAAAAAGAAATAAATAATATTAATGTAAGAGCGAGGGAGCGACAGGCATTGGGGGGCATGGCTGCCGGGTGCAGCCACTGCAGAGGAAAGGGCTGATGGCTCGAGCCGCAAGGGAGGTTCATGAGCTATGTTACTGCGGCGCACGTCACCTTTTTATATAATCATATATATTAATTTACTATAACTATAAGATACTCTCTTTTCTCGAGTTAGTGTGTTTATCCGAGTGATCCACAAATGACAAAAGTTTCCCGTTTGCTTATCCCAATCCCAATGACCTCAAATCAAATCTCTTATTTTTCCGTTGAGCAATAGTAATTTTAATGAGTCTTGAATGATACTCTTGAAAATTTGATTCAAATAGACAAATTTCTATTCTACATTTTTTGGTTATATATTTGTGTTCAACTCTAGTCATTGAATAAATAGAATTTTGATAAATAACTAATTAACTCTTTTTTTTTAAAAAAAATTAGTTATTATTTTTACAGTCCAAGCTTATTACTAATAAAACGAATTTTTCCAATGTATAAAATAATAATTACAATGGCTTTAGTTCCGACCACGGTTTTCACATTTTCCTTTTCTTTTCGAGCCGCAATTTATAATATCAATTAATGCATTCTACTGATACAAAAGAAGATGCTTTTACAACAATTTATTATTTTTACCATACTATTAAAACGGATTTTTCCAATGTAATAAAATAAAATTTCCAATTGCCTTATAACTTTCCCGACCATAGTTTTCTCATTTTCATTTTCTTTTCGATCCGCAGTTTTTAATATCAATAGATGCATTTAACTAATAAAATTTGCAACAATTTTTACGCGAATTTGAAATATAATTTACTAAATATTATTATTTCCCGTTTTTAATTGTTTTCCATTTCTTATTAACATATGAATTTAAAATTTTAATGAATTTAAAAATAAGATAATAGGACGTGTTAAAACTTTAAACAAAACATTATTATTATTGTTAAGTGCATGCATAATGTATGGGAAATTACTCTTTTTATTGGATTTTCTAATGCTAATCAACCCAGGTTAATATCTAACTCAATGTTATTAAAGTGGAAGAAACATGTGTTATTGTGAAAATTGCAGAAGGAGAGAAAAGGGTGAGGAAAAAGAGAGGCTTGTGGTATTGTTTAGTGAAGAGAGAAAAGGCAAGAGCGGTTTTGTAACTGAAAAGTGAGAGAAAATGAGCTGAATTCGTGCATCCATTACCCACAAACACACAGCATTTGTTGCACCCCTCCAAAGCTGTTAGACAGACAGAGCTGCACCTGCACACACACATTAAAGGGGAGAGAGATAGAGATGCATTGAAAAGGGGGATTCATTAAGTGTTTTTTGTATGTCAATTACGATGGAAAATTACTGCTGAATTATTCATTGATGATGGTGTTAAACGGGGTAGGTTGAGAGTGAGGGAAAATACCTTTTTTTTCTTTCTATTTATATGTTTCTTCTTCAAGCATACACCCTCACTTGTTTTATCTCTCTATGTGTGTGCTCATCTCTTTCACTACTTCAACTTTCATCTTTTCCCCCTTTCTTTTCAATGGCGCATGCTGATGGCCTGATAAAAGGAGCCTCTGAAGAACGTGGTGAGGAAAATTTTTCATTTCCTTTTTTGGGATTTTACATTTTTTTCCTCCCCTACTAAAAATGAAAGCTTGCAAATTTTATGTTGTATGCCATAATTTTGATTCTGGGCTGGTTTCTGTCAATTTATTTCTCTATTATAGTATTATTATTATAATCATATACACATGTTTCAGTCTTTTTGTTTTTGTGTTGTTTTATTCAGTTTTCAATGTTCATGCAGCCTTCATGCTTTGTTCCACAATAATCAAGAATTTGGAAGAAGCAAATAGTCTTTAGTTAAATGCTTGTTTTTTTAAGTTGAAAGTGCTCTATGTTCTTGACATTTGGTTTTGGCCTCATGTCAAGAATTGAATACTACATTAAAAGTGATGAAAAGGGATATTTGAATTTCAATTATTGGACTTATTTGATCAATCTTTGGTAGGTGCGGCAAGTCAAGCTCTGTACGGTGCATTATGGAAGGCATGTGCAGGGCCTTTGGTGGATGTTCCTGATGTGGAAGACAATGTTTACTACTTTCCTCAAGGTCACTTGGAACAAGTAAGCCTCCCTGTCTCCGAATATTTCATTTGTCTTCACTGCAATTGGTTAACAAGTGTATTACTCTACAGTTAGAGGCATCAACCAATCAGGAACTGGATCAGCATATCCCTCACTACAATCTCCCTACAAAGATCCTTTGTCGTGTTGCTCACATTCATATGATGGTACTGTTTTTCTGTTGGTAGGTCAGTTTTGTCTCAAAATTGACATATGTTATATGGTGGTTTGAATGAATAGGCTGAGCCAGATACAGATGAAGTTTATGCTCGTATCAATTTACTTCCCCATACAGATGTAAGCCTATGTTATGTTAATGAATTTATTGGTTCTTGAATGTACTCTATGTTTAATGTCTGTGGTTATTGCACGTGCATTCTTGTAGCAAACTAAGCCCCGGAATCCGTATGCACCCCCTCCTGATCCACCAAAGCCGTCTATTCGGTCATTTTCTAAGATTCTGACAGCTTCCGACACAAGCACACATGGGGGTTTCTCTGTGCTTAGGAAGCATGCGAACGAATGCCTCCCTCCATTGGTGAGTAAATCTTCATGTGGTGTTTATACGTGAATTGCATGAGTTTGAAACCAGGAAGATATTGCTAGCAGATGTATTAGTCATAGAAAGAAAACACAGTGAGATATATTAAGATTATACTCTATCATAATATTGAAAGCTATTCTGATTCCAAGGATATGAGCCAACCAACCCCAACCCAGGATTTGGTTGCCAAAGATCTACAGGGGCACGAGTGGCATTTCAAGCACATATTCAGAGGTAATAACTCTACATGCACACTTGCATTTCACTTTCTTTAGTTCCCTTTGTTTTCAGTTTGATGACAAACGTGGCGGTTATGTTCTTAAGAAACTGCGTATATATAACCCTTATTTGAGCTCCAAATTGCATCTCGTCAGGTCAACCGAGGAGACACTTACTTACAACTGGATGGAGCACGTTTGTCACCTCAAAGAAATTGGTTGCTGGCGATTGTTTTATTTTCGTAAGGTATTCTTTTCATTTTCCTTTATTACATACGTGCTTACAGTTATGCCCTATCAAATGCTGCCTCACTATTAACATTTGAATATGAACTCTGAATTACAGGGGTGAAAATGGGGAGCTGCGTGTTGGGACACGCCACCTTGCTCGACGTCAGAGCTCTATGCCACCCGCTGTCATCTCCAGTCAAAGCATGCTTCTTGGTGTTCTTGCATCTGCATCACATGCTCTTTCAACGCACACCTTGCTCGCAGTCTACTACAAGCCACGGT
This sequence comes from Salvia splendens, assembly GCF_004379255.2. Classification (NCBI taxonomy): domain Eukaryota; kingdom Viridiplantae; phylum Streptophyta; class Magnoliopsida; order Lamiales; family Lamiaceae; genus Salvia; species Salvia splendens. The sequence continues at coordinate 35,119,098 of NC_056033.1, read as the reverse complement.
ATTTTTTTTTGCATCCACTTAATTTTCTGCTGCATCTTTCTGAGGTTCAAGTGTCATCTCGTGTACTGTATGACCAGGACAACTCAGTTCGTTATCGGGATAAATAAGTACTTAGAGGCGATTAAACATGAATTTGCGGTTGGCATGCATTTCCAAATGAGATTTGAAGGAGAAGATTTACCTGAGAGAAGGTGCTTATAGTTCTGTTTTTCACAGCTTAATTGATCGGATATGAATGGTAGAAAACTACATCTTTACAGGTTCACTGGCACTATCGTTGGAGTTGGAGACTGCTCTTCACAGTGGACGGAATCTGCATGGCGTTCGCTCAAGGTGGCTTTCAATTTCCGAATGATAGCTTATTGCGTGAGCAAAATGAAATAAATTTCACTGGCATAAATTTCTCTATCAGGTGCAATGGGATGAACCAGCAACTATACCGCGGCCAGACAGAGTCTCTCCCTGGGAGATCGAGCCTTTTGTACCTTCGCCTGTTGAGACATCACAGCCAGCAACGAAAATCAAAAAGCAAGTCCTCCGGCCTCCTAAGCAGAAAGACCTTAATGGCAGCCTCCCGAGTTCTGCACCACGTTCTGGCAGAGCATTGTTGTCTCTATTAACTGTGAATACCTCTCTGAGTTTGTCCCGAGAATCCAGAGCTGGCAAAAGCATTTTGTTACAATCTGCACTTTGTAACTCTCCCATCGCATCAAGGACAAGGAAATGTCTGGACCAGATAAAAAAGTTAGAAAACGCACCTGCATGCCGTTTATTTGGCTTTGATTTGAGGAACAACTCGAACAAAATCTCCCCTCTGTTGGAAAAGGAAGCGCATTTGCCTCGTCCAAGCACTAAGAGCCCTGAAACTGACGATAAACAAGGCGTGGACCTTTTGGCTTCATCAAAAGAGGGAAAGGATGCTCAAATGGAGGCCCCTCCAATTGATACTCAGGGATAGCTGGTTTCGTCACCAAGAACTCGGATCAAGGTAACTTCACCCTGATTAACGAACTACAGGAAGTGCATTAACAATTTAGTTCTGACGGCCTCTACGTATCCCATCAGGTTCAAATGCAAGGAAATGTTGTAGGGCGTGGTATGGACTTGTCTGCTTTCTGTGGCTATGATGATCTCATCGAGGAACTGGAGAGCATGTTTGATATCAAGGGAGAGCTTCGCCCTCGCAACAAATGGGAGGTGGTGTACACTGACAATGAGGGTGACATGATGCTTGTGGGAGATGATCCGTGGCAGTACGTTCATTCATTGCATCTCTTTGGAAATCAATCACTTCAATTCTTTCATGATCAAGTTTAACATATATACTTTTGCAGGGAATTCTGTAAGATGGCTAAAAAGATTTGCATATACTCTAGTGACGAAGTGAAGAAGATGAGCGCGGTGTGCAAGCTTCCTGCATCACCCATAGACGGTGAAGCCACAATCATAAGCTCAGAATCGCAGCCTAAGTCCGAAGCTTGAAGTTTGTATATCCTCTCCAACCACATTTTTTTATATAATAAACCTCTAGATTCAGGATATACAACGAGGTAGGCTAGGCGCGCGATGATCATTTTTGTTTTTTTGTTTCGAGAGCTTGCTATGTTAGCATTAGCTGAAGCAGGTTAGTGGAGTAGAAGTGATGGAAGTTCCGTATTTATGAAAGAAACTGCTTTGAATACAAGATGACTCTTGAATTTTAAATGCAATGTTTGTTATTGTTCAATCTACAGTTCAGCATTATAGATTGTGTGTTGGTTTTGGTATAAAATTTATGTGTAACACCCCTCTCTAATTTTTTGATTACTTGTGAATTGTGATGGAAATAAAAGAGTAAATGTGATCAATATTGCTTGATTGGTCTAAATCATTATAATGGGGTTTGGAGATAGATTGTGATAGATTGTTTACTTGTATTTTGTTCTATTTATGTTACTCATTTTATAAAGACTTTGACTTGTAAATGTGACAGAGTGTGGTTATGTGCATTAGGATGTGTTTGATACTTTTCTTAAGGAATATGATATCTAAGAATATGATTCTAATTTTTGGTATGGAGTATAATTAAAATCAAGAAAAATTATGGAATATACAAGAATTTGAATGAACTCATGATATTTCACAATTATCCCTATAAATGAGAACTTTGGTTCTGCGAAATAAAATAATTGAACTTGCAGTTAAAAAAAGATAGTAAGAAATAAAATAAATGACCTGTTGTGGACTCTGGTGCCATTTAATGGATCTTGGTATCATTAACAATCGGAACCATAGATCCTAGTGAATATCATAGGCTAGTTTTTTTTAGTTAATTGTCATCCAATTAATTTTCATTTTACTTTCTTGACATATGGAGTACTAAAAGTTACTCGTTTTTATTAATTTAATGGCCCATTAAATAAATTCTTCCTTAGTGTAAACTACTTTGAAACTCTCAAAAGAAATGGGCCTATTTTCTGTGTAGAGGGTTGAAGTTGAGCTGAGCCCATATAAGGTAAAGTCCAAATGTATTTTCAATAATTCTGGTTCACTTATCTATGGCCTCTCTAAAAATGTGCGCATCAAACTGTTTAAATCACCACAACTACAAGAGAAAAGGATGATTAAAGTGCAAGTCATATTCACGTGAGATGAAAATCATTTTTGACTAAGGAATTGAAGGGTAATAATTGTGGGTCACATTTTTGGCGTTTTATGCGTTAAATCAATCAAAATTGTATTAGTAAACGTGCCCTAGACATTATAATTTCTTTGTTTCCATTATAATCTCGTCATGATTAATTAGGCGAGGCAAGTGACTAAAATGTCTATTATCACATCGAGTTCAAACAAATTGTTGTTTAAGTTTTGAATTGTATCAGATGTAAGTATTGTCATAAATTGATTTGATTTGTAAAACGTGAGCTACCTTAAGAGACAAATGGAATGAGGAAGGACTTAAGCTCCTTTAAATCTATTTTTTTTTTTTTTTTATAGAACCAAATTTCATGTTAAAGTCTCAATGAAAATTATATATTCTCGAATAAATTTTAGAAAATATAAATGTTACTAATATTTCCTTTGCGTTGGCTCTGTATAATGTATATATACACCACGTCACCAACACATTTATTATTAGATGATCAAAATATGAGGAATGACAAAATTGTGTTCATTTATTTGATAATTGATATAATCTCTATGTGTGAAACCTAAAAGGCCAAAAAAAGGGAAGACCGAGAAAAGATTGCATCGTTCGTCTGCTTTACTGCCATTTTTCTCTTTGTATGTATTTTATTTCAATCTTTAATTTGAAAAATTGAAATTGAACATCAAAGGCTGTTATCTTGTCACTTTTACAGTCAACATCCTTTCACTTTCGTTCCCCATTAAAGTTTTTTTGAGTTCTAAAATAGCTACGAGGCATATATTCATCAATGTAGAAAATACTAACTAAGAATTTTCAATTAATTTATAATAAAACACAGAAAAGAAAACAAAAATTCCATAAAGTGCAAATGTTGTCGGATGAATTATGTTGATGGGCAGATAACATCCAAGTGATACGGATTGATTAACTGACATTCGTTATCCCTACTATAGAATCCTATGCATATCATGTCTCATATTATATGGAGTACTACTATTACTAACACCACTAATCATAGTACTACTTCACAAGAGCTCATTACATTCTATTAACTATTGCACAAAATCATCAGATTCTTAATTATTGCAACATTGGAGGACACACTAGTGTTATTGGCGGTTACTACATTTTCTGAATTTTAAGTGCAAGATTTGGATAAGTCAATTTTTCTATGATTTATTTTTTTGATTTTTTGCTTTTTAATTCACACATACAAACAATTCCACAATTTTATAATAATATTGTTGGGCTTAAGCTAAGCCCCCTCCCTAGGGATGTCAATGCAGCCCATAACCCGTGGGCTGACCCGAATAACCTGCCAAATTTATAGGGTTAAGGTTGAAAATTTCTAGCCCGATAAAATTACAACCCGATTAGCCCGCACCCGATTAACCCGCAGCTTGTTAGGGTCAGGCCCGAAAACCCGATGGGCTGGCCCGAAAACCCGATTAAATTTCTATTGTTCTATTTTTTTGACTCCTAATTGGACAATTTCATTGATTATTTTTATAATATAGATAACTAAAAAAATAACATTCAATTTTATATTAAATATATAAATGATATATTAAAATTTTATTAATATAATAATAAATAAATAAATTAGAAACTTCTAATTCATTAATAAATATTTAAATTTATAAAAATATTTTAAAACATGCTTTAAAATATTAAAATTTATGTTTTTATTTTACACAAATCTCAAATATTAGTATTTGATCTTGTTTGTGTTTGAGTTTAAGTATAAGTATATGTCTCAAATTTATCATAATTAAATATTTATATTTTATAAATATAACTAATTTTCGTCATTATTTATTGGATTGATCGCATGTTAATTTTATAGGTAGCAACCCGATTAACCCTCTGGGCCAGCCCGAAACCCGAGCGTTTAGGGTTAGGGTTGAACTTTTATAACCAAAAAAAATCTCAACCCGATTAGCCCGCACCCGATTGACCCGCAGCCCGAGTAGGGTTGACCCGAAACCCGATGGGCCAGCCCGATTGACATCCCTACCCCTCCCATCCATAGTGATTCCGACACTAATAGTGATCCATAATTCACGATATACTATGATGAATTAGAGACTTAAGAGTAAAAATATCAATATTTGTAATTTGAAAAAGGATGAGACCAATTGTAAACACAGTATAGGGGCAATCGTGTGTAAGCTACAGATGTATTGTTGGATCATAATGTGTGGAATTTCCTGCCTATTTTCAATCATAAGCGATGCTTTTTTCACCAATTAGAAAAATATGTATAATTATATTTTATGACATTTCAATATTTCTAAACTATAGCAGTACATTAATGACTCGTTTGCTTCAAAAAATTATATCTCATTATTATATATATACTCCTATTTGATTTGGTTCATAAGATTGAATCATGTTACTTATTCCTAGATAAATAATCATACTGATAATGAGTCATTCATAACAACCAATACCCCTTAATAGGCTAATTAGATGAGAAGAGAGATAAAGAAAATCACTCATTATCATTAAATACATCTCAAATATCCCTTCCATTCCATTGTATCATTGTACTAGTATTAAGAAAATACAACCACAACGTTTATAACTTGATCTCCAGAAAATTTTCGTAATATAAAATACCATAAATGAGATTCTACAATGTAAAGTCAAAGTGAAGCACAATATATCACCCCTCTTTTCCACATCAAACTCCATTTCCACTTAAAAAAAACTCCAACTTCTCACTCTTTCTTTTCTCTCTCATTATCACAAACAAAAATTATGGGAGAAGACAGTGAAAACGAGCCAAAATTTCCCACACTAAAGCTTCCATTTGCAGAGATACCCGATTCGCCGGAGCATCCATCAACGCCGCCGTTCCAAGCGTCGGCCACCGTCCCATTCAAATGGGAGGAGCAGCCCGGGAAGCCCCGGCCATGCTCCGACATCATCATCGCCCGACCCAAACCCGCGAAATCATTAGAGCTCCCTCCATGTATGAACCCGGCCGACAAATTTACGAAAACGCCCTCCCCCACCACCGTCCTCGACGGGCCCTACAGCGTCGGCCGCCCCAAATTCTCCTCCTTCAGATTCTTCCGAGACGGCCACGACTCCTTGGTCAGCCCCGAGGCCGCCTCCCTGCTCGGCGCCAAGAAGAGCGGCAAGGCCAGAGGGCTTTTTGGTAAATTCAAGGGCGGTAAGAAGGAGGTCGCCGACGGCGGTAGTTGCCGGTTCTCTCCTTCCACGGTTAGCAGCTGCAACAGTGAGGATTTGTTTACTAATAACTGTGGAGTCAAAATCACCAGAAACGGAAGCTTCTCCAATCTATCTCATGCAAAGCCTTCTCAATTATGGGTAATTTCTTTTTTTTTAATTTATTTATTATCCTATTAATAATATTGTTTTTGTAAGACTGTAAATATAAGTTCTAGAAACTACTTATGTTCCTAAAGGATGATTAGTGTTCCAATGTGCCCACTCGTTTTACTGCTTGAGAGAATTGTGATTTTTATACTATGAGATGTAAATTTATATAGGGAGAGTAGAATAGTGGTTTTTATTTTATGGTTTATGGATATATATGTTGCCATAATTATAGTTGTCAATGTGATTTATGACTAGTATCATTATATTTTGGCATATAGTTGGAAGAATTAATATTGCCATGTGGAAGAGTAAAGAGGGGACCCTGACTATAATGTTAAAACCTTAAATTTTCCACAGAAATTACCAAAAATGTTGAAAATATGGTCCATAAATTATCAAGGGTAGGCAGATTTCTGCAAATCACAGGGGCAAGCTGTGAAATACTGTTGTAGGATTTGAAAGAAGAGAAGAAACAGTGGGTATGGGGCTTTTATTGTTTTTGTTTCTTTTTTGATAGGAGTATAATATTCATTATGTAATGGTGGTGTGCTTGTTTGCAGACTAGTATTTGCCATGGCTTAAAGCAAGTCATGCACTGGAAAGGCAGCAGGAAATCAAATAAAGAAGGTCGGCATTCAAGGGTTGATAATGTATCATAAATCACTTGCAAAATTTAGTATTTTGAACAAAAAAACAGAGAAGAAAAAAGTTTGAAACTCTCTGTTTCGAACTAATGTTCATGCTTGTGATGTATATTGCTTTTCATACCCCAATATTCTCAGTCGCGTATAAACTATTACCACAGCTTTGCAATGTAGCGAAGAAAAATATAATGTTAATTGCTGTTTCTGGTCCTTTATTTCCAGAGCAACAAATTAAAATAAGGGTAGAAAACGGCTTTAATCCAAAAGTGAATACAGTTTGTCACATTTGATAGGCCGGTGAAAAAAAAATCATAAAAAATGAGAAAGTTGTTTAGCATAATCATCTCACATCCTATAATGGGTCAGTCAATATGTTATGATTTCACATTAAAAAGCAACACAAGATTTCCAACCAAAGAAATGGCTAGTGGCAGCAAGAACCAGAAAATTTCAATGAAAAATAAAATACCATACAACAATTATGTGACTGAAACTTCGTAAATTTGTTACATGTGACAATGTCTATGCTAGGAGTAGCATATAAGTCTTCTCGTCCTTTTACAAAGTAGAATGCAAAAGATACATTTATGGAAGATGGAGATTTGGGTTAAAATTTATTCTCAAGAAGCTGCATAATAAAAGAAAAATTGCCCAATCTGACGTTTATCTCTTCTTCTCAATCATAGTAGCAACTATCTGCAGATTGAGAAACACAAGAGAGTTCAAACCTATGTACTTGCCAACGAATAAGAAATAATTTTAGAAACATGAAATCATTGTGAGTTATATACTACTAGTATTTAATCTATTATCGAAAGAGGCATTGACTATCTAAGTGTTAAGATGGGAGATCAACAGCGAAGCTGAAAAGAGTAGAAGCACGATGATGCCCAAAGAGAGCAGTTGAGGGGCATAGATGATGTGCATTAAGCCTCGACTTTTCTACTAATTTGTTTTAGATGGTTCCATGTGCTAGGTAGGGGAAATGACTGCAGCAATACAGAGCTGAACAAAGTGGATCTGTAGTATACAGAAAGCAGGAACAAGACTGGTTTATTAGGCTATTCAACGATAATCTGAAGCATGGTAAGCTGGTAACAGATGAAATCAAGTGATCCATGAAAATCATGCTGGCCACAAAATGTCTATGCCCATATTAATGCTGAAACTAACTGCACATAAAAATGAGAAAAGGGCGCCTAGTGCAATGTATCACTTACATCACTCATACAAGTCTTGGGCCCTTGGTTAGATGTGCCATAGGAATCCAATATAGGCCTCACAACAGCAGGAAGGAAGAGTCCTGTATCGTTTTTTCACAAAACAAGAGGACAGAAACTGTTGCTAGGATGTTTGTAACATTCTTTTCAAACATGGATAAAGAGATAATCAATTTACTAGTATTACAACGATGTTTGCGACATTCTTTCAAACATGGAGCAAGAGATAATCAACACACCAAGATATCTCACGAACCATTATCTCTTAAAAGCAAGATTGTGGCTTTACTATCACATTCCATTAAAATGCTACACTCAACGACTTAATGATAAAAAAATATAAACCAAATGCTCATTCACAGCGCCATCTGTTGAGTACAAACCCATGGGTTTTCACATAACAGCATCCCAAACAATCCAACCTTATTATCCCCCCCCCCCCACCCGGGTGGAAAAATAAAACCGTTATAATTTCCCCCATTTCTGGAGCAATACGGTATTGGCTATTGAGCATATGTCCAATCTACCATTCAAAATTCTAGTGCATCAAAGTAATTTAGGCTTGAACTTTGCCCTAATTTGTATGTTACTAAAGAAAAACCATTGATCCAAATTCCAAAAATAATTTTGTAACAATCAATAATGATCTCAAGCTGGAATTAGGACCTCTAGTGATTGCGAACAAAAAATAGCCAATACATCTCAATTGAAGAAGATTGACTCGGCAATTCCAAATCCGATAGCTCTAACTCAATGTAATTGCACTAATGCATTGGCATTTAAACAAAACTCAGAAACCAACAGTATGTGAGCATAATGAAATCCGGCTTCAGCAATGAAATTCGGATCGCGTGAAAACAAATAAAGCTGGCATCAAGATGAAGGTGCAAAGACAGGTATGAAGAATAGAAATACAGACCAACGCCAGCGATGAGGCAAGAAGCCGCAACAACAGGCTCTTGTACAACGAAAATCTTCAGCTTATCCATCACCGGCATCTTTCCAATTTCAGGATCTCTCTCCCACTGGCTGTGCGTATGCGTGTGTGTGGGGTGTTCCGTTTCTGCGTGCGCGTGTGTGAATAGCTTCGGTATTCAGTAAAGCTGGGTCGGGTTAGATCATAAGATGGGCCAGCTAAATTTGCTGATTACTTAAGCCCATAAAAAATAACTTGTATCATATGAGAATAGTATTATACTAGTATTATGGAGTAATGTCTGTAAATGAAAAATGATTAATTTTTGTAAACGTGCTAAAATATAAGGGATGGTATAGCTACCATTTCTAGAACCCCACAAATCCCAATCGTTTTACGGTTTACCACTTCACCTCAAGGTATCGGTAGAAAATTTTGATGAATCACATAAATCCTATCATATTCTTAGATATTTTTTCTATTAAAAGCCACAAAATGCTATAACTCCATCCCTTAGCCCAATATTATTGCAAGTATTTACCGAAGTTCCATCAAGATCATATTTACAACATTGCTACAAAAAGTAGGACTACTCAAAGACCAGAAAACTGAAATTGAAGGCAATACACTTAATCACGTACAAGAAAAAGGGGAAATGCAGTTCTATGAACATCCCACAAGCGCACAATAACCACAAAATTCTCAAGCTGCAGTAGATGATATACAGACTGCACATCTTTATCACCAACTCGGAAACATCCACGCAATGGACCATCCCAGCAAGAATCCAGCACCAGCTAGTCCTAGTCCTATGGTGAAAGCAACTGTACACTTGCAAGCTTCATGCCGAGAGCTTGAATTTTTGGCGCGTTTTCTACTGGAAGTCATGTCTCTGGCCGTCTGTGCCTTCTTAGTTATTTGAGGTGCCCAAGGTAACATAGGTACCATTGACTGGCTTGAGCTGTTCAGGAACTGGAGATACATGCCCTCGATTCGGAGCCACTGTTTATAGGCAAACAGCTGAGATGCTTGCCTAAATACAAGCTTGACCACATGCTCTTTCTCTGCACAGGCTTGTTTTGCTGCCCTCTCGGCTTCTCTTGCACGAGTCTGGGAGTGACATAGGGCTTCCATCAGTTGGGCCTTGCTCTGGTCATTCTCAATCGTTGTTTCAATAGTCGGGATATCACTGTTTTTAAGGTAAAAACATAAGTGGAGTTCTAGTTGAGATAAGTTTAGCCTAAAATCATGGAGCCACATGCCAAATATAATAAATTTTTCTGGTGCATTTTTTATTTTTTATTTTTACGTATTTAACATGATTAACTTCCACAAACAGAAACTGTTAACGATTTGTCCACACTACCAAAACGAACATAGAAAGACTACAGATGTTGTCAAAAACACAATGTTCTCATGAAATGTTCAATGTAGCAGGCTAAGAACAATTAAAGAAAAGGAGCCGAGCAAATTACCTAAAGAGCTTCTCTGTACTGTTTTCTGATTGACCCTCTGCTAACACAAAATGTTTGTCACAGGCACTTCCATCATGGCAAAAACAGGATAGCTTTACATCCACATCCTTCTTCACATTAGTGTTCTGAGGCATGGGAAGGTCACAATTCTCTATATAGTCAAGCGACCTTTGTGCAACCAACAAAGCCAATTCATCAGTATCCGCAGTTCGCCACCAAGGAGCATTTTTTCCAGCCCCTATCCGCGACTTGGGATCAAAAGATATCTCATCAGCATGTTTTGGAACCTTAGGACCAAGATCTTTAACATGTACTTCTCTATCATCCTCTTTAATTCCAAACTCTAACTTGTCACCAGTTACCATATTTCTACCCTGATTATCCTCATTCCTTGCTAAAGCTCCAGAGATTTCGTGCTTTTGCCAGATATCCATACTACATTCTGAAGATGTAAACTGTTGATTTGTTGAACCCTTCTGATACCCATAATTTAGTTGCGGTTGCAGCCACCATTTCGAATTGGGGGATAAATTTATAAATGAAAGATTTAGATTAAAAGGTATGGTCACTCCATTGGGAACATCTAGGCCTCTGGATGCACTAGAGACAGTATCAGCCTGTTTCACAGAAGTAGGTATTGTCGAGCAATAAGCGAATTTTGGAGCTCGTTTTGCATCTTCTTGCACCATGCATCGGTTAGCTGTCCTGTGCAAAACTGCCCTAGCTTCAGCTACTGCCATTTTTCATCCTGCAAATTTGAATAATAAATCATATTTGAGTTGAAATCTCGCCCAATTAAATGGTCAAAACAATATTCAAGTGGAGGCAAAATAACTATGTTAATCAGAAAAGGATCGATTGCGAAGAAGATGAAAGAAATGTGTTTTTTTTTTCTTTTATAAAAGGACAATGAGGTTAATCACATTCAAAAGACAACAAACCGAAAATCATTATCAGAGGAAACTGACATCACACGCAACAAGAACTTTCTTCGCAGAATCCGTTACTAAAGCTGCTTCATTTCAATTGATTACCAATTATAACAAGAAAAGTGCAGAATTTCATCATAATCTAGCAGTAAAAGTGTAAAATTGCGAGTTCAAAAGTACATTATGATGATGAACGCCAAACCTCAAAGTCAAATGAAGAACAAATTAAACTAAAACCAACCGATATATAAAACGGATAAATTATCCTTGCAATCAGTTAAATTAAATTCATCAAGCATAAAAAAAACTGCATGAGACAGTATGATCGGGAGCTAATAGAGAGAGATAAAGCGAGAAAGTAACCTGAAAGTTCCCTTGAAACAGAATTGGGTGAGAGATAGGGAGAGGAGAGGTGTGGATTCAGATTTCACTCATCTAGAGAGAGAGAGATAAGAGAGATGGTGTTTGCTTTTGTATTTTTATCTGAGTAATCAAATCATTGCGGAGCCTTTAGTTGGCTTGGCGCGATCATCGAATGCGGCGTATCAAGTTGTGGTGCCGTACATTTTGATCTTTGGTAGGCGCAACGGCCAATTAATTACACCTTTCTCAAAAATCATTTAATTTACAAAAAAACTCAAATCATTACGTATTTAGACATATTTTTTTTGAATGAAGAGAATAGTCTCATTTTACCATTTTTACGGATTCATAAAATGGGTACGAATATTGGAGAGTTCTTTTTAATCCACCGTATCAATCGTAAGCCAAACTGCCAAAACGTATTTATAAATCTACAACTGCACTACTTTGATGTTTAATTTACAAAGTGAAAAGAATATCAATAAAGTTACAATAATTGCGGTATATATCAGTTTAAAACAAATCTTAATGAGTATGCTAAATTCATTTTTTATGTAAAAAAAAGTAAAAATGGTGATGCAAGCTTAAATTGCTTGAAAAATTCCAAAGGCTAAGGACCACTCCGTAGCTAGTCTTGAATTTTGGTAATGACATTAATGGAATTAGGCAAATATGATATTTTATGATCACGAAATAAAATGAGCGTCTTGTGTCATGAAAGCGACTAGCCGAGAACCACAATATTACAAACATTAGTTGTCAAAGGAGGGAAAATTAACATATCTTAATGGCCCTAATTTGAATATAATAATAGCTAGGATAACTAGGAAATTTCGTAATTATTATTATTATAACAAAGTGAATCACCAAATTTTAACTACCATTTCCGGCATTTCCCATGTTAAAAAAAATAATACTATTTCTTTAATACATATGCAAACAAATTTGAGCATTTCACCACCTGTATGTATTTCTATAGCTAACGTATATTGCATCACCTTTGAATAAAATATATATTATGTTTCATCTTTTTCCATTGATTATGCCAAACTAAAGAAAAAAGGGTGTCAATGTTTTAACAGTAATCTAAGCTTGACTTGACGGTTGGTTGTATGAAATTCAACTTGCGCTTTAAGTGAGATTAATTGGATATATATTAGTCTAGAGTCAAAGTTTTGGATATTAAATTAAGCAATCCACAGATTCTGATAAAGAAAAATATTAGAATAAATACTATCCGTCAATTATAAGTATTCAATTATATTCATATCAATATTTTTAATAATTCTTCGTGTTTTTCCCAATATTTTTCTAAATTTGGGACCAATACGATTCTAAAAATTATGAACCGCAATCGAACTAATATATAGCGGCTCCGGTTTAGACCATGAGCGACAATCAAACTAATAGAACTGATATGCCGGTTAAAGATGACTCCACATGCAAAACAATAACTACTAGTATTACTCTAAATAGTAAGTATATATTTTCATTGGAACGTCGAAGTCAGCAGATTTGGTGAGAAAGGCAAGTCGAAGCTGCATTATGATTTATGATATGATACATTTTTATAGCTCATATAGGAAAGTTGTTTTTGATGGATGGAGGAAAAAGGGTTTATGACTCTGAGCGGTAAATACAAGCACAGGATTGAGTTGAGACCACAATGAAAGTAAATTTGATATCACTTTTTCTGTAACACGAATAATTTATGCTCCATTCCCAATCAGGGTTTGCTGGATTTATTCCAACAACTATTGACTGAGAACCGATTCAAAGTGCAGAAACAAGAAGGAATCATATAGGTTGATGCCCAAAAATAGAACATTTTAAATTGATTATAAACTTCAGAAGTTGTTAATATCTCATAAACTAAACCTTACTCAATAATACACAAGCACAATAGCTAAACATCTTTTGCTCTACCAATATAGGCTCAAGATAAACGTTGCAAGCAAAGAACATCTTTAAATCATTGGAACAGAATACCAACAAATTATTGAAATATTAGTACTAGAATTTATCAAAAAGGAAAAAATATTGGCTTCGCCCGGACTCGAACCGGAGACCTTCAGTGTGTTAGACTGACGTGATAACCAACTACACCACGAAACCTTGTTGCTATATCTATGTATTTTAAGATTTATAGTATAAACACATCCCCTAAAACTGGGAATTGGAATACTGTTTTGGAATTCAAATGTTCAGAACAGAGTTGCGTATACTGTTGTTCCAAACTCTGACCAACCAATCGCACCATGTTGGTTTATATCCAATTAAGTAAATAAACTACATCTCACTCTACTTATCACTTGTAACATTGGCTCATTTCAATTCTCTGTATTTCACCGGACTATAAGAGAGACAAAAAAAAAAGCGCATTTGATTTGATCTATTGCAAATACGCAATATGTATCTGCGCAAAAAATCCTTCATAATAATGTACATTGCATACACACTTGACAATTGACAAGGAAGTGCCATATTTATGTTTGAAAATCACTATACAAAGCCTCTATCAGAGTCTAGCCTGTCGCATCCAGCCAGTTATATCAATTTTTTTGAAGAAGAAAGAACCAACTGCTGGCTTGCATGAGACATCAAATGCGTAAGAGCTAGACTTTATGCATAATCTCTCAAAACTGAATGATGTGTCATTTGGCCGCTACCAGTTAGTTCAGTTCCCATTAAACTGGAGATTGTGATGGCAGAAATGCTGAGTTTGGTTAAGAAAATCATACTAGCATTTAACCCAAAACTCCTCAGAGTTAGCTCCATGGCCAAGTTTGGAATCAAGATCAATGCTGCCAATGTTGAGATTCTGGGTGGATGAGAGAACTATAACTTTACTGGTTGCACGTGTGCTAAATTGCTGAGATGAAGTCTGACACCTCTTTGCATATGAGACAACGGCACAGCGATGGAGTTGGATCTTAATTTGTCGTCTCCAGTGGATTTCCTTGAAATCCGATGTATTTTACAATACCATCTCCTCCACATGTAAGGAAGCCATTAGAAACAACCTGAATATCTGTGACTGCAGCCTGCAAAAGAGGAGATGGGTGGATATTTAGTTCTACATTTTGAAACACGAAGTGCTCGAGCAATGATAGACTGTTGAAATTGGCACTTCAGCCTATTTTAACTAAAAATAATGGTGACTGTCTTTGGAATTACCCGAACAACTCCACTAAATCCACGAGAGCTAGGTTGCAAGAAGGTGTGCCTTTCATGCAATTTTGGCCAGTGAAATACTAGCTTGGCCCTCTTTGCATCCCAAAGCTTCACATCCCCATCCTTACTCCCAGTCAAGAAGAAACTGGTATTTGGAATTGTAGAAATTTTGGTGATACTCCCTTCATGCAGATAATGACAGTGACAATTTAAGCTCTGTATTTGAGCTAATAATATACATAGAGAGAGAGAGAGAGATGTGAGATCCATTGAGAATTTTATTTAACCTTAGAAGTGAGAATGATGTACAATGTGATTTATGCATGCATATTCATAGTGAATTTCATGCATAAGAAATTCCCGAATAATTCACCACTAGTGAAATTCAACCAGGTGCTTTTCCACAAATTTCTTATGCATGGGATTTACTGTGTATATGCATGCATAACATTTATGTGTCATTCTCAATTCTCGCGAATATTTACCATTCTCACTGGATCCTTCCCACGTGTATGCATATAAGTTACGGTACCTGAGTGGGCTTTCGGTATGTACCAAAGCATACCATTCCTATTTTGGTCACCAGTTTTGCTACGCATATCAACAGAAGATGAATCATTCATATTATGTTCCTCAGGATCCAAGTGCTTGTGTTTCTTAGTCCTTCCTGTAGCTATGTAACGGAAGTCGTGAAGCCCAACATCACCACCTTTTCCACCAGTTAAAATAAGAGGAGAGACAGAACCACTCCCTATGTCATTATCGAAAACAGCAAGGGATCGAGCACCTCCTGAATCAAGAAAGCACACATTCTTTTTTGAAACAGGAAAGGATGCATTCTTAAAATGTATAACAAATTCTGGACATAGTTCACCACAAACTTAAATAAAACAAACCTTCATGACACATTATTGAAGCTTGAGAAGTAGCTGGAGGAGCAAGTGTGTCCCATACAACAACATTCACCCCATTGGAGCTGTATCCTGCTGCAGCCACAATTGATCCACTTGCCGTAACATAAGTAACATCCCTACAATGATGAGATGAAATCAGAAGGCAACTAAAAAGCAAGAAAAAGGACCTGGAGCATATAAATGCCAGTGGTAAATGCCTGACAGGGAAGAAGCATAGAGCAATTTTTCAAGTGATACAGAAACCAGCATCAATAAACTCCTTTTACAAAAAATCTAAAAGAAAAATCAAGAACAGAATTTCCCCCCCCCCCCCCCCCCCCCCGGGGAAAACTAGGCGGATTGGGAACCATCAAAAAGAATAAGAGCGAGATTGGGCAAAAAATTGTATACCAATTTTTATGTCTATTTCACTTCTGGCAGAATGTCCCACAAAAGTAAAGAAATTATTATTCAATTGCAGACTTTATCAGCAGTTTAATTATTTAGAGTAGTTACTCACGCAGTATGATTGTTAAAGCAGACAGAAGATTCTGTAGGATGAATGTTACTTCTTCCTCCCACTTCAAGCTGCCACGTGGATACAGTTCCATCTAATGCGGAAGTCACAAATCTGTGTCCACAGTGGTCAAAGCGCGCAGCAGACACAGTGGCAAGAGCATAAGGTGTAGGTACATTTGCAGCTGGAAGTACTCCATAGGTTGCAGTAGCTGTGCCCTTCCCAAACTGAAAGATCATATTTTAGATTGATTTTCATGGTAAACAACAGCAATGAGAGGGAATTTTAAGAAAATGCATATATTGCTTCCTGCATTTTTTAAACTATGCCCACTGTAGTTTTATTTCTACACATGCCTTCTGTACTTTGCCCTTTGATCAATAACGCAGGAAGCACAAGGTTTTCTAATTTTTCATTTATTTTCTTTGAGAAAGTACAAGGGTATAAATGAAATTTTTAATACAAAATCAAAAAGATTAGTAGAAGAAAATAACACAGGGCAAAAATTGAAAAATGAATGGATAGAGAGGGAAGGAGTGAGAGTTAGAGTGGAAGAGACATGGGGTAAAATTGGAAGCACAGAAACATACCTCCCAAAGGTATATGCAAGTATTGCTAGAACCAACCAAGAAGAAAGGCCTGCATGGATGTGATGCAAATGCGCTTGTCCTTATACTATCAATTGTTGCAGGTGGATCAAGGAACTCATCAAAACTTTCTTGTAGATCCCAATCAAGGCTGGATGCTCCCATACCAGCATATCCTGGAATGCCAAAGGCTCCCCCACCAGTTAATTCTCCTCGTGGTCGCACCAAGGAGCCTGCACCAATTGTGGCCCCTCCCAACCCAAGGGGTGTGGCCTTCTTACTTCCAAAGCCCACAGCAGAAGAAACATTTGTAGGAACTGGGGTGGACTCGTATCCTGCCCACCCATTATGGGGCCAGTCTGCTTCTCCCCAAATACATTCAGCTTTATACCTATCAGGAATCCCATCCTCCCAGTTGAAAAATACTATCCCCTGAAATGGAAACCATTAGCATATACACAGTGGAAAACCAATCAAGAAATAAATTATTACTGGGGAAATTTTGGCTATATCACAGCACAAGCACCCATTTGAACAAAAGAAATACCTAGACAACAGCTCAAATTTATCTTAAAGCTTGTTTACAAAAGGTTGATCCCATACGGAAATTATAAAAAAGAAAAAGAAAAATTGTAATCTACTTCATAAAACTGAAGGCAAGTTCACAGGTACTATTAGTTCTTATTTACAAAATTAAAGGATAAATAGAAAAAGCAGGATAAAGATAGCAGAAGCTAAACCTACTAAAATTGCAAAAGGCTCATAGTGGCTCAAACCCGCAGGACATGGCCAAAGATTATGGATCCTTCCAAGTCAAACTAGTATTTTATCCTCCACCAATCTACAATATTTTGCACCCTACCAAGCTAACAATTGAGTGATAACAAATTCAAGTTTTTAATTATTATTTATGCTTCAAAACAAATTCAAATAACCAATAGCAGATAAGCTCCAAAGTTCGCATGTACTAGACAGCCCTTTACATTCAGGCAAAGCAAAACATAATGAATCAAACACAGGTACAAACCTTCTTATTGCTAGCAAGTGCAGCCTGGGATTGATCGATGGAGTTTATGCACAGAGCCTGCTCCAAAAATTAAATCAGGTGAGGCAAAATTAAAATTATATGGAATTGCAAAACCATATATAGGGATTGGAAAGGGTGCAAGGGTACCTCCAAAAGTTCTCCATTTTTTCTACATATTTCTTTAGGATTTTGGAAAGGCATCACCCTCTTTGAGTCAAATGTATTATTATCATCAGAAGTTTTAAAAGGATGATCTGGGGTTGTACATGCTAAAGGTGATCCAATTGCACGAGGACTAGCAAATCCATCTTCTTTATTCCAATTTTCCTCTAATCCGAACTCTGCTGTGATGCTTGCATATGCATAACTCCATCCACTAGATGACTTTTGCTTAATGTATGGTTGCCAATTGTGATACTCTTGCTCAAAGGTTCCACGAAGGATTTCAGAACCAGCAAAAATATGCCTTAACTTATCAAGATCTGGCAACTCATTGCCGTGGTCTAACGGTTTTGGATACTCAATCATCGGATTAATATTCTCCCCTCCTGATTGATACAGACCATTTTCGAAGCATGAAAGGTTATTTTTGTTCAAAGTATTTGCTTCTTGAAGTAGGTACGTTGCAAATTGCTTTGAACAATAAAACGAAATATCTGAGCACGTGAGCTTGAGAAACTGAACCAAAGTGCTAGAGGTCAATCTGGCTTGTTGCTGTAGATTATTTCCATCAAGTTCTAATACAGGGAGAGGCCCAGAAGAAAAAAAATCTTCAGGTACTTCAGGCAATGTACTGTGTTGATGTTCCAAGAATTTAGACATGCACACCCAAAAAGAAGAACTGATGATATGCCAGGCCTTGTTATCAGAAACTGCTCCACTTGGTTCCTGCTTTTGTCCCGACTCAACATACACTAAACCATGAGCTAGCAACTCCATAATCTCACTAATAAGTTTATTCAGATTCCCCATCTTCAACCCATTGGAGTCACTTTCGTCCCGTAAATTAGATAGAATAGGTCCAATAGATACAATAATAGCTTTGAAATTCTTTTGAAGCCAAGCTGTAGCAAAAAGTATATGGAATTCAAACAAACTTAGAACAAATAAAAGTAACTTCTGAAAATCTACGGCTTGGGATCTTAGGAACAGCTGCAACATAGCTCTTAGACACCTAAATGTCTCTGTTATGCCCTGATTTGACAAACCCCACACAGTAAGCCAGCATAACCTGCCTTCACTAGAAAGACTATCCACGGCCAAATATGTTGATCTCGAGCAGTTTTTGCAAGAGGCAACAATATATTTCACATACAGTGATAACATTTCTTCAGTAGCTTTAGACAGATCGGATGGAAACCAAAACAAATCATCAGGGCGATTACTCTTTTCTTGCGACAGGAACTTTGGAGCATAATCTTGTAATATGTAGTGTCCAATAAAGTCTAGACCATTATGGCACAAAGACAACACAATCTGTGTAAGCAAAACAAAAAAGTTTAGGTAACCCCAAAATTATTAGAATGCACTTGTTCAAATCAACACCAATTACCATTTTAATTAGATGGAGAGGAACCAAGGAGAACTTCTGCTGGAAATAAGTAATAACTTCTGTCAACTTGTCTTCAAATTCCTTCAGTAATTTCTCAAAGTCCTGACGGTCAACCTCCAGGTTTATAGCCTCTTTGAAAGAAGATGGCCTATCATTTTCTAAAGAGCTTGGATGTTCTTTCATCAAGGTTGACATGTACTGCAATGCTAAATATAACTTACAATACGATATAATATGGAAAGATGTCTCTTCCAACATCCAGTTTGAGGAGTTCTCACACATAGATGGTTGTGTCAATTCAGCAGGAAGATCACCAGTTGGGTTATGCGTCAAGCTCCCATGGGTAGGGCCACCAAATATGCTCACAGATGACAAAAGGCTCTCCAATGCTTCAAGCTTGTTGGGAAACAAAATAGAACTGGGCATTACTCTTTTGATTTAGAAATCATCCTTGAAGATAAAACTATACAGATCGGCAAGCAGAAGCTCAGCATGCTAATAATTACTTCACCAAGACATACTCATAGAAGTGAAAATTTTATAATCCTTAAGCATACTGTCAGCGCCATAAAGAAGAAGGAAGCTTTAGGAATAGTAATTTCCGGTTCCATAGTCAATAACTATCATCAACATGTGCTATTGCCTACAGCCTATTATTATATCCGAGTTGAAGTAATAGCATCACGAGGCATGCAGGAATATAGAAGCATAAACATAAGAATTAAAAATAATACTGTACATTTTACCAGAGTTACAGCCTAAACATAAGTCCAAATAAATTGTGTAGAGACACTTACAGGTAGCCCACATCTTCGGAAGGAAGTAATATTCATCAGAGATGCCCACCGACAGAGATTAGCAGCATTAAGCTCCCCAACAGCATTTTTCAATTTAGTTTTGTTTGCCAACATCAAGCAATATTGACCAATACTTGGATCCAGAAAACAGGTATGAGAGGATGAAAGGCCAGAAATATTGACCTCCGAACCCACTTCAGCACCAAGCATTCTGAAAAACGATTGGGGATAGTTTCCCAATAGCCACTGATCCCAAAATGATAAAATGGGCCATTCAACAATATGAATATAAGGTGCATGATATAGAAACCTGACATATAAATAAAGGTTATAATGCTGTAGAGATTATCCTTACCTCTAGAAAACTTGCCATCCAAAAGTCGCCTTTTGATAGTGCAGATGGGAGGAGAAACTTAACAATGAGATTGCATTCTAAAGGTCCACCACATCCCTCTATGAGACGGCATATTACAAGGGCAAGCTGTTCATCTCCAAGGTTCTTGGCACAGACAGTCACAGCAGAAGAAGCATCTCCTCCGAGCAAAAAGAAAGCTACTGCTAGCTCTAGTTGATGTTTTCCCAGTAGTACATAAGCATTTTTAATAGCTGCAGCCTTATGTTTATCATCCTATAAAGAAAGTTGGTACAGTTAACTCATTCAAATTAAGGAACAATCTGACACCATCTAGAAGAGTAACTTCTATAGGACCGTCTAGGTGAAAGTAGCAAAAAATATATATTCATAAAGCAAACGTTAGAGAGAGTACAGGGCAGTGTAGATAGGTTGATAACTTGCTAGCTTCAAGGGTTTTGGTTAAAAAGGAGAACAAAATCCATAACAAATTTTTTGTTTGTTGTCCATGAAAACTAAGAAAGAAACAAAATTCAAGGAGCGTGTAATGCAACTGGTGAAATTTATTAACCTCACAAACATGAGAGGCAAATGACAGGAGAACTGAGAAATGAGTATACACTATTCCCTCGGGCACCAAACATCACCATTACCATTTGCCTTCAGATAAATTTTTCTAGCACACATATTTGGCCTTTACTTCCTTTGATTTCACAATTTTTTCCTTTTCCTCAACTTAACCATCAAATGAATTTGGCCTTACAGGAGTAATGATGTCTCCTTTTTGTGTGTGTTACTTAGTATTGAAGTACCGCAATATGTGGTATTGAGCATAGATCAGAAGTTACATTTTTTTAAGAATTTGTTTATGTGCATACAATTCTCCGGGTTGTTCTGGGATCTATGTTTGCCTCAAGTTCCCAAAGTTTGCTGATCTAATACAATCTCCCTTAATGGATTACAAAATAACTGCATAAGGGTATGGATTTTGACACTCAAAATTGGCAGCTGAAGAGTTTAAAGCTTTTATCTTACTCACGGTTAAAGAAAATTGTGATAGATCATTAGATACCTGAAAGTTTCTAAAGAGAAATCCCGCTAATGGTTTATCCTTTTCATCTTTGCTTATTTTGAAGAGGCCAGCCAAAACTTGAAGCCTGTTTAACACAATATAAAGGAGCAAACAGGCCTTAGGATCTTTCTTCTTCATATACTGTTGTCTAGCCAGCTTTTCCATCTGCAGTAAGAAAGACACTGTCAAACGCCTAGATAAGAATGACTAAGAGGCAAGACATCCACCCCTCCAATGCATCTTACAAGATTATTCTACGATGGAGGTGCTCAACAATTCAGTTCTAGCTATCAAAAATAAAAATTTGCAATTAAAAAATAAATATAAATCATCTAAACTAGCGGCTGCAAAAGTGATATAGAATAAGTATCCCACATCAATTATGTGACCTACTTTGGCTTAGCCTCTTGTACTATATATATGTGCTTTATGAATTAATGAAAAAACCTACTACTTTTCTCTAGTATGTCTATATACTTCTACACATATGTCTATGTTTTAATATTCTATAAAAAGTGTAACCAAGCTGCCAATATGACAGTTTGCTTTCAGTTCTGCTCATGTGGTTCTGAACCGTTGAAAACCTCTATTCCATGATATTTAACTCATATCTTTAGTGATATTATTTACAAATAAACCCTTCCAATCTGAAAAGGTATACAAAGGACGAAATATCTTTCAGAGCATATGATTGACATCAAATAACATAATGACACACAAATACATACATATATACTATATATATTTCGTGAGAAATGAGAAATTTGCATAAACACGAATTGTGCATGCATAATGCATAAATTCCATGAATTAGAGATGAATAAGCATCTGAGCTCGAATCCCCATAGGGTCAAATTATCCGTTCATCTCTTATTCATATAATTATGTGTTTATGCATGTTTAATTCGTGTTTATGGATGTTACTCATTTCTCACATTAAATCCAATTCTCACTGGATCCCAAGAAGAGTATTAGAAGTATCTATGAGTATTCGCTCAGATGAAAATGATGCAGGCTTATCTATAAATATATGACCTACACATGGAAACATGTACAGTGCTGTGAGTCATTAGCTACATACAACAGCATTTTACTAGATGTGGTGTCTCCATATTATGCTTTTGCCATTCAGATTATGTTAGAACCATAAGCAACTGCAAATATTTGTCTACTTTTTAGCATTAGCTCACACCATACCTTAACCCTCAACTGCGATACATTTGTATACCAGAACCCAACACCCATACTGCGCATTTCTTCCCAAGATGGCTCTGTTGGTAGTAGAGAATTAAACAAAATGTCATGGCAATCTGAATGAAAAGCCCACCCAATGAGTCCTGGAGAGACAACAAACTCTTCCACCAGAGGCAACCTACTATATCTTTGAGCAAAATATAGTTGCTGGAACCTGACTGCAATCCAGAATCTTCAGTGAAAAAAGGGCTAGTCAGTTGATTGCAAACTACCATAGAGTTCTAAGCAATGGATGTAAAATTGAATAATATTAGTAGCAATGGTTCAAAGTTCAAACTTACCTCCGACCAGGTTCATCTAGACTTCCATAAGCAGAAGTTGAGTAAGCATTACCAACTTCTCGTAGAAGATCAACAAGTGCAATGGCCTTTATCTTTTCGTCTTTATTTATGCAATTATAAGAATACAAACTCTCAAGGGATTCAATGAAGCCATCAAATTCAGATTTGGACAGCGATGAAGTCATGGTGGTATTATGAGCACCATAACCACCCTCGGGGACAGAGTTAAAGAAACCCGTTTGAAGTTGGGATGTACTCCAATGAAATACGTTATCACTTGAATGAAGTGGAAGAATCCCATCAAGATAATCTGACAAGGGAACTGGTGAAACTAAACTGCTGGGCATTTTAGCACCATGACCTTGTTCAGACAAAGTGCCATTAGCAAGATGGCGTAGAGCTATAAACGCACGTTTCCAGTTTCCTGAAGCCATAAAACAATACGGTAAAGAAAAGTAATGATAAATGTTAAACATTCTAACAACTAAGAACATGGACATCATAAAGTTCCAAGTAGAATGAGTTGACAAAGCAAAAGGGATCCATGTCATTAGATATATATGTTGACTAAATGTACTCCCTTAGTGACATCCAAGAAGATTACAAGCATCCAGCTAGAGCTATTGCATGGACTATGTATGCCTTTCTCCAAACAAATTTCAGATTGGAACAAAAAGAGTTTGTTTCAGAAGATAAATTCAGCTTTTTATTCTCAAATTTCAAACAACTAGGAAACAGGTGGTTGAAGCTGTTAAATATTTGGAACCAGGGCCTCGTAAGTTTGAGGTTTACATTAGGACAGAAACTGCTTTTTATTGACAATTCATCTTTGTAAATTGGTGTTCATGCTGATTTAAACAGATGAAACATTCATCATCAGTTTAAAGGATAAAGAGACACAAAAACTTAACATAAAAATATTAGTAACCATTTCATGACCAGCAGTACCTGAGCACAAGTTATTAAAGAGTGCCTCTGGGTGAAATAGAGGCAAAGATCCTCCTATCTTTTCGGCTATTTCTGACATGCTCCAGAAACATTTTTCGGTGGCACAACTGTAAGTCCACTGGAAGCTCTCACCATTATTGTTCATCTTTGCAGGGGGCTGCAACTCATATTTGCCTCCAATGTTTGATGGTGCTTTTTCAGAATCAGTGAAAGTTGAATAGTGCACAATATCATGTGAGCCAGTGTAATCAGATAATGACAAAAAGTGACTGAAAATACTAAAATACTTGTCGTGAACTACTACAGCGCTGCCCTTAGGGCCCCAAAGGAAGTCAGAAATAGGAGGTAGATTACTCTTAGCTGCAATGCATATCCAAGCATTTTCTTCCAAAGGCTTCTCGGATTTTAATTCACCTTGACCGCCACGGCGTCGTGAAGCATATATCCGCAAATCATTTTGCGAACAAACGGCAAGTAATAGCTGACCAATTCCCATTTTTAACCAATTAAAAGCAACAATCACCCCATCAAAACAAAGTTTATCTTCCAGCATGAAGCTGCCCACACCTTTGACATGCATGCATTCCCATATGCAAAGTGTAGTAGAATAATTTTTTGGTTGACTATTTATGGAGGCGGAAGCAATCTTTTGACCACAGGGACTCATAGAGACATTTAGTATAGGACCTTGCTGAGAAGTAAGGACACCAACAAGAGCCCACTTCTTATCTGAGCTCAAAGAATCGAGTGGCATGCTCCTCCACAGTTTTAAGCTGCCATTGAAGCAACCGGTTATCATATGATAGGCATAGCAAGTGCTGCCAATCTCATCGGCAGAACTCAGCTTGTGTGAAGATAAAACCAAGTCACTGGGGCACACTACAGCACAACTAATAACCTTGTCATCATTGTTAGTCACAGGAATGACTGATGAGGCAGAGTCGACTGCAACCAAGTACTGCTTTCCAGAAAAATCACTTTTAAATGTTTTCCAGTGCTCATTCAAACAGCTCCCTTGTGAATCATCGCAATGGATGGTTATTTCCCATGATAAAGCCCTAAAAGTGTCCATCCACAATGCTATCAGCAGAAATTTACTAGAAACGGAGTTCCCATCACAGTTAAAAGACAAAGGGATGGAGCTCATTCTAGTTAGCACTTGTTCTTGACCTTCAATAACGAAGGGCAAAGAAAATAAATTTTGATAAGTGATCTTCTGTTCATTGTTTTTCAAAACCTTAACCAAGAAACAGTCAATGCCATTTGAATGTCCCATGAGAAGAACATTACTGTCACCTAGCACTGTGGGGGCCCAACTCAAGCACGTGTATTTAGGAGCGTGATCGATAATAGCAGGTTTTCCACAGAGTTTCCAAGAGGGTGTAGATATTGGCTGGCCAATATGACTATTGAAAAAGGTTGAAAATGACCAAAAAAGAAGCATTCCTTTTCTATCTAAAGAAGCAGCGAGTTCAACTTCAAAAGAAAACGGATGAACTGCAATCTGTAAAATTTTATCGATGTGACCTTCAACTTCTAGCACTCCTTTGGCACAAGCTGCCAAAGACCTGTTGGCATGATTGTCACTAGCAGATTCCAATTTCATGCTAGCTGATGTTTGAGAATATAATTGCCACCAAGAGAATGAATTACAAGGTGACAATTGAACCAATGAGCAAAGAGCAGGAGATCCAGAAACTTGAGTCCTCATGATGCACACTTTATGCATAAGCAATTGACTTGGTTCCACTGCAGAGCTGACTAGATCATGCTTCTTCCATAAACTAACCCTTGGGAATCTCACTGGAGCAAAATCATCAAGACAGTGAATAGCCCACATCGTTATCACCCTTTCACGACCAAAACCAATCAACCACTCGCATCTAGCAGCTGTATAATGCTGAAGATTGTTTGAGCATGAATAGTAGCATACTTCTTTATCATTAACAGTCACACCTTCAACGTCCATTGCCCATCTTACAAAGACATCAGAGCCCAGAATACCATTCAGAGTTTGGTTTACCTCGATTACAGCAAGGACACAAAAAGATAACTTTGCTTTATGGTCACTATTATCCTTTACATTTCTTCTAATCCTCCCATCATCAATTTCACCCCATAACCTAACAGATCCATCAAGGCAGCAAGTTAACAAGATTGGCCTCTGGGCATGCTTAGCATGCTTACTTGGTGGTTTTCCTGTTGAAGGCCTCCACTGTATCATCCCAATAGGCATTGGATGACGCAGCTCATGTTGTGGATATTTAGAATGTCCATCAAATTGAAAAACTAATACACAATCTCCTGCATCATTGGGGAAAGCAGACGAACCTCCAACATGTAATTCGCTCCACGGTGCCGTAGCTGAAAGACCACAGGCAGTCCAGGTGGTAGAGACAAGAGCTTGAGGGATTTTTGGTTTGAATGACCAAACTATTTCCCACGACTTCTCCTTCTTTCTCCACATTACAACATCAGTGCCTCCTGAAATTATTCCATCTCCTGAAACTGTCCACTGGATGGCCTCAACCTTCATGGATAAGACAAGCATTGTAGTCTGCCTCCAACAAAAAGAACCTGAATCTCAGTAAATAAGTCCATATTCGATTACAAGGGAGAGGACGTCAGGGGGGAGCGTTTAACTTAAGCATTGTCAGAACTAAAGGAAAATCTAAATAGGACTCAATACCAATCTGTAAGACCATCATATATGCTTTTTACGACAATAGAGATGTATACCAGGTTTCTACTCACAACCCAAACAGCAGATGATTATGAAAAAGAAAACCTCTCACCACTACTAACTCATTTGTTTATTTCCAGGGATGGGATAAGAAGTGTTTTTGAGATTTGACTGATAAGTGAGATCAATAATTATTCATTCCTTACTTAGGTGGTCAGAATTTCTTTTTATGTGTGTGTGTGAGTCAAATGCAGGGTCTTAGCCCCCTATACATGCACAATATCTCTGAGTCCCAATTCTGAATAACCTAATTAAGAAAATAAAATCTACCTAATAAATATTTGACGGGGAAATTAGAAACAAATCAATCAAACAGATATGTAGCTGCTCCCGCGAGTTCCATTCATTTTAGTATATCTCGAGTTCAGTTTGCATATGCTTAACCATAACCGAGCTCCACAATCATCCCACTCGTGATTCAGAACTCTAAACTCCAAAATGAATTGCCAAAGAGCAAATGCTTCAAGTTTCATCAGGATTACGCCTAATTTCATATAAAAAGTTAATTCAAGTCATGCGATTTTGATTCTCAATTTCAAAACAATCACACTCTCGTCAAACTCCACCCGTTCAAAATAAACTCAAGACATAAATTCAAGTCAGAAAATCGACATCGCGAACTTACTGGTTGGATTTTCATCTCCGCCATACGATAACAACAAAATGTGATCACTCAACGCCACCGCAAGCTCGCCAATGGACGGCGTCGCTGGGGACCAGCACACGGCGGAGACGTGAGCGTCCGCTTCTCGAGATAGCTCGATCACTTGACGATATATCGGCCCGATTCTCGTTTCTGCTTCCGATAGAGGGTCTGGAAAGTGAGATATGACTACGAGAGAGGCGGCGCCGTAGGCGATCCATGAGTGCCCGGCGAAGTCGAGCAGGAAATCGGCGGCCGCCGCGGATCCACAGAGGGATCGTGAGGGAGCGGGAGGAATTATGTCGGATTTGATTAAGTGGAGCGGGAAGCGGGAGCCGACATCGAGCGGCGGCGGCGGGGGAGAAGCGGCGGCCGAAGTAGCCTCCGCCATTATCGGAATTAGCAGCGAGATGTACCGAGTGACAGTGCAAAATAAAGGCTGAATGGCATCATACACGATAATGTCAAGACAACTAACTGATCTTCCATTAAAAATAGAGTAAAGGCCAAAATTGGTCCTGAACATATAGTCATTTTACGATTTTGGTCCTAAACATTATCTTTTGGATTTTTTGGTCCTGCACATATGGACATTTGATCATTTTGGTCCTCCGTCAATATTTCCGTTAAAAACTAACGGTCAACATTATCTTTTGGATTTTTTGGTCCTGCACATATGGACATTTGATCATTTTGGTCCTGCACATATGGAATTTTGATCATTTTGGTCCTCCGTCAATATTTTCGTTAAAAACTAACGGTCAACGGCCGATTTTTGACTAAAACAATGGGTTGGGTCGGGTCGTGTTTGGGTCGGGTTTGGGTTACACGTTAAGAAAAAAAATAATATTTTCTTAAAATCTAAGCATAATATTTTCGTTAAAATCTAAGCATAATATTCTTAAAAAATTAATTAATATTTTTTAATTAATAAAATTAAAGTATAGTAATTATTAATTAATTTTTTCATGAATTTGAAGAAAATATTATGCTTAGATTTTATTAAAAATAATTTTTTAATTATTTAATTTTATTATATAGATTTAATATTAGTATACTTTAATTTTATTGTTTTGATTAAAAAATGATTATTTTAATTTGGTAATTTTTTATTTTATCGTGTAATATCATGTTTAAATCGTATAATAACATCATGTTTTAGTCGTTATAATATTTTTAATCAACAAAAATAACTAAAAATTAAAGTTTTATAATTTTTTAATTAATAAAAAATAATTATTTTTTTTCTTAACGTGTAACCCAAACCCGACCCGACCCAATCCATTGTTTTAGTAAAAATCGGCCGTTGACCGTTAGTTTTTAACGAAAATGTTGACGGAGGACCAAAATGATCAAAATTCCATATGTGCAGGACCAAAATGATCAAATATTCATATGTGCAGGACCAAAAAATCCAAAAGATAATGTTGACCGTTAGTTTTTAACGAAAATGTTGACGGAGGACCAAAATGATCAAATTTCCATATGTGCAGGACCAAAATGATCAAATGTCCATATGTGCAGGACCAAAAAATTCAAAAGATAATGTTTAGGACCAAAATCGTAAAATGGCTATATGTTCAGGACCAATTTTGGCCGTTACTCTTAAAAATAAGACCAAATTTTAACTTTTAAGTGGAGTCAAAATGGATACTCAAAATTAAAATTAGATTCGAAACTAAAAATTCATCATTTTTTAAAAAAGAAATCGACAATACAATTGCAACAATCTTGAGTCGAGATGAACTAAGAATATTTAATTTCACGAATTAGGTCAAAAAAATCAAGGAAATACAATTAAAACTGAAAACTTGGAGTGTATGAAAATTTTAGTTTATTTTCCTAGTGCGAGGCGACGCCTCAATAGTACCATATCTTTACTCGCTCATCCCCATTGAAAGCAAAGTTTCAAGGATGCGCACAAGTTGTTTGAGTTAATGTGTATGAGAAGCATCGGTGTGGATGATGATGTCGTCGTTCACCCAAACATATCATCCAACATAAATAAGCCTTAAGATTAATCAAGATTTGACAATGGAAAATATAAAAGAAAAAAAAATATTCTCTCAGTTTCAACTAAATTGAGTTGTATTTCTTTTTAGAATATCCCAACTAAGTTGAATCATTTTTTTGACAAAAAATAAAACATCACTTCACTCTTATTTTATTACATCACCTACCTTACCTACTTTACTCTTTATTTCTCTCTTCTACTTTATTTCTCTCTTCTACTTTTCAACATAATTTTTAATCTGCGTGTTTAAAAATTTTAATTCAATTTAATTGGGACGGAGTGAGTAATTAACGACTTTGTTTTATAAAGGTTTAAGCGAGATGTTTTGTACACATAAAATAATTTTAATGCCACCTGAAAAATAATTTCACCTAAATTTGATCCATGGGAGGCTTGAAAAAAAATACAGTAACTAGCAAAATCATAATATTGTCTATTCATTTTCGTTCTTTAGGCCATCCACAACGCTGTTCCTATACCGTTCCTAAACCGTTCCTTAAACCACTATTTGAGGGCCCCACTGTACTTTTTTACTCCATTCCTTAACTAAGGAACGGAACCTGCAACCCTCGTTCCTTAACCGTTCCTTAACCGTTCCTTAAATTACTATTCATTCAATTTCATTTTTTTTAATTTCAACTCAATTCAATTAAAAAAACAAACACATTTTATTAAAAAACACACAACATTAAAACAAAGTTACAACTTAAACTTAAAAAAATAAAAAGCACACAATTAAAATCATAAAAAAATAAAAGTACACAATTTTAATAATTTCATCCGCCAAAGTTTGCCCAAATGTGCTCAATTAGATCATGTTGGAGTTGGGTGTGAGCGCTAGAGTCGCGTGTCCTTGCACGAATAGATAACCGTTCTTGTATAGACGGATGCGCTCCACTTCGAGGCGGACTACTTGCGGTTGAGCTTTCGGGGGATTCGGGGTCGAACCAATTTCCCGCCTTGGGTCCTTCGTCTTGGACAATCATGTTGTGCAAGATTATGCACGTATACATGATGTCGACCATGTTCTCCATGAACCACGTACGAGCCGGGGCTTTGATGATGTTGAAGCGCGCTTGGAGAACCCCGAACGCCCTCTCCACATCCTTGCGAGCAGCCTCCTGCTTCTGCGCAAAAAGAGCCTGCTTTGGGTTCGCAGACCCACTGCACGTCTTCACGAAGGTAGGCCACTTCGGGTAGATGCCATCGGCGAGATAGTACCCCATTTTATAAAGCCGATTGTTGGCGACGAAGTTGATGGCCGGCGCTTTACCATCCAAAACTTCGGTCAAGAGGTCGGACTGGTTGAGCACGTTTACGTCGTTGTTCGACCCGGGGACCCCGAAGTACGCGTGCCAGATCCAAAGGCGGTAGTCGGCAACAGCCTCGAGTATAACGGTTGGGTGGGTACCTTTGTGGCCGCTCGTGTAGGACCCCTTCCACGCCACCGGGCAATTCTTCCATTGCCAGTGCATGCAATCGACGCTGCCGAGCATCCCTGGGAATCCGTGCACTGTTTCGTGAAGGTCGAGAAGGAACTGACAATCGGCCGTGCTTGGCCTCCGGAGAAATTCGTCGGTGAAGGCTGCCCGGATGCCTTTGCAGAATTTGAGCAAGCACATTCGCCCAGTGCTATCTCCGATGTGGAGGTATTCGTCGAACATGTCGGCCGTTTGTCCAGTCGCAAGCTGGCGGATTGCTGCAGTACATTTATGCAGCGTCGTGTGGCTGGGACGTCCGACCGCGTCGAACCCTTCCTGGAAGAACTCTTCCCGGGCTGCCAAAGTATTCGCGATGTGGAGAAATAACGGTTTCCCCATGCGGAAACGGCGACGGAAGTACGTATCTCCCCAAACCGGGTTATCGCAGAAGTAGTCGCGTACTAACCTTGCGGCGGCTTCCTCCCGGTTACGATGGATGTACGTACGGGAGCGACGTTGGGGCGGAGCGGCTTCTTCCGCCTCCCGTCGTCGATCTTCTTCAAGTGATTGTTCCAATATTTGACGCATTTGTTCATAAGGATCCATTAGTTTGATTAAATTTGAGAGAAGGAAAATAGAGTTGATTTGAGATGAAAATTGGGGTGGAAATAGAGAGAAATAGATGTGTGTTTGTGATTGAAATGAGTATGAAATAGGAGTATTTATAGAGTAAATAAATAAATAAAAAAAAAAACGGCTATAAAATTAACGGTCTCATTACCGTTAATAAAAAAAAATTTATTTTTTTTTATTAAATTCGAATTTTTTTTTAAAAAAATGAATTATTGCGTCATCGGGACGAAGCCCACTCGCGGGGCAGCGAGTGGGCTTCACGCGTCGAATGGGAGTCCGCCACGTCGCCTCGGCGCGTGGCGGAACGTTTCGTTCCGCGTTCCGGAGGAACGAAACGCGGCACGGCATGAGAACGGTGGCGGCACGGAATGGCGACGGAACGCACGCTGCAACGCGTGCCGCCGCGAAACCGTTCCTCCGGAACGGCATAGGAACGGCGACGGCACCGCGTTGCGGATGCTCTTATTCTTTGAAATACTGAAAATGTTGGAGGAAACACGTGATATGAAGTTATAACCGTAACATCTATCAAATCCACCCTCTCGTTTACCGCCAAAATGAAAATCCACAGCATATCGCCTGCGTTTCACTCCAGTTTCTCGAGCGTTTTTCATTCATTTCACGCAGAACTGTATCCAATCGAACCGTAGGAAATAGTACTTCCTGATCACCACCCTTCATAAATACTCTGTGATTTCGCATTTCTGCATGAGTTTGCTCCCATTTTTCTTCCTCTCTCTCTAATACTCTAGTCTCTCTCTCTCCACCCGAAACTTCCTACTGCTTGCCTGCATAATGTCTACTGCATCTGTTGATGAGGTCATCGCTGATTGTTCCGATTTGTCACTGGGAGATCTGCCATCAGAGGAAACAGAAGTTCTGGAAACCGTCGACGATGCGTGGAAGAGTATCGCCCGCGACGATTCGACTAATCGCGTCGATCTCGGTATCTCTGCAAACAAGGTGGAAAATACCGGAAAACTTCGCAAGGATAAAGTGAAATTGAGCGTAAATGTGGTGTTTCCAGGAAGTTCTGACGGTGGAGGGGCAGACACCGGAGTGTCGGATGCGGTATCTAATACAAGTAATGGTAATGGTGGTAAGAGCACTTCGGTGCTGAAACCGTCGCCTAGCGTGGGGGCTACTCTGGAGAACCATATGGATTCGCCGATCGGAAGTGGCAGCAGCGAAAATAGCTCCTCTTCGTCGCTGATCGATGAGGCGTGGGAACTGCTCAGCAAATCATATGTCTACTTCAAAGGACAACGTGTTGGTACAATTGCAGCCAATGATGATCCCAGCAGCGAGACCTTGAACTATAATCAGGTAGCTAATTAGACATGTTTCTGTAGAACAGTAAAATCTAGATCTAAGCGAAAAAGTAAATAGACATAGTAGAGAAAGTAGTAGTGTATTTAGTGTATTTTATTACTCAACGCGGGCCACATATATAGAGTACAAAACACTAAGCAAGGCTATGTCACATCACCTGTGGGACATAATACTAATATCCTTAACTGTTTCCATTGACGCTTATAGGTTTAAATCTGAAAATATCTAACCGATGCTTACGTTTTATATTTAGAGTTATTAAAAGCGTGTTGAGCTTTGAAACAATCGATAATTGCATGTCAACACCGCGTTGTAATCTATAGCATCAATTTTATATAATGTTCATGGCCTTTGCTTGTTCGGATTCGGTTGTTTATATTGTTTGATATGTATCTCTATTCGCTGGTTTACGATCCTTCTTAGTGCACTTTGCTCTTTAGTATGCGGTTTGATTATTTGATTTTGGTTGTTTATATTGTTTGATATGTATCTCTAGTTTACGATCCTTCTTAGTACACTTTGCTCTGTTGTATGCGTTTTTATTATATAATTTTCACGGCCTTTGCTTGTTTGAATTCGGTTGTTTATATTGTTTGATATGCATCTCTAGTTTACGATCCTTCTTAGTGCACTTTGCTCTGTAGTATGCGTTTTGGTTATTTGATGTTTTGGTTTGAACTACATCACATGCACCATAATTCATGCTGGCGTCATTCTATGTTTCAAGTTAGATTGCTCACTGATTACTACAGATTCAAAATGTCTCAAAACTTTTAGATGCTGCCAATGAAGTTAGTCCACATAATTAATGATATATCTCATGCTATAATTCTGTAACTTCTTGGCTAATTGCACAGTATATCAATTCTGACACAGCTCCTATCGATTGTAGGTTTTTGTGAGAGACTTTGTTCCTTCTGGGTTAGCTTGCCTGATGAGAAATGATGCTGATGTGGAAATAGTGAAAAATTTTCTGCTGAAGACCCTTCACCTCCAGGGATGGGAGAAGAGGATAGATAACTTTACACTTGGAGAAGGTGTTATGCCTGCCAGTTTCAAGGTTATCCACGACCCTATCCGCCAGAAGGAGGTTTTACAAGCAGACTTTGGAGGCAGTGCAATTGGAAGAGTTGCGCCCGTGGATTCTGGGTTCTGGTGGATTATATTGCTCCGTTCGTATACTAAATGCACACACGATTACTCTCTCTCAGAGCTACCAGAAGTGCAGAGAGGAATCAGACTGATACTTAACCTGTGCCTGTCGGATGGATTTGATACATTTCCTACACTCTTATGTGCAGATGGATGCAGCATGATTGATAGGCGAATGGTAAGATCCCTCTACATCTATTATTTCTATGTTTGTATTTGATTGATGTTGCAGTGGCTTAACGATACATGTGCTGATTTGGTGTACCCTGAAGTTAAAATGCATGATGTCTGAACTATACTGCATCTCTTATCTACTGTTACCTGTGATGATGGTTATGAGTTATTGCATTGGAATTGATGTAGCCTTTACTTTCATTCCGGACAGGGGGTTTATGGTTATCCCATTGAGATCCAAGCACTCTTCTTTTTTGCACTGAGGTGCGCGAGACAATTGCTTAACAACGAGCATGATGGTAAGGAGTTGATTGAGCGCATTGATAAACGGATTACTGCCCTGAGTTACCATATGCAAAATTACTACTGGCTTGACTTCACTCAACTCAACAACATATATCGCTATAAAACCGAGGAATATTCTCACACTGCTGTAAACAAATTCAATGTCATTCCTGAATCCATCCCAGACTGGGTCTTTGAGTTCATGCCACTGAGGGGAGGGTATTTCATTGGGAATGTGAGCCCAGCGCGCATGGATTTCAGGTGGTTCTTGGTTGGAAACTGCATTGCTATTTTGAGCTGTTTAGCAACACCAGCGCAGGCTACAGCAGTTATGGATTTGATCGAGGAGCGGTGGACAGACTTGA